>NC_140581.1:1107998636-1108669412 GCF_964204655.1 Triturus cristatus | reverse complement strand
GAAATTAGATCCGCTTTTGACCAAGAAGAATCCCTGCCTGAGGAGGAGGCACCGGGAAAGCTGTAGGAGGAAGACTGTCCCTATCCTGGGGGATTGGCCTACAGTGGTGACCTTGCTGCCAAGGGGGAGAAGAGAAACTGTTGCTGAAGACTTTGCTTTATTTTTTACTTTCAAGACTTGTGCTTTTCCAAAACGATCTCCAAGGGCTTGGAACTGAGCTTGCCCCCTGAACTGAGCCCCAGGACCATTGGGCTCTACCTGATCTTCACTCGCCTGCCGCTGGACTGTGGTGTCCTTTCCCTCGCCGGAGCTGTGACCCTCGTGCCCCAGTCCCTCCCTGAGCCGTGACCAGGACTGCTTAGCCGCCCCCGCCTTGGGAAGAGCCTCGCTCGATCAGAGCCGCTCCCCCTACGCTGTGCTGGGCTGCCCCTGTCACCTCGCTCGCTGGAGGCTCGCTGTGCACCTTCACCCTCCCGCCGGAATCGGCGTTGTGAGCATCTCCAAGCCTCGGACGGCCCGGATGTAATCTGTGTGCCCGGCTGCCCCGCTTTGTTCACCCGCCACCTGCAACACCCCGCTCTTGTCGTGAGCCTGAAGATCAGACCCCCATCGTGAAGTGTGGGAGCCTCGGACGCCGCCTCGCCCTTCTATCGAAGAGCCGCTGAAATCCCGCACCCGCCTTTGCGTCAAGAAACAAGGTACTGTACTTACGAACTCGACCGCGAGCTCACATCGGATCCAGGGTCCGCAACGTTCTGATTTCCCTGTCATCTGCCGTGTGCTTCCCGATCGCCGCCTCAGCACGAAGTGCGCTGAGGCCCACAGTTACCTTGTGCCCGCCTAAAGAGCTTTCCGTAACAAAGAGACTTTACCGTATTCCTAAGAATTGTGGCCCCATCAGTTCATCGTTACTGGGCCTTGTATTTGAATCTGCTGAATCTACATAAAAGCTTATTTTTATATACTACCTGATTGGTGTCCGTTTGTGGTGCATGAAAGGGGTTAACTGTATGTGTATTGCATTTGATTAACCGTGTACGCCTGAGATTTAGCCTAGACTGCTCGCGCCACGCACCTAGAGGGTGAGCAGGGGTTATTCTGGGGAGTCATCCTTCGCCCTGACAAGAAGTAAAGGGTCCCTGCTTGTTGTGGGTACACACCTGCGTCAACCAGAGCCCCCTCATTTCTAACAGTAGGGAACCAAACCTAAATTGCATAAAAGGTTTCCTATGTTGGGCATTAGTGACAACCTCCAGATATTGTTCAAAAGTGGCTTCCAGTTTGAACTACATAAAGTCAAGAGTCAAGCGTTCCCCAAGTGGATGGGAGATAAGGGACTGCGCCACCCAGTCCCAATAACGTTTCTTAAGTTTGGGTTTAGTTGGTTAAAATTCTGGGGTGTAGTTATCCCAACTACCTTTCATCCCTAGAGTGGACATTAGTGATTTCACCCTGTTTGTCCAGCCAATTTTCTTGTGGCGATCTAACACACTGACTTTGTCCAAAGCGGCACCATATTGATGTAGTTCGGGGGTTGCTCTTTAGCAAAAAGAGCAAGGGCGTCGTAAATGGGCTTTTTACACAATTGTATATCTGCCCATATGAAATCTCAGTGGCTGCAGAGGGGTGCTCTGCGGGAGGGAGCAAAGTGATCTCAGAAATGTATTTTCAGTCACTAAAAGTGCCTCCAATTTTTCAAATCCCCCAGAGTTCCGCACCATATAGAGCTGCTCCCAGAGCTTTGCGGTCGTAAATACAGGTGGGGGCAGCTATTGGCTTGCTTACTGAGAGTTTATGCTCCCTAATCAGAGACCCCGAAATACGCCTTAGCTGAAGATTCTGCTACTTTACATGAGATCTCCTGGAAAGGTCGTCAGAGAGAGTGATGCCCAAGTAATCAAAGGTATTCACTCTCTCTAGTGGTTGCCCCTCTAAAAAGAGCTTGCCCTGAAACAATCGGTGAGTATTGATCATTAGGAGATTGGTCTTTGTAGTGTTTATCTCCAGCCCTCTCAATAAGCAAAATGACTTGAAGCGTTTCAGAAGAGATTGTAGGCCACTCGGAGTCTTAGAGACCAACAGGGTGTTGTCTGCAAAAAGCAAAGTTGTCACTTTGACCCCCCCCGGGTCGGTGCATCAGCTGGGCTCTCACTGAGAAACTGAACTACTCTATTAATGAACAGAGAGAAAAGAGTACGGGCCATCACACACCCTTGGCGGACCCCTCTATCTACTCTGATCGGGTCGGACAATTGACCTTGAGTACCCCAGTGTACCCTTGCAAAGTTGTTCTCATGCAGGCGTATAGTCAGTGATAACATTTCAGGATTCCAAGATTGTGTCTAGGGATAAGGTCAAAAGCAGCCCATAAATCAATGAAAGCTACATATAGGCTTCCCTTTGAGATTGTCACTGTCTTCCATGTTAGTAATAAAAAACGAAAGACCTGACAGCGCTGACTTTCTATCTGGACCCGGCTTTCAAAGGAGTCAGAATGTTATTATCTTCTATCCAAGTTTGTAATTTTCTCAAAAGTGCTCAGGCAAAGACTTTTTGGGCACTGTCGATCTGGCTGATAGGCCTATAGTTCGAGGGCACTGAACGATCACCCTTCTTAAACACTGGAATTACCTCAGCCCCTTTCCATGAAGATGGAATTGCTGAGCCGGCAGCTATTCCATTTGCCAGGGCCAGAATATACTGTCACCAGTTCTCGATGTTACTGAGAAATAGGTCACCCGGAAAAGCCTCCGACCCAGGGCCTTTAGAGCTGATGATTGCATTAATACTAGAAAGTATTTCCGCTATGCTGAAGAACTCGTCAGTCTCACAGGTCTCAAAAGCAGCTGCTAGTTCTGCGTTACCTATAATTCCTATAGGAAATCAGTAAAACATGTATATGAAAGCAAAATTATAAAACAAGGAGTGAAGAGGAACTCATTAAAATAGAGTCATAGGCGTTTGAGCATTCCTTTCTACATACTAGAATGCTTTAAACCATTTATTTTAATAAAAACGTTGCCTCCCGGCAAGATGTTTTTTCTTATTTACCCTACAACCTGTGGCTACTGCCATAGACTTATCATGACTACTGGCCATAATATTTTAATGAGTTCCTCTTCACTCCTTGTTTTATAATTTTGCTTTCATATACATGCCTTACTGATTTCCTATAGGAATTATAGTTAACCATAGACAGGGGAGGACATGTTATGCTAATGACACAATACACCGTTATTTTTAGAGCGGTGCCCCCTTCCTTAGCGGCTGCCAGGCTGAGGTGGGACTGAGTACCCAGCTATTGCGGGTAAGATATTTAAATATTTCTTTCATCACAGAATCACAGTTTACACCATTGTGTGCAACATTATCATTTTCACTTATGGTTATCTTTCTATTTCTAGGTAAACTCTTCCTTGTTGTAACAGATGGACTGAGGACAGAGTCCACATATTGATAAAAATACATGTTGTATCCTTTGTGTTGCACTGATTCACTTTTTTGCAGTAGCACCTATTTGAGGTCCTGATGAAAGCCTGACCCACGTGTGGGTGGTATGGCTGAAACATGCTGACCAATTTTTCACTTCACCGTAGCGGTTATAAATCCATACCGCTGGTGCTCTGGTTTTAATCCTGGCAGTGGGTGTCTCTGAATAAATTCTTAATTGTACACCCCCTAGCTAGTTTTATTTGCCCTTTTTTCACTCTTATCTTTTGCACTGCGCCCCCACTCATATTCTTTTGCTCTTCATATGAGGATTTAGAATATCCTATTTGTTACGAAACATCCCTGAGCTCCTCTCTCTCGGTGAGAGGGTTGTAGCCCTCAAAGGAACTAAGGTTTTCCTTTGAGAGGAGAATCCCTATGATGAAGCATGTCACCTTCTGGTGAGTGAGGGATTTTGTCCTAAAAAGGGAAATGCCCACTGGTTGTTCCAGGGGTGTTTAGTCTGTGATTCTGTTTTGATAGATTTTTCATAATTCCTTTTGTAGCTTTTGATCACATATTATATTAGCTAATTGTTTAGACCCAGGGATTTCGTACTGTTGTTTTACCTACTTTCCTCTCCCCTGGTTACTAGGAGCCAAAACTGTTGTGAATCGATGGCACGCCTAAGGCAGGCCCGTCTGCGCCCGTCCGTGCCCAATTGGCACTAGAGGCCCGGCCCACGCCTCACGTACTCCATGAAGGAACTTCAGTCCTTAAATCAAAGTACGCTGCCAATGCATAATAAAGTGACAGATACCCTTAGGTCGGAAGGGCTGCTGAAGCCTCAATTAAATACGAGGAGGCAAAGCCATACCATACCCCTCCCCTGGCCACCCTGACCTCCCAACCCGCGTGGACTTAGTTTTGCCACTCTTAACACCCGCTCTTGGCAGAAACACTCCCTTGAGGTCTTCTCGCTACTCCAAGAGGATTACCTAGATGTTCTAGGTGTCACAGAAACCTGGCTGGAAGAATCCTCAACCCCGGATATGGTAGCCACGCTTCCACCGAACTATGCGGCTCTATATCATAACAGGTCCGGCAGCTCCTCAGGGGGGGGGGGGGTTGCAATCCTCTACAACTGTCTTTTAAAGACAGTAACCCTCTGTACAGAAAGCATCGAAGGTGCTGATGTACTGGGGGTTAAGTTCAGCTCCTCCACGGACTGTTTGGTAATTTTGATAGTATATCGCCCACCACGTACGCCGCCCAGGTTCGTGGAAACCTTTCTGGAACTAGTCCACAATCTCCGCTCACAATACCTAGGGCTGGTGGTGATGGGGGCCTTTAACTTCCATTGGGAGCATACACCTAAAGATAGCCAGGCTAAACAGCTAGAAGAGACGCTGATCTCCCTAGAACTCCGCCAATTAGTGGTAGGGCCCACTCATGTGAAGGGCCATACATTGGATCTGGTCTGGTCGTCTCACCCGCTGATCAGCCCCATCGTTATTACCCCATGCTCCTGGTCGGACCACTATTTGATCTGCGGCCGACTCTCCCTTATCAGCCTAATAGCAACCCCTCCTCCAGAGTGGAAAGTACTGCGGAGTTGGAACACGATCAAAGCTGATGATCTGGTATCCACCCTTCTACACTCTGCCTCATCCACAACCCCTCAGGGAGACCTTGATGCCGATAGTTCCACCCTATCGACAATGCTCTGGAACGCCATTGACAGGGTTGCTCCTGCACGCAGGAAAAGAACTAAGGACAAAGGCAAAGGGGCCCCCTGGTTCAATGATGCACTTAAAAAAATGAAACAGACTCTTCACCAGTGCGAGAGAGCCTGGTGGAAAGAGTATGAACCCAGCGCCCGGGCAGATTACGTCTCTTTGTTCACTTCCTACAAAAAGGCTAGTCTGTCAAGGAAGGCAGAATTTTATGAAGCTAAGATTGCGGTGGCAACAAATCCTCAGAAGGAGACGTTTCGGATCTTGAACGAGTTAAGAAAGGATAAGGGACAGAAGCCTTCCTTCTGCCAGGAAGATTGTCACAAATTCCAGGCCTTTTTTACTAAGAAAATAGAGGACCTCCTGACGGAAATCCATGGTACCCCGACTCTCCCCTACTTCACAGGACTGACCTTTACATCCCACTTGTTCGCGAACCCTCTTAGTACTTTGCCACTACTCACTTAGGATTCCCTGTCACTCTTAATCGGCCAGGTGAAATCGGGATCACCGGCTGACCCATGTCCGCCAAAGATCTTTAAGATGGCCTTCCCTGGAATTGATGGCGAGGTGCTTTCACTTCGTAATCGGTCCCTGGGCTTGTCCCAGCTAACTTTAAGGAAGCCCGCGTCATCCCACTCCTAAAAAGACCGGGGGCAGACGTCAAAAATCTAACAAATTTTAAGCCAATCTCGTTAAAGTAATAGAACAGCATGTACTGCTTTCCCTCTCACGCCACCTTGAAGACAATCACCTTTTAGAATCTAATCAGGCAGGGTTCAGGGCTCACCACAGCATGGAACTGGTCATGCTATCCGTGCTGGATGAACGAAGACTGAGGGCAGACAGGAAGAAGCCATGTGCCCTTGTTTTGCTGGACCTATCCGCGGCATTTGACACAGTCAATCATGACCGATTACTGTCGCGGATTTCGGATCTAGGAATCCGAGGCATGGCCCTGGCCTGGATTACTTCTTTCCTTAAAGATAGCTCACAAAGAATCCAGCTAACGGATCTGGTGTCCGAGCCAGGTACTCTGTTATGTGGGGTACCTCAGGGCTCGGCACTATCACCCCTCCTTTTTAATGCCTACCTTCAGCTCTTATTATCTGCTCTAAACCAGATGGAGTGCCGGATCTACAATTATGCTGATGATACCCAGATTATCATCCAGACTCACAGCTCACCGATGGCCCACTTAAGGATGCAAAACATTTTAAAATTTACTGTTAATTGGATGACGGCCAACTCTCTTCAAATTAATCCGGACAAGACTGAGGTACTGGCCGTCACCACAGAGTCCAATCCTTGAAATGATCTTTTTTGGCCACATGAACTTGGCCCTTTTCCGGAACCGGCCGGGGCCGTGAAAAGCCTGGGCATCAAAATGGATGCTAAGCTATCCATGATACAACAGGTGTCAGCAGTAGTGGGTACCTGTGTGGGCCTGTTGAGACAATTGCGGAAACTGGCCCCCGTTCTCACCCCTCAAACACTTAGACTGGTCTCAGCAATGATACTGTCGCGTCTGGATTATGGCAACGCCCTTTATACTGTCCTCCCACAGCAACTGTTGGCCAGACTGCAGGTTGTCATGAATGACGCGGCCAGCCTAATCTACAGAATGCCGAGACAAGCGCACGCCACCCCCTTGCTACACGAGCGACTTTGGCTCCCAGTCAGACAGAGAATCAAGCTTAAAGGTCTCTGCATTGTACATAAATCTATGTATGGCCAAGCACCAAGTTATATCAAAGACCGCCTAGCCAATTATGTCCCTAGCAAGGTGCTCCAGTCAGCAGAGGCCAGCCTTTTAGTCTGTCCCCGTTTCAACCTGTATTCCGTGGGAGAAAGAGCCTTCTCTACATCTATCCCTCAGGTGAGGAATAGTCTGCCGGTAAACCTACGTATGGAAGAAAATCTCCTCTTTTTTGGGAAGAAGCTGAAGACAGTTCTCTTCTCTTAAGCTTGGGGCATCATTTAACTTTTGCCAATCCTCTAATAACATTGATAGGTACGCCCACTGAAAGCGCTTAGAGACCTGTTGGTGATAGCGCGCTCTATAAATATGCATTTAAAAAAAGAAAAAAAAATCTTTCTTTCCCAAGCATCGATGATCAGTGCCCTGCGCTCATCCTCCCAGTCCTTTCGGGTCTTAAGAGACGTTTTTTTTAAATGTTCCCCTAATTTCCCTCACTAGATTAACATTATTTGAACGGATTGCAGAGGTCAACTGAGTTCTAAGGACCCCGCACTCAGGCGTAAACCAGGCGAATTGCGATTTAGGACAATTGGCCCAGTTTTTTCGATGGGTTTGAAAATAAGTGGCCAACAAGTTAAAAAAGTTGGTATGGCAGTCGGCAATCTTGTCAAGATCACCTGAGGGTTCAATAAGGCTATACATCAATTTAGTACAGATCTCCAAGTTGGTGTTGATGAGAGGTAGCTTCTCTAAGTCCATTAGAACATGTGCCCATTTAAGGTGCCTGTTGTTATTGGTGGAGTGGACCACCCTGGTTAAGGGTGGCATCACAGAAGTTTGGGCATCTGTCCCAAGGAGAAGTTAGAGTTAACTCAAGGGGATTGTGGTCACTATCCGTGGTAGATCCTACAATCATGTCAACAACTTTCGGCCACAGTCTTAGGTCTAATAAAAAATAGTCAATTTGACTCAAATTAACAGTCCGATTAAAAGTGTTAGCTCCTTCCCTGTCAGAGATAGTTCAGCCATTAGCAGCCCTCAAACCAAATTCAAGTGTTAACGCATTAAGTTGCAATGCTGTTTGTGACCACTTATTGATGGGAGTAAAATCCAAAGGGGCAATGTGCCATAGTTCCTCCTCTTATTTACCTCCACATAGATCCTCCAACCCCAAGGGTTCGAAGGTGACATTAAAGTCTCCTGCGACTATTACAGGTAATAAGGGTTCTCTAGCATCTAAGAGATGCTCCAAGTCCTGGAGTGTAGAGGATGGACTACCTGCTTTCGTCCCTCTGGCATACACATTAAAAAGATCCATCCCAAACCTATCTTCTGCCCTTATCTGGATCGCTAGTATATCTGGGCTGTTGGTCATGATTTAACAGAGCAGTGGAGATCAATTTTGATTAGAATTAGTAGAGCACCGCTTGGGCACCCAGATTTACTAGCGGTAGCGATACGATGGAAAGTAAGAAACCCAGGGATAAAGATAGGATAAGGGCACCATGTTTCCTGCAGAATACAGATATCAAACTTTCCTGCGTATTCAATCCAGTGCAGAAGCGCGAGTTTTGGCCTTATCCCAACGACATTCCATGATAGTAGAGAAAGTTTGGTCACACAGTCTGTGTTGCCTAAAGATACAGGAATTATGGGATATGTCGTTTTCTGAATCTTGACTGCTGCTGTTGAAAATAAAGCAAGATCAGAGAAGCATAATACTCGCGTCTGCGTCTTTAATAAAATTAAGACTTTCATTCATAATTTACTAGGAAAATCTACATTTTTGCTCACAATCTCCTACTATTTGGTCACAAATTCAGAAATCAACATAAGAATGTCGAACGTGTAGGTTTCAGGGCCAACACGAGTCAATTTGATTAGAGTATTAATAGCAGCTGTCTGTCAAATTGATAGGTAGATGAAGGAGTAAATTGGCAAATGACAGCCTACCTGTCCACTATCTTCATTCTCGAAGGAATGGGAAAAGCTACTATCCAACATTCACAAAATGTACTTGTGTAGCATGGATGAATATGTACAGAGAGATTGTGGATGAGGAAAGAAGGGCTGTGTATGGGGAGATCAAAGCGATGCAAAGAGTGGCTGGGGTGTACAATGAGATTGAGGGTGCACAGTTCCAGGCTGACCATGTATATGGTATGGCTGAGGATGTGAAAGGGATGGCTTAGGTTGTACAGTTGTTATGATATCAATTACTAACCACGTGCAAACTCTAGGTGAAAATGTGCAGAGTAACTTTTGTTCCCGGTCTGCTGGACATGGGTCAGAAAGTCTATCAGACTTGTTTAATATTTTAAAGCAATATGATATTGTGGTCTCCATAGTGCTGATGTAGATGTACAAATTACATACAGATGATAAGGCCCCAGATAAAAATATCTTGATTTCTAACATTTTTGGGACTGTTGACACCTTACATGACTCCCAGATTCATATGTTTTGAATCACTGAGAACCAAGGTAGTAAGACACAACTAACCAGGGTTTTGGGAAAAATCCTAGTGTCCAGCCAATATTTGCACTTGACATTATTGTTCACTGTTCTTAGTAAGTTCTTTGTCTTCAGCTATGGAGATTATTCTATGATCAACACAAGAAGGAGAATGAGCACAAAGTTGTGGGTGCAAGATTTCTAGTGGGAATCTTCATGTGAAAAAGTTGCTGTTCCAAATATCAACCTTTGTACATAATTTGTTTCTTGGCTACTCTTCGGGACAAGGTAAATCTCACATTGCTGATAAGCCCACCTTTCGTCCCTTTCTATTTTAACTATTTTGTTTACATTATTTGCCATCCCTTGTGTTCTTTATACTTTACATTTCTGGCAAAACCTAACCATCTTCACTGCTTCTCGCCTCTCAGTGTTGATTAAGAGAAACTGAAATTGGGTATTTTTTCCAACAAAAACATTATACTTTATCCCTGGTGGTAGTCACAATTATTTCATAGGGAACTAAAGTTATTTCTGCTGGAAATAAGCTAAAGCTTTCCCAGCATTGAGTAAGTTTCTAGGTGCAAAGGTAAAAATCCAGGGAGGAACCACTAAGATGTACCAACCCCTGGTCTAGTTGTCACAAATCCAGTACGTAATGGGTGGACTCAGATGTGCATTCCAAATATTCACATCTGAATAACCAAAAAGCACAGAGAAAGTATTCCATGAATTATATTCTGTAGGTAACAGAGGAGGTAGGAAGGAGAAATGACACATAGGTAGATGCATAATGCTTCGGATACACCATAAGAATTCACAGGCAATGGCTCAATTCAATGAAGTAGGTGTCAGCAGGAGGATAATGTACCAAGGTAAGCGGAGGAACCAGCAAAGGCACTTACTGTGATAAAACATTTAAATACAGTAAGCCATGTGAACTGTAATGGTGAAGGTAAATATGAGGTCATATACCTCTGTGTGCTTACCTGTTTCTTCGCGACAATGCCATCAACTGGCAGTGGAACAACCAGGATATATCACGACAGATGGGAGAAGTGCAACAGCCTGCTGGGAAGCAGCAGAGGCTAGAGCAAGAACTCCCAAATGTGGAAGCAAGTAGGGGACTCTAGTGTGAGTGGAACTGAGAAGGGAAAAACAGAATAAGCATGCAGGAAGCCAAAGGACCAGTGCCGACTATGGTAAGTGGGAACCTTACAACACAGTGCTGCAAGAAAATGTGACTTCCTTCTGACTCCTCTAATATTGGCCTGGAAGGATTACTCATCTGACCTTTGTGAACACCTAATCCCCATTGACCAGTGTGCCCCAACTGCCACTGGCCCAGTCTCCACCCATTGATATCACCAGCATAGACATCTACACCATTTCCTCTCTAGGTTTAGCTTTCCCTGCACTGAGTATGGGCCTCTAGAGAGATTCCTAACAGTTTCCTCTCTGATTTCCCCTGCACAGGAGCCCCACCTTCATAGACAAGTGGGGTAGCTTGTGGGGAAATGTAAGATGGAAAGCTAACACTAATTTGGGTGCATAGAAAAAAAGCAGAGTTCCCAGGTTTCATCTGCCACATTATACCTTTCGAACTGATAAGATCCTGTAGCTGACCCCATGTGATCCTAGAGTCTACATAGCCTTCAACTCCTACCCCCATGCACCATCAACTACCACTGGAGGAGGTAGACTGCCAGCAACTGAGTGGGCTGGTTTAACTCCTGAGACATTCACTATGGGATGCATATGCCCAGATTCAGGAAGGCCTAAATGAACTGCTGCAGGGTATACCATCGAAATGATTCAAAAGAGTGCTAGAAACCCGGGAACAAGCCTAGGATAGATGCATACTTTTTATAGTCTAGTTTAGTGTTTTGCAGCTGAATAACCGCAGAAATCAGAATTTTCTTCAGCTCTCATAAGGGCACCAATAATGAAGGCAATTTTACTGTGCCAAAGGTGGGGGGCTGTCATCAGTGATAGATACTATAGGTACACAGAAAAGGTGGAAATAACTAATGAGATAAGTAAAGAGTTATTATATACAATCTCTTCAGCCCAATCATGTGGATAAGACATTAAGAAATATTGTTCAATAGCCTGATTCACCCTATCAGTCTGTTTGGCTGGCTAAGGAGGGTAACTAGTGGCCTTACAGCTGACTGACGCCAAACGTTTTAATAGTTCATTCCAAATTTTGATATAAATTGCATCCATTCTGCAATGATGATTTCATTTAATTAATGAAAATGGGCAATCACTTGTAAGAACATTCTGGCTAATTTGACAGCTAAAGGAAGCTGCTAGAGGGGTATAAAATAAGTGAGCTTTGTAAAGCAATCCAGTACAATTAACATAGTGGTTAATTACTGGAAAAGGCCATTTTCACAAGAAAGTCACTCGAGATTAGAGACCAGGGCTTTGTGAATACCAGAAGAGTCTGAAAAAGACATGGAGTCTTAGTATGATCTGCCTTAGCTTGAATGCATCTGGGGAACTTCTTGATGTGTTCCTCCACATGTTCCTGCAAATTTTGCCACCAAAACACGTGTTAGTAATTCCCATGTCGTCCTTATTCCGGGATGCACTGATACTGGTGTGTAATGACATAAGTTAATCTGTTCTTCTTGTATCCATTGCTGAGGTACAAATAACCTCTTGGAATAAATGATCAACCACTTCTGAACATTTTCTATAATTTATAGACTAGGATTCTTGTGCATCCAAAAGTTACCCATTGCCGTGACATCCTGTTCTTCCCTTTCAATTGTGCCCCAGGTGCTAGTTTGCACCTGTGAGGCATTTCACACCACTTCCTCACCTATTCAAGTCTGACAGAGGCTGAGATCTGACAGATGCATAGGCTAATTAGCCTTCTGACAGTTCAACCAGGTAAAGGGTAACTTTCTGAAAGTTACTTTACATTAATATTTATAAAAAATCTGACTGCATTATTGAATGGAATTTTAATAATTATAACAAATATTGGTTTCATTATTTTCCTAGCTGGCCCCTTTCTCAAGTTAACAGTATATGTATTTTATTCTACACTCTTGTTATCTACATAAAACAGCTAGGCCTATCACAAGGAAAATCATGGTTTTTGCCTTGCCACTGTAGGGATATGGTAATATTATTTTTATACATGTCCAGCTTCTAAATAACATGCATCCTACCTTGTAGGCTACAAGGTTTACATAGGGATTAATTTACTTATATTTAAAAGGGAGGGGCCCGATTCACAGAACTAACTTAAGACAAAATCCTAAACTTACTACTTTTGGTATTCACAGAAGTTAGGATTTTGTCTTAAGTTTGTCTTAAGACAAACTTAAGACAAACTTAAGACAAACTTAAGACAGACTTAAGACAGACTTAAGACAGACTTAAGACAAACTTAAGACAGACTTAAGACAGACTTAAGACAGACTCAAGTTAGGATTTTGTCTTAAGTTTGTCTTAAGTTTGTCTTAAGTCTGTCTTAAGTTTGTCTTAAGTCAAATTTAGGACAAAATCCTAACTTCTGTGAATACCATAAGTAGTAAGTTTAGGATTTTGTCTTAAGTTAGTTCTGTGAATCGGGCCCGAGGTGTTTACCTGTCAAAAAGGGTTATTTTGATAGGATGTGCTAACACTACAACAGTCAAGCTACATAGGGGAATAGCATCTGTTACCACACATATCAAAACCACACGTGGCTTAACAACGCAGCCAGTACCACGACTGTGTCGTTACCACAAGTTCTTTTACAACGCAACTCATTACAACAACTTGCTTTAGGGAAGTGCTGGACTTTGGAATAGTTTAAATTACTATTCCAACTCCAGTCGGTGTATCAGTAGGGAAGTGTGTTGGACTTAAAATCCAACACCAATTCAACACCGCATTCCCTAAGGCAAGTCATTATAATGACCTGCTTTGTAAAGGGACAAGTGGTAATGTCGCAGTCGTGGTACTCACTGCGTTGTAAAGGCGCTACAATTTAATGCCTGCGTTAACATAGATGTTTCCCTGCACAGGAGGGCCTGTAGTCTTGTTTGCACTGCAGTGGATGGCACAATAGTTGCTGCGGTCCACACGTGGTGTTTTAAGTTTCAGGCCTTAGGTGCAGTTTTTACAGCATGAACTAGGGACTAACAGGGAAGTTTAATGTGCCAAGTAGAAAGAAGCCAATGTAATCATGGTTCAAGGGAAAGCACAGGCACTTTACTACTGGTTAGGAGGGGTAAGGTGCACAGAGTTCTGAAGCCAGTCGAAATATAGGGTCAAGTAAAAGGTGTAAAACGTGCAGTGACCATGCAGAAAAGATGTAGGTGCGAACTGAAGTATTTTAAGCGAGCAGGCCAGACGGGGACCTTGGAGTCTGTGTGACAACAGCATGACTCTCTGCAATATGTACGATACAGCAACATTAAGGGGCATATCAACAAGGGCTTTATCTCTGCTTTTTTGGCTTTAAAAGCCAAAAAAGTAGAGATAAAACTAGCACCCTATTAACAACAGGGTGCTAACATGCAAATTTGCATGTTAGCACCCTTTTACTCTACGCTTCCCCTTGCATCTCTAATGAGATGCAAAGGGGGCGTTCCAGAGTAAAATAATAGGAGAAATGTCGCTAAGCGACATTTTTCCTATTATCAAGCATGTCGCTAACCCTGTTAGAGACAAAAAAAGCAGCGCTAACCGCGGTTAACGCTGCTTTTTTACGTCTGCTAATTTTCAGACTTAGCCATGATATCCTATGGAGGGTGGATATCATGGCTAAGTTTGCCTGTCCCTATCAACAAGATAACATGAGATTATCGCTGGGTTTCCAGCGATAATCTCACGTTAGCCTGTTAGCGTGTAGATTTTTATCGCTATTGAGATAAGCGTTGCTAATAGCACGCTATCTCAGCGATAAAAATCCACGTTACCCGGCGATAATTATCCTCACGCTAAGAGCGCTGAGCGATAATTATCGCCGGGTGTTGCTGATATGCCCCTCTCTATGTAGTTTTGGTGTGCTTAACATATGTACGGTAAATTCACAGGTTATGTCGGCATTATGGAATATGCGTGGATTGTGGTAGTATCCTGACGAAAGCCGCAAGCATTTGGGAACATAAGTGGCAGAAACATGTTGACTCTAAAAAGGAAGTAGGTGTAATTAGAGCCCTGGAACTTCCTAACTTCCCCATTTTTAAACATACCGGCTGGCTCCCAGATTAAAACGTTAGGGCTACAGGCAGGGATTTTGTAAAGAATAACTCTGCCCCCACTCACTACCCTATTACTTTTCCAACAAAGTGCTCCAATTGTACAGTAAGTGTAGCTGCACAGGGGACCATGTGTCTGAAGGCCCCACTACATCCAAATTATAGCTGTGTTTTTTTTACCATTAGGCCAGGGGACTGGGCGCCATTTTCCTTGCTTGCATTAGGACCCAGGGTACCTCTGCTATACTAATGCCGCCTACATACATTCAGTAAAGGGCCTCAAAGCAGTAATATATTTCATACAGCAAGCATCCTGTGCTGACGCAATTCGTGTGTGTGTCTGTGTGCCCATTTCTTTATTGACCTATTTCGAATAGCTCTCACCTCGCCTTATGGTTGGTTTCGATCTTCGATGCTTTCAGACTGCATGCCCAGGGACTGTTTTGGAGCGCCATTTCTGAACATAATGTTGAACATGGATACAAAACAGTCCCAGATGTAGGCAGCCCAGGTCAAAACACAAACAACCTTTAATGGGTGTGAGCTAACATGGGTGCATTCATATATTGCTTATTATGATTCATAGAGCATTCCTGCAAAGCAAATTGTTATTTTGCATAAGCCACATTTTACAGGGCATTGCTGATTCTGGTGATTGATTGGTTGGTTTGTAACAAAACGTTCCCTGTTAAAAAAAAAATTGAATATTTTAAAGTGTAAAATTGGGTGAAACTTCCATCTGAGCTTGTAATCTTTACAAGAACAGATTGCTCTCGCACAGAAAGAGCTGCCATGAACTCTTGTAATCGTCATGGGGGTGGGGGGGATCCAATAACGTAGGAGAAGAGTCACATTACATGTGGTATTTCAAGGACATCGAACCACATGCACTCGAGGATGGCCGGGGTTAGATCGCTGTGGCGCTCCTGTCAGAGGGCCGGGTACCTGCATGATGGATGGCGCACAGATGGTTTGTCTCTTACCAGCCTTGACTGGAACAAATGATGGTGATATTTTATTTTCCCATGTTTTTTTCCAGAACAATACCTGCACTTCAGTCAATTATTGCCGAAGTCATTCCACATAGCCCGTCCACAACCCTGCCTTTTCATTTAAAGTTTCAACTATTGAGGTCATATCTTCCACGCGAAAGACGCCTATAATCATGTATTGCAAAAAAAGAGAAACGTGACTGGGGCTTTGGAAAATGCATTTAATTAGGAAACAACATTGGAAAAACCAGCAGGTCTTTGATTGGCTGAAGTCTTTCGGCTTTTCCAGTACTAGTTTTTGTAACGTGATATTTTTGGATGCAGTTGTCAGTCCTGTGGTGTTGCGGTCTAGTCGACGGCACGCTAGGCGTGACGTCACCGGACTTCCGGCGGCGGCCATCTTAGGGGCGCATTAGCGCGCCGATTCGAATAGGATAAGGAGCTTCGTGCCGGCGCTCCTGCTGGAGTGTGTAGTACATGAATAAACCCCTCAAACCTCGCCAGCTGTCTTAGTCATCTGTGGTGGGGCATTGTACAGGAAGAAAGGGGCAACCTTACAAGTCCCACGCCAATCCAAAAGAAATGTGTCTAAAAGCAAAAACATTGGAGGGAACTTCTTTGTGCGCATGTGTGCAGTGTAGTTAGCCAATGGCTGGACTGCGCTGGCCCACGGGCTCGTGGAATGCAGAATTAAAACGTGAAAGGCCCGATAACAGATCAATGGATGAAGAGGGCTTGCTGAACGCCCCTATAAATATGTTATGCATATATATCTTTAGTAACATGAAAAGGTCTTGGCTAATGCCAGACCTAGAAAGGGAAAGCAATTGTCGTTTTAGTGATTTTTCACCTCATTGTCGATGTGAATGGTATGCCACCAGAGTGGAGTGTGAGTGAATACTGCATTACCTCTCGCGAGGATTGCTTAGCTTTGAAAACATGGAAGCGCCTATGAGACACGGGGTTGTATCATGAACAATATTGGACTTTGAAAAAAAATTGGTTAGCGCACCTTTTTGCACCACTCCCCATGTCCCCATGTGCAGGCAACTTTTCAAGATTTATATGTCTAATATTCTGTTTGCTCCCAGGTCGTTTATGATGATGAGTCCAGACTTTTGCTTTGCCTTTTTCACCAGTTAGTACACGTTTTATAAAGCTATTCTCAATTCAGAGTACAGCGGAAACATGCTTGTATCTATATTTGCACACATGCGTCTGCGTTGCTATGATTTATACGCCCAATCATCTGTTGGCACATGCTGCGTATTGTGATTAGCACAGATGGGCATATTGCATTTTTTATCAAGTGGTACACATTTTATGCATTGAATTTGTTCCTAATTAACAATTTAGCTAAAACATGTGTCACAGGAACTTAAAGTGGTGCTTTTCAATCAGGTAAAATTAGGAATTTTACGTTAAGGATATTTTTCATATGCTAAACAGATATATGGGATGCTATTATACTGTAATAATGTTCCTGAATACTGTAATGTGTGCTATTTTCTTCTGAGTGAAAAGTCCCACTTTATGTGAGTACAAAACATGTTTTCCATCATCCCATTTAGGAGCAACTTCATAAAATGTGCTTTTACTAATGAAAAACATACTACGCCCATTTATGCTGATCATGACAGAGGGCATTTCCACAAAGTGATGTTAGGCATATAAATCAAAGACTTGCGACCGCACATGTGCAAAAGGAGATGGAAACAGGTGCGTAACGCAGTGCTTGCATACATTGTTCAAGATATTGCCCAACATTTACAAATATTTTTCAGTAGGGCAGTAAAACATACGCCCTCTGTTAGAACTGGCGATTTCTGGTTGGCTAGGGCTTGCGCCAAAGCCAGGCAGAAACCACCACTCTAGTCAGGGCAAGGAAGTTACATGCCAAAGATAACCCCTGCTCACCCCCTTGGTAGCTTGGCACGAGCAGTCAGGCTTATCTCTGAGGCCAGGTGTAAAGCGTTTGCGCGCGCACCCAGCAACAACACCCAAGGCCCACCACAAAGGAAACTCCACACAAGGTATTCTATAAAAATAACCTTTGTATTATACACAACACATTAGATAAAAACACACACTTTTACAATGTGCCAACAGGCACGGGCAGAATTTACAAGGGATTATATATACAGGGGACAGGGCCTCATGGACCACTGTCAAGAATTAGCACTTTTAGATATTTAGCACTTAGCACCAAATATAAAATTACTGTAGCACAAGAATAACATATATAGCACACAACCAGTTCTTACTGGCAACAAGAAAGTACCACCTACGCAACCCTAACCACTTTAGGAGACTATCACGCAGGGACTCAGAACCTCCCTAGTACCACCGGTACCAGGGGAACACAACCACCTAAGTATCACAATACCTGTAGGGGAAAACACACATTACACATGATGCATAAAACATTCAGAGGTGCAGAACATGGCACATGACGCATAACTCATTCAGAGGTGCCGGGCAGGTGAACACATGATGCATGAAACATTCAGCGGTGCTCTGAAAGAAAACACATGATGCAGAAACTACATTCAGCGGCGTCATAAAAGGAAACACATGATGCATCAAAAATACATTCAGAGGTGCAGGTAGGGACATTAGCGTGAAACTCACATGAGCCACCACCTGTGGCAGTCCCTAGGCCAACTGGCCTTGTCGGGGCTAGGACGCCCTACGTCCAGCCAAGCTGCGCCTGCTGCGCAAGCTAAAAGCGTAAATATCCCCGCCTAAACGTTGCAGCTGCCCACTAAGTGCTGGGCAGCTGTAGGAGTGAGCGTGGCACCACTGTGCCCTTTGAAACAACTCTTGTCGCTCCCGTGGAGCCTCTCCTGGGCTCTAGACCAGTATTTGTCCACTCGTGGGAGCCTCACAGGGCTCGACCAAACCCTGCCACCACGTTAGAGCCACACGGGGCTCAAGGCACACTGTGGACCTGTTGGAGCGCCACGCGCTCAGACACGACAATGTCCCCCACGTTGGAGCGTCTAGCGCTCCAAACACTCATGCCCCCTTTGAGCCTCACGGGGCTCTGCAATGTATGGGGGCCGCTCGAGGAATAGGCTGGTCTGGGACCGGCACCCACAGCGCATGTACGGAGTCCCCCAGCCCTTCCCTACTCACCGGGCTGTTCGGGGGACTCCCGCGTCGTCTTCTCTTTCCCTGTTCTCGGCCGAAGGGAGGACTCCGAGGATTCTTCGTACCGCGGAAGGGCAGGCACCGACAATGTGCCTCGCGCCCCCTCCGCACCAGCTCCGGCCGCACCGCTCTGCAAGGTCCAGTGCGGGGTGGGCTCCCGCCTGGATCTTCGGCTCCTCGGACACGCTGCAACCGCGCGGGGCTCCCTCAGCTCACGGGAGCCCCGGTCACTTCCTCGTAGCCCCGCCTCTCCTTCCGGCCTAAGGCCCCGCCCACGTCCCAGTCAGCGCTGCCTGACTTCCTGCACTCACAGCGCTATAAAGCAAAACAGCGCTCCCAGCGCTATAAACGAAGGAAGGTCCAGCAATAAAGTCTTTCAAGAGTAGGGGGCAAAGACTGGGCCCAGAGCCAGCTCACAGGGCCCTCCAGCAGGGAGGCAGTCCCCAGTGGCGGTCTCTCCTGGCGCCCAGCAGCAGCAGGCCCCCCTCAAGTTGATCCTACAAGAGAACACAAGTAAGGGGACACAGCCCCTTTTTATACAGTAAATCCTTTGTCTGCAAGGTGCAGGGAAGGGGCGAACCAGTTACATCTGGTTCCTGAGCACTTTGTTTTGCTCAGCCCCTCTCCCTATTCAGTGGACAGGCCAGGGTCATCAGACGCACCACAGGGGCCGGAGCCAGCAGTGTGTGGGGAAAGCCCTGTCCTATTCAGGACCCAGGTATACTCCTCCCCAGCCATCAGTATGCTAAAACTCCCATTCACCACTGGGTGACTCCACCTGTCTCTGGGGATTTCCCTAGCCCGTCACATGACCTCACCAGCCAATCGCCAGACAAGCCACACATTTCATACTGCACACTGAAGTGCCCACTTCTAGAAGTGGCACTTCCACACTAGGTACATGCACGCCGCACACATCATCGCGCAGCATTCAATCACACGAGTCCGCACATACCAAACACGGGCCTGCACACCCCACGCATCAGGAACTACCAGGACACATACATTCCCCCATTCATTCCTATGGGAGGGCAGGCCAACCTCACAACACGCACGCACTTTACCCTGGGACACAGCGGTAAAGTGCGCAGAAACTCAAAATCACCACACCAAGTCATCAATGAAAAGCAAAAAGTCTCGGGCGTGAACCTGCCAGAAGGGCCGGGTCCAACACCCTCTAAAATAGCCATTGGAAATTCCACATGCTGATTAACAAAACTAGGATTACTGGAATTTGCGATATCCAAAGCTGTTTCAAAGGGGTTTCTTCACTTGAAGAGAAAGAAAAGATACTTTTTCAAATGCACAGTTCCGCATGACTTAGTTATGTAGGTTTTCCACCTAGTGAAAAATCTGCTTGAGTCAATGTATAGAAGTAAGAGCACCCCAGGGAGTTGGTGGCTTTCAAGGATAACTATGAGTGCTGCTTGCGTTCTATGTAACTCTCCAATAGGATGGAAATGGCCCAAAGGCAGGGCCGTTTCTACCATTAGGCAAGACAAGGCGGCCGCCTAGGGCGGCAAAAGGGGGATTTCTTTTTTTTATTTGAAATCAAAGAGCGAAAAAATTGAGCAAATTAAAAGTATAATGAAATAGAAGAAGTAAAAGGGAGGGGGCGGCATTTTTCAATTCTCGCCTTGGCCGGCAAAACACCTAGAAACGGCCAAAGGACCCACCCCAGGACAGCATTGGTAAATCGAGGCACAACCTCAACACATTTTCTGATGTCGTCACATTTCCTCACCCTGCTTACCATGCACTGGTAGATTTTTGCCAGCGGTGAGGTTGTTGTCTTTGGTCAGGCTGTCCAGGTATCTTTCATGGCTGCTCAAAGCAAGTGAACCTCTCCTCCGTGATGAAGCACAAGAGTAGAAGAGTTCTATACTTTGTCAACAGGGCTTTGTGGATCAGGCTAATAAACTCTGATGACCGAAATGCAGATGTCCACTGTGGGAAATTTAGGTTTGAAAAAAACTAACTTACATTATGTCAATTCTGTGTTCATCATGCAGCTTCTTAGCCACTGATTTTTCCACTGAATGCTTCATCCACCACAGTCTTTAAGACTAAGGAAAATTGTCAACACTGGCTGGAAAATTAACACTCCCACCCTGTGTGTAGAGCCCTGCTCAGCTGCTTTCTTTAAACCATATAGATCTGGCATTGAAGCCTTCCTCACAGCCGTGATCAATGTTCTTGGATTCTTTAAACATGCCATTGTCATGGCTCTTCTGAAGAATCTAATAGGTGACCCAAAGGTCTTCTTGAACAATTTTCAAATTCTCCTTACAACGAAATATTGGAAAAAGAAGTCACAAGACAGTTTCAGTATTAGGTGGCACCAAAATGCATCTCTCGTGACCATCAGTCTAGGTTTATACCTGCAAGGAACCCTCACACAGTATTCCCTTCTGTGAGAGAGCTCGCCATTCATTGGATGAAAACAAGATATTATTTCTCACCTTCTTCGACTTCCCAACAGACTTTAACACTGTGTACCATGGCATACTGATTAGGGGTGGGCGGAATTTGCGAAATCCACTTTCGCAAATTATCGCGAAAATGTTAAAAATGATCGCAAACACGCGGAAATATCGCGAAGATGCGGAAGTGTTTTTCCCGCATGTTCGCGAGATTTTCTGCATGGTTGCGGCTCGCCAACTTACCCATGTGGTTGCTCGCGGGCGCGGCCATCTTGTTTTCAGTTGTCTCGCGGTGCATGATCGCAAGAAGAAAGACGTGATCGCGCGACGCATGACGTCACTGCGGGCGCGAACTGTCGCGAGACAGCGCAAATGGCTAAAAACAATACAACATCTCATGGAGAACGCGACCGGATCAAGAAAACTTGTCGGCGAACGCAGGGATTCAGGTAAGGCGATCGCGCGCGCGCGAGAATGTATTATTTTACAGCGCGAGCAAGAAACAAATTATCGCCAAGCTGCGAAATGCGGAAATTTTGACATTTGCGCGCTCTCCGCGGAGCGCGAAAATGTCAAATTATCGTAATTTCCGCGAACTGAACGAAATTTTCGCCCAGGCCTAATACTGATGAGCAGTGTTTAGGAATTGGCCAGAAAGTCCAGATCCAGTCTGGCATGGATTTGGATTCTTGTTTCCAGCTGCCCTCAAAAAGTTTTGATCAGGTCAAAGAAATCATCATCTCTTAGTGTGACAGGCAGCGTGCCACACTGGCTTTACAATTCATGTCTACATCTTCAATATCTATGTATTTCCCTTGGCACGAAGTTAATCTCCACACTTATGATGACAATACCTAAAATCAATAGCAGGCCGACATCATCAGATACCCATGGACTGCAGACACTAGCGCCTAGTGCAGACGAAACAGAAACCTAAGCTCTAGAAGTGAACACTTGATTACCTACCAAGCCTTCATTTAAATGGAGCTTGGAGGCAGGACGTTTGGAATCCAGGGCCCCGGGCTGTAAAGTGGTCTGAACCATAACCCACGGGCAGAATCAAACTACATCAGGAACAGCCGTAAAACTGAACTATTCTGGCTCACTTACAACAGAATTAAACCTAGAAGAAAAATATTGGCTTTTCCATAAATTAACTCTAGTTTCCATTGGAACAAATCTTACCAACAATGAAACAGCTTCACAGCTCGCAAGTGACCTTAAGTCAATGTATAGTGCCCTACAGTGTTCTCAAAAGTTACTTAATAAATGCATAAATCCATGAAAAATAATATTCAGGATTTTTTTCTCTCGTTATCTTATCTTATCTTATTTCTCATAACATTCACTCTCCTGCCCCTCCCTGGCAACACTAATGGTCCCACTGATCACTAAACCTACATCTATAGAAGATCCACCATTCGTGCACTATTTGGAGGTAGTTGGTTCCATTTCTGGACGGAAGTGTTTATGTATCAGAACCAGAATCTTTTGTTTGTGCCCATAAATGATTCTTTAAGCGTGCAAAAGTACTTTGTTGCTTGAGCTTTAAGGTATACTATACACATGCCTGTAAAGTATATTTTCATTTCATCGCTTAAAAAACTCAACCTATAAAGTGTAGTAGTTTAGTGGGATAATGTTCTTTCTGTAGTAGTCACTTTTCAAACTAACAAACTCCAAATTCGAATGCCTGCGGGATGGTCAGTCTTTTATTATCCTGTTGTAAACAAATCGAGTTTCACTGAATTGGGTAATTGCAATATCTGTTATTTGAAGTACCTTGGTGCTTCAAGGCTTGTTGCAGCAAGTGTTATCGATGGCGCATTTTGAAGGCCAGTCATAAAATGCATTTGGATATTTTTTTTCTTTTTTGTTTGGTTTTGAAATGCTTATTAGATTTCACTGAAGAGAAAAAATATTCACTGTGCTGCATCAGAGTCAATATTTTGTGCTTCATATGCACATTAATATGCACTAAAAACTGTGAGTTTCCTTCAAATAAGAAGTGTTGACGTCGAACATTGTGCAAAAACCAGACAATTTGCTGAACACAACAGAAAATGTAAACCTAAATGTTTTTTACGACCAGCAATTAGTACATCAGGTCCTGAGAATTCTATTGCATTTCGCTCATAGCCGTAAATGAACTATAACTGCATAATCCATATGAGTGGCACTCATTGAAAAATCTATAGGCCTCATTTGTAAAAGCCAGCGTGGTCTTTGATATGCCAGTACAGTGGTGGCAAATTGAATAGTGTGTTTGATTTATGAGTCCTGCTGTTATCAAATATACATGTGCTTTCTGATTGGAAAACAGCGTGCTCATGCATGAGCAATGAGTCATTGGTTTATGGCCATGGGGAGTCTACGCATGAAGAGGGAGTCTGCAATCTGAAGAGACCTCTCTCTATTCAGTCTTACATTTGAGGCACTTTATGTTTTTTTTACAAACAAAGACTAGGGAGACAAGGCCAAATATATGCACGAGGCTTGGCAATGGACCATGTAGCGCCCCATTAAAAAAAAAATCCCTGGCAGGACAGTATTAAAATATTACTCTCATTTGAGCCAATAGTTTTTACAGGGCCTCCTCACATACTTTGAAAGTACATTCAGCCTGGCACAAGTCAGGTGACTCGTAGTGTTCTGCTTGGAACGCATTTTTCAACTATTTCTTCTAGATGGCTTAGACACATGTTTATGAGTAGCCTTCCAACCAAATAAAAAAATATTCATTTTAAGTTTTTGCCAATTAAATCCGTTAATTGGAATTCTTCTCTGGGCTAAAGAACATAACACACAATATGATTCACAATACACTATTACACTGCCTGTAACTGGGGCAGCAAACATTTATGGAACCAAATGCAGGTCGTGATTCCATCAGCGTCTCTTTAATGGCAGAGGAGCATCACCCCACTACGAGCCATCAAAAATAAAATGCTTATAAATGACTTTTATTATCATTTTATTTTACTGACTGAGATGAGGCCAGTCTAGGGCAGGCCGGACCATGGCAGGGAGGAGAAGTGGTGGGCACTGTAAGTACGCATGTCGGTTTGGCCGGCCATCTTAGTACGACCAAACTGACATGCGCATTTAGGTTTCTTCAAACCAGCTGTATTCCACAGCTGGGTGGAGAAACGGCACAGACTCCCTGTGCCCGGGCACATGTCAGACCAGCACGTTCAGGCCAATCCCAGCGCTTCTCTCATGCTTTTTCTTTTTTTAAACTTTTATTTAGAGATTTTTCCCAACAAAGACTATCATATCATCTTGAGATCCACAATAATACACAATTTGCCATCACATAATATTATACTTCATACTGTAACCCTGAGTATATACATGGTAGAATATAAAAAAGAAAAAGAAAATATAGAGAATTCAACATCACTGCCTTGTAGTGGTCTCTGGGTCAGTTTGCGAGCTCACTGACGTCTGTTCTAATAGGTACAACTTGAATGGCTGCCAAATATCTAGAGGGCGGGAGGCAGGGGGTTGCAGCTGGTCATGTAATTCAGAGTTGGTGTTACAGTAGGTCATGCTATATACAATACAGTGGGGGGGCGTCTGCTACCCCAGAACATGGCAACTTCTCTCTTGGCCAGCAGTAGTGCAAGAGTGCAAAAACGCTAACAGGATTTGGGGAGATCTCCGACATATCCCAACAGAGCCATGAGGGGGGAGGGGGGATGGGAGAGTCCAACACTGAAGATATAGCCTCAAAAACTTTACCCCAGAACAGGGCAACCTTAGTAGAGTACCATGCCATGTGCGCAAAATCTGCCATGGGGGCCTTACAGCGAGGGCAAACGTGGGGCCTGGTGGAGTCCATATGGTGGACCATGCATGGTGTAACATATGCCCGCCGGAGGAATTTAAAATATAACAGTTTATGCCTATAATTAAGAGAGATCTTATGGGTTTGTTCACAACAATAATGCCATTGAGCGTCCGATAGGGGCTGGCCCAGGTCGTCCCACCAAGTCTGCCTCAATTTCCCCTAAGAGGAAGGAGCGGGATAGCCGTTTTATACATTTTAGACATCAAGTTTTCACCACTGATGTTCTTAATTAGGAGGGACAATGGGGGAAAGGCAGGCAACTCTATAGTGAAAGTCGGGACAGTGGGCCCTTAATGCACTCAATAACCAGCGTAGAATAAAATGGTCTAGAAAGGTGGCATCGGAGAAGCGGGCGTCCTCACAGCGCGAGAAAATATGATTGTTCGGGAAGAGATCCCCAAATGTTCCCAAGTTGAATTTCAATAGTGTGCGCTGCACTACGGCCTCCTTGGTGATGGGAATCCAAAGGTTCCGGGCCAAAGGAAGGGATGAAGAGTAAAGCAGTGCCGTCCCTGTGGCGCGGGCGAGTTGTTTCCTTGTCCAGCTGGTTGCGGAGAGGGTCTGCAAATCCTGTGAGTCGCACGGAACCCACACAGATAATAGCGCTGAAAGGGGGAGGGGAGAGCGAGGTCAGCCTCTGACCTAATATACGGCATTCGTGCGTCAGCGTTAAACCAGTGGCGCGAAAAACTACACTGTGCAATCAAATAATAAATGCGGAAATTAGGAACCCCAAATCCCCTGCGTTCAAAGGGCAAAGTGAGGGCGTCCCAGCAGACTCTAGGCTGGCCACCTCCCCATACCAGGCACAGAAGGTGAGATTGGAGAGTCACAAAGAAGCTCCCGTACAATGGAATAGGCATATTTTGAAATTAATACAGGAATTGCTGGAGCATGACAATTTTGATACGGGCCATTCTGCCAGCCTTAGATAGGGGAAGCTTTAACCATCGGTCGATGCTATCAGAGAGTTTTGCCAAGGCCGGCCCGTGGTTGAGTTGAATAATTTGTGATTGGTCTCTATGAATGAGTCGTCACACCACTTAAGGGGGTATTTCGAGGTGCGGTTGCAGCGGACGTCAGTCAAGGGAAATACCTCAGACTTACCCCAGTTAATTTGAAGTCCTGACAAGGCACCAAATAGGGTGAATTCGCGAAGGATCGGATCTAAATTGTCATCCGATTGACAAACATAAAGAATGACGTCATCTGCATGAAGAGTAAGCAATAGGTGACCGTGTTAAATTGAATACTCCTGTGTTGGTGTTTCTCCTAAGGTTTCGGACACGGGTTTCATTGCAAGAATGAAAAGAAGGGGGGAGAGGGGACAACCCTGCCGGGTCCCTCTGGACAACTTGAAGGGGGTAGAATGTGCGCCGTTCAACCGAATTCTGACGGCTGGACCGGTGTATAATAATTATATCACCGATATGAACCTGGGTGGAATGCCGAGCCGCACCTGAGTAGCTCTAAGGAGGGGCCACTCCAGCGAGTCAAAGGCTTTCTCGGTGTCCAATAGGACCGCCGCAGCCAGAAGAGAAGGGTTGATATGGTGGGGAGTGGCAAACAGAGTGTGCAAGTCTAGCGCAGTGGACCGACCGGGGATAAAACCTGACTGTGCTGGTGATATCATAGTATCGACAATCAGGGAGAGCCTATTGGCTAGCATTTTTGCTAGAATTTTGTAACCAAATTTCAGCAGCGAGAGGAGCCTGTAAGATTCACACAGCTGTGGGCCTTTGCTGGCTTTGGGGAGGAGCGTAACAACCACTTTCCGCAGTGTCGGGGGGAGCTCACTGCGTTCAATGGCCTCCTGAAACAAATCAATGAGATGCGGGGTGAGGGTCTTTTTAAAGAGTTTATAGAAACATCCAGGGATACCCAACAAGGCCAGGCGCTTTTGAGCCGTATATGTCTTTAATGGCTCTGTGTGATCGGTCTAGCCATACTATGACAATCTCATCAAGATAAGCATTACTAGGAGCCGGGTTAGGGTCATCTCTGGTTTTATAAAGTTCCTGATAGTAAGCAAACACCCTAACAGTGATACCAGTGCAATCAGTAATCAGTTCGCCCCGAGAACCGGACAGAGCGGTGATGTAAGAGGGCCCGCGGTTGGGGTGAATCAACCTGGCTAGTGTACGCCCCGGGCGCTACCCCTCCAGTACCGCCGGGCTATGGCGTACTTCCCTAGAAAGTGAACCTCCCTCTCCCTCTCTCTCTGGACCGCTTCCAGGGCTGCCAAATGGGTCTCAATCCCTGCCAAAGTGCGGCGGAGGTCCCTTAAAATACCAGCACTCTTGGAAATACATATCCCCCTAATGTAGGTTCTGAAAGCCTCCCATTGCATGGCCTTAGAGTCCACGGATCTCATATTCAACTCGAAATATTCTTCAACCGCAGTGTACAACTCCGCTTCGAAAACGATGTCCCGCAGGGCCATCTCGGGAAATCGCCACTGCCCCATACTGTCCTCGACCCCAGGGATCTGCAGCCCGAGCACCACTGTGGAATGGTCCAAGAGTGTACGCAGATGGTGGGAGACGGAGCCTGACCAAGTGGCCACACCAGGAGTGAATAACCAAAAGTCCAAGCGGGTACAGGTGTTGTGCGGGGCAGATTAGTGCGTGTATGCAGGTTTCACTGAATGCAAGTGACGCCACGCATCAGTGAGGCGATAAGCATCAATCAGTGTTGAGTTCTTCTGACCCTAGGTTTGGAGTCAGGGGAAGTGGCAGTACTGTCCAACTGGATATATAGCAAAATATTTAGATACCCCCCTAGGATTATGTGTTCAGCCCCCATTGTGTCGATGCGTGAATGGAGCTCAGTAAAAAAAACTCTGGGCTTTCTACATTGGGTGCATACACGTTAACCAGGAGTAAGGTGTGTCCGAGGAGCCATCCCTTAACCATAATGTACATGCCATCCTGGTCAGAATATACTGCCACTGTTCTACATGGTATCCGCTTATGCACGAGGATCGAGACCCTCCTTGAATAATTACTGTACCCAGCAAAATACTGTTGGGGTCCCAACTAGTGGCAAAGCTCAGAGAGTAGTGAGTGGGGAGGTGCGTCTCCTGGAGAAATGCTACATCAGCCTGATGGCGCTGCAAGTAGTGAAGCACCTGCTTGCGTTTGCGGGTGTCAATAAGCCCCCGAACGTTCCAAGATAACAGGGTGATGTTCTTAGTAGGGGTGGGCGGAATTTGCGGAATTAACCTTCGCAAATTATCGCGAGAATGTTTAAAATTATCGCAAACAAGCAGAAATATCGCGAAGATGCGGAAGTTTTTTTCCGGCATGTTCGCGAGATTTTCTGCATGGTTGCGGGTCGCCAACTTACCCATGTGGTTGCTTGCGGGCGCGGCCATCTTGTTTTGAGTTGTTCTCGCGGTGCATGATCGCGAGAAGAAAGACGTGATCGCGCGACGCATGACGTCACTGCGGGCGCGAACTGTCGCGAGACAGCGCAAATGGCTAAAAACAATACAACATCTCATGGAGAACGCGACCGGATCAAGAAAACTTGTCGGCGAACGCAGGGATTCAGGTAAGGCGATCGCGCGCGCGCGAGAATGTATCATTTTACAGCGCGAGCAAGAAACAAATTATCGCCAAGCTGCGGAAACCGGAATTTTTGACATTTTCGCGCTCTCCGCGGAACGCAAAAATGTCAAATTATCGCAATTTCCGCGAACGGAACGAAATTTTTGCCCAGGCCTAGTTCTTAGTGTGGCGTGTGCTACCTGACATCGATAAGAGTCTGGACAAAGCTAAATATTGGATCAAAAAACTATCTAGCAAGTTTAACGAATATGTCAAATAAGGAAAAAGGGATCAATATTCTACAACAATCCCACCCCCCACCCATCCCCATACACATTACGTAGGGTAAACCCCAAATCCCAAATGTAAGCACAACATCCAATACAATATTCAACCCATACATTACGAAACAGGTGCACAAAGCACAGGGGGAGATAATGCTCCAAACAATCCCCGGGCATACAAAAGAATCAGTTATAAAAATCGTAAAGGCACACATCCAACGGTTCCAAAAGTATCTGTAAGAGAAGCAAACAAAAAGAAAACAGACAGAAGGGACTGATCATATCTACACATTGAAGCAGCGAGGCACTATCCATGCGCAGAGAGCAGCTCAGAACTGGTACCACAATCAGGAATGCTAGGAGAGCGATCCGGTGTGGGTGATCTATGCGGCTGGGCATTATTTGACTGGAGTCTGAGAAGCTCCTGCACCTCGGCCGGGGAATCAAAGATCCTGGATCTCCCATCAATGTCCACCTTCAAGCACGCTGGGTAGAGCATCCCATACCAGAGACCGGCTTTACGAAGAACAACCTTGACAGCCCCAAATGTTCGACGGGCCTCCTGAACCATTGCAGTATAGTCCGGATACAAGGATGAACCCTGCCAGTCCTGAGACCCCCGCTCCCGGGCAAGGCGCAACGCGGTGTCCCTGTCCCTGAAGTTGAGGGGTGGACATGATTGGATAAGGAGGGTACCCCGGATTAGGATGGGGGCCAAGGGTGCGATGTGCTCTTTCAATGACAAAGGTGGAGGTGAAAGAGTCCCGACCAAACAGATCACTTAAAAGGCCCTCAACAAACCCATCCAACTGCCCAGTGTTCGCAGACTTCGGAATGCCCACGATTCGTATGTTGTTACGTCTCCCCCTGGCCTCCAAGTCCTCATTCTTTATGGCAATAGTCTTGAGCACCCTCTCCATCCTTTCAAGGGGCGTAGTCATTTGAGCAGAGCCATCTTCGAGGTCAGAAACTCTGCCCTCCAGTGTCTAATCGTGCGTCGTGCTTAAAAAGCCTAGCCCCATCGTATAAAGTCTCCTATCCAGGGCATCAAACCTAGTGTCAAGGGCCTTAAAGCCGGCCCACAGTTCAGCCACCAGGGCATCATTACCAGGCACTGTTGGTTAGGGAAGCCCCTCCGAATCACTCCACTCTGCCATAGTGGAGCAAGGGGGGACAGCGCTATTTGCGGCCTTCTCAAAAGATAGCTTCATTTGTTTAGGGTCCGCTTTTCCCACGGCAGTGAAGGAGGGAAGAGAAAACTGCACGGGGGAAGACCTGAGTCAGCAGGAGGAGGGGGCGAAGAGTAGCACGGCACATTTGGTGAAGCTGGGTTAACCAGCCCGGTGGTGTTCAATATACAGGGGGGGCACCTGAGCAAGGGTGTTGCCCAAAGAACGGAAGAATACTCTATGGAGTCCATGCCTGGGGCCCAGCGCTCAGTGGGTAGCTAAATGGAGTGTAATGCGGCTTTGCGGTGGGCCCACTGTGTGGTTGTGAAGGAGCCGCAGTCATCCAACTGTACCAGGTAGGAAACAGGATGCTGAACAGCAGGCAGACGGGCTGAGCGCGGTGGAAAGTGCAACAAGGGGGCCCCCACCATGATACGGCTGGGCGGCCGGTCACCAGGCTCACCCGTGGACCCTGTCACCACGGGGCCTCAGGCAGTATCAGGCGGGACCCTGCCCACCGGGTGGATCGCACACACCGCTCCTGGCCTCTTTAGCCACATCGAGGTATGCTGTGCATCGGTCCAATGCATCGTAAGTGGGCCAGGCGAGGTCAAAGAGCCACACATCTCCTCACACCTAAGGGAGTGGAGTGCCTGTGGGCCGATGAAGTAAATCGATGCCCCGGCTCTGCCGATCACACCAGGCCTCCCCACGCAGCACAGCGCCCAAGCTGGTTCCCGATCACTAGGGAACGAGTGAAAGGGCACGGCGGCGACCGAAGATGTTACATAGGTCAGAGCTCCCCATGCTGCGACGATTCTGTGTCTGGAGCCACTGAAAGGGCCAGATCTTCTGGGGAATCGAATGGAGCTGCAAATCTATGTGGCCATCTTGGCCCACGGTCTGGCCACGCCCCTACACTTTTCTCATGCTTGGTGTAGCATGAGAACAGCATTGGGTTTGGGTGGGGGAGTCTGGGAGCCTGTTCTGTGTGCTGAGTGCTGTATGCTGCGTAGCAGAGGAGAACCGAGGTGGCCGCCAGAGTCAGTCAAGTCTTTATTAATTCATTTTAATTTCCCCCCCCACACTTTATATGGCAACAGCCGCCACTGGGTGATTTAATATGAAGTAGCACATCTAAAGTTGGGCGGTACACAGCATCAGCAAAAAAACTCCTCTGAAGATGTGTCCACTTACACATTTCATTTAGAGCCAGGGAAAGTATGGGCCTCAGTTATGAGGTTTTGCCGTAGGGCAGTGCCTCAGGCCTTCCTGCAGCTCTGTCCTAAGGAAAAAGAAAAAGGGCAGGAATGCACCTTATCTATCAGATACAGCGCATTCCTGGCACACAATGGGCTGCCGTACGCCAATGCAGGTACCTTTCCACCATGGTACAAGGGTGCCTGCTTCGCAAAGATGATTATTTTTTTGCAGGAAGGTAAACCGTCCTGCATAAAAACAATCACAAGTGGCATTTTCCTCTTTCTATGTATGCTGCAGAATGTAGAATGCAGCGCACATCGAAAAAAGAAACATGAGGCGGAATAAATATATTTCTCCTCATTGTGCCTCCCTTACGCCTCCCCTGGGGGGGTGGGAAGTTTTTGGTGTTGCCTCTGAGCTACGATTTCTTGTACATCTGTAGCAGTGTCAAAAAGCCATGGATGTTGCTGGAAACGCACCCAACAACACCCATTGCATGCCCCTTTAACGCAGAAAACTGATTATACGAGCGCACAATTACCCAAATTAATGCACACTTTTTGATCCCCACCCAAATGGGAAAATCCCGCGAACCCACCAATGACCCATACTCATGGTTTAACAAAGATTGCAGGGAAAACAGGTCGGCTCTAATTAAAGCAATCAAGGGAAGAAACAAAACACAAGTAAAAACTGCTAGAAACTCCTATAAAGCGGCCCAAAGAGAGGCAAAGGCAGCTTGGGACGAAGCACAATGGGAAGAATTGGTAGATGCATGCTTATCCAAAGATAACAATGTTTTTTTTTTTTTTGGAGGAGCCTAGCGCGCAACCAAGATGGCCGCGTAGGTGCGAGGCTCCCGAGGACCACCACGACCTCCTGAATTAATCCTGGCTATATCCTGTCCATGTTGAGGGGACTGCATCGGTGAACCTGAGCTGAGGCACCATCCGTTTTTCCTTTTCGAATCGGACCCCGGACACCGGTGGGAGCACCGATTGAAGGTTGCGGCCTTCTCCGCGCTGGCCCCCCGGATTGGAGTAGTGGGGCGATCCGGGGACAAAGCGAACAACAGCGGCGAGCAGGGCTGGGCGACTCGCGTATCCCGTGCTTTCACTTTCGCTTTTGCGCTCTCCTTGCCCTCAAGCGAGGTAGGATTGCGGAGCGGGGTGCGCTGGTGTGGCCTGGTCCAGGTGTCCGGCTGACCCGCCGGCCGTGAGTCGTCCTGCGGCCCAGTGGTCGCCCTCCCCCCCCCGGAACCCGTGAACTGGTTTACCGGCCCTTTCGAGGAGATTGGCACGACGGTGGGAGAGCAGGCATGTCCACCAAACAAGATGGCGACCGGGCGAAGGTGAAGACGACCCGCCGCGGCCCGGCGCCTCAATCCAACAGTATGGACCGCTACACCCTCCAGAAGGGATCTCCGGAGACATCGCGCACATCCCCGGCGGGCCCGACGGAGGCATCTGCTCAACCGGTGGATCTGACCCTCCGGGACGTCATGGGCGCCATCGCAGAGATGAAGGCCTCGGTGGACCAGCGCTTCGACACCTTAGCGCAAAAGATAGACTCGGTCCTGGTGGATGTTAGCCTCGTGAGGGCTGACTTGTCCAAAACCAACGACCGGGTCGATTCCCTGGCCCACACCACGACGAGCCTCACGACGGACGTGGTGGCCCTCCAAAAGGAGGTGCGCCGGCTTGGCCAGGTGAGCGCCCTGATGGACCGGCGACTGGAGGATTCCGAGGGTCGGGCCCGGAGGAATAACGTTCGCATTGTGGGAGTGCCGGAGGGACGAGAGGCGGAGGCGGCAGATCTTTTTGTGGAAGAATTGATCCTTACCCATCTGCAGCCCCGGGGGCTGAGTAAGCTTTTTGCGGTGGAACGTGCTCACCGGGTCCCTGGGGGCAGACCTAAGGCCGGTGCCCCGCCGCGGCCTCTCATTGCCCGGATTTTTAATTTTCGGGACAGAGACGCTATCCTGCAGACCTCCAGGCAACAGGGACCGGTCAAGCTCGATAACATGGATGTGCATTTCTACCCAGACTTTACTCCGGCGGTCCAAAAACTGAGATTGAGTTTTATCGGAGTTAAACGTCGCCTACGGGACCTGAATCTTAAGTATTCAATGCTTTTTCCAGCTAAGCTAAGGGTGGAGGTGGATGGGCGCACGCACTTTTTTGACCGACCCGAGGCGGCTGGGGACTGGTTGGACACTCTGCCTGGAGATCGGGGCCGAGGGGGTGGGGGGGGTGCGGTTGGCGGGGAGGGCCCGCCGGATCAGAATTGAGGGGTGAAGAATAGGCCTTGCTCTGGACAACATTCCTTTACCATTTACTGATCGTTTATGTTCCCCTCCGATGGAGGTCGTGTGGGGTCTGTTGGGGGCTTCCCTCCTCCTCTGGGGGACTAGTTAGTTTTTCATCTATGGGTCGACAGGCACACTGCACTTTGGGGGGGCTGTCTGGGCTCATGCAGGGGTGCAGGGAGGGGGGAGTTCTGTTGGGATGGGGGGGTGGGGGGGGTGTGTCGTTTGTTTGCACCGCAAGGCAAGCCCTTTACTGTATTGTTGCTCTCGAGATGCTCTGTGGGGGACGACTGATTGCTTCTACGTATGATGGGGGGTAGGGATTTGACTGTGTTGTCATGGAATGTTAACGGTCTGGGGGACAGGATTAAGCGTGGTGTGGTCCTGCAGTACCTGAAACGTATCTCACCAGATGTTATCTTCCTGCAGGAGACACACCTTATAGGTAACTCCTTTCATGCCATGAATCGGCGAGGCTATCGTTTGGTGGCCCACTCGGGCTTCACCTCGGGCTCGCGGGGGGTGGGTATCATGATTAAGAACTCGCTCCCGTTGGAGATTGATGAGGTGCGCCATGATGAGAGGGGACGCTACACTGTTCTGGTGGGTAGAATGGAGGGTAGAGTGTTTGTTTTTATATCAGTGTACGTCCCGCCTGGGTTACAATCTACTACATTTGCGGATTTGGGGCGCCTCCTCCTGGACCTCCCGGGTGGCCTGCTGGTGGTTGGGGGGGACTTTAATGCGGTAGTTTCTGGGTCTCTGGATCGCCATCCCCCTAGGGACCTCCCCCGGGCACAGGCCTGGCTGTCCGGCCTTTTAGATACTCTGGGCCTGGTGGATTGCTGGCGACTAAAGCATCCCGCGCAGCGGCAATACACCTTCCACTCGGGTGCCCATGGTAGCCTCTCGCGGCTTGATTACATCCTTGTCCCGGCGGCCTATGCTGGGAGGGTGGGAGAGGTGTGCCATCTGGCGCGGGGCATTTCAGATCACTCCCCAGTACTGTTACATTTCGATGTCTTCCCTAGGGGGGGGGGCAGGGTGGCTCCAATCAATGCTTGGTACTTGCGTGACCCCACTATTCGTGCCGACTTGATCAAATCCTTACAGCGATACTTTGATGAGAATGTGGGGTCTGTCCCTTCGGCCATCTCCCTGTGGGAGGCTTTTAAGGTAGTTCTCAGAGGGGAGGCCCTCTCCTTTATCTCCCAGGCCCGGAGGCGCGAGCGGGAGGAGGTAACCCGGGTGGAGGCCGAAATTGCGGAACTAGAGGGTGACCTGGGGAGCGGGGTAACTGACGCCAAGTTGCATGTTCTGCACCTCAAGCAGGCGGCCTATAGGGCCCTCGTCACGGAGGCGGCCAGGGGCCTCAGTAGAGAGCAACAGGGGCGACTGTATGATGTGGGTGATAAGGCTGGTAAATTGATTGCGTGGTTGGACAAGAGGGAGAGAGCGAGTCGTGTGGTTCCTTTGCTTGAGGGGATGGATGGTGTGCCTGTTACCGAGCCGGAAGCCATTGTCTCCTGCTTCGCGGATTACTTCCGCGAGGTGTACTCCCCGGTTTCTCCCTGCTCGGAGGAAGATTCCCATGCCCTGCTTCGGGACATCGCGCTGCCCTCCCTCACGGTGGAGGACAGGGATTTGCTGGACGCTCCTCCCACCTCGGACGAAATCGCCCTGGCTATTCGCTCGGTCGCATCCGGCAAGGCCATGGGCCCCAATGGTATCCCCATCGAGCTCTACAAGCTACGACCGGATGTACTGGCGCCCCACCTGCGCGCCATGTTCCTGGCGGCCCACTCGCAGGGTTCCCTCCCGCCGGACCAGCGTCTGGCCACAATCGTGGTGATCCACAAGGAGGGGAGACCCCGTGAGCGGGTTACATCCTATAGGCCTATCTCGCTCTTGAACGCGGAGCCCAAAATCCTCGCCAAAGTACTGGCCAACCGGCTGGTTGGCGTGGTGGGCGATTTGGTCCACCAAGACCAATCTGGCTTTATACCCCATCGCAACACGGCTCTTAATCTGCGACGCTTGCATGGGGTGCTCGCGCGTGTCCCGTTTGTGCGGGAGCCGGCCATCTTGGCGTCCTTAGACGCCACCATGGCGTTTGACACGCTTGAATGGCCATACATCTGGGCGATGCTGGCGAAATTTGGATTTGGACCGGGTTTCATTAGCTGGGTCAAATTGTTGTATTCGGGCCCATTGGCGCAGGTGGTGGTGAATGGGCGAGTCTCGGCCCCCTTTGCGCTGGGGCGGGGCACGCGTCAGGGTTGCCCCTTGTCACCGCTCCTGTTTGCATTGGCCTTGGAGCCCTTGGCGGAGTGGCTGCGGTGGCACCCCTCCATCCGTGGTCTCCGCTGGACCCCCGAGCATGAGGACCGCGTGTCCCTCTACGCCGATGATATCCTTTTGTATCTCGCCTCCCCGCGTAACTCGCTGATTGTCCTGGTTGATGTTTTGCGCTCCTTCGGTCGTAACTCAGGCCTTGTCATCAACTGGGCGAAATCCTGCGTGTATGTGCTCTCCGGGGAGGCTCCGGCCCTACCACGGGACTGCCCGATCCAGATTGCCTCCCAGGGGTTCCGGTACCTGGGTATATATATTACTCTAGACCCGGAGGTCCTTTACGAGCGGAACTTGCTGCCCCCCCTCCAGCGCTTGCGGGAGGACGTTGCGCGCTGGCGGCGTCTTCCGCTTTCGCCGCTTGACCGAGCGGCCTTGTTTAAGATGATGTCCTTGCCGCGCTTTCTGTATGCGCTTCAGAATACTATGGACTTGGTTCCTGCGCGCTACTTCCGTGAGGTGGAGAGCCTTCAGCGGCGCCTGTTCTGGGACGGGAGGCCGCGTATTGCTCTGGCTAAATTGACGCTCCCGTGGTACGATGGGGGGGTTGCCCTCCCGGACATTAAACGGTATTACTGGGCCTCCCAGCTAGCTGCAATCAATCATGGCCTTTACGGGCCCGCCTTGAACTCGGCATTCGAAATGGACAAGATGCTCCTGCCCGGTGGCGACTACAATCGAGTGCTCTACTCTGGCGCGCCCGACTCCCGTCTGACGGGACCGACGCGTGTCATGGTGCGTGTCTGGCATGCGGCTAATGCAGCGATGGGGTGGAAGGACCGTTTGACCCGGGCGACACCGCTATATGCGTCTGAGAGGTTGGGCTCCCTGTGGACATCGAAGGGCTTCGAGAAGTGGGACACGATCGGAATCAGCACAGTGGGAGATCTCTGGACGAGGGGGGGATTCAAAACTTTTGAGACGCTGCAGACGGAGTTTCAGCTGCAAGGCAGTGAGTACTTTCGGTACTTACAAGTCCGCCATGCGCTGGGCTCCGTCTTCCCGGATGTCGCATCCATTCCGGAGTCTTCCCCCCTGGAGGACCGAGTGCTGGATGGCCATGTCCCAGACAGCACGATCTCCCTTATATATAAAAAGCTGATCAACGACAGATCGTGCCTGCTGACTAGTCTCCGCGAGGCCTGGGTTGCCGACGGGTTGGAACTGGACGACGAGGACTGGATCTCCGCGGTGGCCTCTCCGAAGGAGGTGGCCATCCCGGCTCGCCTTCGCTTCGTCCAGCTTAAGATCCTCCACCGGGTTTACGTGACGGGGCCAAGGCTTCTACGTATGGGCTTTGCTGGTGACGGATTGTGTAAGCGTGGCTGTGGTGCTTTGGCAACTTTCATGCATATTCTGTGGGAGTGCCCAAAGGTGGAGCGATTCTGGCGTGGTGTGCATGAGGTCCTGCGTGTGGTTACGCGTGTCGCGCTGTTGCCTGAAGCGAGGAGATGCTTGCTGAATGTGTGGGAACCAAATGACTATTCGGTCCCGCAGAAGCGGTGGGTGACTCTGGGATACATGATAGCTAAGCGTGACATTGCTCAATTGTGGGGATCCCAGAGGCCCCCGGCGGTGTTGGCCTGGAAAGAACATATGGATTGGTGTATGTTTCGTGAAAAGGTAGTGTATGTGGCGAGGGGTAAGCCTGGGGCGTGGGTGAAAATCTGGGGCCCCTGGAACGCCTACCGCGGGGGTATTTGTGAGCCGCCACTGCCACTGGCCGCCTCACCAGCTCCGTCCCCCTAGCCGACCCCCTCCCCCAGCCGCGGGCATGTGGTTCCCCTGTCCCTGATCTATTCCCATCCCCCTCTTCAGAGTTTGGCTGCTGGTTGGGATCCCCCACTTAAGGAGCACGTGCCGTCACTTTGGATTGCGGATTGCCTTGCGGGTGTGGTTTTTTGTGTTGTTCTGTTTTGAAAAAAAGGAAACCGTATTGTGGGCTTGGGGTTATGTGGCCTGCGCTATTGATATCTCCTGATTTACCGATCTGCACCGCCAGGAGACTCTTACTGTAGGTATGTCATATGCTTCTGCCACTCTAGCGGCCGGCCGGATGGTTGTAGGCCCATACCTGTAACCTTTTTTAACATGTAATAAACGGTTTCAAAAAAAAACAAAAAAAAAAAACAATGTTTTTTGGAAATTGGTCACTTGGGGCAGCAGGTCAGGCCCACGTCCACCCCTGAGCCATATCACTTGCCAAGTCTGGTTTAACCCCTTTAAAGGACTCTACTCTGTCAAGGGGAATAGTCAGGAGGGGGAACCAGCAGGGCAAGTTGGGCACTCATCAGGAGATGAGCACTTTACAATCTTGGAGGTAGAAGCTGCTATAAACAAAATAGTCCCCGCAAAAGCTGCAGGCCCGGATGGCCTGCCTGGTGACTTATTTCTGGCCGATCGTGGCCAGTGGGCACGCTATATTTTATTGTTATCAAACCCCATAGCCGAGGGTGCACCGATCCCATTGTCGTGGAAATCTGCTGAAATTGTCCCCATCTACAAGAAATGAGCAAGGGACAACCCTGCCAATTATAGACCAATAAGTCTGATTGATGGTATGCAGAAGGTCTTTGGCCGGATGCTTCTGCATAGGATCCAGACACGGTCTGAGGATGTGGACATCCTCTCACAATTTCAGGTGGGCTTTAGAACAAAGACTGGGACAATGGATCAAGTTTTTAGATTCCTTTTAATTTATTGGAAGATTGTGGTGCTAGGCAAAGGCAGCCTTTATTTAGCATTTATTGATCTGAAGACTGCCTTTGACCTGGTTCCTAGATCCAGGTTATGGGATACCCTTGACAAAATGGGCATACCCCACTTTGTCCTCAACTTATTAATCAGGCTGCATGAGGGGAACTTTGCCCAGGTTAGGTGGGGAGATCAGAGCCAACTTACAGAGCGCATCCCTGTCAAAAGAGGAGTAAGGCAGGGATGCATTCTGGCACCAACTATGTTCTCCCTATATGTGAATGGAGTAGTGGACTTCCTCTTGGAGGAGCCAACAGATTCATCTACCCTGGGGGGGGGGAAAGATACCAACCTTGTTGTTTGCGGACAACACGCTATAGATATCTAAGACCCCTGCGGGGTTACAACGTTTAATCGTCAGATTTCATCTCTTCTGTGAGAATCGGGGTTTGATTATAAATGCCAACAAAACCAAGTTCATGGCTTTTAATCCCCGTAGGACCTGCAGGAATGGTCCTCTGCTAGGTGGGACTCCCCTTGAAAAGGTAGATACCTTTGACTACCTAGGTGTAAGATTCTCAAATAAAATGTCATGGAGACCCCTCCTAGATAAGATGCTGATGGCTCACAAGCGCACGGCTGGAGCAATAGCAAAAGAATATCGCCTTTCCCACACTAGGCCTGTAGCTCCAGCGCTCCAAATATACAATACCAAGGTGATTGGCGCTGCCCTCTACGGAGCTGAAGTTTGGGGATTTGAAAAACTAGATATACTTCGTAGATCAGAAAATAAATTCCTAAGAGATTTGGTAGCAGCACAAATGTACATCTCCCTTATGCCTCTACTAATGGACATGGGCAGGCGATCAATAAGCGATATAGCTAGACTATGCCCCCTACTCTTTTGGGCTCGCATTAGGAGGACCCCTGAGCTTTCTCCCTACACAGGGTCTCTAACTGAGATTATCAGTCTCGACACTGGGGGGAAAATTGGCTGTATACGAGAAATAAAGAAAATGCTATTTGCAATTGGGCTCTGTGGTTTTTGGGCCAGCCAGAAACGCCCCAAGGAGAGAGGATCCGAAACGCCTGTACTGGGAATGGGTGGACCAACAAGAGAATAGCAGATCCAATGTGGGTAGGCTGACAGTTGAATTTTATTCCCACAAGCACAGTAGATATTATGAGCTTTACCTTGATTTAATCAAGGTGCCTAGAGATAGAACACTCTATATGCATTTTAGGTACAGCTCGCTCCCAGTGCATGGCATGGTATTAGTTGGTAGCTCTGTCACAGCTTTAAACCTTTCACAAGTCACAATGGCAGATCAATGACTCTACTGAAAGTGTCAAGCTAAGGACTAGAGCTGAAGACAAGAGTCCTGCACCTGCTAAGAGCTTCTTTTCAACCAGTGTCTTGATTCTGTGGTGACATCCCCATATAATTGATTGTAAAAAGTTCTGTCTGAGTAGTGTGTAGCTTTGTACTGATACATTTTGTCTTTCTCTTGACATTTGCAGTGTTTTTTTGCAATCTTAGGTTCAATGAAACATACAGATTTAATGTTAACCTTTTTTGCAGAAGGATGCTTATTGGGCCCATAATTCAGTAAGGCTCTGGAGTCCCAATAGCGATACAAACCTATCCTATAGTGAGTACAGGTAAGTCATCTTTGCTGTGTGTGTGGCTCCGTAATTGTAAATTAACAAGAGTTGGGGGTCATACTCTCCTGGTTTCCCAAGCCTAGGCCGACCAGAATCCTTTATGTGTACTAACTAGTACTAAGAAATAAAACAGATGTAGTGAATGTCCCACATCTACTACTCACACTCTGTACTCTGTACGAAGAGTGTGCGTACAGCCCACTCCCTCCAGTCACCTAAGTCCCAGTAGGTGGGAACACAGTCTTTGTTCTCTGTGCAGCTCTTCATGGAGAACCCACAGCCACCACATAATTAAGCTTCCTAATGTTGCCAAGCCCCTACTATGTACAGGTAGGTACTGCAACTGTCAGAACCCCATTCAGAGGGACGCGGAGCATGCAGAAGCTACTTGGCCCAACTGTGGGGTTTGAGGCCTTTTACTCCTGATGTCCCAGGGCCCAACCTACTATGGATCCTGAGCACCTAGGCCAAGCACACCTTCAGCACTTGACTCTCAATGTCGGCGCAGGTTGAGCATTCTAAGGGTTCTCGGGCAGGGCTTAATTTGTGCCGGTGCTTTCCGGTGCTTAGCACCGGCACTTATTTGACAGGGCCTGGTCTACAGTCTGACTCGGACTAGTCTACACGCATCTGCTGCGCTGCGCTCATGAGGCGCACCGTGCACGTCACATTATTCAATTTACTTACTACTGACTGTACACTTGTGACTTGCTACTGTACTGTCCTCTCTCTCGTGCAGCCGCATCGTGTTTTTGACATCACATCGATCACCAGAGTGAGTCAGCCGGCACGGGCGGTTAATAGTGTTGCCGTGTGGGACACTTAACCTGCCCTGAGCCGAGCACCGCCCCCAGAAGAGATTCATCATTATTTATTCACAAATATTTTCATTTAAATATATATATATAAAAGTGTTAATGGCGGCCCGCACTGAGCGCCACGGCGGCCTTAACCTCTTGCCTGTGGTGGGCGGGCCGAAGGACACTGGTTTGGGCTGGATTTTGGTAGGTTATGATGAGGTAGGGACGGGCTGTGCGGCAACGTGTGCAGATTTTTTTCACATTGCTGCCACGCCCCAGCATAACCACCGCAGCTGTTTTTCATTTTGGAGTGTGGTGGTGGGGGTGGCGTGACGGCCTTGACGACCCGACCGACGGTCACCTGATCTGATCACCGTGGGGGTTGGCAGTCACTGGCCTGGCGGCGCGGTGGGGCAGCCAGCCTTCGTCAGCCCCATATTTAAGATTGATTCAATTAACTGGATATGATTACGCAGTCCAGATTCACTGACTGCGGCCTAGTAACCACCGCGGCGTCCGCCGGCCGTAGTTGATGGTACACACACTTTTGTTTTTAACCGTCCCCCTAGTCCTAACCAATGTGATTTTTCGATAGGGCCTAGTGTATAGCCAAGGGCGGGGCGGGCCCTGCCCGGCGTCTCTGCGCAGCAGCCGGTTTAGTACTTGTAGTCCAAAATGGCGCGCGGCCGCGCACTAATCACTTCACTTGACTGCTCTTCACTTCTCGGGCCGTTCCCCACGACGAAATGCAGCTTGGACTACAGCCCCATGTGTGTGGATTTTGCTTAATCATGGTGTGTTTGGAGGGTGCTGCCAGCCCCGTGTGTGTGGTTTTTGTTGTAGATTGGTGTGTGGCATACATGCCAACATTTCAGAAGAGCAAAGTGGGAGATTCTTTAAAAAAAATCGGGAGAATAGGGCCTTGAATCATGTTACTGTCATGTATGGGCCTTGGAAGTGTGCTGCTGCAGAATCGGACATTTGAAACACAAATGCACGTTTTTTTCTTACCTTTCAGAAGCATGGAGTGCAATGGCTGCAGAGAGAGGGGGATGCAAGTGTTGTGCACTGGCCTGGCAGGTTGCTGGCAGTGCACATACCAACACCCCTCCCCCGCCCCCCACCTGTGTGGCAGCCCAGGCACACACACAGCCGCCCCGAGTACATCACAGGTCTTTAAAAGAGCATTCGGTTGTTAATGAGGCTTTATTGGTTTTTCACCCTTCTAGAGCCCCTGCATCGCCACTCTGACTATTGCTGGAAGAATTAGCACGTTACACAATACCAAGCCCTGTCAGCTGAAACCCCAGAGGAATCGGGTTTTTGCTTGCAGGAATCGGGAGGCGGGAGACTAGCCTTGAAATCGGCAGTCTCCCGCCTGAACCGGGAGGGTTAGCATGTCTGGTGTGGAGGGAGGGTGCTGCAGCCTGGTCTGTGGAGGGTGTTCTACCAGTGCATGACACTGGTTTTGCAGTCAAGTGTGGGAACTGGACTGCACTGTGGTGTGTGGAGAGTGCTGCAGTCTAGTGTGGGTTGCTTTTGGTTTATTATCACATCTGACTTTTAGCAGTGCCAGTTGAGATGTGGGTGGAGCTAATATAGTAAGTGGGCGGAGCCAGTGACAGAAGTGGGTGGAGCCAGATAACAATAGGTGTGGCCTCCGACAAACATTTGAGCACCTGCACTTCATATTTTACAAATTAAGCACTGCTCTCGGGGGAACAAAGGATTGTAAATAGAGACTCACAACTCAAAATCCGTTCAGTAGGAGCAATGCATGATTGTTCAGTCAAATACTTGCTTTTATGAATAAGGAGTTTTAATATACCAACACAAAGTAAAATATGGCATTCAAGAACAATACACGCAGTCCCCTGAGGTTAGTGCTCTAGCGCTTTAACAGGCACTTTCCTGAATTCCACTCACCCTCTCTCTAGCAGTAGTGGTTTGTTCCCATTCGCTATAGGCGACTGTAAGAAATTGGGCTGTTGGTTGACTGGGGTGTGAGCCCCTGTCAAGTAACAGCCACAGTCACTTGTAGGGTGAACTACAGAAATTCACTAAATTAACCCGTGCTTAACCCTGGGTAGCTTGGCACAAAAAGCAGCCAGGAGAAATTTAGAGGCAGTGTGTAAGGTGTATATGCAGCACACAAACAGTAATAAGGTGAAAACACAACACAAGAAAAATCCCAAACCAAATTAGACAAATAAAGTACATTTTAATAAATAATTTGACACCAATACCACAAAAATTCAATAAGTGGAACCAGAGTTATGAATTTTTAAAGAATAAACTGTAAAATAGCACCTAAAAGAAAAATACAGCAACTGCGGACTTCTGGTCGTGCTAGACCAGGTCAAACTCGAGAGTTAAGGGCAACCGCGATGGAATGCGGCTCGGGTGTAAGAAGTGGACTTGGCCCCATCAGGGCATTCCTTCAAACTCAGAACATTTTTAAAGAATAAGGGGCCGATTCCGATAGCCGGTCGGACAGCTGTCCGTAGCCTTAGCGTGTGACCGACACATCCCCGGAGCCAGTCCGTCCTGTAGAGTAAGTACGATGCGCATAACTGCCAAAAACACGACCGACACGTAGGCTGGGATTCAAGCTCCATTCTCCGTCCGAGCCGTAACTCCTAACGATGAACCGAGTCGCCCGGAAGCAGTGTCCATAGCAGTTTCCGGCATGACAAGTACGATGCGTACATCCTACGCGCCGGACGGGTTGTCACATATGGCACGTCACAGCATCCGGAAAACAAGCATATCAGCTACGATTCGCGCCACAACTCAATACACGGCTACGAGACGGACCAGCTTGCAGCGGGTACGAGACGGAGCAACAAGCAGCGTGTACGACACGAACACATCATGAATCCCATCGCGCAGGTCATACCAGTACTCTACAACTATGACCGGCTCAAGAACCGACGGCGCAGGCGGTAAGACCGACACCTACCACACAAACAAATAGCACGTACCCGCAAAATGGCACACACACACACAGGGGATCCACATCCTGGCCACTAACAACAGCCCAACAGGGGTTGCATGGCCAGCACCACTAACACCCCCACCCATAGGGCTTATGTTGCCCATCACCCCTGCCACCCCCAGCCATAGGGCTTATGTTGCCCATCACCACTGCCATCCCCACCCATAGGGTTTATGTTGCCCATCACTACAGCCACTCCCAGCCATAAGGCTTATGTTGCCCATCACCCCTGCTACCCCCAGCCATAGGGCTTATGTTGCCCATCACTACAGCCACCCCCAGCCATAGGGCTTATGTTGCCCATCACTACAGCCACCCCCACCCATAGGGGACCTGGTGCCCATCACCCCTACCACCCCCACTCACAGTGGACCTGTTGCCCATCACGACTGCCACCCCCAGCCATAGGGCTTATGTTGCCCATCACTACAGCCACCCCCACCCATAGGGGACCTGTTGCCCATCACCCCTGCGACCCCCACCCATTGGGCTAATGTTGCCCATCCCTACAGCCACCCCCACCCATAGGGCTTATGTTGCCTATCACTACTGCCACCCCCACCCATAGGGGACCTGGTGCCCATCAGCCCTGCCACCCCCACTCACAGGGGACCTGTTGCCCATCACTACAGCCACCCCCACCCATAGGGCTTCTGTTGCCCATCACCCCTGCCACCCCCACCCATAGTGGACCTGTTGCCCATCACCCCTGCCACCCCCACCCATATGGCTGATGTTGCCCATCACCCCTGCCACCCCCACCCATAGGATGGGTGGTGCACAACACATCCAGCATACTCCAACATCAGGTATGTCCGCAAAATACATCCCCACTAACATCATGTCAACGGTGAGTAGTCTGTGACAAATGCCCACAACAGTGAATATGGCTACGAGCTTTAAATTCTAAGTAACAGCACATGTGTGACCAACACATGAGTGTGACATACACAAGGCAAGCATCACCATAGCACTGTGGCAATGTAAAAAGAACACCCACTCACTGTGTAGAACAGAAGTTAAGTGGGGTCTTTCAACATGCAGCAGATGTTGAGCATTGTGGTGATGGGGACTAAACCCCCCTCATCACAGTGACCAAAAGGTAAGTGTCATCATGGTCAAAGCTGCAAATAACAAACAGCATGCATGATCCCTGCTCCCAACACATCAAATACTTCTGGGGCAAACTAGTGGTTGTGTCCCATACACACAGAGCTGTGGTGAGGCCAACAGTGCTGTGAAAACATAACACACTCTCGGCCATGTGCAGACAAGCACCACACATGGGGGCTGACAATGCATACAGCGTACAATGACACAACAGCAGAAGTGACCATCAGCAAGCATGCACACTTCTCGAAAATAGACACACCAATCAAAACAACATGTGTAGACTGTAGGTGTCAGATCCCAAACTCACATTACATGCCAGCAATGGTACCTAACAACCAGGATGAATGTGCACAATGATGTGACATGACTCACAGGGACAGCATGCAAAATCACAGAAACAGCATCCAGACAAAGGCCCACAACAGCAATACCAATGCAAACAGGCAAACTCACACTGCACATCTGACACAGCATGTGTGTGTGTGTGTCACAGTATCCCCAGGCAACTACACAACACATGAGGGGGACAGAACCACAGTGACACAGATGTGGACACAGTGCCATACAAAAGTAAACCATCATTGGGACACCCTTAGTGGGCAATCTGGCATTGTGAGATGAGAGGGAGCACAAAAGACACAGGTGACACAAGCTGGAATGAACACCCACTAACACAGCAAGAGACTGACACACAACAGCACTACCCCCAGGGACCAGACAATAGGGTGACACAAGCATGCATGCCACCTCCACTGTGATGACAAAGGCAGATGTCGTACAAACTGGGAAACCCAGACATGTCTCCTGTTCCACAAACATATGTCACACATGCACAAACACAAACAACTCAGCATGGCCCCTCATCCATGGACAAACGGGACCTAGGTGACCATCCATGCAAACATTTACATTAGTCCAGCCTCAACACCACACACCCTGAACTGCAACAATGTGCATCTGTGAAGCCCACATGGACAGGTGACATTGCACATGCACCCATGACAAACACAGGAATGTTGGGAGGAACTAAGGTGCACAGACACATCACAAAAGGACAGTTTACCACCCTGGGGAATGACAGACATACTGCACAGTATGCGGTACATGGCCATGACTTCAAAGCTCACGTAACCTTCAGAATCTCTGCCACAGTCCCAGGACAATGCAGAAGCCAAGGAGAACCACAAGGCACACATGCTGACACCTGCCAACATTGCAGCCATGAACCCAACAAGTGGGAGAAGTCACACACACATACAAATGTCTCAATCACTGAAAGGTACCACCTAGGGACAACTACATGATTTTGCAAATAAACAAGTGCCTTGGGGAACCCTGACTGTGTCCCATCTGTGTCTGACAACATCATCACCACTCAGAACTGACAAATCCCAATGATGATACACCAATTAACAGTAGTGTGTCATGCACCCACACATCTGGTAGCCCATGGCAAAGTAGTGGGATGAACACAGTACCACCCAGCAAGCATCAAGAACAGGAACATATCAAAGGGACACTGCCTGTGCATGAAAAGGGATGTGGACACACACACACATGCCCACACTACACACAACATGGGCCCAGGCAATGTCACAGAACAACACACTTACTTGAGGGGACTCAACTCCTGTGGAAGCTCAGCTGTGCCAAACATAATCTCAGCAGGTCTCAGTCATGTCAGCAGAACACTTGATCAGTCAGCCATCAGTTACCACCCAATGAAGGCTCTGGTCACAACAGCCTGGGTACGTGAGTCTCCCCTAAGTCATCTGCAGCACATACTCAAAACATACATCTAGCAAGTTGCACAGAGGACACAGTAGCTCCTATACCAATGATGCCCACACCTGTAGGTCCCATGGTGATGCGCACAAAGTCTGTGAAATTGACAAATTGGACAATGGGAAGCACATCATATGTGCATGGGTGCAAGCCACAGATGTGACCATGCAAATGAAATGTACACAGAGATGTCCACAAATAGTTGATCATAACACACAGGTAGCTGCAAAGGATGACATGGATACCCACCAGAATAGGATACACATCTCATGGACCACATGGAGTACCTCACATCTACACATCAGTATTCAACATTGGAAACCAAACATTACAGATGCAAGGGCATGTAAAACAACATCAACATAATGTACAGCTAAATCAAGTTCACAGGGATAAAGAAAAAAGCTTTATTCAGCATATTAAAAGTTAAACGTCTGTTCTAACAAAAGGCCAATGGCCAGTCCATGTCCAAATGCCAAGGAGTGAACTAGAGTGACAAATTCAGTATATAAAAATCTAAACGTCTGTTCAGACAAAAGGCCAATGGCCAGTCCATGTCCAAATGCCAAGGAGTGAACTAGAGTGACAAATACCAGCATATTAACAGTTAAACGTCTGTTCAAACAAAAGGCCAATGGCCAGCCCATGTCCAAATGCCAAGGAGTGAACTAGAGTGACAACTGTCACACGTTGCTTGCCTGCACTGCTAAGGACCGGGGTCATCCCCTCGGAGGGGCATACATGGGGGCAGACCAGGCACCGCAGGGACAGGATCAGGGCACAGCAGAAGGAGGCAGTGAAAAGGTGGGGGATGCAGGCGAGACACTTGCAACTGCAGTGGAGCTGACTGAAGTGGTGGGTGCTGTCACAACTGTGGGGCACAAGTCAGATTGGGCGGGTGCCGGCACAACTCCAGTGGGCAGGTCAGATGGAATGGATTGGCTCACCACTGCAGTACCCAAGTCAGACGGGGTGATCGTGGACTCCAAAGCAGTGCCTACATCCATGGGAGTGGAATGGGGGACAGGTGAGGACGGAAGGGCAGGGGGGGACACGGTCCCCACATCAGTGGCACTAACTGTCTGACCAGGTGTGGAGGAGCAAGTGCTAGGGGGGGATAGCCTTAGCATTTTGGGGATGGTGTATCTGTGGGTAAGGGAACCCGGGGCAGGGAGTGGCGGTGGAACCTCTGGAGTGGTGGCCTGGGGGATGGAGGACAGAGACTTTGCCTTGGAGCTGTGTGGTGGCGGGGGAGTCTTGCTCTTCTGGCGCCAGGGGGACTTGCGGGTGGGGGGCTCTGTCTGACTGCGCCTGGGGGAGGGTGTCCCGGTGTGAGGGGCACTCCCTTCTGTGTGTAGGGACTTCCTCTTCCCCTTGTAATCAGGCTCTGCAGGGTCAGTGTGGAAGAGGCCAAGGTCACAGAGGAAGAGCTTCTGGGGGGATGGGGTTGCAGGTGAGGCAAGGGAAGGGGGCTGGGAGGGAGAGGTCTCAGAGGACTGCAGAGTGGTTGTGGATGACTGTGTGTGTGTCTGCAAAACAGCCCCTGTGAGTGTGGAATCAGTCCCCTGCGCTTGCTTGTGTGCACGTCTAGACCTTGGTTTGGATGTTTCTGTGCTTGGGACAGGTAGGGTGCTAGGAATCGTGGGTGGTGCTGGGGTAGGAGGGGTGCGGGACTGTTGGAGGAGGGACACTGCTGCCATCAGGGAGGAGGCCACGGACTGATTGGTCCTATGTAGGGCAGACATGCCCGAGGAAATGCCCTCCATGAATGACACCAGTTGTGTCAACAGACCTGTGTGTGCATGGAGGACCTTCAGCATCAACGTCTGCCCTACATGGATCTGTCGAAGTAAGTCCACAGACTCCTCACTCAGGGCAGCAGAGGACACAGGGGCAGGGGGTGCGGTGCCTGGCACAAAGGAGACATGCTCACGAACACGGGAGCCCACAGGGACCTTTGGGATGGGAGCCGATGGGAGGGGGGTGGCGGTGGTGGTGGCGGTGGTGGGGACAGCCTCACTAGCTGGGGTTTGGTGGCTGCTGACATCCGCATCCACAAGGGAGTCATACTCAGAGCTGCTGTGGCCCTCAGCTGGGGGTGATGGTGCTGAAGACTCCTCTGTGTGGCTCCACTCGCCCTCCGTGCCACTGGGTCCACCCAACTCCTCTCCTTCTGTCCCTGTAAGGCTCTGTGGCTCCTTCTGGTCCGTGGAGCTGTCCCCTCCTGTGGGTGTGGATGTATCTGGATAGGAATAGGAAGTAAGAGAACAACCTCAGTCACCTGCACCGACTGCACACACCACAGTGAGTACATCACATCACAGGGCAAGCCCTGGCAACATCAGCTGAACACAGCTCAACGTGCCAACACTGTTTAGGATCAGACAATTGTCATTCACAACATCAAACATGGCACACATATCCCCTCTTGACTTTCACACATATGTCCGTTGCATGTTGGATGCTAACACCCCAATGTGCCAACATGCACCACCCACACATTAGTTGTACATGCAAGTGAACATGTAGGAGTATGTCACTATACACACAGCACATCTCTTGCTACTGACTCAGTGCAGGTGTCTGGATGAAGGGATGGGCAGAGACTCATTTCACATGCTTGGGATGCATACCAGCAACACACAATATGATGTACTCATGTCCTGATGGACAATGCCACAATGGGGTGCATGGTGCACACTTGAACACAATGCAGGCTCACTCATAGCAAGTAAAATGCCATGGCACTGGGATGCCCTGAAAGTCAGTCAACACTGTCTCCTGTCACAGGGGCAGGGCTTCCAGACAACAACAATATGCACTGACTCACAATCCTAGCTCAGGGGTAAAGCTAACTCTGCAGATGACCGGCGCACTTGCCCATCCCATGCAAACAACATCTCCAGGACCCAGAAGACACCACATCATGCAAATCATACATATGAGTCTCAGCAAACACAACTCCCTGTACATTAACACATCACAGTCTGCCTTGCATGTAACCCAGCTGCATGAAGGACACAGTTGCATACACCATTGTGCGCTGTCAGATGATCACAAACCTATATGTCACACAGGTCTTGTCTCTCACAGTCACATCGCAGATGTCATGCTGACCCTCTGAATCATGGACACCCCAGTTGTACGTAGCAACAAGCCACACCCTAATGACACAGAGGCAGAAACCTGAGTGCACATGTCACTAAGCACAACATGCAATTTCATACACTGGAGTGGGATTACAGAGTGTTCCTAAATGCCCTTGAGGGGGCATGACTGGCCAGGACTAAGTGAAACAGTGTTTGGCCCTGGACAGTAGTCAGGTGGCTAAGAAAGTGTGACATACTTGATATAAATACTCATGAGGCCCAAGAATTGGAGTCCCCTGTTGCATGGGTTTGTTTGGAATACCCCAGCCACATGTTGCGAGTCAGACCAGCAATTTGTACACATCTCAAGGGCACACACAGATCACATGTCAGATCCCAGGCATTGTGTAAACAATTGAGCCACCCATGAAACACACAACAGATTCACGGGAACTGATGCTGACCGGTACCTGAAGCATAGCTGACTGCAGGAACACAGTACCCTAGTGACACAAGCAACAGACTGTAGGGGCCACACCTGTGGAACAGATGAGGAGGGTGCATCACACAATTGAGGGACCTGAGTTTTGGACTACAAGACCTACGTAATGTGGAAGTGTGATCAGGACAAAAGACTGCTATCTGCATGTCAGACATAGTACACAGATCAGACATGGACTCACCCCCTTCCTGCTGCTGTCTGGCCTTCAGCTATCCAGGTCCGGAAATACCACCGCCAGGATACGGAGCATGTGGGGAGTCAGGGTCCGGTGTACACCCCTCCTGCGTGGAGGTGACAGCTTCAGCTGGACTCTAGCTATCCTCCGGGTCCAGCCCGAAGGTCCTGCCACCTCTTCTGGCAGTTGCGGATCCGGCGCTTGTAGACCCCCACCGAACTAACATCCCGGGCGATGGTCAGCCAGATCTCCTGCTTCTGGTGGGCATCAACCTGTGAGGAGGACAAAGTGAAAAGTACATTAACACACATGCCCCAGATTTGTGCAGCACACATTTGGATATACATGTCATCATCACAAAGGGAAATAAATTACACAGGTAGTGCAACCATGGGGAAGGTAAAATCACATGCATGTCTGACATGTTAACAATGCCTGGATAGTTTAAGCTTGCAATAATGCACTTTAGCAGCAGGTAAACTATTCATTACATGTACCTACATACTTTGGGAGATGAAAGTAGTCATTGAGAATGCTTGCCACTGGTGTACACACTGCTAGTACTGCTAGTCAGACAACATGCATAATTAGGAAGGCAGTGGACTGCACACTCACCTGCTCCCCTGGTTTCCCATAGAGCTTGCTGTACTGTGGAAGGAGCCGGTCCAGCAGGGCCTGGTTCTCCTCCTCAGTGAAGGCTGGGGCCCTCTCCAGAGTACATGCCATAGCAGGAGCAAGATGATGCATAGACAGCAGCAGTGGTAGCAGGGATGTGGTCCAGTAGCAAGTAGTGCAGGCAAGTGAGCTCCCTGGGGGTCAGCCAGCCTTACATCTGTGCTGCAGAGGCAGACTCTGTGCCATGTGTCCCAAGTGATAGGTCCAACACGGTTGCATTCTATGAATCTGGCCAATCCATTCAAAAGTATGACTCGTACACGCCTTCCACATCGTTCAAATCTTCACCTTCATGGAACACTTGAAATTGCAACATTGTTGTAGGCAATCAACTGAATTTCCAGTGTACAACTCGTACAAGTTTAGAATCCGCATCCGTCTCCATGACAGTCCTGAGCCAATGGGTGCGCCTGGCTCGTTCAACTGACTGTACAACGCGTATTTTGAATATACACACGCACCAGTCTCCATACGATTCAATGGCCAAGGCGTACGCCTGTCTCGGACCATGCCTGTCTGATGCGTATGCATGATAGTCACCCGCGTCGGACCTCATTGCAGTCAATGACAAGGCGTGCACATGGCTCGGTCATGAACCGTGCAATGCGTACGCATTATCACCCACGTCGGACCTCATTGCAGTCAATGACAAAGCGTACGCACGGCTCGGACATGACCCGTGCAATGCGTACGCATTGTCACCCGCGTTGGAGCTCATTGCAGTCAATGACAAGGCGTACGAACGGCTCGGTCATGAACCGTGCAATGCGTACGCATTGTCACCCGCGTCGGACCTCATTAGTGTGACTATTATACAGATACAACACACATATACTGGCCAGGGACACCTGTGCACACCTACCACACTACAGCATTGGCCACACAGTGTCCCATGGCATGTTAGGCTGCATTCCCTGGGCGTTTGGGGGGGCCACATCTGTTTTTTTGGCTGGCACTTTGTGCAGCCACCCCCAGGCTGTGCACGTGTACATGGGGGCAGAATCCTTTGTGTGTTGTGCACATTACCACTGTGATGTGCAATTGTACGGTAATGGGCATGAGTCACGGACACAGTGTCAGGTTGGATATGTTTAGGACAGGTCACATACACCCTGCGTCCTGGGGGTGATGGTATGTACGTCACAGTGAGACCTGTAGCCACAATACTGATGTGCACCCACAGTCTGTGTGCATGTTGTGTCTCAGATGTGTCTGAGCAAATGTTACCAATGGGTGACAGTCTCCACATCCATGTGGTATATGCATCAACCTTTATGGGGTGTGTGTCCAAGAGACGTACATGTAGGGCCGGCAGGAACAACAGTGGCCACTACCTGTGGGACTTACGCATGCCTTTTGGTGTGTACGTGCTACGCCATGTCCATTGCTGTGTTGATGTGGCACTACAGGGAGCCTGGGTTTCTGCATGGCAAAGATCTGTGATGCCTGGGAGACATGAGGCCTCAATTGTCACTCTGGTGTGTTTTTGGAATGTTGCAGTGGCACATAGGTTGGGTGACGCAGCCAGATGATTGGCCATTGCACTACATGGGACTCAAGTGGACATGTGGAATTGAGATGTGAGGTGGTGGTCTTGTAGGTGACATATGTGTCCATGTCCAACAGCACACACCTCAGTACAATGTGTAATGTCATGAACTAGCATGTGATAGTGATCGTGGTCATGGCCACATGAGTGGATGAACTGACAATCTTCCTTTGTGCATCTCTGTACTGCAGGGCACCAGCTGTCCATCGTCCGTTCCCAGACCTTGCAACCATGCAGGAACGCGACTGCATCAGATGGTACCGCTTCACCAGGCCACTGATTGCGGAGTTGGCGGAGCAGATGGCGCCACATCTGCTACCTGGCCGGACATACCCTACAAAACTGACCCCAGAGGTGAAGGTGATGGCAGCCCTGCACTTCTTTGCTACTGGTACCTTCCAGTACACTGTGGCTACTGCTGGTGGGATGTCGCAAACGATGTTTAGTCGGGTGCTACGCGATGTCTTGGAGGGGATGTTGCAATTCCTTGACCTGTATATCAAGTTCCCAAGCCCAGTTGAACTCCCTGAAATAAAGGATGCCTTTTATGCACTGGGGAGGATGCTGAACGTCATCGGATCTATTGATGGGACACATGTTGCCCTGATACCACCACAGGCACATGAGCAGGCATACCGGAACAGGAAGCAATACCATTCGATCAATGCTCTGGTGGTCTGTCTTGCTGACATGCCGATCACACATGTGTGTGCACGGTTCCCTGGTTCTGCGCACGATGCCTACATTATGAGGAGTAGTTGCATTGCAACGCTGATGTCACAGATGCTAGATCAGCATGCCTGGCTTGTCGGTGTGTACTGACTGTTTCTCATTGTGTGTGTTTGTCAATGTTGTATTCCGCACTCTGACAAAACTCAGCTACTTGTTCATTTTTGTGTGTGTAGGTGACTCCGGATACCCCAACATGCCGTGGTTGCTGACACCCCTCAGGAACCCTGTGACACCAGCCGAGCTGCGCTACAATGAGGCACATGGTCGGAGCATGAGGGTGATTGAGCGGATATTCGGCCTCCTGAAAAGCCGCTTTCGCTGCCTGGACAAGACCGGAGGGGCCCTCCCATATGAGCCTGCAAAGGTGTGCAAAATAATCCTTGTCTGCTGCATGCTACACAACATGGTGGTGCGGAAGGAGGTGCCTCTCATCCAGGATGACGATGATGACGACCATGGTCTGGCACCTGTGGAGGATCCCGGCCTGGGCCAAGATGCCACTGAGGATGAAGATGATGGTGACGTCCGCTCCCAGCTCATTAACAACTTCTTCACCTGAATGTGAGTTTCCAGGGTTGTTATGTGAATGTACGGAGGTAGCCTGGAATGTGTTGTGCCAGCTCTGTTGCTGTATGAGTGTGTCTGTGTGCCACTTGACTGGATGCATGCTGTGATGTGTCCATTCAGGTGGTGTGTACTCCACAATAGGGTAGTACTGCTAACTAGTGTTTGCGTAGGTGTCTTGCAACATATTTTGTGCATGTGTATAGCATTTCTCTCCTGTTCTTCTGTGCTTTTGACTGTATCTTGTCTGTCCTTCCCAGGGTACTTTGCCTGTTGTGTCGTCAACTCTGTCCCCCAGCACCCAGAAGCCAACACCAGTGTGGAAGTTGACAATTCCCATCAACTGATGTACCAAACATCCCTGGACTTCCATTCTCCAACACATTGGGAGCGTGTGTCCACTGTTACGTAGAATTACCGTGCAACTAGTGTGGAATAAATGTATTGCTGATGTGTCATGAACTTGTGCTACGCTTTGTTATGTGCGTTGTCTGTCTTCCCAAATCTGCGTGACATCTGCTTACCTCACGTGTGGACTTGTTACCACTGACTCGTCTTGGTGTTGTGTCTGTGCATGCCAATGTGTTTCAGGTCAACATCATTGTGTGTGATGAGTAACATGGCCATGGTGAGTATGTTTTGTGTTGCCATAGTGGTGTGTCTCCCTCACATGTGTCACATCCCCATGACTCCCCTTACATTGGTCACATTGTTGCAGTATTTGGCATGCACTGTGTTGTGTAGCAGATCGACATCTCCTTGAACATGACAAGTTGGATTCACAACAGAGGCAAGTATGGTGTACTGGTGAGTTTCTTTGCAAACATGTGTGAGGGAAGTGCACAGGATGGCGGGTGCTGTACAGTGGTTTGGAAATCCAAAGTTCACTTTGGAGTTGGAAGTGCTGGTAGATGAAATGTCCAGAGTAAAGTCCACAGTCATCTGCTACATTGGCCCAACATGAACCCTCCATGTCACGTGGGCGAGTTGTGTGCGATTGGACAAGGTGAACGGGTTGCGCACAAAGAACCTTGTCCAGAACAGGTTTAGAGGCCCTGGGGGATGTGCTGGGACATCTGCCTCTCACATGTCCTTCTTCGGACGACCCCTTTTCTTCCGGGGGGGGGGGATCCTCAGGTGCAGGTCTCTGCGGTGCAGGGGACTCTCCACCAGAGTCCTCCTCCCTCCCAGTGGCGCTGGCTGATGGTGTTGCGACAGATGTTGTGGTCACACAGGGGGGTGTGGACAGGTTGGTGTTGATCTGGCAGAGGCATTGTAGTATGTCCCGATGCACCGCAGTAAGGGCATCCCACTTGGCCTCCATGCAGGCATGGTGGGTGACCTGCTCGTGTTGCATGTCCTTGAGGATCCCCACTACCTGGCCAAATCCTCCGGTGCTATCCTGGTACGCATCTAAGATACGTGCCAGGTGGGGGTCATCATGCAGTCCAGACCCATCTGCAAGGCGCGCCCTGTGCCTCCCACCCCTCCCAGCACCCCTCTCCACACAGGCAGGACCAGCGGCAGGACGCACGGGTGACACTGTGACCCCTTGGGTGGTGTTGCTGGTGGTGTTGGCTGTAGCTTCCGGGGGGTCCTGTGTACCTGTGCTGTGGGTGTTGATTGTCCTTGGTCTGTACGTGTTGGTGGGGGTGCCCTGTCGGTGTCCAGATGCTGGAGGCGTGGGTACAGGGGTGCAGATGTTGATGCTGCTGGTGCTGCATGATGGCTCACACCGGAGGAGCCAGGTTGGTCGTCGTCATCCGAAGAGGACAATGAGAGAGTCAGACCAGAGAGTTCAGTGTCCACCAGAGTCTGGGACTGGGTATCCTCATTATTTGGTGCTGGGTGCCCAGCACCACCTGTGTTTGGAAGAGATACACAATGTGATTTATGTTGCTACATGCATCGTTGGTTCACAAACATGACATTTTCTACTTTTCAAACAGATGCCTGCCTGTACACTGCTTTTTCCCAGCTTGTCACAGACAGAGTTTGATATTGTTGTTGGCCATTTCCCAGCATGGCCTTGTGCTCCCCACAACAGAGCCCAGCATCAGACATCTTGTCAGTCCCTTCCTACTCCCTGTTAGGCGGGTATGGTACAGTTTGATCTTTCTGGGCCATGTGGGTGGGTGTAGGTTGTCTGTGACTGCGACTCCCATCATACTCTTGGCTACACCTCCCTTCCCAGCATGCCCATACTTCCTCCCTCTTGACTCTGCTTCCCTGTGAGGGGGTGTGACAGCAATGGCAAGATGGCTGACTGTGAGGTCCTGATGTTTGTTGTGGGCTATTTCCCAGCATGGCCTTGTGCTCCCCACAACAGAGCCCAGTGTCAGACATCTTGTCAGTCCCTTCCCACTCCCTTTGAGGCGAGTATGGTTCAGTTTGATCTTTCTGGGCCTTGTGGGTGGGTGTAGGTTGTCTGTGACTGCGACTCCCATCATACTCTTGGCTACACCCCCCTTCCAAGCATGCCCATACTTCCTTCCTCTTGACTCTGCTTCCCTGTGAGCGGGTGTGACAGCAATGGCAAGATGGCTGACTGTGAAATCCGGGTTTTTGTTAGACTACAAGTCCCAAGTGAGCTCCTGTGCTTCACATAGCAGCACCCAGTACGGGGTATCTTTTGCTGATATTTCAATGAGGTGTGTGTTAATGCATTGTACCCGGTGAGTTGTGTGGAGTTTCTGTTGATGTTGATGCTGATTAGTATGGTCAGGGCTGTCAGTCCTCCTTCCCATCATGAAACGTGCTTCCATTGTAGGGTGTGCAACTTGTCTTTCAGGATGTCAGTCAGTGGTGTCCTACTTCTGATTTGCACATAGGCCCTAGCAGGGCCTTGTGCTCCCCACAGCAGGACCCAGTGTCAGCCATATTGTCAGTCATTTTCCACTCCCGGTGATGTGGGCATGTTTCTGAGAGGTCTTGATGGGCCAATCAGGAGGGGAGCATTATCTGCGACTACAGGCCCCATCATGCTTTTGTCTACCCTCACTTCACCTGCATCCCCACGATTCCTTCCTGACAGTCAGCTGCACTGTGAGGTGGTGTGTTTGTGGTGTCAAACTGTCTGGCAGGGTGTATTTGGCTTAGTGCCACTGGCTTGCTCTATTTGTTTGTAGGTTTGTGCATGTCATGACATGTGATGCAACTCCCAATGCTTTTCGGGTTCTAAACCCTTCTTCAGGGAACATCTCAAACATTGTTGTATGAATGAGATTGCTTCCGCATCGAACTACAACAGAAAAACAAAACATCAAGACAACCTGTTTCACGTTTTATGTCAAGTTAAGTGGAGTACAACCACAAGATTTATGATAGGATTAGCAAATGTCCTTCATTCTCAAGAAGGTAAAAGCAAGTTGAGAGAACCAAGAGTCACCAATGTAGTGATGCACAACTTGTGTCGGTTTCAAAAAGTGAAAACGCAACATAGTGACATAAAAAAGTGAAACCCCATGCGTGGTGACGGAGTGTTAAAAAAGTAGAAGTTAATAAATATAACTAAAAAGTGCTTCGCTGCATGAGCATGCGAGTTAACTATAAGTGCGCTGATGTGAATTGGCGAAAAAAATGTAATGAAAAAAATTTCATCGAAATGAAGCAAAACGGAAGTGAGTTACTACCGCTGCATCAAAACGGTGGCTCACCTCTCTTCAAATCACAAGCTTAAACTGAACTGGTGAAATCAAAGGTTAAAAAATGCAGCTTCTTCTGTGGAGCTGAATGCACAGAATGACAATGATTCTGTAAACCAAGAGCCAAAGATTAAAAAATAAGCGTGAATGTTATCAAAAACGTAGGAGTTGAGCTAAGAAAGCTGTGATGCCGCTGCGGCTTACCCAATCTTAATCGATGTAAGGCTCGTAGTTGTAACGGTAAATATAACAGCGTATAAGAACCATGAGCCAATACATGCGGTGTAGCGTTGTTAAACTGCTGTGATGTGCAAAAGCTTCCGTAAAACTAATTCTTACCGCGTGTAGTTGAAGACGAGTGATTGAAAGCGGGCCAGTGCGGCACCAAACAGTTGAAACAGTCTGATGGGAATAGGGACGTAGTGATGTCTGTGCGCGGGGGATGAGATAGCGAAAGCTTTTAAAGCGCCCAGACTCTAAAAAGTAAACTAATGCTGCCAAACTTTATTGTGTGCGGAGTTGAAAACCGTAAACAGAAGGGAAACTGAAATAAACAGGTGCAGAGTGAAAGTTAAAATATGTAATAAATACCAGAGCCTAAAAAATGATCTGTGAAAATAATTCATGAAACCAAGAGACGAAAAAGACATTGCCAATCCTTTACAGAATCATATAATCAAAAACAGGATGAGACAAATTCATACCATGTTGGTGATTAAAAGGTATTTTCTATTACAGAAAACATAATAATTCTTAATGGTCATTCAGGCCCCCTGGAATCAGGGTGCCCAAATACTTTATCCAAAATGTTTCTCTGCGTGCTAAAGAGGTGTGATATTCTAGCCCTGGAACCTGTGTTACTTTTTCAAGAATGGTGAACCAGATTTGCGGGATTGTGTGTGAGTTGTTAATCCAATGTGAGGCTAAACATGAACTGTGGTTCTTGTTGCGGATGGTACTTTTGTGTTCAATGATGAGCGTTTTTATTTTGCGTGAAGTCCTCCCTACATAAACCAGCCCGCAGGGGCATAGAATAGCGTAGATGACTCCCTCAGTGTTGCAGTCTGATGTGTGATACAACATAATTGTTTTGCCCGTGTGTGGGTGAGTAAAAATATTACCCGGAATAATGTTACTACATTGACCACAGTTCCAGCACTTTTTCAATGCCTTTGAAATTGGTATTTTTATCCTTTGGTTTGGTTTTTAAAATTTCTCTTACGTTTTTTGATCGACTATGGGCAAATATTGGTTTGTTCTTGAATAGGTTAAAGAAGTCTTGTTCTTGTTCAATGATCTCCCATCGGTTTAGAATGATTCTTTTGATCTTTGAGGCTTGGGTTGATTGTTTAAGAACAAATACTTCCCTGTCACTTTTAGTTATAGTTGATTTTTTAAGTAAGTCTTCTCGTTGCTTTTGTTGTGAATTGCACGCCAACACAACAAGAGATTGGTTTACTCTAAGTATATCTTTTTTGAATTAGTTATAAAAAAGAGGAGTGCAGGTCCGCATTTCTTTTTGTGTATTTAGAAATAGTATTGTCCCTGCAAAACGAGTATTGGAGGATAAGTGGGGTAGATGGGCGATTGTGACGCTGCCCCTGGGGTTGACAGTTTGCGCTATCTATGGATTAATCCAGGATGACCCAAAAATATTCAATGACCTAGAAGTTGAGTTGGCATCCTGGCCAGACTCGTTAGTCATTTGTGGGTACCTGAATATAAATCAGGATGTGAACAGGGATCAAATGCTTAAATATTATGGAAGGAAGCCACTAGTGTACAAGGCCTTGGCTGCCCTAAAAAACAGCTATGACTTAGTCGATGTGTGGGCCGCCAAGAACCCCACTGACCCAGGATTTACTTACTTCTCAATCCCTCATAGGAAGTATATTAGGCTAGATTACTTCTTGGTTTCCTCCTCAATGCTCAATATAGTGGGAATCAAGTAGCTACCTAAATTGCTTTCTGACCACAACCCGTTACTCATAGATTGGGCGATACAAACGTTGTCAAGGCCTGGTCCAAGTGGACATTTGATAGAACATTGCTTTCCAGTGTTTCTTTTGTCCAACATATTAGACAGTGGGTGGTACAGTATTTTGATGCAAACCGGTATAGTGCTTCACGTGGCATGGTCTGGGATAGTTTTAAGGCTGGTTTAAGTGGTGAGGTCATTAGTATTGTCATAAAGATCAGGAGACTGCAAAAGGATTAAATTAATGGCCTGATTGGGAGACTGACGGCTTTAGAAAAGGAGCATATGCTAGCAATCAGCCAAAACCAACAAGTAATCAGCACTGCAGCAAGAAATAGTGATTGCTAAAGCTGAATTAAAAGCTATTATAACAGGAGGAGCGCTGCAGGATATCAGGTGCATAAAAACAAAAGTATGGAGAATCCGTAGGTAAGCTCTTAGCGCTCAATAAAAGGCAGAAGCTCGCCCGGAATAATATCTCTGGAATTAAAGGACAAGATGGACAGTATGCTACAAGTTCAAAAGATATTATCAAAGTATTCGAGTGTTTCTATCAGGACCTATACCGGCCGGATAATCTTAGCCCTATTTCTTCTAATTGGATTGAACGTACTATGGGGGACTCACGAGGAGTCAACAAAGAGATGAGGCAGGAGTTGAAGGCGGACATTACACTTGAGGAAGTTGGAAAAAAAAAAAGGAAGTTGTAAATGCCGTACACTCTATGGCCTCAGGGAAAGTGGCAGGCCCTGATAGATTTCTGTTAGAATTATATAAGGTATTACAGGTGGAGATAACTCCTCTACTCCTAGATCTGTTCATATGGGTACACCGTAGTGGGATTCCCCCAGATTCCTGCCAAGGAATAGATATAGTCATTTAAAAAAAAAAGATAAGCCCTCAGATAATCCGCCATCCTACCGGCCTATATTCCTTATCAATTCAGCTGCCAAGCTATATTCCAAAATGTTAGCGTCTCGGTTAAGTAGGATCATAGCTCACCTAGTCTCCCCCTGGCAACACAGCTTTATACCCGGTAGAGGCACCACCGATCATATCAGGCGTGCCATAGCTTTATTTGACATAGCAGAAGCATTCGGAAAGAGGATGGCCATGATCCTCCTGGATGCAGAAAAGGCCTTTGACTGAGTGTCCTGGCAGTACCAATGGGGAATCTTCGCGCCAAATGGGTTCGGCCCGGGTCTTATAACGGCCAAAGATGCAATGTATTTTAGACCCTATGCCAAGTTATAAATTATGGGCCAGGAGTCAGGCCATATTCAGGTCGCCAGGGAAACAAGGCAGGGCTGCCCCAGTTCCCCAATTTTATTTGCCCTATATAGCGATCCGTTTATCCAGCAAATCTTTCAAAACCGGATAATAAAGCCAATATGTATTAGCGAATTTATACCAAGGTAATGGCATACGCCGATGACATTGCCATTGTGACCTCAGGGCCGGAGACTGCGATGTTAGCAATGGAAAGGTTGGCTGGGGAATATGGCCAGAAATCAGGTTTTCTATTGAATGCCGGGAAAACTCAGATTGTTTGTAACTCCAATACTCCGTGCTCAGATCCCCGAAGGCTGGACGCAGCAGTGTACCTTGGGGTCAGGATTAGCAGTAGGGTCAGCTCAATATGGTCAATAAATTTGAGCCCTATGCTAAATAAGATTAGTGCGGATTTAAAACGCATGGATAGGCTCCATCTTTCAATAATAGGAAGAAGCAATGTTCTCAAAATGATGATCCTCCCTAAGATCTTGTATGTGTTTCACTCCATCCCCTCGAGATTGAAGGCCACTTTTCAAAGAAACTACATTCTATCTTTATTAATTTCATCTGGAGATACAAGAAAATTTGGCGATTTCTAAAGCTATTAACTCTTCCACAAGAACGCAGAGGGTGGGCGTCTCCCAACTTGGTATGCCATTACTATGCAGCCTTCCTACAACAGATGACGGGGTTGCTTTCACCAGCAAATGCTGGCTCAAGCATTAGGGACCAGGAGCATGGAATGACTATCCCCACTACATATGAGCTGGCCATGGGCATATCAGCGGGCGGTATGCTTTTGAGACAAGTCGAGGCCAGCTACTACAAGAAAATGCGGTTCAAGTGTGTGATAGCGATCTAGAAAGTGTGGTCTAAAGTGGTGAAACTCATGCAGATATCCGCCTACAATAGATATCTCTCTTGCGACCCCCCCCCCCCTGTTTCCCGCAATGACCTAGTCAAATAATCCCTAATCAAAATCCCACTCCTGGAAGCGGCTACCTGCCTTCAATCTAGGATAAAACATATCTATAAAACTTTAGTGGAAAAAATTCTCGATGATTTAGAGAAGGTTGAAGCCAACTGGGCTTGGAAATTTGGGGATTGCGACGTTGATCTTTACCGGTCAATTGCACTGGGCTCTGAAATTTTTCTCTCAGCCAACATAAAACCTCAGCACTATCAAGACATTTTTAACCTTTATTTTACTCCAGATAAGGTTTTTAGTTAGGGCAGGAGGGAGGATGATAAATGTCCTAGGTGCGCTCACGGGCCAGCCGAACTGATTCATATGTTTTTTAACTGTGGGAAATTGTCACTCTTAATAGAAGGGATCAAGGAGTTTTTGCATGAGACACTGGGTAGGAGTGTCTGCATAGCCCCACTACTGATGCTTCTGGGTTATGACAACAATGTGCAACTTGATGCTCACTTTTATTGTGGTCTCTGTTGCCCGGCTGCTTATCGTTACGCAGTGGAAGGATGTTGAGCTCCCTACCTATCAGGCCTGGCTGGGATGCTTACTTACAATATACAACCTTGAACGAACTGTATATAATTGTAAGGGCAGGTGCCCGAGCTGGAGAGGTCATAAGATCTGGCCTCCAATGTGCAGATGGCTCACAAGGAATAGAGGTGGGAGGGACTGGCTTGCCTCGGATGGCTGAGAGAGGATTGGCCAGTCCTGTTGTCTTGTTAGGATTGCTGTGAACAAGCTGCAGGAGAACACTATCACTAATTATATACAGCTCCCTCTTATGTGCTTTTACTCAGTGTTTTATGGTATTTTATCCATCTGTTCAATCGTGTTGTCTTTTTATGTGTACATGAAATGTACATGAAATCTATCTCAAATATATGAAACTCTCACATATATCAATCTGTTATGCTGCAGTAACTGTTTTTTAACCATCCTGCTACTCTCTCCTAATAAATTATTATTATTATTATTATTTTTAAAGAGAGAATTGTGAGTAAAATGCAATTTTAAAGTGTCATGGAAATTAGTATCTGGATATTAACACAAAAAGCATTTTGCCCTGAGCACATCATCTTGTGACGTATAGAACCTCACAGAGACGTCACTAAAACATTACCTAAACAGCTTTAGGAACTGAAGATAGAGTGCTCCCATTAACTGTGACAGACCATGCAGAATTACCCACATGCAAAGTCACAAAGCGGCCATCTTGAACTGGCATCACATGCCAGACACAGCGCAGCTACCAGAACCCGCTCTTGGACTAATGGCGATCAAGCAACCTGACATCTCTTTTGGAAATGTACCTAATACCCAAAGGACGAAATTTAAGAGAACTTTTACCAGCAATTTTATTGTAACGCTGCAAGCTATAACCAAGGTTATATTACAACTTATAGTAATTGGATAAACATTCTGCTTTGGATTTACTGCTCTGACTCAATCACAACAAACATATCCACAGCATAAAATATTTGTTTTTGCTTCTTATGTTAAATTAATATTTTAACATCCTTTTAATGTGTAATTCCGGTTTATTGTGTTTGATTCGTACCTGATTGCAGTCTCTAAGAGAAATTTCCTCCATCTAAAAAGTAAAGTGTTTTATTGCACAACTTTGGGATTGAAAGCAATAACACCTGTGAGAGCCTTGATGAGATCAGGGTTGCTAATGGTGAGGGAAAAACTAGAGGTGTGTATGGAATGCCTGATACAATATTGGGACAGCATTCTGCTGCTGGCATCAATGTGGTCGTCCAAAGGTCAACATTTTTGGCGGGCATCAAGGAAAACCATGGCCACCCATGTGGCTTTCCTGAGGACTATGGCCTCGAATTGTGAGTTTGAGGAGTCATTGATCATGTGTTAACTGGTACATAAAAATGCAAAGGTTCATGAAAAACAGCTAATGAAGAACCCTGACTAAAAGGAGGCTATAGTGATAATGGAACCACATCCCAGGCTGATGAATGAGATGGGGGTGTGAGGATGTTGTAGTTGCAGATATTACTTGGGTCAAAGAGCCATAGGCCACGAAGTGCTTTAGCAAGAAGAAATACACATCTCAGCCACTAAAAATGGCAGGGAGTGCGTTGGCAGTGAATCAATTAACTCCAACAGCCTAAACTGTTATGCTAAAGCCTCTTTGTGTAAGAAATGTCGGAAAAAGGGCAGTATGAAAGAGTAGAAAAGAGTGTGGATGAGCTAGCAAATAGCAACACATTTGGGAAACCTTGGCTGGATGACACCCAGAGAGAAGTGAATAAGATTGTGCTGCATAGTACGGGAGATAAATAATTGAGGGTGTTTGGGGAAGCATTTAGATACTTGAGTGCAAGATCACTGTGGAAGACAAAGAAATTTAGGTCGTGGAGGATTGTGAGTCATCCTCATCGGAGAGCAGAGTTCGAAGAGGCTGTTTGGCAGTGAGGGAATTGTATGGCAAGAGCCAGATATCAATCCTATCAGATTTGTGGGGACCAGGCTTGACTTAAATTGCTACACCATGCACTGAACATTGGATTTAAAGGCTGCAAAACTGTGTGTCAAAATGTATGTTGCTAGAAGGGTAGACAACTTGCTGTGAAGATGACACCAGCAAGGTTTGGGATTCACGTTGATCTCCAATGCACTGCAACATGTAATGATGGTCTCCCAGTAGGGCGAGGGCTACCAAGTGGTGAAGATATTTTCCTGTGGTGTTTGGAGAAAATCCGGGCCTGTTCAAAAGACTTTGAATACAGGATTGTTTTGATGAAAGGGACACAAACTGTAGTAAACACAGTGATGGAGGATCTGCCCCCGATGCAGAAACAAACAAAGATAGAAATTCAGAGATTAGAAGGCTTGGGGGTAATAGAAGAGATAGAGTCCCTTCAGTGGCTTGTACTTGTGGCTCTGGTCCTCAAGGATGGTGATAAGAGTATTAGAAAATTTAAAATGCCTGATGTAAACAAGTGTATCTGGGTAGTCAGGCTAGGTGGACAGGCAACCATTGCCTGATATTACTACTGATATGGCAATCGTGAATGGGGTGCAGATGTTCAGCGTGATGAACCTGTCTCCATGCTGCCACCAGGTGAGGTAGTGTGAGGGTTCTAGGCCATTGACGTCTCTTGTGAGACTGTTTAGGGCATTCTGCTTTGTCAGGATGCTCTTATGATTGCCATCTGCTACAGCCTCCCTACAGCTGGCCATGAAAAATGTGTTGGAGGTAGCCAACCATGTATTATGTTTCTGGGAAAACATACTGGTAGATTGTAAGGACAAGCTTTGTCACAGCTACAAGGGAGTTGGTCTCACAGTTGAGGAGGCATAAGTGCCATTTGAGGATTGCTGGTGAGCCATAAATGGATCAAAACATCGCAGAGAAGGTATCAGTCCTAATAGGATTTAATAGTAGCATCAGCACCCTAAGGTAAAAACAATACTGTGTTTTCTCTTAGCTAAGTGCTACTCAAAGTTCATTATGAACTCTGCTTGTCTGGTTCATTCCCGGTTGGGCGCCAAGAAAGAAGGAGAGAAATGCATATGGACAGAGAAGTGTTAAAAACCTTTTGAAGGATTGAAAAGGTAGCTGGGCAGTGTGTCATCCTTAGGTCATTTTCATGTGACTTGTTAGACAGTGTTAACAGCAGATGAGAGTTTAAGGGGGCTGGGTACTGTACTGTCTCAGCCTGGTTGTGAACAAATTCCAGTTTCAAAGCTTCTTAGGATGAGACTTTCATTCAACAGCATAGTAGGCACAACATACACATAGCAGCTTCTCTAACTGTCTGCACTTCAAACCATCACCAGCCCATTCCAATAATTCCTTGCATCAGTCTATTCCCTCTGACACCACTAGATTCCACCCCACAACATTCCAACCTGCCTGCCAACTACTTTTTCATAGCTGGCAAGTACTAATAGTAAGACATGACAGTGGCTAACGGGATCTTTTCAAAGAGTGAGAAGAGGAAGCCTTTGAGACATTGAGATTATATGAGCATTTAGCATATGCAATTTGCAGCATGACACAAAGTTTACATTCTTAGGGCCAGATGTATGACCATGACAATTTGTGACTCACAAATTGCGCTCGATTGGGAGTCGCAATTTGTGAGTCACAAATCGCCACGTACAACAGTGTCTGAGACACTGTTTGCGATTCCCATTGGGGTAGCAAATTGCATGCCTCACCAATATTCATGAGGCACTGTCAATTTGCGACCCCATTGGGAATGACTGGCCCTCCCAGGGATGGTGGCCTGCTGGGCTCAGCAGACCTCCATGTCTGGGACTGCTTTTAAATAAAGCAGTTTTTTAAAAAAATGCAGCCCGTTTTCCCTAAAGGACACACTTGAGCAGCTTGAGCAGCTTGAGCAGGGTGCCACTGGACAGTTAGTGTAAAAAACAAAACATTTAGGGGTATATGTACAAAAATGCCGCTAACTAGCATTAGTGTTTGTCAGCGGCAGTTTTCTTAACGCAGCCTATCACCAAAAACTATCGCCCTGTTAGCAATGTATGTACAAAATGTCACTACATGGCTATAGTTTCAGGTAGCCGCGGTGAAAACTGCTGCTAAAACTAGCATGAAAGCGGTACAAATTCTGACGTTAACGGGCGAAAACTGACGAAAGGCCAATTTGCAGGCAAAAGACTCACGTTAGTCAGCAGAACTTCACCTTTTTTGCTTCTAGAGGCAGAAATAGCCAATAAGTCCACCTCCAATAAAAAATAATGGAATGCAGAATGCAGCAGGCAGGGACAAGTGCAGCACAAATCAACAACCTCCCCAAACCCCCCAACAGCCAGGATGACCAGCCAAAGTCTCAGGGGAAGAGAAAATGAAGAATCAAGGCTACATCTATGTAAATCGCTGGGTGAAACCTGTGATGCATTACTTTTCATAGCGTCCTCCTGGCTATACCATGGCAGACAAAACCTTGAAAGCACGGACTGGGCTGGGCCTAGGTCTGATACTCGGAGTGGGATGTGGAGGTGCTGTGGAGTTGCTGAGCCGTGGCGGTAGACATTGAGTGTCAGCAATTGCCCTTACCTTGTGGTGAAGTCTGCCAGGTCACATGGAGACACGTTGCTGACCTGTGTGAGAAGACCGCTCGGTGTGCCTTTGAAGGTGGGAATGGTAGAGGCACTCCTGCGCATCAACATAAGGAGGTCTACATCGCACACCATGCACCATCACTACACCAGAGTGCACAGAGGAGATTTACCAATGGTGGGCGGTGCCTCTCTACATCAGAGTCCAGAGAATGTTGTGCTGGCCAGATGCTGTGGAGGGTGAGGCCCCTAAGCTGCACCAAACTTGTGTGGCGGATGTGCTGCAACTTCACGCATAAGGTGGCCCTGTTGCATCATCTGCATCGGGAGGTTCCCCAGCGGGCTTGGCGGCGACTGCTGTAACCAAGCTTGTGAAATCCCACCTGGCTGAGGCTCCTAGATTTGGAGAGAGTGTAGCGGATTGCGCCACAGTGTCAATGTACAGGTGAGGAGAATCTAGGATGCGTAGCGGAGGAGGCCCGGGGGTCAAGTCAGGCACAGGCCTAGCACCTGTGGGCGATGCACCCCCAGTGGCGGCTCCTCTGCTATGGTGGTAGAGCGTTGCCCCAATGCTTTCAAGCAGTGCAGGAAGAGGAAACCTAACATGATGATAACTTTCTGATATTTTCATGCTATGTTTCCTCTGCGGGAGGGGGGGTGGGTGGGTTGGGCTGCTCTATTCATGGAGCAGGGCAGGGGCGGAGTGGTATGCCCACTCAAGTGCACAATGACTGTTTGGTCAGCCCTCTCAGGCCACCCATAGCAGTCATGCGCACTTCCCTGTTTGCAATGCAGGCTGTAGGCTGCATTACAGCCTGCATGGAGACCATACCCACCCCTCCAGCCCATGGCTGAACACTTTGTCACGGCGCTCAAGAACAATCACAACGCCACATTGCAGCATTGGTATTGGCTTAGGGGAGGGAGCCTGGCTGCCTGCTTCCTGTTCCTGGGAGCAGACCCAGGAGAGCAAGAATACAGGAGATGCGGGACCCGGACTCGAGGTAACATTTATTTAAGAAATATATTTACAACCCCCGCTCCCCCACCACGTCCCCTCCCCTCTAGTGTCCTTTCCCACCTCCCAGCTGTCCAGTCCCCCTGCAGAACTTCTTAATGGCAGCCGGTGTGCAGACATGCGCACCGGGCGTACCACTGGTGCACCAAAAGCAAGCCTGTCTGCCTTTAATGGCCTATCCACGGCTACGGCGCAAGCACCCTCCTCGCCATCAGCCCTGGACACCACACTATCTGCCATCTAGCACCACTGTAGAATTCCCTTGCACCCTGTGCCTACCAAAACTGCAAACGTACCTTCTGCCACATCAGCAATCCAGCGCTTCTGCCGCCCAGCCGACCAACAGCACAGCAGACCTGCTCAAATGCATCCTCCTCAACTTGCGGTCCCTCCACAAAGACGCAACAGAAATCTGGGACCTCCTCTATGCCACCTCTTCAGACATTGCCTTGTTCACCGAAATCTTGTCCAACCTCTGCTCTGGACTGGACATCGCCATCACCATCCACGACGGCTACAAATTTACCCGCACGGACTACCCCGAGCACCCAGGAGGAGGCATTGCCATGGTCTAGAAAAACACACTCTGACAGACCACGCAGTCTAATAACCAGACGGCTACCATGGAACACCTCCACTTCCAGATCCAGGCCCTACCCTAACCCCACCCTCCACAACACCCCGGCCCATGAATCCCCATTTACCAATGCCATTGTAGACCTCATCGCACCCCAGGCTCTCCCATCCACTGACTACATCCCACTCAGACACCTCAAGTTCCACCTGGAAAACCCCAGTGACCAGAACACTACCACCCTCCTGGCAAACCTCGCCAACATCGGACTCAAGTAACTAGTCACAGCACCAACCCACATAGCCGGACACACGCTCAACCTCATCTTCTCTGCCAGCTGGAACTTCAACTAAAGCCACACTCGAACTCTCCTGGACAGACCATCATAGTATACATCACGCCTTCACCACGCCCACCTTACACCACCACCATCATCGTCCCCCCAGCTGCAACTCCCTCAGCACCACCACTCCACCAGCACTTACAGATGCCAACACAGCAGCGTGCAAACTCCACCGATGGAGCTCCAACTGCGCTGACACACCGGCAGCTCCTCCCTGTCAGTGGACCGAGCATCTGGGAGCCGCTGGCCACAGAGGAAGATCACAGCAGACATCCTGGATGTTAAACTGGACTGTGTATAACGTGACGCATCTAGGCATATGCGTGACCTTGTGAACCCCTTTACCACATTGTACCTGCGTCAGGTAGGATGTGTGCAGGGTGGGCGTTCCCACGCAACAAAAGCCTCATAAGAGTGGCGCAGTGAAATCTATGAGATTTCACTGCAACAATTCAAGGACGCCACTGCGTCAAAACCTTACGCCTGGCTCATGGCGGGCATAAGGGTAACGCAGTGCCACAGGGATAGGTCTGCCCCATGCATTGCTGGAGTTGCATCATGCTTGCGACACAATTTCAGAAATGGTGACTTTAGCGCTGACAGATACTTCAAGAATACTGACATACCTGTAAATCCCTGTGACATGGAGCACCATACAATAAATAAGGTGCATCCATGGTGTTGCAAGGAGGGCGCAGTGAAAAGTGTTGCATGTATCAGCCTGAGGACTGCATCCTATCTTACTGTGGGGTGCATTCCTGAGCTTTTGCTTTGGCGCAGGGCACCGCGGCAATATTCTTTGCTGTGCTGTCCAGCACCAAAACCTCTGAAATGTGGCCCAAAGTGTTTGCACCAATTTTAAGACCAGCTATTTTCTGGTCTTAAAAAACTACCTCTAACTGAACTTAGAGGCAGTTTTTGGGGGGTTTTGCACCATACAAGGAATTTCTTGTAAATATTGCGAAGTGGGGTTAGCGGCAGTTTTTACACGCCCACCTTGCATCTCATTTTTGTTCACTCTCGCCAATAGAAGTGGCAATCTTTAAAATTCACGTTTTTGCCAAAAAAGTGCTGCTAACTCGTGTTAGTGGAAACTTGTAAATAAGGCGATAAAAAAATAACCGTCGTAATGTAAAACAATTGACGCTATGGTGGCGTTAAGTCCTTCTACATATGCCCCTTCATTTGCTTTTTATGGCTTTTGGTCAGAGACGCGTGTGTACATTGGAAAGCTTATAAGCGCCACTACAAGAGAATAAAATGTTCGAGGGGTTGTGTCGGGTAACAAATAGAACAAGGGAGGGAGCAAAGGAGTGAGGGGAAGGGATGGATGGAGGAAAGGAGGGTAGGAGGGATGAATGTATCTGACATGAGCACTATCCTCGCAGTATACATGGCAATATAAACAAACTGAATGACAATTACTGTCAGATAAAAAAAGCTGCATCCTAAATGCGTCCCCCATTCCGTCTACAATGAACAAGAAAAAGAAATCAAAGCAAAGTTATCATTATGCATGTATGTGTCTGGATTTAGCTCAAATAATGAGCTTGCCTACTTCATGTTCCTTCACTACAAAACTTTCAAAGGCATACATTATGATAGACATTTTCATGTCTCTTAACGACAAATAATCACCATAGGATTCCAACATGTGTCAGTTTACATTTTCCCCCTGATTACACTTCACTTGTTTATGTTGTTGCAAACAAACTTGTCTTTTGTCTCAAATAACAGAGAGAAAAGACATTGACAGAACAGATCAAATGTATTACAAGCATAAGGTAGATTGTTATGGTAACAGCTCAAGCCTGACATAGGCAGCCGGTGTGTTTTTTAGATGCATGCCTTCTATTGTTATGCAAATCAGGAACAGGAGGATCCAGTTGTCCTAATAGCAGGCTGTCTCCTACTTTTACATTTGCCAAAGTCTATTCTTTAGAATCTAATTATCTTTCTATTTTCAGTCTGCGTGTTGAGCAAACTTGAAGCAGTGCTAGTGTGGGTGTATTAACCCTCTGTTTTTCAAAAACTTTAAAAACCATACCCATAAAATGAGCTGTATGCTTGATACCACAAAGTCTATATAAATACATCTGCATGCACATGTTACAGCACAAAAGCTGATTATTCTTTACACAACACAAAAACTGATGATGACAACAAAACTCGAATGCGCACTTTGCACATGTTTAGAAAAACAACACAGAAATTGAGAAAAGTTGAAGTACCAGCACCGTAAAAGTGTGAATGGATATGTAGAAATAGTAGGATTAATAAAATAATAAACTTATGTTTGATAATTAGTTACCTTATATTTTCAACAAAGTCGTTATGAAAAATGAATGATGAAAGTTATCATTTTTATTGCCTCCATTGTAATGAACCATAAAAAAATTAAAAGCGGTGCAAACGATTTATGCAAAATGATTCTGTTTTAATGATATTTATGAATAATTTGCATGTACGTACTTTGAAAGTTTTGGTAGTAAGCCATAATTAGGGTTGAACATTTTCATGTACTAATCACTGACAACATTACAATTATTTACATATATGATAAACTTGATTTATTTGGTTAATCTTGAACTTAATTATGAGTTTATTTAACTAAATAAGAAATGCTATCTTTAAAATGCATTGAATTGCCTTTTTCCTTAGGCTACATTATTTCATAGCCTGGTGCTATGGACCTTTGTTATGCTTCTTTAAATCTTTCTTCATCTTTCTGTTTATGCAGCATTCTTTAACCAGTAAGACACTTTTCCAGTACTTCATGGTGTGTGAATTAGTGGGAACATGAGCTCTCAACTTAATCCATTAATTGTAACAAAGTAAACAAGATGTATGCCTACTAACTGGGGCAACAGAATGGACAGTCATTTCTCATGAGCAAACATGGGAAAATATGTTGTGAGTATCAATTTTGCACCTGGTGAACGCAAGAATGGTCACATGATGGTCAGACCATCGTATGATGACAAGTGATGCCACATATGGATGATTTGAAGTATAAAAAGTGACATCCCCAAGGACGAGGAATTCAGTTAAGCTGTCTTACGCCCTGCCCCTTCATTTCCTCTTTCCTTCATTGCCGACTACCTGACAGACTATCTTTACATGCCCCTTGTTTTCTTTTTTCCTTTGCGGGTGAACTTACCAACTGGAATGTTTGGAACTTTATGGTGAGAGAGAAGACCTGAATTTTCCTGATTATTGCTCTACTACCCTTGCCCATGCCCATGGACAGTCCCCTAGTGGACTCTAACTTGATCCCTTTGCCGATGCTCAGAGAACTCTTATGAACTATCCTCATGCCTTTGTTTGTGGAAGGAATTCTAACCTTAACCCTGCTCTTTATGGATTAATTTATTTAGAAATAGATTTACTTTGAATAAATATGTGGTTTTATACTGTGAGCTGTAAGATTCATGACAGAGTTATTAAAAATGTTACTTATATACATTGATTTTGGATCTTTAATACAATAACCAAATTATCTAAAATTGTCTGAGTCTTTTATTGTGTCTTAATGTTTTTTCTGCAGAAACTGTGCTTACAACTATCTGATTTCTAAAAGCATGATAGAGAGAGTCATAGATTATCTTCAGAACATCAGGTTATTTTGCTCTTGTTCGGTGTAGCCACAGCAGAGCTCCTGGTTTGTATAATTCTTGTTAGACTGAACTTCTTTAGAATGTTGGGTCTTTCAATTACAGTGCTCTATTTCTATAGCATGGTTCTGAGAGCAGTGTATTTGAACCTGATTTGTGAATTGGCTACCAATTAATGGTCCTTATTGTGTGGCCAACAGTTCAACACCTTAATTTCTCACCCCTCACTACGACAAAGAAAGGTCCATCAGAGAACCAATGCCTCTGTGGGTGAAGTATAGCATCTGAGTGAAGTGACTCTGGGCCATATTATGATTTTGGAAGTCTCTAGGTGGCGCTACGACACTGTGGCCCTGCTCCGAGATTGCCAAAACATTATAGACCTCCAGCCAGAGTACAACTTGTTTTTACTCTGGCGGGTGGTTCTTTAGCAGACCCACTGCAGTGCCTTTGAAAAACAGCCCTCAGTAAGACCCCCTTTGTTTCCTCACCACCTCACTTTTCATGTTGGTCGCAAACCCATGAAAAATGTGGAGGTGGGGAAACTCCTAATATGCTTGGTGATGCCACAGCTGCACCATCAGCATAGTAGGGGCCTCAGACCACTGTGCCACACACCGCTTAGTCTGTTCAGAGATATCATTAGACAGCTTGCTATTTATAAAGCCATGTCACACAGAAGGTACTAGCTTTCTAAGGTCTTCTACAAAAAAGCAATAGCTCTCTGTTGAGCTGTCAGTTAGAAAGACTGGTGTTACAGCCTAGTATGAGATAGGATCACTGTTTAATGAAACTGTGCCATGCAGAATATATAGCATACTAATATATATAGCACAGGCCCAACTTACTCTCTCAATGCTTCTACAAAAACTATCAATTGTGATCACAGAAATGATTACAGAGGGTGGTCTTACTGTACTGAACTGAACAGCTTATTCACTAGACAAAACATGTCTGCAGAGGGATGACTCTCTCAGTAAAGCCTGTCACACACTCCCTTCACTGTGAATAGATGTCTCAACAGAAAGGCTATGTTGTTATAAAAAAGGAAGGGCCCAATTCACAAAGGCAATCTGAGACAAAAGTCTATCTTTATGACTTTTGGTATTCACAGAGGTAATTTACGAGTAGTATCTTTATGTCCGCAGTCAGGCCGGACTCTCCAGCTTTGGCCGTACTGTCCGCACCCAGGCTTTACTCTCCAGCTGGAGCTGTACTATCCGGCTCGGGTAGTACCCTCCGGCTCGGACCAGATGAAGAGAAATCAGTGGGCCGGAATGCAATTTTTACAAAAAGGAACATTAGGAATGTGTGATAAATGGTACAAGAGGTCATGAAAATCAGTTTGGGCAGGAAAAAGGGTGTGGCCAGATACTGCATCATATCCCACAAACGTTTGCTCCTTTGCATCATGGTACATGCAGTCTACAATTTGCGCTCCCCTCAGTGCTGACTACACTACTGTCAATAGCGTTGCTCCCCGTAGTGTTGACTGTAGTGTTGACACTACAGTCAACACTGAGGGGAGCACAAATTGTGGACTGCATATACCATGATGCAAAGGAGCCAACTTTTCTGGGAAATGATGTAGTGTCCGGCCACACCATTTATCACACACTCCTTATGTTCTTTTTTTTTCAATTGAATTCTGGCCTATTGATTACACTACGGCTCTAGGCAGAGAGTAGGGCCTTGGTGTGGAGAGTACGGCCAAAGCCAGGATTCCGGCCCGACTGCCGATGTAAAGATACGACTCGTAAATGACCTTTGTGAATACCAAAAGTCGTAAAGTTAGATTTTTGTCTCAGATTGCCTTTGTGAATCGGGTCCAAAGTATGTAGCCAGTCTGCATTTAGAGGAAAAGTAGCACCTTTCTTCTCAAACTGAACCATACAGAATATGTGCCCTGTTCAACTGTGATAATGCAAGGCCTAGTGTGTGCATTCATCCTTCTACATATATCTTTTATCCTCTCCAGAAATGTCAGTATAAAGATAGCTATTTCTCACCTTAACCAAATACCCTCTTCTTTATAAATGGATGGATTCATTGGTAAACCCCTTCAAACCCACTGTTAAACCTGTAGAGGTTTGTCAGGAGAGATGGTGTCCTGTTATAAAAGTGAATTAGACACATTGTATGTACTTGTACAATAACTCTTCCATAAACACTACCACAGCCAAACTCCACCCTGTTTAAATAAGGGAGAAAAGGGCCTAGTGTTTGTCTAAAACCTTCTACACTAACCCTTTACTCTCTTTAGAGGTATCAGTAGAGACTCTGCTGTCTGTAAACCCATTCATAAACCATATTCTCTCAGAGGAGACACCTTTGTATGGGACAAGATTAATCACTAAACCCTTCACACCCAACCAATATGCAGTACAGACTTATTAGTAGAGAGGGAATGTTCTGACAGAAATGAGACAATCTGTATACAATGATATTACAAACAACTGATTTTACATCAAAGTTTACTATCTCCATCTTCCCTCCGATAAAATGAAGTAGCACAAGGCCTATTTTTCTCTCAGTGCTTGAACACAAACTGTTGATTCTGCTTAGAACAATTATTAAAGAGTGTGCTCTTACTGTAGTGAACAGAACAGGGTATTCACTCAGGCAAAGGATGTTTACAGGGTGATGACTTTATAAGTAACGCCTTTCACAGCCACCATTCACTGTGAAAATATGTCTCAATAGAGAGGCTACCACCTTGTTATAAAAATAGAAGCATTTAGCCTGTATACACTTATAGGAAAATGAGCAAGTCTCTCCTCAAACTCAACCAGACAGAATCTGGGCTCTGCTAAACTGTGATAATGCAAGATCTTGTGTTTACAAGCAGCCTTTCTCCTTTCCAGAACTGTTGATATACAGTTAGCTATTTCTTACCTCAACCAAATAATCTCTTCACTCTCAAGAAACATCGAAAGGACAGACCAACGACGGACTACGAAAGCGGCACTTCACTGCTATGTTCCTTCTGTAACAGTTAGTTAGAGAGTCCATAGACGTGTGCACAAACAACTCCTGCACCTGCCGTTGTTGGGTGCAACCTGCAAAGCAGATCGGGAAATGGATCAATGTGGAGAGGTGCACTACTAGGTTGTTTTTTCAAATGATATAGACGGACAGCAAATCCCTTTGTAATTAATTTCTTTTATTTCCACAAGATCATAAAACAAGCTCCAGCCAATGTGTTTCGTTCAATAGGAATTGAACTTTATCAGGGCTTAAATATACTTCATTCGGTAAATGGTCCAATGATGGGGTGTCAGGAATAATAGATGAGTACAAGTACACTGAAGAACGCACTATTACCCCGTGTTTCATGTGTGGGAACCAGTATCACTTAAATTAAGAACTGAAGATCAGTCATGATGGGCTCCCAAATAAGGGCCCGTCATTAGTACCCGAGACGAGTGCGTAAGGCGTCCTCTCTCCGGGACGGTATCAAAATCACTGATACCATCATGACTTATCTTCAGTTCTCAATATAAGTGATACTGGTTCCCACACATGAAACACTGGGGTAATAGTGCGGTCTTTAGTGTACTTCCAGCTGTTGGTGTCTTTTCCATATAAAGTTGTTTTTATTTAGTATCCGATTCCATAACTCTTAAAACAGACCCAGCCAACACGTTTCATCCCTTCATAAAGGCCTAGACACAGAATTTTTGGGTGAAAATATATAATCAATACTTTTCACTTGTTAAAATACACAACTCTGGTTCTTATTTTTTCATATAAAAAACTTTTTCAAAGTTTATCAAAAGTTTTTCTCAATTTTTAACATTTTTTGTAAATTATATAAAAAATGTTTAAGAGTTTATCAAACGTTTTTCTCAATTTTTCCATTTTTCTGTCATTTTCAATTTAATATAAAAACACTGCCATTTCTAGGAGTACATTCTTCAAAATGTCTATACACACCCTTTCAGATATACACACCATTTCAAAGCATCAAATTAATTTGTGTATTCTTTAAACCCAAAGACACCGACTTATTTTTGAGTGATTGCAGCTACCAAGTGTGAAATTCAGAGCTCACTCCTCTAGTCCTCCTCAAATGTGCATACAAGAAGATCACTAATTTACTTACAATTTGATTTATTCGCCTTCTACAATTCATTCTTTCATTCATTCCCAGTTTTAATGACTGGTCTCATATTGATAAGAAACCCGTTATAAGTATCAATAGGGCTGTAGTCTTTCATTTTTACCACTTATTTATTAAATCATTCTAATCTATTCCAACCCCTTTCACTCTATAGTCTACTACTGGTGTCATTTTTAGAACACTGTTATATCTAAGCTCTCAATAACAGAGTGGACCCTTGTTCCGAGCAGAAATCGCGTTCCCCTTCTTTGCTATTTAACCTCCCACCTGTTCTTGTTGTCTTAAATTATTTCTCCAATATAACATTATTGAATGCCAGCATAATTGTGTACAGTCCCTTCAGGCACCGTATATTCCTTACTGATCTTTGCCCCTTCCATTGAGGTTATCACCTATGTCTCCTGGGGTTTCTTACCGTTTGAACAGCATTTCGGTGGATGTAACGTAGTCCCATCTGATCGATCTTTCCAAGCACACTTGTCCCACCTCCAATTACAGTAACCAGTTTCAGCTATGCCTCGTAAATTATTCCACAAGGCTACTGCCACAAATAGCATTTTGAGAGTAGCGAGTGGACATCCTAAACATATGATTAAGGGGATACCATATCGGGAAATGATGGGAATAAGAAGAAATTGCAGTGAGGAAAGTGATTTCAAAAATTAATTTGGAGGTTTGAAAACAAGATTACAACATAGAGGGTACAAAGAAAGGGTTTTTAAATATGCTGAAAATAGGATTCTACAGACCAGTCATAGTACAACATTGAAGAAAAAGATAAAAAAATAGGAGAATAGGAAACTGGTGTTTGGGTCCACTGATAGTGCAGAATACAATGAGATGCACAGGATACTACGAAGACATTGGGGATTTCTCCACAGGGTAGGAGGTTTGGCTAATTGGGTTACTGACAAACCAAGGGTTACCTATAGGATGGGGCTACATTGAAGAGTATGGTCACATATGCAGCTACACAACACCCATTAGGGACAGAGGCAAAATTGCACACTTGACCAACCAAAAGGGTACTATGTTTGTACGTATTATAATATGTGCAAAATAGGTTTAAACAAACTGAAGGACTTCAGTTACAATTCTGAAAGAAAATATTATGTGAATGAATTTATAAATTGCAATAGTACCCATTTGATTTATGTGATTGTATGCAACTGCCAGAAAATCTATGTAGGGAGTACCATTAGGATGTTGAAATTACGCATTCAAGAACATCAGAGTGCTGTGAGGAGCTTGGACAACAGAAGCCCAATTTATCACCACATGCGAGTTGAACACCCCAATAATACACCTTCCATGGTATTCAAAGACTGATCCCAATACCTATGGGAGGAGATCGGGAACTGCTGGTGAGACAGACGGAAGCTGAATGGATAGTGGGATTGAGGTCTGTAGGGTATGGGTTGAATACGGAACTGGAACTTCACTACTTGTTTTAAAATGACACGGTATGGTATTAAGCCGGTTTGTGTGTACAGGGATCTGCACACGCCAATAGCAAGGGAGGGGAAGGACTAAAAGCAAAATGACTCACTTTGAGATTTTGGAACATTACAGGGAAGATACTATAGCGTCTTTTTGTGCTAGCCTAAAGATATGAGCGGGAATGGATTTGAAGAAATCAATCATCTTTCTAACTATGGACAAGGGATGATAAGTGAATAGTGACTTTGTAGGAATGAGATGGATGGTATAAATAGAATGAACAATTCTTTATTGGGATTGGATAAGTGATCAAATAGAAATAGGGTATACTGTCAGACACCCCTGGACTGGGAATGGACTAGAGATGTAGAAGCATGGTAAATAAGGCTTGGAAACAATGATATGACTAAGGGAGGGGGAAGTTACTAACGATGACCAGATGAGGCAATAAAAGAATAAATGCTTAATATATCTAATGGAATAGAGGAAATTAAAGTGTCACTGAGGGGTAGTAAGCCAGCTAGAAATGGTTTTATGCTCCATGCTCCGAACCTAGAAGTAGAGGGTGACCACTTGATTAAAGGTAGCAGGTTGAGAGGGTAAGACTATAGATGGGGAAACAGCATGTAATTGAGAAATAATAAACATATACAGACGGTAGAAATGTATACATTAGAAATATATACAAATGAGGTAGGAGTCGGAGGGTCACCACATATGAAAAAGAGAGTGGATAGTTTTATTCAAACAACCAAAACACGGTATAAGGTGGCGGCTACTCTCTAGTGTATCGAGATAGCCATTACAAGATAGCGGCCACATATTGATATCAGAAGAGGTGTTTCCACTGTTTATAAGATCATAGGTAAATATATAAATGCCCAGGACAGGTCGGAGTCAATGAGAGATGACCGGATGCAACAAGAAAAGAATAAAAACGTTATAAGGTTTAGAATGGAATAACAGATGTCTAAGTGTCACTAATGGGTAGTAAGCCAGCCAGAAATGGTTATCGGTCTAATGGTTTATGCGGAAAACAAAAACCTGTTATAAGGTGGCTAGTACCTCGAGATAGCCGTTACATGATGGCTGCCCGTATTTGTATCGAAAGCAGGGTTTTTCACTGCTAATGAAATTATAGCAATTATACTAACACCCAGGACAGAGTGATTACAGATACAACTGATTTGAATTAGAAAGTTCAATGTCAACAAGGAAACTAGGTTGCCTTCATACCAATGATAAATCATTAGTATAGCCCTTCATGCCCACCATTTAACTTTACGAGTTGTCAGGAGATATGCTATGCTTTTATAAAAGTGAACCATTCACTCTGTATGGACTTGTATAAGAAAGAGTTACTTTTTCATTAAAAAACTACCACAACCACATTGTTCTTGGTTTAAATCTTGTAGTAGGGCCTGGTTTTTCTTTTATTCCTTCAACATGGACTATTTTTTAGTAATAACGGTGTGACAAGTAGAAATAAATATTATGTTTCTTTTATTTTCTCTGTGGGGCTCACAGTTAAATAAAGATGCCAACGAAGAACCAGAAAAAGAAGAAGACAAATCAGAGGTACTGAAAAGAAGTCTCCAAACATGAAATACAGTCACACAGAGAAAATAAAGTTTGAAAAAATGTGGAAATCAAGTAAAAGCACCCAGTCTTTTATAAAAAGATTAATAACAGCATGTACATTTTCTTCTGCAGGTGTACCTAGTATTGAAGATATGTCAACATTTAACATTTTTTAAAATTCTTTTTCAAACAAAAAAAATGTCAGAAAAAGAAAAGACAATTCAGACAGTTTAAGAAGAAGCAATTAAAAGAATTAGTTCTTCCGAAGAGAAGTAGTCTCAAACATTATGAGAAACATGAAGACAGTAAAAATGAGAAGAGCATTCCAAATGCAAAAAGAGTTTGTTGAGTGTCGGGGCGTGGCTTACAGGGCCAAGATGGTGGACATGTTTGAACCCTGCTCCGCCCCCATCCCCGTTATCCAATACTTTCTTACCCCCAGGCCAGGCATCCGCCCACTCAAAGAATTTTACCAGGCTGCTCAAGTAGCCCCCTCTGTGTTCCCGTTGACACGGTGCATGTGGCGACCCCTGTATAGCCACCGTGGATCTGTGGCCTGGTGGAGGATGCGTGGGGCGGTGGAGAGGCTGGATGCCGGAGCTGGAGGCAGCCGACCTGCCGATGTGCTGAATGTTTGCGAAACTGGTGGAGAGCCGAGAGTGGACGATGGAAACAATGTGGTGTGGTGGGGCACTGACTGAGGGACACATCCCAGGTGTACTGGAGGTAAGACTGCTGGATTGTAGCAGGCATGAATCTGTGGCCTGCTATGGGTTGTGTGGCAGACTCGTGAGACCGTGGTGGGTTCGCGCCTGGCTACCGGCCTTCCTTCCGTCCTTTGCTGACACAGTGTGTGCTGCTAGACTCCAGTTGCATCCCAGACCATAGCGCACAATTCTCCCTGACCTGCATGGTGCTGAACAGTGAGACTTACCGAGTGGCTGCTGGTACCACAAAAAATACTTCTGTTGGTCTGGGGCATGTGGTGGAGCCTACCACACAAGCCCAGAGACAAGGAAATGGATCCACGCTCCTTGTAGAGAGACTACCAAGGCTTCCCTTCAGACCTAGGAGGTTTGTGTTATATGGGATCACCCCACTTTTATCTGGCAGCCTATGCTAAACAGTGCTCATTCTAGTACTTGTTCTCCCTATCAGGAGCAATACGATCGCCCTCACTGAAAAATATGTTCTAGGTACACTGATTGCTGGCTCTGTTTACCCTACGTCACTTTGCTCACTACCAGCTACCACATCACACTCTCTCTGGTTGGCACTGTTTAGGGACGGCTGATTCCTCCGCTGGTGGGGCAGCAGAGGTAAACACCTTAATTCATCCCTGTTGTTTTTCCACCTCAGGATGCTGTGACCTTTCTACTGTTGCATCCATCTATGCCTTGGGCTGCACGTGCTGTGTTGCGCCCTACTCCACTGGTAGGCAACTGCGGGTGGGCCCATGATCTATGGATGTCAGCTCCTTCCTCCCTGATGCCTACGCCCTGAAGCTAGTTCCTCCCGTAGCTGTGGAAGATGACAATGGTGAGTCATGTGTATGTTGCTTGCATTCATCGCCAGGGCTGCCTTTGACACAACACTAGACTCCTTAACTGCTACGCCTTTGGACAGGTCCTTTTCAGACCCTGATTGTTTTCACTGCAGTGGGTTTCTTGTTGCAAGAGATTGAATGGATGAGCCATACTTGGAACACTACCTCTAGAGCCTCCTCACGTTCCTCTTTGACTGCGAAAGCTGATCAAATGGATCCCCTGAGCCAGCCTTAACCCCTGGAGACAGGTTCAATGTAGTATTAGCAGCTATAGAATACCCCAGTGTTTCCCTGGAATCCAAAATCGACAATGTGGACGCAGATCTCACACTACTCCATGCATATCAGAGGAAATTGGTCAACCAAGTAACGACCAAGGAACAAACTCTCTCCGAGATCCAACCTACCACTAAGCTATTGAAATAACAAATGCAAGAATATGGCGCTAGGATCCAGCGCCTGGAGTATAGAGTGGAGGTCACAGGGGGTCACCAAGGGTGCAATAATATTCACCTTATTGGCCTCCCCGAGGAGGCAGAGGGTCATGATGTGGTCATATTCAATGAACAATGGGTCAGGGAGCTGCTGCTGGAATCCTCCTTGTAGTCTTACTTCACCATCAAAAGGGCACACCGAATCCCCAAATGGAGACTTGCCCCTAGCGCTAGCTCCCGACCATTTATTTTTTTAAGTATTACAGTTTCGTGATAGAGACTCAATACTCTGTGAAACCAGGAAACTGCAAGATATCAGGCTAGAAGACACAGGTGTAATTTTCATTCCTAACTATACCATAGGAGTGCAACACCAATGCAGTTCTTTCCTAGCAGTAAAACACCAACTCCGAACAGCTAATATGATACACTCCTTACTTTTCTTCACTGGGCTCCGTGTGGTATCTGCAGACAAGACAAGATTCTTTGATGCGTCACACGATGCCTGGGACTGGCCGGAGGCCTGTGGACCCTTTTCCGGTCCCCAATCGAGCGGGGGGAGGAGAGCGGGGGTCCACGAGGGGCCACCTGGATCACGTTGTCGGCATAGGAAACACCAGCCCCTTGCCCCAGTGGTTGTCCCTAATCTGGAAGAGATTATAACAGAAGGCCAATGGGTTATCGAGAAGGATGCACGGATCAATGATACCGTTCCTGGTTCTGTTCAGGATTCGCCATCTACTTGATTGTCGAGCGATGAGGAGTCCTTTGCAGCGTGCCCATCGGATATCAACTCGGCGGTCCTACCGGACGTCACCCTGCAGATGTCAGATGACAATTTTTGATCTAATAACTGCTTTGGTTTGCATAATACTTTTTGCTGACTCATTATTTCGCTCTCCTGCCTATCACGATCTATTGTACACAGATGTTGCCTCTCTGAGTTATGAAGGACAAGACCTGCTGATGGCTGGTTGGGGTTCCCCATCCCTCTGGTTGATGTCAGGATGCTCCTTGGTGTCCTACATTTCCTCTGTACTGTTAGGGGATGATATTTTGAATGACCTGTGAAGCCTCATACCCCCACACCCACATCTTTTAAGGTTCACTCTTTTTGACATAGTTTGTGTCTCAGTTTGGGCAGCCTTCCCCTGAAGTCCACCCTTTTGGAATTGGCTATACGCCATATTGGCACCAGGTTCAAGTTTTATGTTGAATTGGTTCTGCTAAACACGCCCTTCGGGGGATGCCGACCCTACCCTTCCATGTACTCATGTGTACACTCTCAGACTTCAATAAGATACACTCTTTCACCCAGCTATAATATGACACATCACAACATTATTGCCTGGAATATCCATGGTATGCACACTCCATCTTGTTGCTATATTCGTAGTTCAAACGCCACACTGCTCACATCACTCTATTACAGGAGTCACATTTAACACTTTCAGAAGTGATCAAATTGCAATGCAAGTGGAAAGGGTGGGTTTTTGCCACAAACTTTTCCTCTCATACCCAAAGAGTGTTAATCTGGGTTTGGTCGGGGACTTCTTTTCTGGTGGAGGAGCTTGTGTTAGATGCTGAGTGTAGGTACATATTCATCAAGGGCAGGTTTGATGGGGTCTCCTCCTGTTGGGCATTATTTTCAACATACAGGAGCCTCTACTAATGCCTTGATGCTGAAAGACTGGGTATATTAATGGTGTTTGGCATATATATGGAGGTCCTGTAATCCCACAGCACTAGTGTATTCTTTCTATTCCCACCCACATAAACTACATGTTCAAATATATTGGATATTATGCACACCCAATTTAATACCCTCCATCGCCCATAATGACTATTTGGGCCATTCGCACTCTGACCGCAATCCACAATATATGCATTTCACATGGGACACTGGGTCTCCTCCGATCCCCCCTTGGTGCCTATAGCCGGCCATGCTGGATGACCCCCCCTTTTCCTGCTTTCCTAAATATTGATATAGTTGAGTACTTTGATTGAAATGTGGGTACAGCTACCTTAGACCTGATAGAATGGGACACCCTAAAAGTGACTCTTAGAGGCTTTTGTCTGTGCCTGGGCTGTGGCATGCGGAAACAGGTTGAGGACGAGTTGTCCAAGATAGAACAAGGCCTCCTGTCACTTGAAACTCGCTCTGTCACTGAACCCTCGAGTTCGTCTGACCTTGCAGAAGCAAAGATAACTGTCACAGGAGCCTAAATTATGAGGTGCACTTGGCCAGGGTGCATGCAACCACAGACCGGTCATGATCCTTGGCTGATCTGACAGGGGCTGATCTGACAGGAGCAACCAATGCAACCAATAACCACACTGCAGTCCCCTGGAGGTATGATATTTTACAGACAGTGTGAGATTCATATGACAATGACAATGGTTCTCCATTACACCTTACTATACCGGTCAGCGTTAACTGCCTCTACATCAGATATTGGATCTTTCCTATCTGAGCTACCCGTTCCCAAATTGATCCTGATTCAATGTTCAGACCTTAATGCCCCCATCTCTCAGGCAGAGGTTCGAGATGTGATGCAGACTCTCATCACCGGAAAGTTGCCGGGCCCGGATGGCTTTCCATCTGAATTCTCTAAAGCTTATGTAGACTTTCTAGCTCTGCATCTTCAGAAGGTCTATGACGAGGCACTCCTGTACTCCAATCTCCCCTATTCTATCTGGGAGGCCACACCTATTTCCTTACCAAAGACAAACAGGGGCCTGATGAGTCTGGGCTCTTATCTTCTTCTGGTAGTGCTAAACACAGACTATAAAATACTGGCTAAGATATTAGTAGAGAGACTGGTGCCACTAACACCCTCTTTGATACATGCAGACCAGAACGGGTTTGTCCCAGTGTGCACTACCTCCTTTAATTTCCTCTGCCTCTTCCAACTTATGCAATATGCCCCTCACACCTGGCTACACTCAGGATGCCTAGTCCTTGATTTGGAGAAGGCGTTTGACACTCTTGAGTGTCCCAAATTCTTTGAGGTCCTCCAGCGCTATAGCATTGGCCCCTGATATCTCCGCATGGTGAAACTCTTTTGTGGCAGACCAACCTCAAAGCTTAGGACGGGATGCCGCATCTGTGCACCGATGTGGGTTTTCAGGGGCACTAGACAGGGCTTTCCCTTTTTCCCCCTACTCTTCTTCTTAGCAATAGAGCCATTAGCTCTGGCTATGCACTCTTCAGCAGAGTCCTGGGGTACACAATGAGTGATGGTGTTCACACTGTATCGCTGTACGCAGACGATCTGCTACTATATGTCAGAGAGATATGCTCTGCCCTGATCGAAATACCTGATCTTCTTACTTGATTCACAGATTTATCTGGGCTACAAGTTAATTGGGGTAAGTCTTGCCTGTTCCCAACCTAACTGACCCAGCACGCATAACCAGTGAAACTCCTGCCACCTGGCAACTGGCCATGTTCCATGACCTGGGCCTACGGATTTACCACACAGATCGGGACCTGCTTGACGGTAGCCTCACACGAGCAGTCACTTCCTTAAAGTCACGGATGTCATTCATGCAAACATTTGCTCTGTTGGTTGCCGAGAGAGTTGCTCTCATGAAGAAGGTGGTGCTCCTGTGACTCCTTTATTATTTCACAAATATGCCACTATATATCCCCCATCCTTTTTGTTGCCCCCTTGAGTGCATGCTCATAGATCTTATATGGAATAAATCTCACTGCAGGATGGCACTTTCAAAATTATACTTACCATCAGTCCAGGGAGGATTGGAAGTGCCTAACATTAATATTTAGCATCCCGGCTGCAGTGGATGTCAGGATCATACCTGTAAGACAGACAAACCTGCTTGTAATTTGGGTGCTCTTCTTCATTTCTTTCATCCCTGCTCTAGGACGCCCGACCTCGTCCTATGTTATTACAAGTGGCACACCGCTGTTTCAGCCACAGCCTATTCCCCACTAAACATATTACACCTTACACCCATGCAATTCCATTACTAGGCATGCCCAGAGGTAATAGGTGGACCCCAATGGCGGAGCTCTCAGCATGGCACACGGTGAGCCTTCATACACTAGGGGATGTACCGCGATGGTATACTCATGCCATACGAAATGCTAACACAGGAAGATGGAGTCCCCCTGGACACTTTATTAGTCATACCTTCTAGGTAGATACATTGTGACATCATTGTGGCAACATTACACACAAACCAAAGCTCACATTACATTTTAATATCTCCACATTATGAGAGCAGGGTGACATCTCAGCTGTTTGTTTGAGGACATGCTCTGATTTGAAGCTGCCGCACCATTAACCTCACTGCGATGGAATTTTAAGACATATCTGGCTCGCTCATGCACCACCAAAGAATGGAACGTGATCTTAGCAAGTCCCACATGTGTCCTTCTTAATGCCAGGTTCCGATTGATACAGTTCTATATTATACACAGAGCATATCTCGCCCCTGAGAGATTTAACTGTTACTTCAACAGATCGGACCAGCCTGACGCAGATGTATTAATTATTAACTATGTTATGCCATGTCCCTCACTGCAACAATATTGGGATCTGTTCTCCTGTACTGACTGGCAACTCACATGCACATTAGAGGTCTGTTTATTAGGATTATGTCCAAGAAATAAGAAACACACAGCCACCATACGTTTTTTAGATCTCAACTTTATAGTAGGCAAGCGCCTCATCATGAAGGTTGGAAGTCCCACAAACCACCATCCATGGTGGCCTGGTCGTGCTTAATCCTCAATTTGGTTAAAGCGGAGGGTGTCTCTCTCCACATGGAAAACACCTTGGGCCTGCGCAAATACCCCAGCTCATCTAATTGGAACATTATCGTGACTGACCTCCACATTACATTATAGCCCGAGGCGGAATCCAGTGACTCTACTGACCCAGTGATCATACCCGATCATGAGCACTCACATGATCCATAATATTGATAACTGTACTATTCAACTATGTGTATGTCGTAATATGTACTAAGTGACTCCTTATATTTACTGTGAAGATGGAAATTTACCAAGGGTGATTTGGGACAATTGGGAGTAGCAGCAAACCCCCCTGTTTCCCTTTTGCCCCCACCCGTCCTCCTCCCACCCTTCCCCTCAATATGTATTCCTGTGTCCTTTTAGCTAATTGGTTGCTCACAGTTGTTTAGTTCTAAACATCTTCTAAACATGTTTGATGTTATCGCCATAATATGTCATGGTTATTACAGCGACACGCTGGCTGTCCACACTGGAGGCAACTCTTTCCCCTCAACTCTCTTTTTATTCGTAATTACGATTTATGATAAGTTGTCCAATGCTGTATCCACTAATTGAACCTAGATCATCTGGGGCGCATACCCCAGACCAAATGTAATGTGACCCTAATCCTGCCTTATTTCATTACTCACTATGTTATAAACACTTGTGTGATTTTATTGTGCTTGATATTGTATCGTGACCATATGTAAAATTTCATTAAACAGATAATTTAAAAAAATGTTGGGAGTATCTACTAGATAGGGCCTTTGTGTTAAAGAGAAAGCTATTTCCTCTCATGCTGAAGAGAATGACATGTTTAGGTAAACAAGTTAATTTCCTTAAAAAGCAATTCAAGTTAGTAAAACAAGCGTATATTCCAGGAACAATGAAAAAACGCTTCCAGTACTAAATAATCTTTTATTAAGGAAAATTATTTGCAGGGAAATAACTTAGTATTTGCAATTGACCATGCTGGTCATACTTATGACGTCAATGATGGCATACCAGTTGAAAAATAAGAAATAATGCAGAGAAATGTTCTAGAGGAAATAACTAATGAAGTGTTAGGTCAACATCCTCAACAACTAGTTTTTGAGTGGAAGTGTAGAAATGTATGCCGCATAAGACAAAAGTCTATTGAAAAACTTAGACTCTTCTTAAGCAAATATAGCAGAGCAATAGCAAAACAAAAAATGAAACTTCTCCTGCTCATGGATTTGTGACAGTACTTTCCATCATATACGGGTGCTGTCTGTACACCACACTAAAATAAGTAATCCAGTACGAAGATTGTATTTTGTCAAAAGTTCAGCTTTTCAGCTTCAAATGATATGTTATTGAGAGGTAGTCATCCTGTAGTCAGTTCTGTTATAGATGACATTCTGATTCAATACTTTGGGCCTGAAATGCCAGCTGCAGAGAGTGAGATGGTTATGAAGAACAACACTGCAATTTCAATACTAGCACAGTGTTTGAGAATTTAAAAGGGAAATTGATACAGAATATTACAGACAAGATATTTGTTTGTTGCAGGCAAAGTCACTACAGATCCAAAGTCAAAGAAAATGATATTTGGGGAAAAAACAGAAGAGACCGATCTAGTACAGTGGGTTGAATTTGCTCTTTATGTGAACATGGAAGATCAGTTTGACTTTTGCATAAGCCAGATTGTCTGTAAATATTGTTTTGACAAATTAGATGATGATAAAATACCTGCCAGAGGTATTCATAACAAATTGGAAGTTTTTCCAATTCCGGCTGAGCTTCAAAACCTGAATGTGCATGAGACTATTCTCATATAAGCAGTACATCCCTTCCAATCCATTGTTAGAATGGAGACTAAAAATAAGAAATTACCTTCTTCTGAACTACTAAATGGTCTGAGAGGTAAAGTTGTGCATTTGCCTTTGAATATGAAGGAGAATCTTGAAACTATAGGGGTAGATCAAGAAGAAGATAGCCACTAGTGGTTCTCGTAACTGGAGTACCTACTAAAGAGAAAACAAATTTGCAGGGAATTGTGAGCATAAATAGAGTTAAAAGAGCTTTGCAATACCTTAAATCAGAAAATGTATTTTGCAAAGATATTGATGTAGAGGAACATGTTACCTGTCTTAGAACAGAAATTTCAACATCAGTCGACTTAGGTAAGGCAGAGGAAATATATGAACATTACAGCATTCATCCTCTACAGTCCAGAGATATGATGGGTGATACTTTAGAATTGTTTCAAATGAACCAAGCAAAAGGAGAATCACTAAGTGTCTGGTAAAAGAGCTTAGAGGCATGCTGCTTCCTACAGAAGAAGGTAGTTGCTATGATGAGCATTCAGTACAGATTCTATGGATCAGAATGTAGATCAAATAGATTGTATTCTGAAGATCCCTGCTTTAGGTAAAACATACCACACATTCAATCAATCAATCAATCAAAAAGATTGACATACCATACACTTTCCACCTTTTGTTTGAGAGTGATTTGTCAGTGCTATTGTATACAGTTGGCCATGTTGTGAAAACAGGGACATGGTTTAATTACATTACTACAAGAGATTTTGTGGTACATGAGGTAGTGGAAAGTAATTTGATTAATGTTATGGCTTGCCAACGTGGTACCAATGGATATTGGTTTCATCACCATGGTGTGCTAAAGAGTATGTTACGAAACTTAGGTTCAACTACCTGGTGTATTACTTTGAGCTGTGCTGTGTATGCTTGGGTTGATCTTCATGATTTTTACAGGCAAACTAATGCAAACATTCCAAGGACTGATTTCAAGTCTGCAGGTGAATTGTGTTTAACTGATCCTGCAAGTGTTTGTAGATACTTCAAGCACAGATTTGAAGCCACGATCTATTTTATCTGCAACAAAAAAAATCCACCACTAAGTGAGGTTGGAGACTTCTTCTGGAGAAAAGAATGCTAAGCTAGCGGAGCACCACATATACATATATTATTGTGGGTGAAAGATGTGCCAAAGGTTGGGCAAGATACTGACGACTCAGTGTTATCACTCATTGAGCAGTATGTGACTTGTGAGATTCTAGAAGAGTCTCAGAACAAAATTCTTGCGATTTTAGTTCCATAAATGTGGCAAATATTGCTGACGGAGATACAGAGCAGAAAGGAAATATTACAATAAGTGTCCTTTTGGATTCCTAGGCCTGTAATCTCCAAAGGAAGAGTGAACAGTTTTCTGTCTGTAGTTATTGGAAAATCAGCTAAAAATGCATACAATCTGAAGAAAAGTGAGGCTTTAAAACTTATCAATGATTACAACCAATTACTCTTATCCATGTGGAGAGCCAACATGGATATTTAGTTTTTAGCAGACAATTCTATTGCTGTAGCTCAATACGTCCTTTCATACATAACAACGTCTAAAAAGACAGAAATGAAAGATATATGGCAAGAGATAGCAACAGAGAAGGCTGTAAGTAAAAAGCTTTACAGTTTCGGTTTAAAGATGCTCTCACTTTTTTTTTAAAAAACCTTTATTAACCGCAGTTGCGTCCTTTTACAATGTACGTTCACTAACCAAAGTGTCGGATCAGCGAAACAAAACACACATGTCCAGATGGTGAGACACAGCCATTCAGCCGGCAACCCGGAGGTCCGGCGGCGATATACAGGTGAACATTTGTATAGGAATCAGGTGCGTACATTGGGTAAAAGTGGGTCTATGGTGCTTTTCTGTGTTTTGTCGTGGTGCATCTAAAGCGCATTACCTGCAATAGAAGATGGCGCTGTGTTCCAGCCCACATTGCGGCGCCTTCGGTTGTCACCCAGGCCCGCAGGGGGAGTCGCATAAGGCACCGGGTTTACCCCCAAATGCCAAGGGCTCCAGCCAGCGGAGCACTGGTGTCCTGTTCATGGTGTAGGCTGGAGCGCGACAAGGAGGTTGCAGTATAGCTCACAAAGACATATATGTCAGCGTTGATATCCGACGAGCCCAGTGTGCAGCTTCGCAGTTCAGCTCTATATGCGCGGTGCGTGGCGCGCTATCGTCCCCATAGCGGCGTGCTCCCCAAGCCGCCGAGTGCCTGAGTATGTCTGGTATGCAACGCTGTGCGCTTCGAGTGGGATCGTTCGCGTTTTCCGGGCGTGACCGCCTCCTGCGCGTAGTGCGCGCCATTGCTGCCTCATCAGTATTATTCAGGGCACGCTAGGTAGGGCAGCTCCTCGGGGGCGCCGGATAACACTTCCAGCAATTGTTTTCTGTGGTTGGATAGGGATGCGGTCAGGGAGCATAACCAACAACCAAACTGCTCCCTGTGTGTGTGGTGCGATGGGAGGGATCAGGATTAGGGTCATAAACTCGGGTGTGGTCCAGGGTAAGGGGGGGAGGGGGGGAGGAGATCATTCTGCGTTAGAGTAGGAGAGGACAGCAGCTGCCAAGTGGGGCACAGCTGGGCCACATGAGAGGCGCATTAAGCAGCAGGTCGGAGGGGGGGAGGGGGGGGGAGAGGAGGCTGTCAGAAAGGCCGAGAGCCCACAGCGCCTGCGTCCGCGGTCTTTTTCCCGTATGGATAAGGCGTTCCTCTGTGTCTAGGAGGGAGCTTCTGAGTAGGGTGGAGTGATCATATCATATCTTCCCGTTTGAGCCCGTATCCGGGTACTGTGCGCGCTGCTTCAGGCTGCGGCAGCAGCAATCCCCGCGCGCGCGCCATGGTCGCACCGCAAGTGATGCCCGGCAGCAGTCTCCTGTAGGGCAAAAATGAGAGGCGCTAGGGGGCAAGCAGAGGGGGCCGGGAGCCAACTCTGTCTTGATCTCAGGGGCGTCGCCACCCAGCTAGCAAGGCAGCGACATCCTCCAAAGACTCAGGTTATCCCTTGGTCCCGGCAGGCCATCTGAAAGGCTGTGAGGAGGTCGTCCCAAAGCCGGGCGATGGGGAACTTCCGGAGCCCTGCAGTTTCCTCACGGAGTAGTACCGCACTCTCCGCCTGCGCCCAGTTAACGAAGGAGGCCTTCCAATGTTTGATGTGCGGGAGGATCGCTGCCTTCCAATGTTTGGTGAGCAAGCGTTTGGCCGTTATGAGACCCATGTCCCAAAAGCACGCCTGTGCTTTGTTTGCTTTTGTGCGCTTATATAAGCCTAATATGCATGCATCCCACGTGCGTGGTAGTCGTCCATCAGCACCGCGCTCAAGTAGTGTCAGTACGCTGTTCTAGTATGCCTGTATACCAAGACAGTGCCATAGCATATGTAAGAGGTCCGCTCCCGGTAGCGAGCACCGCTGGCAAAGTGCGTCAGCCCGCAAGAAATATCTGTTAATCTTTTCAGGTGTGAGATATGCACGCTGCAGGATGTAGTATTGTATAATTTTAAAGCGGGGGTTGCGTGGAATGTTTGTCGGGCTGGCCAGTATCATCGCCCATTCCTTGTCTGTCCAGTCTCTGCCCCTGTCCGCCGCCCAGCGCTCCCTCAGTGCCAAGGTGGATGGTTGCGAGTGTGCCTGCAGCGCCTGTGCTAGCCAATGTATGACGTGCGCGCCATTGCCCATAACGTGCAGATATTGGATGAGGGTATGCGTCGGAGGTTCCACCGCCATGTCGCCCCAGGAAGTCGTGAGCGTGTGCATGAGGGAGGCATGTAGGAGGAACTGCCCCGCCGGGAGAGCCGTATCTTCAGCCAGGGCGGCGAACGTAAGCAGGTCGCCATCTACATACAGATCGCTTAGCGTGTCCACTCCCGCCTGTTCCCATCCAGCCAAGTGGGCCTCCGTGAGCGGTCCCATCGGGCCGGGCATGCCCAAGAGTGGCAAACCCGGGGCGTATGGTTTAGTCGCGTGTGTGAGGCGAAGGCACCGCAGGAAACATCTGCGCGCCACCGCCAGGTAGACCTGGGAGGGGCAGGGCGTGCGGGTTATCGGGTGGAACAGTGTATTAATTTGTGTTCGCGTCCAGGCAGCCGCATGCGAGGTAGTGTCCTCAAGCTGCTTGCCGCATAGTCATCCCGCCACCCATTGCATCTGCGCCGCGAGGTAGTACAGCTCCATATTAGGGACTGCCAAGCCCCCGGAATCCGTGGGCATGTATAGTTTAGCCAACGCCACTCGCGGTTTCCCCTTGTTCCAGATGAGGCCGCGCAGCAACACCTCCAGGTCGCGGAACAGCTTGGCGGGAACATACAGAGGCAGATTTGCAAAATAATACAGTAAGCGGGGCAGCACTATCATTTTGGTCAGTGCCACCCGACTAGGCACATTAAGGGGTAGGGTGTTCCAGAAGCCAACTTGTGCTCGAACAGATGCGATCGCTCTAAGGAGGTTCCCGTCCAAAACGTCTGCTGGGGTTCTGTAGATTCTGATCCCCAAGTAGCGGAAGGTGGTGGGATGCCACTGCAACCTGTCTCCTCCCAGCCGGACGTCGCATTCAGGCGTCGTTGGGCCAAAGGGATAGGCTCCCGACTTGGCCCAATTAACCCTCAGGCCCGACATCTCCTCAAAGGTGCGGAAGACGTCGGTGAGGGAGGCAGGGATGGCAGTTATCTCCCTGATGTACAGCAGCAGGTCGTCTGCATATAGAGATACCGCATGCAGGCCATCCGCCAATGGAATTCCCCATTCCAGCCCGTGCGCCCTGAGAGTCGCAGCCAGGGGTTCCATGGCCAGCGAAAACAGCAATGGCGACAGCGGGCAGCCCTGGCGGGTGCCTCTGCGGACCCGGATGGCATCAGAGAGGAGGCGGCCCGTACGGACTCGGACAGTCGGTCTGCCATAAAGTAGGTCCATCATGGCGTTGTATCCCCCCCCCAGCCGGTATTTCTCTGCAACCGCCCTCAGGTACGGCCATTCGACAGAGTCGAAGGCCTTCTCCAGGTCCAGTATCAGACATCCCGCCCGTGGCCACTGTTGCGTGGCATATTCCTGTACCCGAAAGAGGCGGCGGATGTTGTAGGAAGTGTGGCGTGTGGGGACAAATCCATTTTGGTCCCGGTGCACCAGAACGGGTACATGAGGGGCCAGCCTCCTGGCTAACGCAGAAGCTAGGATTTTATAGTTCGTGTTCAGCAGGGCCAACGGATGTTAAGAGCCCACTCGCGTGCTGTCCTTGCCTGGTTTAAGAATAGAGACCAGTGTGGCCTCATTTAACGTTGGGGGCAAAGCAGCTCCCTCCGCCGCCGCTGCGTACATTCGCAGTAATTCCGGGACGAGGATGTCCGAGCCAGCCTTGTAAAATTCAGCCGGTAGCCCGTCCGGGCCCGGGGTTTTGCCATTGGATAGATTAAAGATGGCTTCTCTGAGCTCGTCTGCCTCCAGCGGGGCTCCAAGCTCGTCTTGTTGCGCAATAGTCAGTTGCGGTATTGGCAGGGGGGAGAGATAGTCGGCTATATCAGAATAAGGGACTGATAGGCGTGAGCGATACAATGCGTCATAGTGGGTAGTGAAAGCGTCATGTATGCCAATTTGCGTGTACACTAGTTCCCCCCCTCCCCCTGTACGGCCGTCACCGGGGTTGAGCGGGCGTCCCGCGAGATCAGCCACGCTAAAAGTTTGCCTGGTCTGTCGCCTGGGTGATGTGTTCTCGCCGAGTGCGCGGCGTAGTTGACATTCCGAAGTCGCTCCAAAAGGCGCGCATGCTCCGTGTGAGCCTTGTGAAATGGGTCCCCGTCCCCATCCACAGCCCCCTCCTCTCATGCAAGCAAGTCCGATTCCAGCCTAGTTAAGTCCCTCTCCAGTTGGTGTCTCACATGCCCCTGGGCATGCAGGCAGTGTCCTCGGATCACTACCTTGAAGGCGTCCCACTCCACCCTTGGATTGGTTGCCGTACCGGCATTTTCCTCAAAATATTGCGCGGCGCGCTCGAGCAGGGCATCATGGAAAGCCGCGTCCAGTAGCAGCGCAGGCTGTAGGCGCATGTAGGCACGGGGGGGTGCGGGCGGGCCCAGGCTATGGACATGAAGTGTGGGTTGTGATCCGAGTGCGTGCGGCCCATGTACTGTGTGTCTGTCACGTGGGGCAGGAGGTCAGCGGATGCCATGAACCGGTCCAGGCGGACATGCAGGTCGTGGGCGCCAGAGTAATAGGAGTATGTCCGCGTTCCCGGATTGCGCTGCCGCCAAACATCATGTAGGTCCCATTGTGCGGCCCACTCCAACAGCGCTTTCGTGGCTCCCCTGGTAGAGGCGTTAGCTGGGGGCGGGGAGGAGCGATCCAATGTGATGTCTAAAGTGCAGTTATAGTCCCCCCCTATTATCCACGAAGTTGCATGCCAAGTCACCATGGTCGCTGATAGCCGCGCCAGGAAGCCGCCCTGATCAACATTTGGGGAATAGAGGGATATCAGTGTAATAAACTGGCCATCCAGCCTGCCCTGCGCAGCTGTATATCTGCCCTCCCGATCCACTACAGTGTCAGTGGCCTCCCACGGGGTCCCTGGGCGGACCCATATCAGTGTTCCGCGAGCGAATGAGGAGTATTCCGTAGCATACAGTTGCCCTCGCCATCTACGATGGAGCGCCCGCACCTCAGCTCCGTTCAAATGGGATTCTTGGAGCAGCGCTATGCTAACTTTATGCCGCTTTAAGTATGAATAGATATGATAACGCCTAGCCGGTGTGTGCATCCCCCTGACGTTCCAGGTGCATATTTGTATGTTAGCCATAGCGGTCCCGTGTGTGCGCGTCTCCCTCATTCCCCCAGGGCGTGGCCCCCATCTCAAGGGTCCCCCAGGCCCAGCAGTTCACTCCCATCGTGTAGCTAAATTGAGTATTGTGTGTGCAGTGTCTTGATCTCCAGCGGAGCAGGGGGAGAGGGAAGAAAGGGAACATATAAAGCCGTAACATGGCAACAACAAGGTCCAGAATACCAAAAGGTCGGCTGCACAACGGGTCGCCGTCCAAACACTCGAGTGAGCTCATGAACTATACAGTCTTAGGGGGTTTGTGTGGCTTATCTCTTAACAGTAACCAAAACAGTGTAGTCCTGAAAGTGCCCTGCATTCCTCCCGGGTGGGGTGTGCATGTCACTGCTGGCCGGCGGGCGTCCAGTGTCTATTGTTCAAGGCCGAAGCAGCTATACGCCCAGTTGTCAGTCTAGTGTGGGCGGGAGTGTCAGGGGAGGGCATGTCCCCCTCCGAATGGTACCTGTGGCAGCGAGCCGGTGGTTAAGCACCGTGAGGCACATTTGCATGTCTGTGAAGTGGGGGAATGAACCGCGTGCTTATAATTGGAGAATGTACTTACAGTGTCCAGCTCTTTGGTTTAAAGATGCTCTCACACAAGAAAATAGGCTCCTTTGAAGGTTCTGACAAACTCAGTTCTTTTATCTTGTATGTGAAGTCCAAGTCAATAATTCAGGCTAGTTTAGGCCTGGCATCAACACAAAATTATGTTTTGAAACAGTTCTGTGAAATCCAGTATCTAGCTCCATTTGATCCAGAAACAACTGAGCTCCCTGAAACAAATATGTTGGTCACTTATTATCCTAATCAGAGTGCCCATCTAGAAAATCTTTGCTTGCTTGAAGTACTGCAGTACTTTACACACAGAAATAACATAGACGAAAACATTGAGCAAGGAAAGTTTGGGGTTACTGGCTGTAATGGATGTTTTGTGAGACATTCAAAATGAAGCCTCATTAATCATTATAAACTGAGCTGTCAAACAGGTGCAAACAGAGAATTCTATTATGTAGCTATTTAGCAACTTTTAAACCTTGGCATTCTGAGACTGAACTGATATGAAGACACGTTAGCCAGAGCACAGGGCCTAATAGGGCAGATCCCATTGGCCAGTCTATCATTGAAAATGAGGCCTCCATAGCTATGCATGCAGTAGAAAATGCTATGGGCCAAGTGGGGAGTGACATAATTGATTTAGACAATTTGATCAGTCAGCATATTAAATAGCAGCTAGAATTTATTTTAGCAAATAACCAAATCTGTACAGCATGGGCTACTACATGTTAAATCTGAATGTTCCTACATTTGTTCACAGGAAATCTAGTTGTGATTTCTCATGTGTTGTGACAGCTCCTTCTGGACTACCTGCCCACAACATAAAAGGAATCACATTGCACTGACTACTTATGTTGCCCGTGGAACATGACAACAAACTAAGGGGCATATGTACAATGACCTGGCGGAGCGCAGGTTAGTTCCAAGCTGTTAACGCCGCTATCCATCAGTTCACAAATGCAGGGATGTGCCATATTTACAATGATATGGTGCACCCCAGAATTTCCCCTAGCGCTGGCGCTAAATTAAGCTCCCTAGCGCCAACGCAGGCACCCTTGCAACATAGAGCAAGTGTGCCTATGTTTGGGGAATGATTGTTTATGTGCAGGAAGGTGTCCCTTCCTGCACATAAACAATCATTCATGGTGATTTACTGTTTCTATGTGTGCTGCCCAATGCAGCCCACACAGAAACAGCAAAAACGAGGAGAAATTAGTAATTTCTCCTATTTTGCCAGGTTTTTTTTTTGGTCTTCATTTTTGTACTGCCCCATAATTATGTCACCCTTGTAAATAGGGGGCAGCATCAAAATCAATGGGTGGTGTGGGAGAATGCCCACTGCAATTCCCATTGCCACCCCTTTCACGCTGTAGCATGAAAGGGGGTCTTATTTACAAGGTGGCGTTAAGCCATGTTAAGCGGTTCAACACCACCTTTTAAATATGGCAATGGACTTAACACCACAAGTACGTCTTAAAAAGTTACATTCTGGTGGTGTTAAGTCCTTGTACATATGCCCCTAAGGTACCTGAAGGCATCTAGTGATGCTTGTCATGAACTGTCCAGAGTTCTGAAAAACTTAAAAGTTCTCATTATTGATGAAGTTTGCCTGGTATCTAACCTAATACTGGCTTTTATACATCTTGCGATGCAAGAGGTCCTCAGAACTGACTATGATTTTCTGCTTAGTGGAGAACATGTCATGGTTTTTGATGATCTTATACAATTGACTCCTGTCAAAGGTCAAGCAGTTTTGAAGAAACATGTTCATGAAGAAACTAAAAATCTGGCAATATATTAAAAGATATAAAAATAGGAATTATTAGAGAACAAGCTAAGAAAGCTGTTGCTTCGAGCTCTATTCCCACATAATAAGTCACCAGCTTATATAATGCAAAATCTTATGAAAACTCAGAAATAGATTGTGTGGCTCATGCTAACATTGAATGAGTGCTCACAATTTAACTTAGCAATGCTTCATTCAGAAAAACAGGGCATTGTGAATCTTACTATAAATGATAAAATTGAGCATCAAAGTTTAAATCTACCACTATGTCAATCAGTGACAAAGAAACTAGAAGCACTATCACAAACAGTTTCACGTGCTGCTGGTTTAGAAAATACTCTAAACCTCTGTAAAACTTGTAGAATAATTCTGCGACAATACCTGAATGTCAAGGAGGGAATAGTGAATGGTGCAATTGGGAATGTGATAGACTTCATTCCATACCCCAACAGAGCAGAACACGAATATATAATGATAAAATGTGATCATATTGAAGAGCGAAAACTGTTATATTTCTATTGATAAAGGGCCTGTATATCAAAAGACACCAGTTTCCTCTCTGCTTGGTCCATGCTGTTACCATTCACAAATCTCAAGGATTAAGTTTGGATGCAGCAATGATAAATATAGGTCACATAGTGTTTAAAGAAGGAATGTCTTAGGTTACTTTATCATAGGTTAGGTCAATGTCAGGGTTGTACCTTATCGATTTTGATGAGAACAAAGTGAATGTTGACTCATCATGTGTAATAGAATACCATCGTTTCAGAGGACTGTATGCTTCTCATCTCAATTTTTATTCCTTTGTTGACAAGTATCCAAATTAAAGAACACACAAAAGTACTGAGATTGTACATTTTTTAAAGTTTCAAAGCTAAGTAAAGAATCTACAAACAGCTCACAAGATCTAAAAAGTAATCTAGTCATTAATATAATAGGTTTTCTATTTTCTAACACTTCCGGAGTTTCATGTTACTGTAATATAGTACTTAATGTTATTTTCCACCTACAACAGGCAGTTGAAAACATTGTAGAAAAAAAGACACATCTTTATGCCAAGCTTTGACAACTCTGTTCAGTTTAGTAAACACTGGAAAACACTTGTAATTCAACTGCATTTATACGTGATGTAGTTGATCATTTTAATGCTGATACACAGTTCACTTTAAATGTGCAACATGGTGCACAGGGGTTTTTAATGATAGTGCTAAATGTGTTAGAAAATTAGGGAATTGTACTTAATGACATCCTGAAAACAAACTATTCATGGAACCATGATTGTGTCATTAGCCCTTATTCAGTCAGAACAGACATTTAATCTGAGCAATTTGTATAACTTACAGTGCCAGATTGCAAGTCATTCACTTTTGAAAAATGTTTTGTGAAAGCTTGATATAGAACAACTCCTGTCCAGACTGCACATCAGAGCTAATGTGTGCATTAGTTGTAAGACACAGTTCAAAATATCTTATTCTTATGCTAAAAAACATGTAGAGCTGATGGTAGAAAAAGCAGTACTGATATCACTAACTTTAACGCTGGTCAAATATCCATTTCTAGGAAACATACACTTGTGTTGGTATTATTTTTCACCATGGAGAGTCAATCAACTCTGAGGACTACACTACGTACCTTAAAAAGTCATGTGGCAGGACTGAATGTAATGGCACGTCTTACAGTCAAGCAAAGGTTAGCCTATAAACTTCCAAACTCCTATCTCTTATTTCTGGGACCAAAGTTCGAGAATAAGCAATATTTACAAATATGTATGTCGGTATAAATTGGTGCGAAAATGTTAAAGTTAATTTTCATTGTCGTTATTTGACCTACCAAGAATAACAACTATATACTGATTGCACTATTTCTAATAATAATAAATGGACTTATAAAAGAGTATCAATGTGTGTTATGGCCAATGCTGGTTTTATGCACATAAAACATGTTTTTTTTTTTCATAAATCTAATTGACTTCTTTTCCCCCACAATTATATAACGGATTGCATTTCATTAAACTATACACTGATAGTATCCTTTGTAAGTAAATTATACATATTACATAACTATATATTCACTCTAAATGCAAACTCCATTAAAAAAGTACAGTCTCACGAGAGGCTGGCAAGAACGAAGCAGGCAGCTCGGGTTCCCTGGACTGCATATAAGGGAGTGTCTACCTGGTTCTTGTGAGCTTCTTGTGAGAGACTCGCATGAGCCACTGACTATGATGGCTTTTCCTGGCTCTCACGAGACTCCAGCGAGAGTTTCTACGGAGTCAGCAATAAATGGAAACATACTACAAACAACATAGATAATGAAACTATAGAGTAGCTCTGAAAACAGCCATTTAAAAAAAAATTCTAGCAACTTTATATTTTGTTTGTGTTTTCAAACTTTTTATATACAGTTTGTTGTCTTTTTACATTTTAAAATAGGGTAGAACTAAAGCATACATGAGAAAGTCATAGTTTTTGCCCGGATCACCCCCATTTCTTGACTGATACTGGTGTTTACAGACTGATTGTGCCCTGGGCTCCACTAACTAGGGCCAGGGACAATGTTCTGTTGAAAACGTTATGGTAATTAGGTGTAATCAGACTTGGTACTGGCAACTTACCTGTAAGTCCCTAGTTTATGGTAAGACATGTAGGGTTAGAGGCCCAGTATACTTAAGGCACTTGGGTGTGCACAGCTATGTTGCCTTTTGTCATTTTAAAAGCCAGCCCTGCCTTGCAGGGTGCTTTTAAAATAAAACTATGACCACATTCGACTTTGGAATGTAATGTACTTCTAAAGTATTGAACTACCTTATTTTTATATATAAGTTCCCCCTAAGGTCGGCCTTAGTTGCCCCATGTGCAAGATGCCATGTTAAAATAAACAGAAACATTATAAAGGATGTTTTATATGTCCTGGTGAGAGAAAAACTGTAATTACATTTTCTCCATTGTGGTACATTAGTTCCAAAGGCTAACATTGGAAGGCTCTATGTAACGTTAATAAAGTCTATCTTTTGACAGGAATAAGCTAGAACAATAATTCAAAATGTCCAATTGATAGTTGCAATGAGTCCAACAACTTAACAAGGTTAGATTTATTTTAACTATTGTAGGAAAGAAGTTATAGAACTGCTTTCCTAAAGTTACCCAATTTAGCTAAGTCGAAAGTCTCTTCTCATTGGCCAGCCTTTGACATGCTGAGCCAAGCTGCCTTCATGAGGTGTGAAGTGGACGGAACTAAGGCAAATGAGACATTGGTGGGAGGAAATCTGTTGTCTGCAGATGCCAGGACATTATAGTTAGGAATTCGCATTTAAAAAACTTTAAACATTTACAGAAGAAAACAAAGGTTACCAAGACGTTATAGTTAGGCTGATATTTCAGTTGTACAAAACCAGAAAAATGTAACTATTATAGTTAGCTGAACTAACTATAACTGGCTCCTCTGCAATGCACTGCTGATTACGTCAATATTACATCACTCATGACATGGTCAGTGACATCACTCATGACAACACTGATGACATCTCAAATGACATCACTTATGACATCTATCATGACATCATCCACATAATCTCTGATGCACCTACTCACACCCTAAATGCTGATTCCTAACTATAACATCCCTGAAACCTGTTTTTTCCAGTATATATATGTATATATATATATATGTATATATACCTACTGGCGGTCGCCAGTAGGTAGTTATAGTTAGGACCTTGTTTGTATTAAAGAAGCATTTTTTCTTTTGCCAATACCTTTGGCGCCGTTTGAAGAATCTTCGCGAAATTTTCAAAACTGATGGCCCGCTCCGGTTAGCTCCTGTCTTGAAAGTTTGGTGGTGATTCATCAAAGCGGGGGCTGAGAAAAAAGGGGGGTCCCAAAACGCATTTTTCCCATGTTAATTTCCATAGGAAACTTTAGACACAGCAACTGCTGAACGGAATTACACCAAATTTGGCAAAAAGGTAGCTCTTGGTTCAGAAAACACTCTTTTTTTTAAAATAGTGTAAATCTGTTCAGTAGTTACTGAGAAAAAAAAAATATCGGTATTTGAGCACCAAGGAGGATTCGCGACTCTTCCCGAGCACAAGCTTTACTCTGAATGGCTGCCAACACTCCAAGCCAGAAAGTGTTGGCAGCCATCTTGTTACCTGGTAACCGAGTCAAAAGAAATCAGAAAAAAGAAGATGAAAAATAAGAAAAGTGGGAAGGGTACAAACAGCCTGACCCCCTAGGACTGCTCATGGGCCACAAGGACACCTAGAGCCAAAGAAAGCATTTTTTAATATAATTTCGGCGGAATTCATGCTGGGTGCACAAATCTGGCCAAAATTATTAAAAATAAACAATGCGCGGCCTCCCGCGCTTCGTTGGACTTAAGCCTCGGGGGGGCCAGGTCCCGGGGGCATGCCACATTATTTCACGGGCACATGGCCTCCCCGCAGCCTCAGGGACCACCACCTCCCCGGGACATGATGAAATAAGGGCGGGGCTTTGAAAATAATTAGTGTAGGTGGGCTCGAGCCCCCCCATACTGCCACAGGGACCACCACCTCCCTGGGGCATTGAATATGGTAATATGGGGGTCGGTTACTGACCACCAACTCCCCGGGGCTACGCAAATGAAGGCAGGGGGCAGCACGGCCCCCCTCCTAGAGCCCTTGATGGCCCTGGGGACCGCCACCCCCTGGGCTGGCACCTACAATGTCCCGGGTTGCCCACCCCCGGGACATTGCCGTTTGCTATGACAGGGTAGAAGCACTGTCATAGCAAACTCTGCTTTGCTTTTTGGACACGAGAGCCGCTTCCAAAAAGCAAAGCAGATTGCTTTTGGGCAAGGGGAGCTGCATATAAGCCAAAAGCGGCCTAGGAAAGGGAGGCCACGCGGCCACGTCCCGTTTTTCTTTTCTTTTTTAATGCTCAGGCCCAGGGAAATGGGGTCCCCAGGGCCCAAAAAATAGTAAAAGAAGGGAGGCACACAGCACCCTTCTACAAATATATATATCTATATTATCTACTGGCGGTCGCCAGTAGATAGTTATAGTTAGGACCACGTTTCCATAGGAAATCCGCAACATTCTATTTTGAATAACTTTGGCGCCGGTTGACGAATCCTCGCGAATTTTTTAAAATAGGTGGGGCGCTATGCTCCGCTCCTACCCTGAAAGTCTCGGGGGGATTCGTCAAGCGGGGGCTGAGATAAAAGGGGGGTCCCAAAACGCGTTTTTCCCATGCATTTTTCCATAGGACCTTTAGACACAGCTACAGCCCAAACGGCTGAACAGAATTACTTGAAATTTGGCAGAGAGGTAGTCCTCAGGTCAAGGAAGTGCCTTTTGTAGGTTTGGTGTAAATCTGTTCAGTAGATCCTGAGAAAATAGCCTTTAAATCAATATATATATCTGTGGCAGCTTACGGTGCGCTTACCGTGCGCTTACGGTAAGCTTACCGTACGCGTACGGTGCCGTGCGCGAGCGCGATTCTGATTGGCTGTTAGATCTTAGTAAACATTCAAATCGGTCGAAACCAGGAAATGGCGGCCGCCATTTTCTCTCTCGCACTCTGACAGGGGGTTGAAAAACAAAGTCCAAAAACATGTAAAGGGGCTGTTTAGACAGCTCCCAAGCACCTAGCCATGTTGAGGGAGTCCCCAACGATCCCCCAAGTGAAAAAAGGCAAATTTAATTTTTTCGAAAATTTCGCCGATTACGCTTACCGTACGCGTACGGTAAGAAATATGAAAAAAAAAAAAAAATATCCACATTCTCCCCACCCCGTGTGCAAAAGATGTCCGCAGGGCACCTTTTGTGCATGGCTTATATGAGATAAATCAAACATATATTTTACCTGTCACAACGATGCTCATCATATGTCCTCCATGTGCGCACGGTGCGCGAAGCGCATCGTGCGTTCATGGCCCATGTAGCGTAACGTGGGCACGCGGTGCGCGAAGCGCACCGTGCGCGCACGGAACGAACTGCGTTAAGTGGGCGCGCACGCCACAAATGGCGTAAAGTAACTTAGCATTTAAAAAAACGTACAAATTCACTGAAAAAACCATAGGTTTCACACACGTTATAGTTAGGAATTAGCATTTAAAAAACCTTGCAAATTCACTGAAAAAACCATAGGTTTCACACATGTTATAGTTAGCTGGACATTTTACTGATAAAAAACCAATGAAATTCCCCCGTTATAGTTACTGTAGGCAACTATAACTCACGCGACCGTAATCCTCTGCTGATGACATATGTGTCTTTATGAAAAAAAAATATTTGTAATATATGTATAGCTAAAATTTAATGGAAGAAGACATGGGCAAATAAGTGTCTAAATACAGTATTAGCATCAGCAGAGGATTGCGGTCGCGTGAGTTATAGTTGCCTACAGTAAGTATAACGGGGGAATTTCATTGGTTTTTTATCAGTAAAATGTCCAGCTAACTATAACATGTGTGAAACCAATGGTTTTTTCAGTGAATATATATATATATACATATATATATATATATATTACCTACTGGCGGTCGCCAGTAGGTAGTTATAGTTAGGACCACGTTTCCATAGGAAAACCTCAACATTCTATTTTGAATAACTTTGGCGCCGGTCGACGAATCCTCGCGAATTTCTCAAAATAGGTGGGGCGCTACGCTCCGCTCCTACCCTGAAAGTCTCGGGGGGATCCGTCAAGCGGGGGCTGAGATAAAAGGGGGGTCCCAAAACGCGTTTTTCCCATGCATTTTTCCATAGGACCTTTAGAACGAGCTACAGCCCGAACGGCTGAACAGAATTACTCAAAATTTGGCAGAGAGGTAGTCCCTAGGTCAAGGAAGTGCCTTTTGTAGGTTTGGTGTAAATCTGTTCAGTAGATTCTGAGAAAATAGCCTTTAAATCAATATATATATCTGAGCCCGCTTACGGTACGCTTACCGTACGCTTACGGTAAGCGTACGGCGGCGTGCGCGAGCGCGATTCTGATTGGCTGTTAGATCTTAGTAAACATTCGAATCGGCCGAAACCAGGAAGCGGCGGCCGCCATTTTGTGTATTTCACTCTGAAAAAAAAGAGTGAAAACAAGGAAAGGGGGCAATGTGGAGAGTTACAGACCCCCTAACATTTGTAAGGGGGTCAAAGAAGGACAGAAAAGTACAAAAAAAACATTTATTGATTTTAAAAAAAATCACGGGGTACGCGTACGGTAAGCTTACGGTAAGCGTACGGTAAAAAAAAATAAAAATAGATAAATGAAAAGCAGATTTAAGAGTTTAGAAATTAGGGAGCTCTAAAAAGAGCTGTTGTGTTTATGAAGTCATTTTTTTAGTGGTACCTACAAGTAAGTACCGATGCAGAGTCTAAGGTTCAAGAGGAAGACTCTGTTCCCTTCATCATTGAAGTGCACACCATCTCCTCTATAAATGTCTTGCATGTCATAACGCAAGTTGTTGTGGTAAATGGCACCCATACCATAGTCACGGAGGAAAGCAGAAACAGATTTGTTGACGTGCTTTCTTGCTTTGTCAATCTGTGGACAGAAATGATTGGACCAGTTCCATTTTTGCCTTTGGCATATGTTGGAAAACACAAAGGCAGTTTTAGGGAAAAGTGTAAACAGTTGTGCAAAGGTGTCCTTCATAAGCATTTCCAGACCTACCCCAGTCAAAGTGCCTAGGTCATTGCCACCACAGTGCACTATTATGAGGTCAGGGTGTTGGATTTGAATGAAGGATTTCACCAATGGCATCAATTGGTGCCACTTTAACCCTCTCTGACCAATCCATTTAATGTCTACATTTGGCAAAGCAAGGTCTCTCACCATATCTGTTTTCTCTGCAAACTTTTCACTCCAGAAGACATAGCTGTGCCCTACAATCCACACTGTGAACATCTTCAAAGGAGAACTGGATGCACTCAGGAGGTGTCTTTCAGTAGAATGGCAATATGAAAAGAAAGACAGTTTGGAAATGGAGGCATACATATTTTTTTAAAACAAAAAGAACTGATTGGCTGTTTCATACCATTCTAGAATAAAAACTAGGCTGTATGTGAAAATTAATAGAAGCATGTTTTGTATTGGTACAAAAAAATGTGTAACCAAAGAACAGTACTATGGATTTGCTGTTAGGTTTGAAAAGTCAAGCACTCTTGCTCTGTGGAATTGAAACATTGTGTGTCGAACTTCTGACCTAACTGCACACAGCAGTGTTCCATGAGCTGTTGCTATGGTAGCAGGCAGAAGTCAAGTTGGGGGAAGGGTACTAGGCAGAAGTCAAGTTGGGGGAAGGGTACTTTTGGAAAAGGGTTCGTTTTCAACCAATAGAAATGTGTGATTACATGTGAAAAAAAGGGGGAAGCACTGAGATTTGAAACTTACATGTATATGTGTGGAAAAATAGAGGGAAAGTTTGCCATTATCTGGTTCTGCTGAGAGGAGAGAGGTGAACACAACAGAGATCCTGGCTCTGATAATCTGCTGTTTGAGTGTCACATTTCTTTCACAACTAACTAATTTTAAAGGTGAGTTTACAGTATGAGAGGGTATGTATGTGGTAACTTAAGAAATGAATAATAGAAATGGGAATTGTTTTTGTTGTAGTTACACATGGTGGTTTCATAATGTGTCAGTGTCTAAAAGTGATTTACACTTGCCCCGAAAAAAAAAGAGCAGTAAGTGTGCTTTCAAATTGGCAAAGAAATTTCGTTTTGGCACTAATGTGAAAACATGACTCTGTGTGCATAGAAGAATTATAGGCAGAAATTTATTGCGTCTTGCTCTGGTGATTTCACAGTTGCAGTAGATGGAAAAGAGGAGCGAATTTTTGGGGGAAGAAGCAGAGGCTTAGCACACACCCATGTGCTTGCCATGTATAGTCATGCACAGTAATTAGAAGCGAGTGGGGTTTTCAGGTTTCAGTCTGTAATGCAAATACATTGAGCTTCACTAAGGCTGGTTGCCCTTGCTGGAGTGTAGCACTGTGGACATGGGCTTTTTAAAAAATCTGAAAAGTGGTTTCATAATGTGACAGTTTGTAAAAGAGATTTTCACTTGCCCAAAAAAAAGAGCAGTTTGTGTGCATTCAAATTGGCAAAGAAATTTTGTTTTGTGACTATTGTGAAAACAAATGTAGTAATATATTTAAATACAATAAAGGATTTTTTTTTTAGTTTTTTTCAGGTATTGCTGAAGAACAGTGAACAAAATTTAAGATGCCTACAAAATCTCGAGTTCAAAAAACGCTAAAAAAAAAACTATATTTGAAGACAACTGGAGGACCAAAGTTACTAGAAGATGCTCATGTTGGGAAAAAGAAAAAATCTTCTGGTAAGCAGAAAAAACAATTTCTTAACAAAATATTCAAAACAAAGAAAAATGTACAAAATGTCTGTCCTCGGAAAAATGTAACAAAACATAGAGAACAGCAAAAAATTGAGAATTTAGTTAATGCAAATATACCTTCTGCAATTGAAAAGTTTAACATAAACAGAAAAACAGCGTTTAAAGAGATACGTAGAAAAATGTTTCAGAGAAGAGTTATGTCCAATTTGATAAAGGATGTAAAGAAATATAAGCAAAAGGCAAAATATTACAAGAGAAAAAAAGAAATTGAAGCCATTGCAGCAAAAGCATTAGAATTAAAAAGGAAACTATTCATATTAATTTTGAATAGGATGCGTACATTAGATAAAATGGTTAATGTACTGAAATCACAAAGCAAAAGCAAAAGAGTAGTGAACAGAACAAACTTTTGTAAAGTGTTTTTAGGAAAGTGGATGCATAGTTCAAGTAGTGAACCTTTTTTTAATGAAGAGAGCTATTTTCAAAGTAATAGTTTGCTGCATGCAGTTGACACCAGAGGTCGTTCATACGAAGTAAAAAATGGTTGCATAATGGAGAAGGAGATAATGGTTCCAAGAGATGAGGTACAAGTGATGGCAGATGAGGCAATGGGGAGACGTCCTAAAGACCCAGTGTACACTTGGAATTGTAGTAGTATTTGCACTGTGCGTCAGGAATCTATTGACAGATTTCGAGAGTTTCTAAGAGAATATAGTAAAAAAAGTGTAAAACAAAAGATTAAGGTGCTTCAAAGTCTGGATCCATGCAGAGTGAGAGAGAATACTGGTTTGCAGGGTCATTCTCTTGCTTGTCTATCTAGAAAAGTGTGCAATAGTGTTTTCCATCATTTTAGGATGCTGGCTGTTCATCATACTGAAATGAGAAAGTTTGTGAGACGGTTGTATTTTGCCAAAAGTCCAGCAATAAAGTTAAATGAATTGAATAGGGCTCTGTTCCGAGGAACGGTATCAGATGTAGAGAAGGTTGTGGATGAAATTCAGTTTTGTTACTTTGGTCCTGAACAAAACAGTGCAGAGAAGGACACAGTAAATGAGGCAGAAGTGGAAGAGAATGTAGAACCCTCTGTAAGTAACACATTTAATGATCACATAACAAAATTTGCAATAGTCTCTAATGAAAGACCAAATGTTACTTGTATTTGTTGCCGCAGAACTCATTATAGAAAACAAACTAGGAATGTTGATCTCTACAGAAAGAGTGAAAATGAAGATAATTATAAGTGGATGGATTTTGCCACATATATATTTCTTGAAAATTGTTTTGAATTGGGTGAAGATCAGCGTATTTGTAAATACTGTTACAACAAGTTAGAGGAAAATAGAATGCCGACCAGAGCTGTACATAATAATTTAGAATTGGATGCTATTCCTGCTGAACTTTCTGAATTAAATACATATGAGTCTATACTCATTCAATGTGTTCATCCGTTCCAGACCATAGTACGTATGGAGCCCAAAACTGGTAAATTACCTCCTTCAGATTTACTGAGAGGTTTAAAAGGTAGAGTGGTGTATTTGCCCTTGGATTTGAAAAAAAATATGGAAACTATTGATGCGGATACTTTGGAAACTGAACCATTAATTATTCTGGTTAATGGTGTACCTACAAAGAATAAGAAGATTTGGCAGGAGCTGGTAGATGTGCGGAAAGTACAAAGAGCAAATTTGTATTTGAAAAAAAATAACAAATGGTATGAATCAATTTATATAGAAGAAGAAGAAGAAGAAGAAGAAGAAGAAGAAGAAGAAGATTTTCAAGAACACACAGAAACACCAACTGGACAAATTGAAAAAGTGGACAAGTCAAAGGAAGAAGAAATTTATGAACATTTTAGCATACATCATCTCCATTCGAAAGAAGTTATGGGAGACAATATTGATCTCTTTCAGATGAAGAAAGCAAAAGGAAATCCCGTGAGTGTATGGGAGGAGAGCTTGGAAGCTCGATGTTTTCCCCAGCTGTTTCCTAAAGGAAAAGGAGGACGATACGATGAACGTCCAGAACAGATTCCAGCTTCAGAGTATCGGACTACAAGACTATATGCTGAAGATCCCAGATTTCGACAAAGTATTCCTTATTTGTTCCATCTTTTATTTGAAAGCGACTTGTCTGCACTGTCTTATGCAGTAAATCACATTTTAAAAAGTGGAGTACATTTACAAAATGTGTCTGCTAAGGATTTTATGGAGAAAGTGCAGCACCGAGATGATCATTTGGAAACACAACTGATCAATCTGATGGCTTGTCAGCGTGGGACAAATGAATATTGGTACCGACGCCATGGTGAACTAAAATGCATGTTACGCAATTTAGGAACACCAACATGGTTCCTTACCCTAAGCTGTGCCGAGTACGCTTGGGATGATTTACTGGATTTTCTACGAGAGGCCAATTCAAACATTAAAAACATCGAATACAAGACAGCAGGAGAACTGTGCTCATTGGATCCGGTTAATGTTTGCAGATATTTCAATCATAGATTTGAGGCTATGATGTCCTTCATCTGCAATAAAAAAAATCCACCCCTTGGAGAAGTAGTGGATTTCTTTTGGAGAAAAGAGTACCAGGCAAGAGGTGCTCCTCATATTCATATGCTGCTGTGGATCAAGGATGCCCCAAAGTTTGGAACAGATACTGATGAAGCAGTGTTATCTTACATTGAAGAATATGCAACATGTGGTATACCAAAAAGCACAGAAGAGAACAAGTTAAAGGAGCAAGTTCTACGTTTCCAAAGTCATCGGTGTGGAAAATACTGTCGACGGAAATACAAGAGCAAAGAAAAATACTACACTAAATGTCGATTTGGATTTCCTAGACCTGTTCTTTCAAATGGAAGAGTCAACAGTTTTATGTCAGCTGTGAGACATACTATCACAAGAAAATCACCTAAGAATACCTACAACCTTAAAAGAAAAGAAGAATCAAAAAATATAAATGACTACAACCCAGTCATTTTATCCATGTGGAACGCTAACATGGATATACAGTATGTAGCTGACAATTCCATTGCTGTTGCACGATATGTAACGCCTTACATTACGAAATCAGAAAAAACAGAATTGAAGGAAATGTGGGAAGAGATTTCTCACGAGAAGACTGTCAGTAAGAAGCTGTACAGTTTCAGTTTGAAGATGTTATCGCATCGAGAAATTGGATCCTACGAATGTTCAGATAGGTTATCTTCTGCAAGTCTCTACTCGAAGTCAAGAAGAATAATTTGGGCAAGTTTAGGCCTTGCAGCAATGAGAAATCGGGTACTGAAATCTGTTGGAGAAATTGAATATTTGGCTGAGAATGACCCAGAAAGTACAGATATATTGAAAACAAACATGTTGGACACATATTATCCCAAGAGAAGTCATCATCTGGAGAACATGTGTCTCTATGAAGTGTTGCAGAACTACATTTATTCACGGAAAGCTGCAGAAGACATCAACAGTGGAAAATATAAAGTTGTTGGTGAAGAAGGATGTTTGGTGAAGCAAACCAAAGGAAGTTTGATAAATCACCGGAAGCTGAGTTGCGACACTACCGACAAGAAAGAATTTTACTACTTGGCTCTTTTACAGTTGTTTAAACCATGGCGTACAGAGGATGAACTACTGGGAGAATTCCAGAGCTATGAAGATTCTTTTAATGCTTGCAAAGACAGCATACAATGCAGTACATTCTCAACTTATCTGCAAATGTTAAATGAAGAAATTGAACAGGAAACTACAATTGCAGCAGAAATAGCTAGAGACAGTTCTCAGGACAGCCAAAGTTCAGGAACATACAGTCAAGATCCCCTAGGACAACCAATCGTTGAAAATGAAGCATCAATAGCAATGAATGAAGTGGAAACGGCTATGAATCAAGCTCAAGAAGAATTTATAGACTTACAAAATTTGGAAAGACAACTGAATCAAGAGCAGCAACACATTTATGAAGAGATCAAAAACAAAATTGATCACGGATTTCTACATATAAAAAAAGAGTGCTCATGCACATCATTTCATCCAATCAGGATGTATGTAAGCGGACAAGCTGGCACTGGAAAAAGTTTCCTAATTAAAGTCATCAGAAGCTACCTAAAGCAAAAAACGGATTCTACTTTGTCTTGTGTGGTTACTGCTCCAACTGGGTTAGCAGCATATAACATAAAAGGAATCACCTTACATCGTTTGCTAATGTTACCAGTGGAGCATGAGAACAAAATACAATTCAACAAGCTAACTGGAGAAGCATCCTTGGAAGTTTCAAGAGTATTGAAGAAGATGCAAGTTCTCATTATTGATGAGGTGAGCATGGTATCAAACTTAATGCTTGCCTTTGTGCATTTAAGAATGCAGCAAATTTTGAAGACAGACTATGACGTGTTATTTGGTGGAAAACACGTCATAGTTTTTGGGGATCTTTTGCAACTTACTCCAGTTAAAGGACAACCAGTGTTTAATACTGTGACACATGAAGACACGAAGAAGTCATTGGGAAGCATTGGAAATACAAATATTTGGTCCTTCTTTGAGTACAAGGAACTTACAACTAATATGAGGCAAGCAAACGATGAAGAATATGGAAGTATTCTGAAAGATATCAGAATTGGACTACTCACAGAAGTTGGGAAAAAAGCATTACAGAGTCGGCTGCTACATAATTTATTTCCAAAGGAAGAAATAGTTGCAGAGAAAATATACAAGAATATTGCAGAAAACAAAAGTGTCATCTGCTTAATGCCAACTCTACGTGAATGCTCAATATTTAATGAGGAGCTTTTGAAATTGGAAAAGGAAGAGATCAGGAAATTGGAAGCAGTGGACAAAATTGAGGATGGAAGAATTACTGTCACAGTAACAGGCAAACTGAAAAATAAATTGGACTCACTAGAGAAGAACATCTCCAAAACAGCAGGATTAGAAAAAAATCTATATGTTTGCATGAACTGTAGAGTATTTTTAAGGAGAAATTTGGATGTTGAGAAAGGCTTAGTGAATGGAGCGATGGGAAGAGTTGTGGGTTTTATTAATTATCAGAAAAAAGAAGGAATTGAATGTTTACAGATAAAATTTGATCAGATAGATGAAGTTAAAGATATTTGTCGTTGTACAGTTCGTTTTATGCTTGTGAAAGACTTATATGTACGTAGGAAGCAGTTTCCGTTTTCTCTAGCATATGCTGTAACTATCCACAAGTCTCAAGGATTGACTGTAGATTGTGCATTGGTTCAACTGTGTTCAAAGAAGGTATGGCATATGTAGCTTTGTCACGAGTCAAAACATTATCAGGTTTATTCATGATAGACTTTGATGACTCAAAAGTTAGTGCTGATACAAACTGTGTAAAGGAGTATAATAGATTAAGAAGAAGCTATGCTCCTCATTTAGGTCAGTATCCTGTGTTGGAGAAACGTGTAGTTTCTCGTAAAAGGAGAAATGAGAATATCTGTAATGAAGATATAGAGAAGAGGAAAAAAAAGAGGAGTGATGTAATTGCAAGCAAAAAGAAAAAGGACAATGAAGAACAGGTTGTAGGATGTCATTTTGAAAATAGCTCTGGTGTCAACTGCTACGCTAATGTAGTGCTGAATGTTGCATTTTATCTGGAAAGTTTGCAAGAGCAGATAATAGTAAATCAGGGAAAAAGATTCTGTTCAGAGCTGAGTCTCCTTTTTCAAAAGCTGAGTAAAGATAAAACTCAAATAGAAAGTGCTACTGATATTAGAAAACTTTTAGATGTATGTTCAGGACGAACACAGTTTTCTCAAAATGAACAGCAAGATGCACACGAATTTTTGATGTATTTTCTTCAGGTAGTGGAAGAAGAAGGAGTTCCCATTGACATTTTTTTTGATCTCTCTTATAAATGGGAACATAGTTGTGATAATTGTTATAATATATGTGGCTCTATTGTTGATAATGAAAGGTTTATTTATTTGACATTGCCAGAGAGTAAAACAGTCACTTTTGCAAAATTAGTTAAAGATGCTAATCATAGCATGAAATGTGGTGAGTGTAATTCTGACATGTTTTCAACATTAATTTTAAGGGAATACGGACAGTATGTAATTTTAATGATGCAACGATGTAGAGCTGATGGTTCAAAAATGGATACTTTAATAAAGAAGTTTACAGGACAGCAATTATCAATTTCAGGAAAAACTTTTGTAACTGTTGCAATAATTTTCCATGAAGGACCTACTGTTACTTCTGGACATTACACAGTTTATCTAAAATGTGAAAAAGGCTGGACACTGTGTAATGATTCCCAATTGATTTTCAAACAACGTTTGCCTTTTGATTTAGCAAATTCCTATCTAATCTTCCTGAAACCTAAATTTTAGAGAGACTTGGCAAGATCTGGACAAAATAATTTTACCATTTTACTGGATTACCATTGCAATTTTGTAGAAAAAATATTTTTAAAATTATCATTTGGCCTAAAGGAAAGATAACCAATTGTAATGTGGACTTTTTTAATTTTTAATGCAATTTTGAAAAACCAATAATTTAGAGATAATCGGTAACTTCTGCACATTTTAAATTTTGGAATGCTATTGGACTGCCATTGGAAATTTTTTCAAAAATGATTTAAAAAATTACTATTTGGCCATGTGGAAAAGTAAGCAATTCTATTGTGGACTAAATAAATTATTCAAAAAATTTTCGTGAACCAAAATGTTACAGAGAATCGGTGAGATCTGGACAGATTAAACTTTAGAATTTTAATGGATTTCCCTTGGAAATTTATTCCAAAAAAAAAAAAAAAAATACTATTTGGCCTAAAGGAAATGAAATCAGATGTATTTTGGAGTTATTTGAGATATAATATTGTGATTATACTTCTGAAACAAACATATCAGACGGTATTTTAAAGAAATAAGTATTGTTTTTAGATGATATTTTTTAAGAATAATATGCATTTCTGTAATGATAAGTTTAAGTGAGAAGAGATTCTGGGCTTTTTTAATACAATCTTTGAGATTGTTATTTTTTTTTGCCCGCTGTAAAATGATGAATGCAATTGCTTTCACAATTTATAGTGAAATGCAATATATTCTGAAAACAGCAAAAATAAGGCAAAAATATTTTTTGGAAAAAAATGTAAATATGTATACTGTATTATAAATTGTTAAAAAAATATTAATACTTTTTTCTTTTTTTTCAGATCGATATAGAAAATTTTCGAAAACTACAACCATTTTTAAAACTATTTTTTAAAAAAACAAATGAATAAATATTTTTTTGAGTGAGTATGGTAAGTCAATAATAATAATTGTAGTCTCTCAAGGACCTTGTAATGTGATAATTGATTTTTAGTGTTTTTTAAAAAAAATAAAAAAAAGGTACGCGCACCGTACGCGTACGGTAAAAAAAAAAAAAAAAAAGGTTTTTAAAAACATATGTAAAAAAAAGATGAAAGATAAGGTTGGCTCTTAAAAGAACCGTTGTGTTCATGCAGGGACAGAGGAAAGGAAGCATGGGAAAATTAGTCTCTGTGACAAGTGTGCTGATCTATTTTGAGGTTCACTAGGGAAACACTGGTCTCCCTATGACAAATTAGATCATGACAAGAGGCACATCGAATATCAACCCTCAGAAATCGAGGGTTAATTTCCAGAGGGCCAGCAGAAGGAGATGCTCCCCCCACAGATGAAGGGCTCACCTGACCTGCAGAGGAAGGAGTCAGCCCTGCAGATGATGGTCCAGGCTGAGCTGCTGTGGATGTACTGGCTCGCCTTTCTGAAGAGTTACCTCCAAAAAGATGACCATGTGTCCTTCCGTGTACATCCTGGAGGTGCCTCTTCATGGTGTGATTCCCAAAGGAATACTTCCTGTCAGGATTACCTCTAGAAAGTACACGCTTACACAGACAGCAAGTAACTAAGGGTGCATTCACCTTTTGCTGGCCTTCTGGAAAAGTAAAATAATCCCAAACATAAGAAGGCTTTTGTTTCCTCGATCTCTGCCTCAAGACAGTGCTGCTGGTGCTAGCCTCACTCTCAGAAGAGCTCTGCTGTTCTGCCATCGTATCCCAAAGACAAACCAGCTCCTTCTCCCAAGGGATCACAAGCAGAAATGAGGGGAATGGGTGTGGTGTAGGAGAGTTCTAGAACTGAAAGTAGTTTCAACCAATCAAAAGTTGTGTTTCAAGATCACATGACCTACCGTACGCTTACGGTACGCTTACGGTACGCTTACGGCAAAAAGTACGCATGCGCGTAAAAAAGACACTCGCTTGCGCGCATGCGCATAACAGTCACTCCCCGGCACTTCCGCGTAACGTGCGCGTGTGGCGTAAGCGCGCACGCGTCCCACGCGCAGTACGCGCGGCTACGCAAAGTACGTAACTATACGCAAGCAGCGTAGATAGATTACGGACGTTGCGTAAACCGTACGCTTACCGTGAGCTTACGGTACGCGTACTATAAAAAAAAAAAAAAAAAATCTGGAAATAAATTTTACATGTTTATTTTAAAAAATATATTAAAAAAAAATATTTAAGGATTTTAAAAATTTAAGCATAGTCTTTATAAAAGGAAAGAAAATTAAATTAAAAATATGTTTGAAAAAAATGAAGAATAAAAAAAAAAATAGCATTTAAAAAACTTGGCAAATTCACTGAAAAAACCATGGTTTTCACACACGTTATAGTTAGGAATTAGCATTTAAAAAACCTTGCAAATTCACTGAAAAAACCATGGGTTTCACACACGTTATAGTTAGGAATTAGCATTTAAAAAACCTTAGAAATTCACTGAAAAAAACATAGGTTTCACACACGTTATAGTTAGGAATTAGCATTTAAAAAACCTTAGAAATTCAGTGAAAAAACCATAGGTTTCACACATGTTATAGTTAGCTGGACATTTTACTCGTAAAAAACCAATGAAATTGCCCCGTTATAGTTAGTTCAGCTAACTATAACTCACGCGCCCGCAATGCACTGCTGATGACGTCACATATTACATCACTCATGACATGGTCAGTGACATCACTCATGACATCACTGATGACATCTCAAATGACATCACTGATGACATCACTGATGACATCATCCTTGTGATAGAGTGGCAGACCTCCTCTCACCTTAATATAAGCTTTGATACACACATTCAAAAATAGAGACTAAAATTTTCAAAACAATGGACATACCAATACCAGTTACAACAACCTCTTCAGTAATTCTAAGATCCACATACACATCCACTCATTCACCAACAGTCCTATACAGTCACTCATACATGTACTCACTCATCATATGTACTCATACACCTATACATCCTGTTACATAATGCCACTCATCCATAGAGTTACTCACACACATAGTCACTCATGCTAATAAAGAATCAAACATACATTCACCTGCATATACAGTTATACACACACCACCACACTTACTTCTACGGAAACTTACACATACTTAGTCTTTTAAACAATCACTTATAGAAACACATACTTATTCATACAGGAACTCTTTCAATCTCTCCCTCTCACATATACTCACATATATACACCAATAGTCACATATACTAGTTTAAAACATATGTAGTTACTCCTGAAGACACTATTGAGACAGTCATTCACTCACTAACACACCCATACACACACTCATCCACCCATACAGTCCTGCACACATGCTGTCTTCAACACATACAAACAGTGAGTCACTCATTCATGCACCTATGCACTACGTAATACCCCCCACCGAACCATACAGACACTCAGACTGATACTCAAAAAAACAACTAATAACCTATATAGACACCCATGTAGCTACTCACCAACCCATGCAGCCACTTATACACAAAGTGAGAGATACACTTAATCAGTCAGTTACACAATCAATTTTTCAAAAACAAATCATCCATTTAGACACTTATATACCCATTTATTCTTCCATCGACCTTGAGATATACATATATAAAACATATTTAATTTTCAGAAAAACACACATTCACTGGATGATGTCACCAGTGAGGTCATCAGTGATGTCATTTGAGATGTCATCAGTGATGTCATGAGTGATGTCACTGACCATGTCATGAGTGATGTAATATGTGACGTCATCAGCAGTGCATTGCGGGCGCGCGAGTTATAGTTAGCTGAACTAACTATAACGGGGCAATTTCATTGGTTTTTTACGAGTAAAATGTCCAGCTAACTATAACATGTGTGAAACCTATGGTTTTTTCACTGAATTTCTAAGGTTTTTTAAATGCTAATTCCTAACTATAACGTGTGTGAAACCTATGGTTTTTTCAGTGAATATATATATATATATATATATATATATATATATATATATATATATATATATATATATATATATATATATATGTATATATATATATATATATATATATATGTATATATGTATATATAGATATATAGTTAGGACCTTGTTTCTATTCAAAAAGAGTTTTTTCTTTTGCCAATATCTTTGGCGCTGTTTGACGAATCTTCATGGAATATTCAAAACTAATGGCCCACTCACTTCTGCTGTTATGTTGAAAGTTTCAGTGTGATTAACTAAGCAGCGGCCAAGAAAAAGAGGGTCCCACAAGCATTTTCTCCATTTTAATTTCCATAGTAAACTTTAGACATGGCTACAGCCCGAACTGCTGGACAGAATTACACCAAATTTGGCAAAATGTAGCTCTTGGTTCAGAAAGCACTCTGCTAAAATTGAAATGTAAACATTTCTCAGATATACAAATATTACTGTGGAAGATCTGCCATCTCTCCCGATCTCAAGCCTGCGATCTGATTGGCTGCCAGCAGTTCCAACCAGGAAGTCTTGAGAGCCATCTTGAGACTCACTTGAGTCAAGTGACAAGGAAAAAGGTTCAAAAACATTACAAATTAAGAAAAGGGGGCATGGTGGAAACACACTGACCCCCTGGGCCTGCTGAGGGGGTCCCACAGGGACTCCCAGGGCCCAATTGTTTTGTAAATTTTCAGTGGGAGTAACGTTGGGTCCGCGATTCCCGCAGGAATTCTTTTTTTAAATGAAGCGCGATCCCCTGCAGTTCGTTTTCTTTAGGCCCCTGGGCCAGGTCACAGGGACAATGATCTAAATACAAGCAGAGACCCCCATGGCCTCCCGCAGCCCTGCGGATAGCCATCTCCCTGGGTCTACATTGAAAAGAAGCATGTGGGGTCCACTTCCCCACAGAGCCCCTGGGACTGCCACCTCCCTGGGGCTATAGTAGAAAATAAAGTGTGGGGGGCTTGAGCCCCCTACACAGCCCCGGAGATCAACACCTCCCTGGGGCTTTAATACTGTTGGAGGGGGCATGCGTCCCCCCTCGTAGAGCCGTATATGTCCCTGAGGACCGCCACCCCCAGGGCCGGCTCCAGCAACGTCCTGGGATGCCCACCCCTGGGACATTGCAGTTTGCTATGGGATGGCGGGTGCACTGCTCCCACCATCCAATAGCAAACAAGTGAACCATTTTGAACAAGTGATTGCATTTGGCTCTCAATTGTTCAAAGTGGAGCACTTTGCTTTGTACCCCAGGAAGCAGGATGTCCACAGCTCCATGAGGGTAAAAGCAGGAGGTGACAGCTGGCCAGACCATGGGGGCTTCATGCTGTGTGTGGCTTACTGAAGGTAATAGGAGGGGTAGTTGGCCCCAAGGACATCCTTGGGGGCCAAGTATCCCTCCTGTTACCTCCAGTAAGTCCCACAGGGTGGGATTGCTAAGAGGTTTTTGGAGGCCATGCCCCCCTTTCTCCACCACTCTGCCAACTCACCTCCTGGCACACTACTGTTTGGCGAATGAAGTCCACTTTATTCCTGTGGGACCTAGGGGCCCAAGACACCCTCCTGGTACCTCCTGTAAGTCCTACGCAGCGGAATTCCTGAATGCTGATTGGAGTTCAATCCCCCATTTTCCACCACCCTGCAAACGCAACTGCTAGTTAAAAAACATAGAAATTCACTGAAAAAACCAAAGGTTTCAGGGGCATTATAGTTAGAAATCAGCATTTAAAGAACCTTAGAAATTCTGTGAAAAAGCACAGGTTTCAGGGATGGTATAGTTAGAAACAAGCATTTAAAAAAACCTTAGAAATTAACTGAAAAAACCACAGGTTTCAAGGACATCATAGTTAGGCTGACAATTCACTTGTCAAAACCAGAGAAGTTCAGCGGTTATAGTTAGCTGAGCTAACTATAACTCGTGCCCCCGCAATGCACTGCTTATGACCTCACATATTACATCACTCATGACTTGGTCAGTGACATCACTCATGACATCTCAAATGACATCAATGATGACATCATCCATAGCATCTCTGATGCACCCACTCACACCCCTATAGAATCTTTTATACATCCACTGCCACTCCCACACAACCATTCACACACCCATTCACAGAGCCATACTAGTACTTACACAACCACTCACTTATTAATTGATCTACACACACATCCACTCACTCACCCCTACTGCCATTCATAGACCCACTTACTCATTAATACAGCCATTGACATATCAACTCATACAGCCATACAGGCGATCACACACTGAGTGAGTACCCATAGAACTACTCACACACCTAGACACTCATCCATACAGTCAATAATATAGCCACTTACTCAACCAAACAGTTACACACCCATCCACTTACTTACTCATACAAATAGTAACACATACTCACTCAGCTATACAGTCACTGACAGAAGCATGCACTCATCATATAGCCACTCTCACATTTATTCACTCATGTATGCAGTCACTCATATACCCCGTCACTCACATATACTGCCTTTTCCATACTCAGTTACTCACCCATACTGACACATGCCCTCAATCACCGACACAGTCATACAGACACCCATACAACTTCTCACACACGCAACAGTACCCCATACAGCCACTGACTCACCCACTCACTGATCCACACAGGCAGTCACACGCCTCCTCACCCACAAACAGATACCCAGACAAACATAGAGACATAGTCAGAAAACCAATCAAGCACCCATATAGCCATTCACGTACCCACTAACACACTCATACAACCACTTAGACATCAACTGACAGATACACACATTCACACAACCAGTCACTCACCCATACATTCACTGAGACACCTAATCACTCACTTATACTGTCAGTCATGCACCCACTGAGTCATCCATACAGTCCCTCATACTTCCACTGATTCAACAATACACCTTGTTATATATATATTTAACACTCACAAACTTTTAAAAACACTCATATTCCCTGGATGATGTCATCAGTGAGGTCATTTGAGATGTCATCAGTGAAGTCACTGTCCATGTCATGAGTGGTGTTTATATGTGAGATCATAAGCAGTGCGGGGGCCCAAGTTATAGTTAGCTCAGCTAACTTTAACAGCTGAATTTCTGTAGTTGTGTATGAGTGAAATGTCAGTCTAACTATAACCTCCCTGAAACCTGTGTTTTTTCAGTGAATATATATATATATATATGTGTGTGTGTGTGTGTGTGTGAGTGTGTGTCTGGCTGTGTGTGTGTGTGTGTGTGTGTGGGTGTGTGTGCGTGTGTGTGTGTGTGTGTGTGTGTGTGTGTGTGTGTCACCAGGGATACATATATGGAGTTAGATATAGAAAATATATATAAAAACTTACCTGTTGATATTTTGCCCCTCAATATAGATGCAACCATATTTTGCCACTTCAGGATTCAATATTTACAGCCCACATCCCTCTTGCACATTAGTGAACATTTAGGGCCATATGTAGGTGGCATACACTTTACCGATTCTTAAATACCGAATTTTACCGATTCGGTATTTAAGAATCGGTAAAGTGTATGTAGGTAATAATTCGGTAAATGTTACCGAATCGGAGTAAGTCGGTAATTACCGAATAGGTATTTACCGTCAATGGGAAAGTATGCCTCATTACCGAATCGGTAAATACCGATTCGGTAATGGGGGGAGCACATTCAAGGGTGATTTGTCCATGTGTGCACATGTGGCGCACATACATGCCCTAGGGGCATGTATGTCTGCCACATTGCACACTTCACAGTGCACAAAAATGCATTTTCACACCTATTCGTCATTTACCACCAACTATTAGTTGGTGGTAAATAACGAATCCCCACACCCACCACACAGTCCCCCTACATCTCATTTCTGTATTCGGTATTTACCGAATCGGTAAAATTACCGATTCGGTAATTTTACCGATTCGGTAAATTACCGAATACAGAAATTATCCCCCTACATAGCAAAAGCCTAAATACCGGTCGGTAACGGTATAGTTACCGAAAATCGGCCGGTACCGACCGGTATTAGGCTACCTACATGAGGCCCTAAATGTTTGCCTGCCTGTTTATTTCATGGTTGAACTGGAACCGATTTCCATATTGAGTGCACACAGCATGAAGTGACTGGTAATGCATAAGAATTCATTCAGGAGCTGCATAGCTTCAAAAATAGCACCCTTTATCCTATTACCATTCACGGCACTCCTTAAGTGCACTCATGACATAATCAAAACTGTAATGTCAGCAAAGAGCAAGCCCTTCTGTTTTTTTAGCACATTCTGCCAGGGTCTTTTTGCTTCCTTAATATGAAACTTGCTCATAGTTAAAGTGATTCATTCTCTGAGTTGCAAGAGACCAGGTCCCCAAGCATATGGAAAAACACCCTCTTTTACATGGGCACTGCTAGACCTGACACCCTTTTGTGGGAGCCACAAACATTTTGCCTTCAATCCTCCTGTTTTGCTGAATTTGTTTTGTTGCCAGTAGGACTATGTGCACTGTACCACAGCTCTCCAGTGCTAAAGTGCTTGTGCTCTCTCCCTAAAACATGGTGAAATAAGACTGGACCTAATTGCACATTAAATTTCCTTATAAACACCTAGTAATTGGTACTACATGTAGCCAGAGCATTTAAATTAAATGCTACTAGTGGGACCGCAGCACTCATTGTGCCACTCATTAACATGCCCTTTGAAAACATATCTCAGACCTGTCACTGCAGCCTGTAGTGCAGCTTTAAACTGCCATTTCTACCAGACAAAATAAACCTTTTCAAACACAGGGAGATGATAAACTGAGTGCTGTTTGAGACACTAACCCCCAGTCACAGATCTGGGTTGAATACATCATTGTTCTTTAGCTCACTTCTTCATCCCAGTGCAGACCCAGCCATATGCAAATCAGTCTTGACCCAGTGCCTCATGGGACTAGAAACAAGTATCCTGGGACCGAATCAGAATCAGAATCAGAATACGTTTTTTGTTTAGTTAATTAAAACCATAACAATATGATATTGGTTCGCACTACACGATGCCACTAAAATCCATTTAAAAATGATTAAAAAGGAAAGCAGTTACTTATCATAGAGTTTTGTGCTACATCCTTTTGCAAATAAACAAATCATGCAATAAGATTTGATTAACACCTAGGTTAGTGTCTAAAGTGCCATCGTGCTGTTATCTTAACATTATGAAGTAATGTGTTCAATGGTAGTTAAATTATCAGTTACTTTTGCATTGATAAAACTTGGTAGATGGGAATTCTGGTTATTTTGCCACTAGCCTTGTTTCAGTTCTTTCTCGTGGTTAGCGAAATTTTTTGTTAAGCAACAGTTCTGCTGGGGATCTGCCAGATCGAGGCATTTTAATATTGCAGTTCTACAAGAACGAATGCCTCTTGCGTTGAATGGTCCCCTTAGCAATTTCCGGCGGCCCTGACTTAAAGCTGGGCAGATACAAACTAGGTGAATAAAATCCTGTATTGGTGATCCACAAAGATCACATTACTTCGGGCCCTGATATTTCCAACTTGGCTGATCTGCATTAGATGGCAGTTTGTCAAAATATATTGCTAAAAACTTGAACTTTAAATAGGGAGAAAATGGCTGACCCAAATATATCGATGGTTGCAATTTTATATAGGATTGCAGAACCATCCATGCGTGGGCTCACTTACTTAGGATGGCTTTTTCCTCCAGTTGTGAGTGTTGTTTTGACTCCTTCTTTAAGATTTGCTGAAAGGTTGTAAATGGAAGATTTTTCTGCCAAAGGTCTACCACCCTAATGGGCAATAAAGATATTTGAAGTAGGCAGAATGTGGGTCACCTTCTAACTCGTTCCAAAGTGCATTGTTGATCTCATTTTCTCAGTGGCCCCAAATTTTGTACCAGGCTTTTATTGTGACGTTTCTTCTGTTCAGCTGTTGTAGCCCAAATTCTAACCGGACCTGCGCCGGTGAAGCATTCTGTGGAAGCAAAAATACTTTTCTATATGCTCGCGTTTGGAGCCTATCCAGCATCGTGGCATCTTTTCCATGCTGAACTTCACTTCCATATGCGTGAGTGGGTAGAAGTTTTGCTTGCATAATTGCTAGTAGTGGTGTGAAAGAGGGATCTTTTAAACTTTTTGTTATTGAGCAAAATGTGAAGGTCATTTCCCTTTCTTTCTGTCACCTTAATCTGTTTTCGAAAAGTTAGTCTTTAATCCAAGTGTATCCCTAGATATTTGTAGCTACCAACTACTTCCAGATTCACATTACTCAGTTTAAATAATGCCTTTTTTTGGATGGCTCGACTTATAATCATAGCTTTAATTGTTGTAACATTGATCTCCAACAGATTCTTCTTAGCAAAGTTCCCCAACTCGTTGATCGCTGTCTGTCGGCCGATACTGGTGTGACTTGCTAAAACAATATCGTCAGCGTAAGATAAATGTGCAATCTGGTGAGTTCCCAATCATGGGGGGTGCGAGTTGATTTTATCGAGCCTAGGTGACAAATCGGCCATGAATAGATTGAATAGGTGTGGCCCTAGAACGCATCCTTGCTTTAGGCCATCTTTCGTGTAAATATTTCTGGAGAGCTTCGTCTCGTGTGCTATTTTCACTTGCATCCACATATCTGAATATAATTCCATTATAGATCTTAGTATTTTTTCTGGTTGGCCCCACTGCTTCAGTTTAGGCCATAAAATACCACTGTTGACTCGTTCAAAAGCAGCTTTAAAATCGATGAAGCATAAAAACAAGTTCTTTTGTTGCCGGAAACTTTTGTCTGCCATTAAACCCAGCTCAAGTACATTCGTAATGGTGCCTGAACCACGTTGAAAACCTGACTGGGGAATGGGAGTTATTTATTGCTTTCGGACCAGCTTATTAGATCCGCAAGGATTAATGAGGCATAATACTTTGCTCCTGCATCAATTAGGGCTATCAGACGATAGTTGGCTGGGTCAGTTCGCTTACCGACCTTAAATAACGGATTTATGATTGAACCCCTCCAGCTCTCTGGCAGGTGATTTGTGGTGCTCACTTCTTCAAACAAACGGGATAAAGATGCTGCCCAAAAATTGGGGTCTTGTTTATAAATTGCCTGCGGTATACAATTCGGGACTGGGGCGCTGTCTAACCTGCCTTTTCCTATGACTTTTACAATTTCATCAAGGGAGTAGTGTATAAATGAATAATTTATGCTATCTGCAGCCTTGGAGGTATTGATTGTGATATGTAATTTGTCCTCCTTTGTGTTTGTTCCTACAACCTCTGTTATCTGTGTTTGTGCTTCATGAATAACTGAAGTTACGAGAATGGATGTCGTTTGTTTCTTTGCCGGCTCGGATGTTATTGAGAATGTAGCGGTTAGATGATCTACCCAGGATTGTTTCGTCACACTTGTCATGTTTATCCTGGGACCGGTTTTGGGGTAACACCCCTTATCAGCCAGGCTAGCTTGAATCCAGTGGCAAAGTGAGCAAGTGACCCACGTCTGGGCATACCCTGCCAACTTAGAGAGAACAAAGCAAACGCAAGGAGATGATAAACGGAGTGCTGAAACTTTTCAGACACTCACCCCCAGTCACAGATCTGGGTTTAATCCATCATCTTTCTTTAGCTCACTTTGCCACTCCAGTTCACACCCAAAAAGAAATGTTTCAGCGCTCCGTCCATCATTCATCACAGTCAGCCTTAACTTTGACTCGTTCCTGATAGACCAGATACCCGCAATTGGTGTTTTTTGCTGCTAAATTTGCACTAAAATCTTTAAGAATTCATAACTCTGGGTCTACTAATTGAATACATTTTTTTGCTGTGATTTTATTTATTACATTTACTAGATTTTTTTTTAATTGGTTTGGTATGTTTCTTAGTTGTGCTTTCACTTTGTTACTGTTTGTGAGCTTCATAAATACTTTGTATATTGTCTCTAAGTTAATCCTGACTGCTTTTGTGCCAAGACACCAGAGGGTTGAGCACAGGTTAATTCAGTGTCTTTTTGTGGTTCCCCTGACAAGGATTTGGTAGATTATTTGAATGGTGCTTCCACACCTCTCAAAGAATATCACAGTTTCTTACAGGCACCAGTTTTCATGAGTTGTTCTTGCAATATCAGTCTACACCTCCATCTGGTCGAACTATCCTGGGTTCTATTTACACAGCTAGGTCAGATTTCATATTCAGACTCCTGACATCCCTCTGACCCTTTGCTTCCATCTGACGTGTTGCTTCTTTTTTTCACTAAAGGCATATTTGAGTTGAGGAGGTGCTAGACTACCCTCACCTTCCACTACCTATCGTACATTATAAGGATATCGCAAGTTACAAGGAGTTCCACGACCATGAAGAGGAACAAGGCCAAAGCATGAGTTCCTTTATAGGATCAAGGAACTCTGAGGTGACTTGCAATATTTGTCTGACGTGTGTGAGAGAGCACTTTATTCCTTCTAATACATGGACACACCAATACACTTCCACAAAAGGTCTACATTTGTGGCCACTTGCACTCTAGTGTGAATGAATCTAGTTGCTGATAAGTAGAATACATCTATTGAGAAATAAAACACATCAGCACATAACCAATAATTTGTTGCAAAACATTACTTGCAATTTAATGTGTCACTCTTTAAACCAGCCAGAACTTATAGTATGTTATAGCATGCATCGATTCCTATTTTTGTGTAATAACTATATATCTGCAAAAAATAAACAGACTGCCATAATTTGCTGTTTTCTGCCAATGGCTGTTACCTTAATGACTGTTTAAAAGAACCAAAAAAGCTAGGTCTCGTATTCACCAGTTAAATTAGCTGTTGTAATTCTGGTCTTTGGCCAACGGTTTACACTTTCTACTTGCCCTGACAACACTCATTTGAGACATTACAACTCACCCTTAATAACTCTGTCCCAACTATACCGTAAATCAATTGGATCTAAATCAAGTCAAGCAAAAGACGCAACAAAAGGGACAGTGATCCACCGAAAACATCCACTGTCAGCAAAACTATGGCAGGAAGAGCTGAAAAGGCGACCCTTATCACCACTTCTATTTTGTGCTACCAAAAAGCACTCAAAGGACTGGAGGTCTGATTTGAAAGTAGATAAAATTGGAAAATCCACTAATTTGTGGACGATGCGCTACATGCAGGGGAAAAAGCACCTGTGAATGTTTTTAATGTGAAGTTCCTCCAGCATGCTACATTATAGTGGATTCTGTTATAGATTCAGGATTTACTCAAAAAAATCAGACCATGTTCTGTTACTAACTAAATCTAAGAATGCTGTAGATTGTGTTGCAAAATGTAGCATTTTTCTTTAGTTTTTCAAATGTTTCTCGGCGACAGAAAACCTCCTAAAATCCCCCGCGGGTGGTCACTGTGCTTACTTGTTTCGCACAGTTTCTGAGTTCGTATGCCAACGTTTGCCAGGCAGGGTTAACAGTCCAGCCTTTAATGTGACGATGAGCAAAGCGCCGGATGTGACGACAGAGTTGAGTGGTATGGTTGAGCTGTGGAGGTGATTTGTGAAGTAGAACAATGTTGGGATGAGATTGAGGGTCTTCTGTGTGGTGGTTGCTTCAGAATAGTGTAGCAATCTGGCGGAGTTGAGGGTTGTGGCTGAGCTGTGGTCGTTGGCGGTCTGTTGTAAGGCAGGAGTAAATACATTTTGCAGTGCTACACGTGAAGCCTCATATTATTAACTTATTGGATAATGTGCAGCAGCATAGTGTGTGATTTGTCTGTTTTTGGCATTATGGTCGTGATTACTATGAGCTCACTACATTTATATATTATTCCTTGAACTGGGTGCTCTCTTTATTCGATTTATGAGCACATTTGTCACAGAGCCTAAGGATTTTTACCCACACCTTGTAAATCCCCACATTTACCGTTCTTCTTTCCCAGCTGTGTTCTTTTATTTTTAAACAAATGGCTGTGCACTGATTGGCCCTCATTTTTTTTTTAATCACAATCGGTTTAACAGGCGACTGATTTAGGAATTTTCCGTTCCAGAGAGACAGTCATAATAATGCTGAGATCTGGGGCCTACACAGCACCCAGCAGCAGCACATTCCTAATTTTAATCTCAGTGTAAACAATGCTGTAGCTCTGCAGGCCTTGACATTTCTGCTTCCAAGACAATTCCCCGTTTAATACATTGAGAAAGCCCATCCGGTGTTCTCTTGTGTTGAGAAAAGGATTCTCTAGAATGTATCTTGCTTGCTTAAAAGAAGGCATAATATTTGCACAGCCTCGCTGTGTTGGCTGTAAATGCTCTTTCTTTAAAGTTGTATCCTTTCACCTTGGACAATCTGACAGTGACAAATGGCTCACGTCTCAAGAAATGCCCTGAAATGGGAGGTGAGGCTATAATACTTTGTGTATACAGTGTCCTACAGAGGTGAATATAATGACTGTAATATATCAACAGGAAATGGTGCTGCAGGAAAATAGGGTGACTCCAAATCACTGGAACAAAGGTTATTTATTGCTACTGGCTTGTGAGGACCTGCTAGAAGCATTTATCTAATAGCCCTAATGGGCCCCTTAGGACACTATTTTTTTGTCCTGTTTTATTGAAACACATGGAGCAACAAAAGATATATTTTGGGAGGAGATTATGAAATATTTCAAAGATGAATATCGATTTAAGTGAATCGTTAGTGTTAGTAAATGCAACGCTGCAATCACATTATTTTAGGCACTGGTCTTTAAGTAAATCAAGTGCCATACCTGGGCGACAAGCTGTCTTAGGGTAAACCATACAATGTCGGATAACGAATGTATGACGTGTTCACGCATGCGTTTACAACGCATGCCTTTACAACATGCGCAATACAACAAAGGCGTTGTTACCGTGCGTTCCATTACAACGCAAGTCGTTACAATGATTTGATTTAGGGAAGCGCTGGAGTTTGGAATAGTATCATTTACTATTCCAACTCAAGTCTGTGCAACAGTAGGGAAGGTGTTAGATTTAAAATCCAACAATGAGTTCCCTAAAGCAAGTTGTTGTAATGACTTGGGTTGGAATGTAACGCGTTGTAACAACACGTTTGTTGGTGTGCCTGCATTGTAATGGCACTGCATTGTTCTTACAGCATTGTAAAGTCTGTTTCCCCGCATAACATATAAAACGTTTAATTATGATTTCTTTTCGAGTGCGGCTGGACCTGTAAACTCGGGTTCAAATGGTTGCATTATTTTAAACCACTCGCTATTTACATGGCAATTTACACAAGACAAATAGTGCAATTTAGGGAATTCTTCGATTACTTATTGGTAATCGTCATTACTCCTAATCCAGTCCTCCTTGTCCCAGCCCTTACCCAAAGATGAAGTCGTCAACCAGAGAAAGGCAATTCACCTGTGAGTGCAAATGAGTTTAAGAAGGCGACTTGGAGGAGAAAGGCCGGATTTCGAAGAATAAGGATTACCAAGTTTGTAATCGAAGTATTACCACCCTCATTTGGCTTCCCTTCCCAGTTCTTACCCATGAGGCTACACCAAGTAATTGAATCACAAAGTCATAACGCATACAAATCTTGTGAACTGACGTATCATGACTTTAATTAACAAAACATATGCCATCAGCAGTGAACACTAATTAGAACTTTAGCCCAAACTCACCTTAGAGGGATCCTTCCACAGTTTATAATGACAAATAAAGGTGTCAAGGACTGGCCTGGTGATGGCACAACAAATGTGAAACAAAGAAGCCTTTTCATTTCTGCGCAGGAGGCAGCTACGCTCCCAGCAGATCTTCCACTAACCTGGCCAGGAAGTGGATTACCTTCAGAAGCATAATCATTAGAAATAGCAAGGTGTAACCGACACTTTAGAGGAGAATCCAGATTCTTTTTTTCCTTTACTCGATGGTCCAAACTTGACAAAAAGGGCTTCTAATGAAGGAAAAGAAAAGGCACAATCCAAATAAATAGACAAAGCTCTACGAACATCAAGGCAATGCAGTGGAGATTTCTTTTCAGAAACAGCAAGTATTGTATTATATTGTAATTGCATTTATTTAGCGCTTACTACCCCTGATGAGGCGTCGCAGCGCTTTTTCGGCGAGTAATACTAACTCCACTGACAAATGAAAACTGGAAGCATCTATATGGGGCAAAGCAGGACCTGGTTTTAGAACGACCATGTCAGGAAAAAAAATTAAAATAAGGCTTTGGGCAGAGTAAGAGGGCTAACTCACCAATCCAAAGAGGACAGATAATGGGCACTAAGAACAAAACCTTAGTTAACAAAAGAAAAAGAGAGATAGAGTTTATTGGCTCAGAGGAAAATGAATGTAAAGCCCTCCAGAGTTTTAGGACTACAACTTTATTTTAAGTCCTCTCTTCGACCTTCAGAGATCTTTGACGTGGTGGTTAGGATTAAAGAAAGACAATATTTAGAAGGAAGTCTCTCTTCTTCTTTAGTATTGGCGACCAATGACAGTCCAATAGATTAAGATGTCACTCTAGAATTTCTGTCAACTCATGATCGATGGACTCAAGCAGAGGTTCAGAATTCCTCGAACTGGACAGGGTTATGTGCATTTTTCAGAGCTCTCCAGTTTCTTATCCTCCAGGTGGAAAGATGTCATTAACTGGATCCTCTCACTTGGCTAGTGTGTGAAACAAGGTTTAAACATTCTTAAGGAACAGCTGTATTGTATTGATGGCATAAGCTCCTGCTCACAGGGCAAAATTAGTCTCTGATTATACTGCAGATCAATTTTCTTGTCTGTCTATGAAACAGGAGCAGCATCCTCAAATGCTAGGGCTTATAGTGAAGCCCCACTAGCCAGAAAAGAGGCCAGTTTGGTAACTGAAAGAACACCAGTTTCAAAGTCTGTCGAGTGATTTTTGCATAGTAAAAATCTTGGAAGGGCAGGATTTTTAATATCAGGCCACTCTATGTCCATAATTTGTTGGCAACATGAACAAGTATTGAAACAGAGGGTCCTATTTACAAACTGCATGTTGTAACATACTTAGTAGTTCTACAATAGTAACTGCTCATTTACTACAAAATGTTATTTGCATACTTATGTGTGGAGGTCCCAGTCTCGCCTGTCTTTTATGAGCAGAGATTTCCGTATCATAAGTAAATTTGTTTAGTAGTAAATGTTTGAGAGACAGAGAGAAATGGCTGGTAAATGGGGAATACCTTCTTCTGAAAGGGAGGCGTTAAGAGAGGAGGAAGGAGGGGTTAAGTGTAGGCTAGAGAGGCGTTTGGGGAAGGACAGACACCCATCCACAAAAGAGTAAACCTATTGCTATTCAGCAATTGCACTTCCATAGTTATTATCTTCAATATAAGCTTTATTTCGACAGAGATGTCATAAAAGCTACAGTTACAATAAAAAACAAAACACATTGCTGTTTTTTAGAAGAGCAGAATACAAGTTTACAGCGTCATTAGTTTTGCATGGATGTTGCTACAACATAAATGAGCAATTAAGCTTGTGAAGCAATGATGCGAATGTCATATTCAAAGAGTTAAAAAATTAAGGCTTTAAAACAGGAAAAAATTTAATATATACACGATTTGGTTCGAATTATTTAGTGCATGTCAACATTAAAACTAAAATAAAATCATATAATGTTTCCTTGTTACAATGGGATTTTTTTTAAAATACAAAGAGATATTCAGTTACCTTAGCTAATGGCAAAAAATGTTTAGTGAATAAAGTGCTAGTGCAAAGAGAGTCCAACAGCTTATATAATCAGGCTTTGGGGTCCCCGCTAATCTGCTTTCGATTCAAACTACGTCTTTCTTGCGAGCACCTTACACCTTGTGAGCCATGCTTGTCCTAGAAACTTTGCTTCACAGCATGCTTAAAACGGTCTAGGGTCAGATCTAAGAATATGTATTGCAATATAGTAGTCTTGTGTGCCCAGTTGTCGACAAAGTAGTATCTATCAGACTGATTGGTCTGTAGTTGGCAGGATTATCCCTTGCACCCTTTTTATATATGGGGACTAATTCGGCGCTCTTCCAAGACACTGGGACTAGCATACCATCGGCGATGGCATTTGCTAGTAGTAAGATGTACTGAGCCCAGTTGCCGGGATCAGCCAAGATCGGATCGCCTGGCAAGCCGTCAGGACCTGCAGCTTTTGACGGGACAATTCTGCTTATTGCAGCTTCTGCCTCCAGAAGGGTAAAGCGTTCCTCTTCTGTCATGGACCGATTTGCGCCGTCTGGTTCCCCTTCCATGTTTGCCTCCACTGATGAATAAAGACCTTTGAAATGGTCAGACCAAACCTGGCTGGTAATATAGTTTGGGGGTGAGCGGGCACCTGTCTTGTTACCCCAGGTTACTATTTTCCAAAACAGATTGGTGTCTTTGGTTAAGCAGGCATCTTTCAGTTGTACCCAGCGTGATTCGTCTCAACTTGCCTTGGCCTCGCCCTGGGCTACTTTGTAGGATTTTCTGGCAGATTTGATGTGCAACTGGTTTTTCTCTTTAATGGCTTTGGCCAGAGTTGATCTTTTAACCCTGCAATCTTTGTTGTACCAGGAGTAGAGATCTTTGGTGGTGCTGCAAAGTTTTTTGCTTGTGTCTGGAACTTGGAAATATGAGCTTATTTGTGTAACAGTGTGCGCGTGGACCTTGAAGTGTCTGTTGATCTTGTTGCACTATTAGCTGCAGATTGGAGCGTGGCTATGCCCAAATTAAGCTCATGTTTGATGCCAGCGGTCTTAGCATTACTGAAAATGACCTTCTTCCATTTCAAAAAATTTCTGCAGTTAGATGGAACTATGTCTCTAGTAGTTGTCAGAAGTATGTTATTCGACTGGTGATGGATTACCTCCCACAGGGGCTTCAGAGACAGGCATAGGGGGTTGTGGTCGCTCTCTGTTGTCGAGCCCCCTAGAATATCAACCAGATTCCCCCAAAATGTAATATCTAGGAGGATATAGTCGATCCGTAATGGGCAGCTGGCTCTGTTATAGGTGTTAGCACCTTGCTTGTCAGATAGCGACCTTCAGTTTGTTGTCCTTAACCCATATTCCATGGCAATAGCATTAAATTGGAGCACTTGTTGTGTCCATCTTTTTACTATGGAGCAGTTAAGTTGGGGTACTGCCCATTTCCTGTCTTGATCTTCTGCTCCCGATGGGTCCTCTATGGCCAACGGTTCATAGGTGCAGTTGAAATCTCCCGCAACTACTACTCGTGCTTGAGAAGAGCAGTTAGCTAGGCATTCATCTAATGCTGAAATGGTAGCTGAGGGCCTGCCACCATTTGTCCCTCTAGCATAAACATTAAAAAGTTCTATTTGGAGTCCACCCCTATGTCCCCTGATGCTTAGCCACAAAATGTCTGGACTTGCGCTACTGTGTTGAGTGATTCGACAATCTAAGGCTATGCTTGTCCAAACAATCAAACCTCCAGATGGACGCCCTCTCCCGATGCAAATTGCAGGTATATGAAAGCAGGTGTATCCTGCCTTGTATAGTGGGACCAAACTCCATGTCTCCTGGAAGAGGCAGATGTCAAAGTCACCCACAAATTCGTTCCAATGGGGGAGCTGAATTTTACTATTTAAGCCAGCCACGTTTCATGACACTATCTTCAGCTGGTGTTTGGCTGCAGGATTGATAGCAGCATTTGGCGCAAAAGCGTGAGTTCAGATGGGGTGTCGACTGGTGCTTGCAAGCCTAAGTGTGTAGGAGTGTTAGCGACTAATTTTTTTGGCAGTGTTATCCATGGTATGGGTTTGGGGCTTAGGGAAAACCAAGGTAGCAAGGGAGCTAGCTGTATGACTGCCACTAAAACTAGGCTCTACAGTCAGTAAGGGAGAGCAGGAGTATACCCAGTCCTTTAGTCAGTCAATAGCCTTAAGAGAAAAGGTGCCTGTCGGGTCTGTCGATGGCTGTGGGGTTAGTGACCCATCTTGCTTATATATAGGGAGGTGCCTAAGTTGGGTAGCGGACCCATCAGGGGGCAAGTACGAAACTCCAGACCAAGGAGGTCTTCCGCCAGATCAGTTCCCTTGAGGGTTATCGCGATATTATCCAGATGGTAGTTTGGGGAGGAACACCTCCGTGCTCGTAGGATGTCGTCCCTGATTGACAACCCCTAACATGACAGATCCAATAAGTCACCATATTTATCAGGGATTTCTTACTGTCATGGGTATTCTTGCGGTCAATTTAGATATTTTTGTTTTGTGACCGATTGGTGTTGGTTGTGACTGCTAAGGAGGGGGGCTGGTCTCGACTTCCATGTTTAGAAGGTTGGGCTTGCTGTGGCCATGCGGCCCATGTCTATTTGTAAGGTTCTGTGGAGCTGCTAACCTTTTGAGCTTCTCTTGAATGTTAATGTTGAGTCTATTAGGTTCCCAAGCCAATGAGGTATTTGTGGTTTGCTTATTATTAGAAGAAGCAAAAAGGGAGATAGCTAGTTGTTGTGGATCGGAATTCTGTGGAATGTTATCTTTTCTAGGAAATGCTGGTTCCCGTGGCATAGAGTCGTTATTGTTGGCAAATGGGTGGTGAATGTGTGTAGAAACGTGTTGCCGTTTGGGAGGCGGATCTGCCTTTACTAATGTTTTCACTATGATGGTGAAACTTTCTATCATATTTTTTAGTACGCCAATCTCACCTCTAAGTGCATTCACAGTAGAGTGAATGCCCGAGGACTCTACCTTATCTTTTTCCGAGGGCACCATGATGTCACGTGCTACTCTGGGAGGTGGTGATATGGGCGTGCGATCGCTATGTTCATCCCTATCACCCCGGAGAGGTGGAAAATCTATTTCAGCAGTGGATGGCAATTTCTTGTCCTTGTTCTTGTTGAAAATCACTATTGCTAGTGCAAGGGGGTTAAGGAAACAAGGGGTTGGAATGTGTCATGGGCTGTTAATAGAGTCTTTTTTGAATTTGTAGATTTTTTTTAGGGGGAACATTTTTAAACATACCAGGAATGATTGGGGGGCAGTTTGGCCTTGGGTTTAGGGGAGAACTATTGGCTAGGGAGTCCACCTGGCTGCCCTCTAGGAGTTCCTCGCACTCGTTACTCAGGGTGTCTATCCTATCGAGGAAACAATTGCTGCCAGGATGTTTTAAAGTCTTCCTAGCCCTTTTCCCTTTTGTCGCCCGGCTTACCTCGGGTCCCCCAACACTTTCCATGGTTTTCCTTTTCCCCATATGATGCCTCAACAGAACCACTAATGTCTATAGGTGCCAGCAATAGGTAAACAAGGGATAGATCTATGCCCCCCGAAAAAGAGTAAAATCACTATCAAGCAAACAGGTTGGAAGCGTGACCCCCAGCAATTCGAAAAGAAAAAGTCACCACAGTCAACAAAGAGCGGCGCAAGTATTGGCCAAATGTTATCAGTGAGCATGGAGAAGATAGGGCACGAAGCACAGTACCTTTTCTGGTTGATAATGGCAGATGACCACAGTTTCAAGAGAAAATGCAAAGGGGATGGCCCTGCCCTGTCTCTTCCTGGCGATGACAGGCAAGGACGGGCCCGTCCTCGGCCCGGGCTTCGCTGCGGGAGTCACAAGCGCTTTTCAGCGCGGGGCAGCAGTGTGGCTCCTCCCTCCTGGGAGAGCGCTGGATTCTGGGGGATTGAGTCCCCGGTGGCAACAGCAGTGGCAGCAAAGTCGCGTTCCGCGCTGCAGGAGTCACAAATGCTTTTCAGCGCGGGGCAACAGCGTGGCTCCTCCCTCCTGGGAGAGCTCTGGATTCTGGGGGATTAAGTCCCCGATGGCAACAGCAGTGGCTGCAAAGTCACGTCCCGTGCTGCGAGAGTCATAAGCGCTTTTCAGCGTGGGGCAACAGCGCAGCCCCTCCCTCCTGGGATAGCGCTGGATTCTGGGGGATTGAATCCCCGGTGGCAACAGCAGTGGCAGCAAAGTCACGTCCCGCACTGCGGGAGTCACAAACGCTTTTCAGCGCTGGCATCAGCGTGGCTCCTCCCTCCTGGGAGAGCGCTGGATTCTGGGGGATTGAGTCCCCGATAACAACAGCAGTGGCAGCAAAGTTGCGTCCCCGTTCCATATAGCTGGGCCGAGTTCTAGTATTAAAATATCGTGAGCTCTGGCCTGCACAGTGGCTCCCCTCAGCCGGCGGACCTCCTCAGATGGGGCCTGGGCTAGGCCTCACAGCTTCGCACCGTGTTCAGCTGCGCGCCCAGCCAGCTGTGGGCGACCGTTGGAGCTCGAGGCCGAGCCATGCACCCGCGAAGGCGGCGCTGGCTAAACCATCGCTGTACTGATCCCGACCCGATAGTTACTACAACCAGAAAGGGCCAAACAGTTGTAAATGTGCTCCTGCTCAGAACTGCGTTAGTTCAGTATCACACATAAGCACCCACAGGTACCTCAACACTCTTCCATAGAAACTAATGGAGGCAGAGAATTAAACTAACACCCCATCGGAAATAATGTTAAATTTAATAAATTTATCTAAATTGCTTAAAAATATCAATACATTTAATTTATTGTAAAACAAAAAAACATATTTTTATTTTATTTTAAAATATGTTAATAATCTTTATTAAATGTAAAAATAAATAGAGAATTATTTTTTTAATTAATTATATTACCTTTAATTTAATTCTATACATCACTTTTAATACTTTGAATTATATAAAAAATATATTCTTTTACTTTAGAAGAACTTTTTAAAAATAAGCTTCTAAAAAACTATTTTATTTTAACTTAATACATTCAAAATAGCTACAAATGTTATTTTAATTTAAGTTAATACTGAAACATTTTTATAGTCTACATTTAAAATAAATATATAACATTAAATATTATAAATATGTAACATTAAAATAATTTCCTAATTTCTTTTTAAACTTTCATAAACATTAAAACTTTTCCCTATACTATCCCTAAGGGAGATCTCCTCCCCGGTGGTGGAGATCTACCCCTACGTGTGAAAATTTACAAGCAGTAACTTTTCGCTCATAAATTAAGCTCCACCCCCTGAATTCAGTATGTCTACACTTTTCTGTACTTTTACACTCATAAATGGTGAAAAGCCTAAAGTAGTAAAGTTAATTAAAAGCGTAAGAGTAAATTTATACATATAGAATTGCTCATGTGTAAATTTACCTTTATGAATAATCCCCACAGTCTTTTTAATGACATCTATTAAAAAATCATCCGCCTGTTTGAAACCCTCATATTGTCTCTGATACAGAGAAGGATCTGTGATAATGGAGACCCCTATATATAAAACACATTTTGCTCTTTGTCCGTGAGGATGAGTTGGTAGACAAGTGTTTTATATTTAACGGGGCTCCATTATCAGTCATCCTCATTATCCCTTGATGGAACGGATTGGTATTGTGGAGCAAAGCCCCAGATCCATCAGTAATGGCCTGCAGCTCTGCAGTACTCATGGAAATTGAACAGAATGGGTGAGCCAGGTTAGACTTGCTGTTCATCAATATGCATCCACTTAGCAGAGTGCATTGCACCTTCTGAATTTATACCGATAAAGAAATTCTCTGTCTGGAAAGCCAGGAGAAACCAAAACTATGATGAAGAACACATGTGAATGCTTCATCTCCATTGCTATAATCACTACCTTAACCCAGCATATTGCCAATCGATGAAGTCATTGTGCACCACACGCACATCCAGAAATTGAAGTGAACTGGCACCAGTAATATTCTGAATTTTGGCAGAACTTAGGTAATTGGGGTTGGGCATCATCTGGAGGACCAAATACCCCTATGCAACTTCCTTCACTAAACCACGGAAGAGAAGGCTACTGACGAGACAGACAAGTAAGTAGGCCACACCCCTTTTTCCTGTCCCCGTCATATAGAGTGACACATAAAAAACACATTGACTGAAGCACGACAACCTGACAATACCTCTCCCAAAGGGCTCCACAGCAATAACTCAGAAGATGAGCAATGACATATATTTTATACGTTTACCTGAAAACTCAACAGTTGCGGAGCGCAGCAATCTAACTGTATCAAAGGGAGGCAGCACTAAATGGGAAATGATGTATAGCAGACAGGAAGTTGTTGCATCAGGGAATGAGAGTAAAAAATAAGAGTAATTTGCGAAGGCTATGGGAAGCCTGAGGAGGTGGTAATACTATGTAGTAACACCACTTGCAAAGACATTTTCCTCACATTACTCAGCCGCGGCCCCTACAAATTAAATAAATAATTAATTTTTTTCCGTGTCGTCATCTGTCGAAATCAACCCCCACCGCTGGCGCCACCACTCTTACCTGCACGGGCCACGGCTGACATTATTTGCTATAACCAGGTGGGAAAATCGGAATCAAGTGCATCAACTAATCCAATACTCAGCAGTAGCAGTTTTTCCCTTGATATATTTTAAGGCCGTTTATCTACCAGCTGTATGTAAAACGGCTATTTTTGGTATGCGTGTAACAGTGGAGCGGAAGGTTATGAAATAGCTATTGGCTGTTTTCACTGTAATTTAAATTTATGCAGCCAGGTTTAGGAATTTGTCATAAGGCTACTAAACAAATGTATGTGTGGAAAGGCCTGCTCCAGATTTTATGCCACCTTTGGAAAGTGTCTAGCGTTGAGAGAAGGCAGGCTAATCCATCACTGCACACTGACTAGGACTGTGATGACATCTGCTCTGGCGCATATGTTTAACGATGTAAAAGTTGAAGCTGCAATGGTCTACATATTAGCATACAGTTGACAGCATGAAAGAGCAATGTAATGTATGCTATACATGCTTCCTAACCTTTGTCCCAAGGGTGAATACTCTAAATGCACTGAACCGCCCATCCTGACACCTTCAACCGGATGTCCCTCAGTCTCCTGTCAAAAATAGCATCATTTATCTGGTCATTTAACCGCTCAATCTGTCACAGTAGATATCTTGCATCCACTCCATTTCCGTTGAGAAATATGTAAATCCTGGACTGAGATAATGAAACTGCATGCAAATGAACTCGCATTCAGTACATCCCTTGTCACCGAGAAAATCTCTAAGAGTTCATAATTAATATGCTGCATAGCGCCAGTGAGTTTGCAAACCACTGTATGCTACTGTGAAATGCCTGGTAGTCAAATACTGGGCAAAAGAAACAAATGATGGACGGAATTCTGAACAATGGAAACATTCACCGCCAGTCACAAAGATCTGGGTTTAATCCATCGTTCGTTTGCCCACCACGCCACCCCAGTTTGGAGCCAGCCATATGCAAATCAGTCTTGACCTTGCCTCTCGTGGGAACAGTCCAACCCGAACTACCAAGCCAGGTCCTCCCTGGACCAGAAAGTTTGGGCTGGCCTGTTACCATAAGGAGGACTGTTTTTGTGAATGAAGGTGTCCATTCCTGCACAAAGACAATCCTGGCTGCAACACAGGCACCCTTGCATGCCTTGCTGCTTGGCACCCACAAGTGCGCCAGTGCAGAGGGAGAGCAAGAATGCTTCCATTTTTTCATAGCTATGGTGCATTCCTGCCCTCTCCATTTGACGTAGCAAGGTGTCTTGCCGCTTTTTGTTGTGCCAAATATTAGTAAATCTGCCCCTTGGTGTTTCAAATTTCTAAGCAGCGCCTTCTGTTGCAGTGCATGAACAGTGATGCAACCATGCACTGAAGTGGAGATATACTTCTCTCAGGTGCAGTAGCAGTTGATTGTCCTTAGAATAGGTGTTGGTGTCTCGCTACTCCAGCTACCCAATTGCCAGAGTTTAGCCGATGGTGCTAGCTCAATGAGCAGAGGCTGCCCCCCCATTGAAAGCTCATCAACAGGGTGTTTGGGAAGGACTATGTCACCTGTAAGCTACCGAATATTGCCCCTTGCCTGTACCCGCATTTATATTAGGATTCTCCATGAACATATAATTTTTCAAGAACACTTCAGTGCAACTTTCCATACCCCGCTCTAGATCACCACCACCAACTAATCATGACACAAAGAGGAATGTGCCTGATTGGCCTTTATCCATCTTCCAGAGTGCCATGTAAGAGCACAGTATTTCTAGATTGCATGTTTCAGGGTGTAATTCAGCTACATCCCCTCACACAGGCACAGTCCATATTATTTATTAACCATATTGTTGAAATGAGACTTTCATGGCACTCATCAATGCATCCATCTGAACTTATACAATCCAACCAGAACGGTTGGGGCGCGGGACCCTAAGCACTTTCCCAGCTCTGATAGAGCTTCTCTAACAAAAGTTGGGATAGGGCTGGAGGCAGACCTTCTTCCTATTATTTGTGCCCTTACTGCTCTGTCTGGCTCCCTATATGGCACTCAAGACTTACTCCATGCTGGTTTCTTTTTCCAATGCCAAACTCCTGCATTGTTACTGCCATGGAGCAGTGGAAACCCTCTACTCTGAAGGAGCTATTGACTGAGGAATCTAGGTAAGTAAAGAAGAATTCACTGATGCTCTGGGAGTGTGAAAAAGTGTTGGAGTGTATGAGACTATATTTGACACGCTTTGTGAGTGTGTCAGTGTTTGTGTAACTGTGCACGATAAGTGCTGTCAGCAAGTGTGAGAGAGTGTGTGCATGAGAGTGTCCGAGAATGTGTGAATGTGAAAGAGTCTGAGTGAGTGTCAATGTGTTTGAGAGTGAAATTGTGAGTGTGTGTCAGAATGTAAGTGCTTGGGAGTGTGTGACAGTCTGAGTATGTGTATAAGTCTGAGTGAGTATGTGAGTGCGCAACAGAGTACGATTGTGATTAAATGAGTGTGTGTGAGTGTGTTTGTTTGAGTGAGTGAGTCTTTGCCTGAGTGTGAGACAATGTGTGTGGGAGTTTGAGAGTCTGTGGGAGCATGAGTGTCTGAGAAAGTGTGTGTGAATGGGTGTGTGAATGTGTGTGAGAATATGTGTCTGCAACAGGGTATGCATACAAATGTTTGAGAGTCTAAGTGTGAGTGTGTGTGAGTGAGAGTGTGATTGTGTGTGTGAGAGTGTGTGTGAGCGTGAGACAGTGTGAGAGGGTAAATAAGAAACTGTGTGAGTGTGTGTGGTACATTAGTGTGGAAGAATGGTTAAAAGTGCATGTGTTTGTGTGCAATTGAGAGTGAGTGTGGTTGTGAGCGTTTATTAGTTTGTGACACTGTGTGAGAGTCTGCACATGTTTTCTGGCATGTGGGTATTGTGCTTGCAAGTGTTCTTCTGGACCAGGCTTATAGGAGGTAATTCTAGGCATGCAAGTGAGGGCACTAATGGCACATGGCAAAATGCAGGCCATATCATATTGGATTAATTCTTGGAAAGTGCGACCACTCCCTGGAAAATTTAAATGAGGGAACACTCACTTGAGATCACTCTGGTTGCTAAATGTGTGCAGTTTGCTCTGTATTACATAGGATGCTACTCTAGCAACTGCGATCCCCTTCTGTAACACTACATTTCACTGGGGTGCAGAAATCTGCCACAAATGCCAGTTGAAGCTCTAGGCACTTTTGGTAATATTGCCCCAGGACTACTCAGTGGCATGAATGACTTTAATGGAATCACATTTCGGGTAAACTAAGTCAATCCATTAACACCTCACAGTGCAGTGAACAGCATGAACAACCCTTTGAGACTATAATGAAATGTAACAAATTGGAAGGCACACTGATTCCATCTGCCTGGATGGCTTCAAAGACTTTGAAGTCTCACACATTTGAGCAAAGTCTCACTCCTGCCTTGCTGTTCAAACTACACAAAAGACCCCAATGAGGTAGCACTTCACAAAGGGCCTGACTGATTTTTCCTGTTGGTCAGTCCTGCACTCTGTGACCATGAGCTGTGCAGAGTGCCTGTGACGGTCCAGCTTATGCTTATAAGGTGACTGAGGGAGAAGTTGCAGCCCAGATGGTATCATACACCTTTAAAAACACGTTATTACATTTAGTCATGCTAATAAGGAAGGATATTAACGACAGCAGTGAAGAGACCCTGACAAAAAGGGGAGCAGCTTTGCATCTGATCACTGAAGGGTGGTAAGTCCACCCTTGTAATGTAATGTAATGTAACTTGAACTTATATAGCGCAAAAACTGTCACCCTACGGGTATCCTGGCGCTGCGACTTACCAAGTTGTCACTGCGCAAGAAAGATAACCTATTCGCCGGTTTAGGGGAGCTCATTTTACTCATCCCTAAGGAAGAGCCAAGTCTTTAAGCTTTTCCTAAATGGAAACAGAGATTTGATTTGTCTGATGTTCAGGGGAAGATCATTCCAGACTCGTGAGGCTGCTACACCGAATGCTCTGCCACCCGTCCTGGACTTCTTGAATGTAGTGGTGGTTGCCAGATTTGCACTAGAAGAACGGAGATTTCTCCCAGGAGTGTACCAGGTCAATCTCTCCTTCATGGACATTGGACCCAAACCATGTACTGCTCTAAACACAATACAGAGGGATTTGAATTGAATTCTCTCATTGATGGATAACCAGTGCAGGTCCTTTAAAGCTAAAGTCGTTGAGGACCTACGCTGCCTATTTAACGCCAATTTGGCTGCTATGGACTGGATCCTCTGCAACTTCAGTTGCACTGATTGTGGTGCTCCCAAGTACAAAGAGTTACAGTAGTCCAGCCTACTTAGTATTATACTCCTCACTACTAGAGATCTAGTAGCAATGGGCAGTAGTGGGAGAATCTGGCGTAGTGCTCTTATCAGGGAGAAACAGAGGCCAACTGTTTTGTTGACTTGTGACTCCATTTGAAGGTTGTCATCCATTAAAACCCCAAGGTTTTGTACTGTTCTAGCTGGAGTCAGTGGTTTATCCATAAGGGTGAGTGTTGTATACATAACTTGCATCTTGCTCGTGGAAACCACGCGGAGTGTTATGTTTCGAACAGGGAGACTCGGGTGGTGGTGAGCGTTGGGGGAAACGTTGGGCATTCATGTTTGTACTGGAAACTTGGAAGGTGAATAAACCTCTGCTCCGGCTGAACTTCGCTGTCACTCGTCATTTCTGATAAATGAGTCTTTTTTAACATTGGCGACGATCGGGCACGGACCGCCCTTGCATTTTTGAAGAAGAAAAGCCGATTTTAAAGGGAATATTGGGTTCAGATGAAACTGACACTGTAAGGAGCGTCTCGAAAAGGACGACATTTACAAATTCAGCGGAAAAAAAAATTCAAGCCTTTTTGGATTACAAGGGGCATCCGTCTGCAGCAGTCTATCAACGAGCATTTAATCTGACAAGAGTAAGTCGGAATGAATGTGTTGAGGGAGTAATCAGCTTAAGGAAACAGCAAGGATTTCATCGGAGATCATAAAAAAAATAATAAAACGAGTTTATTTACTCACGATTGCAGAAGGATCCTGCACTTGCTTTCTTTTGATTTTCACAGCGTCGGTGTGCATGCGCGCACTGTATCAGCGCGTCACGTTGATCGACAAGAATGTAAACACAACCTTGTTTCTCGGATTATCTGATTCAACAAAAGGAACCGAGACTGCATAATTCGTGTAAATTCAGTTTCAGTTACTGGAAGCAGATTGTATCATCGCGTCACGTTCTTCGTAAATACAACCTTGTTTTTGGATTGCCTGATTCAACACAAGGAACCGAGACAGCACATATTCATGTAAACTCAATTTTAGTTGCTGAAAGTAGTTTGGGGTGTGATTAATTTGTCAGGTTAATGGAAGATAATCTACAGAAATCGACAAACAATATGTGAGTTACAATAATTTATGTGTTTTAAGTTTATTGTTCTTCAGGATAATAACTATTTTGCATGTAAAATTTACAGTTTATCTACCACTTATAGTGCAATATGTCTGGTATCGTACCTCCTCCTTCATTTCTATCATCATCGGGTGATCCTCCCATGCCATGGGAAGTATGGGAACCAGTATTTTTGGCATATGTGGAGGTTTTAGAAGGCGAGGATTGCGAACCAGAAAGGAAATTGTCACTGTTAAAACATTGCTTAGGTGGATTTGGCCTAAAAGAATTTCAAACGTTACCTGCGTTGATTAGTCCTGGGAGAATTAATGTTTACCAGTATGCTTTGACACAGCTTAACATACGTTTTGGAAAAAAAAAAATGTAGTGATGGAAAGATTTATCTTCTACTCTCGTAAACAACGCAGCGACGAATCTATTGAAGACTATGTCTCAGCACTCAGATCGTTGGCAGCTTCTTGCAAATTTGAGAATATATCATATGAACAAGTACTGAGAGATCAAATTTTAATGCGTACAAACAGCAAGAAAGTTCAGGAGAAATTATGGTCAACATCTGACTTGTCATTAAATGCAGCTATTGATATTGCAAAATCCATTGAACACTCTGAAGAGTTTGTGAAAGAAATTAGTTCCATGGTGGTTAAAGAAGGGTATGGATAATAAGAAGTTGGTTGCTGTTGATTACAATGTAGTTAGACAAAGGGTCAATGAGTATAAAAAAAAAAATGAAAGAAACTATGGACCAGAAGCGAGGTCCAGTGAGCATACAAAAAATTGGAGTGGGTGATCTGGTTCGCATAAAGAGGAAAGAGAATGTCCTTAAGGGTTCCCAAAGCTGGTCAGATCCAAAGAGGGTTGTACAAGTTTTCAACAATGCGGTGAGAATAGAGGGTGGAAGTGTTTGGAATCTGAGCAGAGTTTCTGTATTTAAGGGTTCTACACAACCATCCGGGAATGTATCCAATGACATGTGTTTAGATGATGTAAGCAATGACATTCCATTTAGAAATGTTAAAAATGACACACGATTGGAGAATGTGCACAATGAAATGAGGTATGATCAACAACCAGGGTGTTCTCATTGGAGAAGAGATTTTTCTGGAAGAAAACGTGAACACCATTGCTCGGGAAGGTTTAAAGATTATATTATGGTTTAGTTTAACGAATAATAATGTATAAAAAAAAATAAATAAAAAAAAATGAATAAATAATAAAGGGGGGGAGATGTGTTGTATACATAACTTGCATCTTGCTCGTGGAAACCACGCGGAGTGTTATGTTTCGAACAGGGAGACTCGGGTGGTGGTGAGCGTTGGGGGAAACGTTGGGCATTCATGTTTGTACTGGAAACTTGGAAGGTGAATAAACCTCTGCTCCGGCTGAACTTCGCTGTCACTCGTCATTTCTGATAAATGAGTCTTTTTTAACAGTGAGTCTGAGCTCGGACGGCAAAGGCCGCCCCATTTTGGCCGTGGAACAGTATACTATCTCCGTTTTATCTCCATTAAATTGTAAGGAGTCCTTCCTGAGTCAATTGGAGGTGTTATACATGCATTCCTGGAGCTTATCTAGGGACACTGCTTGATTTCCTGCCAGGGAAAACACCCTTGATTTCACAAACCAGAGTATAGTTCCACCCTGATCCCGGTTTAGTTATCTCTGGGCAGCCCTGTATAACAGGAGATGTGTAGAGGTGGTTGTGAGAGACTAGTATGTGCTTACACAGTGATTAGGGAGGAACTACACCATAGAGGATGTCATGCTCAAAAGTGCTTTAGAAACATGTTTTACCCTTACTGCTGCTAATGAGGAAGAATCTGAACACCTACAGCGATGGGGCCCTGAAACAGCAGAGGAATTTTGCCGTATGGACTATCTTGCTATCACCAGATTGAGTTAATGATCTGTCCACCCCTTGTTTTAAAACTTTGGAGTGCAGATTCACCCCGGCCAGCCTAAATACTTTATAGTTTCTAATGGAGACTCACACACCACCATACAGTCTCACAATAAGTATCAATTACCTGGCTACCCCACTTAAATTCCAGTCCAGTGTATTACAATGAAAGACTGGGTGGTGGAATTGGGTTCCACCCTTTTACTATGCCTGGATGTTTTGCTTTTTGTGATCTTTGGGTTTTGGACTTTTTTTTACTGTGGGCGAGTCTCACTACTTGTGTCTCACCCACGGTTATCACCTGGCAAATGGACTGCGTGTGTCTACCACCTTTGACGGCCTTTCAAGATAAGGCTGCTGCAACACAGCTAGGGTAAGGGACACTTGGCTAGTTACACATGAACATGTGTGTAGTTACATGTGCATACATGTGAGACTACTGTTGTGCGCAGCCTGATTGCTGTTCATAGTTAGCCTGGAGCAGGGGGACTCTGCAGGGTTAGATATTGACCTAGGGTAGGCATTATAATGTTACTGGGCACCCATAGGTAAAGTAAGTATGGTTTACTGTTTTGTCTGCCGTGACACTGTATTATATATATAGTGGAAAACCTGTCTTTGAGTGCAGTTTCACTTCCTTTGGGCCTACAAAGTCCAGCAGGATATCAAACAGGGATGAGAAGTGTGCACCTAGTTGAAATATGCAAGTCCCAAGCAGCTATAAGTACATCCAGAATTTTCATATTTCTCTGGCTTAGCTCAGGATCAGAGCACAGGAATATTGTCACCCTGCTGGGCCAAGTTAATTACTCTGCTCCCCAGAAAAGGTGACACAGGCCTTCCCACATAAAAGGAGTCATTAACAGTGCTTCCTTCAGCTCCTTAGCAAAAAGGAGTGGGGAATAAAATCTGCATCTGTTAATTTGCCATCTTAGTGTGGGAGGGCTAGGGTCATTCCAGGTCCACTCAACAAAGGAGGAAGTCCAAACAGACAACTGGAGTCAACACAAGAAAAAGCCCCTCTTTTAAGTTTTGGTGGGAAAGGCCCTGACAGTGAGTCAGCAAGGGGCAGAGTTGGAGCTCCCAGAGGAGATGTGACCAGTTACTTCTGGAAAGTCCCATCTTGGACTGTTCCAGCATGCTGTGCAGGAGTGATAGGACAGGGATAGAGAGATGATGCAGTACCCTGGGATGATTAGCAGGGGGGTGTCTGGCTTCCAGTACCTTCCATTCCCATTTAAAAATTCTTGCACAAAGGCGAGAGAGGGCTTTTAACTGGAACTGGATGGAAGCAACAACCATGGACAATTGGAAGTACAAGTCCCCTGATGTCCCAAAGACTAAAGCTCTACACCAGGATTAAAATGAGACCAGGGTCATCCAAATTGGCCAACAGGACGCAAGTTATGATATTTTTAAGGTTGGTGACCTTTGACCACCAGTGAGGATCAAAGCTCCTGGGTTTGTTCTGTATCTCTGTGCCGTATCTTTTAAAAATTACCCCCGGTGGAGGGCAGGGCCCAGGAGTCAGCACAGGATTGATATTTTTATGTGTGTCCCAGGGAATGGGCATGCATGGGGCCCCTAACCCACATCTCCAGTTGCCCCCGGGCCCCCCATCTCCCCGGTGGCTGACGCAAGATTAAGGGGAGCACTTTTAAACCCCCAAAGGATAAACATAAGGGCCTGGACCCCATCTCTGGCCCCTAGCCCCCTGTTTTCCATGCAGGAGTTTGGGGGCCAAGGCAGCCAGTGAGGCTCCCTGAGCTCATGCAAACAAAAGTGGCCATGGGGGGTGCTCCAGTGGGATCGCGCACTCCAACAAAAAAGGAGAACAAAAAAAGGAAAAAGGGCGGGTGGTGCAAGGCCACATGCCAGTGAAAGTAAGCAGCTGAGCCACTAATAAGAGATTCACACTCCTAGCTGGGAGCACCCCATAATGTCCTGCGGAACTTATTTTGCATACAGTTCTCCTCCCTGTAGTAGATCCAAAAAGGACTGGGGCACTACCAACGATTTTTGGGTGGTTGCAGAAGACACGGCAGCTCTCCCACCCCCAGTAACTGTTGAAAAGTGACCCTAAGTTTGCAGGGACAGGAAAACTATGACCGCCCCGGATTTTTACCATTATTTTTAGGCACTCTCAAGAATGGAGCTTTCGTTTTCTGTTGGGAGTTTAGCTCTCTCTAGAGATTAGTTCTATGCTTGCATTTTATGTAGTCTGAAGGTTATTAAAAAGACACAGGCATGTTGTTTTATTTTCAATGCTTTAATAACTCTTTATGCTTACAGCGAATTTCATCAATATTAAAGTGCTTTATTGACTGCGCTGTGCATTTACATGATCAATGTTCTCTCTCCACTCTGGGGCACTCACTGACCCCCGCCGCCACCACCTCTACAACCTCACAACGAACCCAATCAGCACTCAACTCACCAGCACCCTTAACACCTCCATCTCCACAGCAACCTACCCGGACAGATGGAAGCACGCAGACCTCAGACCCCTCCTAAAGAAACCCCTCTGCCAAACCGAGCGATTTAAAATATTACTCTCCACTCTCCCATATTCCCAACCCAGCTAAAGTTCTTGAGAAACCCATCAACCTGCAGCTCACCAGATTCCATGCCAACCACAGCACTGAGACCATGCTGATTGCTGTCACAGATGACATCAGAACACTCCTCAACCGTGGAGAAACTGTGGGCCTGATCCTCCTCAACCTCTCTGCGGCGTTCAACACCATCTCCTACAACACCCTCAACAAACAGAATCTAATGCATAGGCATACAGCAAGACGCCCTCAAGAGGATCGTCTCTCTCCTTACAGGACGCACACAAATCATGCGACTGCCTCCCTTTACTTCTGCACCCAAAGACATCATATGCAGCGCACCACAAGGATCATCCCTCAGCCTCACCTTGTTCAACATCTACATGACCCCCCTTGCAGACATCATCAGATACCACAGACTAAACTTAATCTCCTACACAGACAACACCCAACTGATTCACTCGCTCACCTCCAACACCAAAACCAACGTATGCAATGCCATGACCAACGTAGCCAAATGGATGAGAGACAACTGCCTCAAACTCAACTCTGACAAAACTGAAGTACTGAACTTCAGGAAGAACACCTCTGCATGAGAACGCAGCTGATGGATGGCAGAACTTGAACCTACACCCACACCGACCGACCAAGCATACAAACCCGGCATCATCCTCGTCAGCCAACTGACCATGAAATGACAAGTCAACGCAGTTGCCTCCTCCTGCTTCCACATTCTTTACAGATTCCACAAAACCTTCAGATGGATCCCAACAAACACCAGAAAGACCATCACCCAGGCCCTCATCACCAGCCGCCTCGACTACAGCAACACCCTTGACACCGGCATCTCCAACAGCTCCTCAGAAGACTCCAACCAGACACAACACTGCAGTCAGACTCATCCTGGACCTCCACACAAACCCACATTGCTCCCCACCTGAGAGACCTCCACTGGCTTCCCATCCAGAAGAGATGCCAGGTCAAGATCCTCATGCACCCATACAAGCTCTCCATGACCTATTACCTGCCTACATCAACCAAGGCCTGAACTGCTACCAATCCGCTAGACACCTGTGCTCCTCACCACTCACCCTTGCACGCACCTCCAGCATCCGTGGCAGCCACAGCGGAGGCTGCTCCTTCTCCTACAGCACTGCCAACATCTGGAATGACCTTCCCCTCCAGCTCTGTACAGGCCCTTTGCTGGCAGCCTTTAGAAAGAGACTAAAGACCTGGCTCTTTGACTGAGACAGAGGGCCCAGATACCCCTAGGTGTGACAGTGTTGCACTTTACAAATGATGTTTGATTGATTGATTGACCATAGTAAAAGGTTGATGATGTTTAACATGTGATATGTTTACCTTTTAACATGATGATCCTTTGTGTAAGTCTTAACTTATATGTTGTGATGACCCTTGCTAAAGCCAGTAGGTATGTTATATTTGAAGTGATCCCCCCGTATATTTTGATGTGCTGTCTGGTATAGGTGGGGGTACTGTGATTTTGGGGGGTCATGACTCTTTAGGGGTCAAATGTGATTTCATAATGTAATCTAGCATATTTTTGTTCTGCCTAATGCATATATTTGTAAATTAACCCCTTCGCTGCCAGGCCTTTTCCCCCTCCTGTGCCAGGCCTTTTTTTGGCTATTTGGGGTAGTGCGCGCTTAGGCCCCTGTAACTTTTTGACCGCATTAGGTAGCCACGCCAAATTTGCGTCCTTTTCTTCCAACATCATGGGGATTCTAAAGGTACTCAGGGTTTGTGGATTCCCCTGGAGGGGTCACAGAAAAGAGCCAAAATACAGCAAAATTTTGTTTTTTTTTGGAAAAATTGGAAAAACGGGCTGCAAATGAAAGCATCTGGGTTTTTCCCTGCAAATGTTATCAAAAAAGGGTTTGTGGGGTTGAAATTACCATTTTCCCAGCTTTTCGGGGATACTTGACTTTTGTCAGAAACCCAACATCTTTTACACAGCTTTGGCATTTTTCTGGGACATAGCCTATTTTTGCTATTTTTGTGCTTTTGACCTCCTTCCAGTTAGTGGCAGAAATGGGTACAAAAGCAATAGTGGATCCTGGAAAGCTATACATTTTCAAAAAGAAGACAACATTCTGAATTCAGCAAGGGGTCATTTGTGTAGATCCATCAAGGTTTTTTTTTAGAAACAAACAGTTAAATGTAGGATAAATTGAAATTTAGTTGAAAAAAACAGCCTTTTGTGTCAACGTTTTCACCTGTAACTTCTTCTAATTATGACAGCTCTTTGAAAGCAATATACCGCTGCATCCGCTGGACATTACTGGTTGTGGGGATATATAGGACTTGTAGGTTCACCAAGAACCAGATGAACCCAGAGCCAAAAACTGAGTAGTAACTTGCAATGGTTTTTTATTATGTACCGGGTATATAGTAATTATTCTGTAAAAAAGTGTACATGGAAAAATCGGTATGAAAGACACCTATGTATTTCTGAAATGGGAACAAAATATAGAGTTTAGAAACAGTAGATATTTGCCCATTTCTGAAATTGGGAATACTCATATTAGCATGAGAATTATCAGTCATTTTTTAGAATGACTTCTTTTTTACACAATATCTTTCATTTGGAAAGCAGAAATGCATGGAAAGTCAATAGATAATAACAGTTCCTTTACAAATCTGAATTACCCTAAGTCTCCCGATAAAAATGGTACCTCACTTGTGTGGGTAGGCATAGTGCCCACGACAGGAAACGGCGCAAAACGCAACGTGGTCACACCACATTTTCACAATGCAAAATTACCCTTTTTTTGCAAACTGCCTAGCTCTAGTTTTTGAACCCTAGCTCTGCGGGCACCTTGGGAAACCTAGCAAACCTATACATTTTTGAAAACTAGACACCCAGGGGAATCCAGGATGGGGTGACTTGACTGCCTCCCACCAGGGTCTGTTACCCAGAATCCCTTGCAAACCTAAAAAATGGTCAAAAAAAATACATTTTCCACACATTTCTGTCGTGGAAAGTTCCGGAATCTGCGTGGATCCACAAATTTCCACCCACCCCGCGTTCCCCAAAGTCTTACGAGAAAAATGGTACCTCACTTGTGTGGGTCGGCCTAGTGCCCGCGACAGGAAACGGTGCAAAACGCAAGGTGGTCACACCTCAATTTTGCAGTGAAAAATGACCCCTTTTTGGCAAAGTGACTAGCTGTAGTTTTTGAACCCTAGCCCTGCCGGCACCTAGGGAAACCTAGCAAACCTATACATTTTTGAAAACTAGACACCCAGGGGAATCCAGGATGGGGTGACTTGACTGCCTCCCACCATGGTCTGTTACCCAGAATCCCTTGCAAACGTAAAAAAATGACAAACAAAACACATTTTCTCCACATTTCTGCTATGGAAAGTTCTGGAATCTGCATGGATCCACAAATTTCCACCCACCCCGCGTACCCCAAAGTCCTACGAGAAAAATGGTACCTCACTTGTGCGGGTCGGCCTAGTGCCCGCGACAGGAAACGGCGCAAAACGCAACGTGGTCACACCTCCATTTTGCAGTGAAAAATGACCCTTTTTTGGCAAAGTGACTAGCTGTAGTTTTTGAACCCTAGCCCTGCCGGCACCTAGGGAAACCTAGCAAACCTATACATTTTTGAAAACTAGACACCCAGGGGAATCCAGGATGGGGTGACTTGACTGCCTCCCACCATGGTCTGTTACCCAGAATCCCTTGCAAACGTAAAAAAATGACAAAAAAAACACATTTTCCCCACATTTCTGGGATGGAAAGTTCTGGAATCTGCGTGGATCCACAAATTTCCACCCACCCCGCGTTCCCCAAAGTCCTACGAGAAAAATGGCACCTCACTTGTGCGGGTCGGCCTAGTGCCCGCGACAGGAAACGGCGCAAAACGCAACGTTGTCACACCTCCATTTTGCAGTGAAAAATGACCCTTTTTTGGCAAAGTGACTAGCTGTAGTTTTTGAACCCTAGCCCTGCCGGCACCTAGGGAAACCTAGCAAACCTATACATTTTTGAAAACTAGACACCCAGGGGAATCCAGGATGGGGTGACTTGACTGCCTCCCACCATGGTCTGTTACCCAGAATCCCTTGCAAACGTAAAAAAATGACAAAAAAAACACATTTTCCCCACATTTCTGGGATGGAAAGTTCTGGAATCTGCGTGGATCCACAAATTTCCACCCACCCCGCATTCCCCAAAGTCCTACGAGAAAAATGGTACCTCACTTGTGCGGGTCGGCCTAGTGCCCGCGACAGGAAACGGCGCAAAACGCAACGTGGTCACACCTCCATTTTGCAGTGAAAAATGACCCTTTTTTAGGCAAAGTGACTAGCTGTAGTTTCTGAACCCTAGCCCTGCCGGCACCTAGGGAAACCTAGCAAACCTATACATTTTTGAAAACTAGACACCCAGGGGAATCCAGGATGGGGTGACTTGACTGCCTCCCACCATGGTCTGTTACCCAGAATCCCTTGCAAACGTAAAAAAATGACAAAAAAAACACATTTTCCCCACATTTCTGGGATGGAAAGTTCTGGAATCTGCGTGGATCCACAAATTTCCACCCACCCCGCGTTCCCCAAAGTCCTACGCGAAAAATGGTACCTCACTTGTGCGGAACGGCCTGGTGCCCGCGACAGGAAACGGCGCAAAACGCAACGTGGTCACACCTCCATTTTGCAGTGAAAAATGCCCCTTTTTTGGCAAAGTGACTAGCTGTAGTTTTTGAACCCTAGCCCTGCCGGCACCTAGGTAACCTAGCAAACCTATACATTTTTTAAAACTAGACACCCAGGGGAATCCAGGATGGGGTGACTTGACTGCCTCCCACCATGGTCTGTTACCCAGAATCCCTTGCAAACGTAAAAAAATGACAAAAAAAACACATTTTCCCCACATTTCTGGGATGGAAAGTTCTGGAATCTGCGTGGATCCACAAATTTCCACCCACCCCGCGTTCCCCAAAGTCCTACGCGAAAAATGGTACCTCACTTGTGCGGAACGGCCTGGTGCCCGCGACAGGAAACGGCGCAAAACGCAACGTTGTCACACCTCCATTTTGCAGTGAAAAATGACCCTTTTTTGGCAAAGTGACTAGCTGTAGTTTTTGAACCCTAGCCCTGCCGGCACCTAGGGAAACCTAGCAAACCTATACATTTTTAAAAACTAGACACCCAGGGGAATCCAGGATGGGGTGACTTGACTGCCTCCCACCATGGTCTGTTACCCAGAATCCCTTGCAAACGTAAAAAAATGACAAAAAAAACACATTTTCCCCACATTTCTGGGATGGAAAGTTCTGGAATCTGCGTGGATCCACAAATTTCCACCCACCCCGCATTCCCCAAAGTCCTACGAGAAAAATGGTACCTCACTTGTGCGGGTCGGCCTAGTGCCCGCGACAGGAAACGGCGCAAAACGCAACGTGGTCACACCTCCATTTTGCAGTGAAAAATGACCCTTTTTTAGGCAAAGTGACTAGCTGTAGTTTCTGAACCCTAGCCCTGCCGGCACCTAGGGAAACCTAGCAAACCTATACATTTTTGAAAACTAGACACCCAGGGGAATCCAGGATGGGGTGACTTGACTGCCTCCCACCATGGTCTGTTACCCAGAATCCCTTGCAAACGTAAAAAAATGACAAAATAAACACATTTTCCCCACATTTCTGGGATGGAAAGTTCTGGAATCTGCGTGGATCCACAAATTTCCACCCACCCCGTGTTCCCCAAAGTCCTACGCGAAAAATGGTACCTCACTTGTGCGGAACGGCCTGGTGCCCGCGACAGGAAACGGCGCAAAACGCAACGTGGTCACACCTCCATTTTGCAGTGAAAAATGACCCTTTTTTGGCAAAGTGACTAGCTGTAGTTTTTGAACCCTAGCCCTGCCGGCACCTAGGTAACCTAGCAAACCTATACATTTTTGAAAACTAGACACGCAGGGGAATCCAGTATGGGGTGACTTGACTGCCTCCCACCATAATCTGTTACCCAGAATACCTTGCACATGTAAAAAAATGACAAACAAAACACATTTTCTCCACATTTCTGGGATGGAAAGTTCTGGAATCTGCGTGGATCCACAAATTTCCACCCACCCCGCATTCCCCAAAGTCCTACGAGAAAAATGGTACCTCACTTGTGCGGGTCGGCGTAGTGCCCGCGACAGGAAACGGCGCAAAATGCAACGTGGTCACACCTCCATTTTGCAGTGAAAAATGACCCTTTTTTGGCAAAGTGACTAGCTGTAGTTTTTGAACCCTAGCCCTGCCGGCACCTAGGGAAACCTAGCAAACCTATACATTTTTGAAAACTAGATACCCAGGGGAATCCAGTATGGGGTGACTTGACTGCCTCCCACCATGGTCTGTTACCCAGAATCCCTTGCAAACGTAAAAAAATGACAAAAAAAACACATTTTCCCCACATTTCTGGGATGGAAAGTTCAGGAATCTGCGTGGATCCACAAATTTCCACCCACCCCGCGTTCCCCAAAGTCCTACGAGAAAAATGGTACCTCACTTGTGTGGGTCGGCCTAGTGCCCGCGACAGGAAACGGCGCAAAACGCAACGTGGTCACACCTCCATTTTGCAGTGAAAAATGACCCTTTTTCTGGCAAAGTGACTAGCTGTAGTTTTTCAACCCTAGCCCTGCCGGCACCTAGGGAAACCTAGCAAACCTATACATTTTTGAAAACTAGACACCCAGGGGAATCCAGGATGGGGTGACTTGACTGCCTCCCACCATGGTCTGTTACCCAGAATCCCTTGCAAACGTAAAAAAATGACAAAAAAAACACATTTTCCCCACATTTCTGGGATGGAAAGTTCTGGAATCTGCGTGGATCCACAAATTTCCACCCACCCCGCGTTCCCCCAGGTCTCCCGGTAAAAATGGTGCCTCACTTGTGTGGGAGGCCCAAGTACCCGCGGCAGGCAAGGGCCCAAAACGCAGTGAGGCGACATCAAAATGGCCTGTCGCAAAACCACCTGGTTTTGCAAGGGGGGTCTCTTAGGTTTTTGGCCCGGTGCTTGGCGGCCATCTAGGGAAACCTACCAAACCCACGCATTTCTCAAAACTAGACACCCGGCGGCTTCCAGGGAGGTATGGCTTGCATGGATCCCCCAACGTTTCCTTACACAGAATCCCCTGCAAACCTCAATTGTTGCTGAAAAAATCACTTTTTTCACACATTTAGGGGTGGGAAAGTAGTGGCATCACCGGGCTCACACAAATTTACCAACACCCAGCGTTCCCCCAGGTCTCCCGGTAAAAATGGTGCCTCACTTGTGTGGGAGGCCCAAGTACCCACGGCAGGCAAGGGCCCAAAACGCAGTGAGGCGACATCAAAATGGCCTGTCGCAAAACCACCTGGTTTTGCAAGGGGGGTCACTTAGGTTTTTGGCCCAGTGCTCGGCGGCCATCAAGGGAAACCTACCAAACCCATGCATTTCTGAAAACTAGACACCCGGCGGCTTCCAGGGAGGTATGGCTTGCGTGGATCCCCCAACGTTTCCTTACCCAGAATCCCCTGCAAACCTCAATTTTTGCGTGAAAAAATCACTTTTTTCACACATTTTGGGGTGGGAAAGTAGTGGCATCACCGGGCTCACACAAATTTACCACCACCCAGCGTTCCCCCGGGTCTCCCGGTAAAAATGGTGCCTCACCTGTGTGGGAGGCCCAAGTACCCACGGCAGGCAAGGGCCCAAAACGCAGTGAGGCGACATCAAAATGGCCTGTCGCAAAACCACCTGGTTTTGCAAGGGGGGTCACTTAGGTTTTTGGCCCAGTGCTCGGCGGCCATCTAGGGAAACCTACCAAACCCACGCATTTCTGAAAACTAGACACCCGGCGGCTTCCAGGGAGGTATGGCTTGCGTGGATCCCCCAACGTTTCCTTACCCAGAATCCCCTGCAAACCTCAATTTTTGCTGAAAAAATCACTTTTTTCACACATTTTGGGGTGGGAAAGTAGTGGCATCACCGGGCTCACACAAATTTACCACCACCCAGCGTTCCCCCAGGTCTCCCGGTAAAAATGGTGCCTCACTTGTGTGGGAGGCCCAAGTACCCGCGGCAGGCAAGGGCCCAATACGCAGTGAGGCGACATCAAAATGGCCTGTCGCAAAACCACCTGGTTTTGCAAGGGGGGTCACTTAGGTTTTTGGCCCGGTGCTCGGCGGCCATTTAGGGAAACCTACCAAACCCATGCATTTCTGAAAACTAGACACCCGGCGGCTTCCAGGGAGGTATGGCTTGCGTGGATCCCCCAACGTTTCCTTACCCAGAATCCCCTGCAAACCTCAATTTTTGCTGAAAAAATCACTTTTTTCACACATTTTGGGGTGGGAAAGTAGTGGCATCACCGGGCTCACACAAATTTACCACCACCCAGCGTTCCCCCTGGTCTCCTGGTAAAAATGGTGCCTCACTTGTGTGGGAGGCCCAAGTACCCGCGGCAGGCAAGGGCCCAAAACGTACTGATGCGACATTTTTTCAGCAAAAATTGAGGTTTGCAGTGGATTCTGGGTAAGGAAACGTTGGGGGATCCACGCAAGCCATACCTCCCTGGAAGCCGCCGGGTGTCTAGTTTTCAGAAATGTGTGGGTTTGGTAGGTTTCCCTAGATGGCCGCCGAGCACCGGGCCAAAAACCTAAGTGACCCCCCTTGCAAAACCAGGTGGTTTTGCGACAGGCCATTTTGATGTCGCCTCACTGCGTTTTGGGCCCTTGCCTGCCGCGGGTACTTGGGCCTCCCACACAAGTGAAGCACCATTTTTACCGGGAGACCTGGGGGAACGCTGGGTGGTGGTAAATTTGTGTGAGCCCGGTGATGTCACTACTTTCCCACCCCAAAATGTGTGAAAAAAGTGATTTTTTCAGCTAAAATTGAGGTTTGCAGGGGATTCTGGGTAAGGAAACGTTGGGGGATCCATGCAAGCCATACCTCCCTGGAATCCCCCGAGTGTCTAGTTTTCAGAAATGTATGGGTTTGGTTGGTTTCCCTAGATGGCCGCCGAGCATGGGCAAAAAGACAGTTGACCCCCTTACAAAACCAGAACGTTTCGACATTGTTTCTACAACATGAGAATTTTGGCACAATATTGCATGGACAATGTGACCGATATTTTGAGGTTTGCAGGACATTGAGGATAAAAAACCTTTTTGGAATTCACAAGAGAGACATCACCATGAGCTCCCATGGGTTTACGACAATATCTACAGTCGGTGGGTTATTTTTACATGGAACATACACCTAGGCAGAGAAACTAAAAAGACAAAGAATCCTGCACAGCCACCTATTCCTCAAACGCACACACATACTGGTTGGATTTGGCACGAGGGCGAGTGATGGTTCAGTATATTAAATTTTATTAACAAGAGATTTCACAAAAATGAAATGCACTGTCAGTAATTCAATGGAGAAAAAACTGAACCAATGACTCACAGCTCGTGAGCTGTAAAGCCACGGCAAGGCACCAACCGCTTTACAGGCCATTCACACACCTTTCATACGTGATACACACAAGACCATTCGCACCACCAGGCACAAAAACAACACATTACAAAATTCACAAAAGGGACAAGGTACACCCTGCTTCAGAAAGGCAAATATTACTGCACAGCCATCTAATTCTCAAGCACACACACATACTGGTTGGATTTGGCACGAGAGTGAGTGATGGTTCAGAATATACAATTGTATTAGCAAGTGATTTCACAAAAATGAAATGCAGTGTTAATAATTGAAAGGGCGAGAAACTGAACCATTGACTCACAGCTCGTGAGCTGTAAAGCCACGACAAGGCACCAACCTCTTTACAGGCCATTCATACACCTTTCATACGCGTGAGACATACAAAACCATTCATACCGCCAGCCGTGGGCCCATCACATAACAAAACTCACACCAGCACACAGCGCCATTCAAGGGCCCATCACTTTCACACGCCCACATTCCTGACACAGCAACTACACAAGCAGATGGATTGCGTGGAGTGGCATTCAGCTAGCAGTGTGTGTAGTGACCAGCAGCAAGTCACTACTCACACAGCCAGCCGAGCGCCAGTCCACGCACACTGCTAGCCGAACACCAGTCCACGCACACCACCAGCCAAGCGCCAGTCCACGCACACTGCCAGCCAAGCACCAGTCCACACACACCGCCAGCCAAGCACCAGTCCACACACACCGCCAGCCAAGCACCAGTCCACGCACACCGCCAGCCAAGCACCAGTCCACGCACACCGCCAGCCAAGCACCAGTCCACGCACACCACCAGCCAAGCACCAGTCCACGCACACCGCCAGCCAAGCACCAGTCCACGCACACCACCAGCCAAGCACCAGTCCATGCACACCGCCAGCCAAGCACCATTCCACGTACACCGCCAAAGAAGTGCCAGTCCACACACACTGCCAACACATTTAGGATTTTTTTAGACAAAAATAAAAACACAAACAAATCACAAATAGATACAAATCTACAAACACAAAATCAGAAACTAAACACATTGCACTAACGCCAACCTTGAAACAGAATCAAATTTTTCAAAGAATACAAACCAATCAGTTAACTTTACCACTCATGATTGCTCCCAAAAAATTTTTTGTGTATGGTACGCTCTAAAACAAGCAGGGACACACAGCCCAGGTTTAGATGGACAGTCGGAGCAGTACATACGAGACTCCTTCCGCTTATCTCTTCGCCAACAGACTCTACATCTCCTAGTGGGAAAATCTTTTGCCGGTGTGGGAGGGATGAAATCAGGAAAGTGGCGATCTTTCAATCGAACCACATCCTCCACCACTCCAAATCTAGGAACACTTGCCTGTTCCACAACAACAAGGCTAGCTATCACAGAGTGCTGAAACTGAAGAAATGTCAACTTTGACGCAGGAGAACACTCCTTGAACACAATAAAAGCATTGAACATTGCTAATTCGAAGAAATGGATGGCCAACTTCTTATACCAAACATAAGCCTTCCGAATAGCAGAGTAAGGTTCCAACCTCTGATCTACTCTGTCAACACCACCCATGTGCTTATTGTAGTCTAGAATGCACACAGGTTTGCGCACTTCAGCAACCTGACCCCAAACAGCCACAGGTGAAGTACTCTCATCATGGATGGTAGTCAGCATGTACACATCCCTCCTGTCCACAAATTTTACAGCTAGTAGTTCATCACTACGCAAGGAACTGCACTGACCCCTCTGAAGTTTTTTGCAAACAAGCTCTTTCGGATAAGCTTTACGGTTAGAGCGGATTGTGCCACATGCAAAAGTGTCCACTTTATACAATTCCTTAAATAATTGCACAGCAGTATAGAAGTTATCAAGGTACAAATGGTGGCCTCTGTTAAACAGTCTCCTAGCAAGATCCCACACAATTTTCTCTGCAACTCCAAAAGTGGACGGACAACCTGGGGGGTCAATAGCAGAATCTCTACCAGTGTACACACGAAAATTAAAAACATATCCTGTCCTACTCTCAGACAACATATACAGCTTAATTCCATAGCGTGCCCTCTTGCTAGGGATGTACTGCCTAAAAACCAAACGGCCCTTGAACAAGACCAAAGACTCATCAATAGATATTTCTTTCCCTGGAGTATAGATCTCAGAAAATCGATCCACAAAGTGATCAAGAACGGGCCGAATCTTAAAAAGACGGTCACAGTCAGGGTGATCTCGTGGCAACGCCATAGAATTATCAACAAAATGCAGCATACGTAGCAAAAGTAAATACCGATTACGAGTCATAACTGCAGGAAATATGGCAGTTGCCAACAAGGGGCTAGTAGACCAATATGAAGCCAAGGTTGGCTTCCTTACCACACCCATCAATGAAGTCAAACCCAAAAACTTCTTAATCTCTTCCAGATATGTGGGAGTCCACCGGGTAGCTCTAGACTGGGGCCTAAGTTTGTCGCTGTTGTTCCTCAAAAACTGTTCAGCATACAAATTCGTCTGCTCAACAATCTCACCCAAAAATACATCATCCATAAACAACTGAAAAAACTGTATAGGCAAAACGTTTTCACAATTCACTGTACACCCTGCATCACCGCTAAAGGCAGGCAACACTGGCTGCACCATGTTTGGATCAACCCAAAGTCCAGCACTTCCAGTAGGAAGCCTAACAGCCTCAGACTGCAATCCAGATGCCTCTTGCACCATCGGCACAGCAGTTTCCTCCTCTAAGACAGGCACTTCATCCGCACTGAGAGTTGCTTCATCCACACCAAGAGTACCTTCATCTGCACTGAGAGTACCTTCATCATCCGATGATTCCATGTTGAGTGAAAACTCACTTCCAGAATCTTCCCCTCCCTCCTCTCCCTCAGACGCACTGTCAGTCTCATAATCATGCTCAGAGGAAGATTCAAGAAGCATACCGACCACCTGTTGAGCAGTCATTCTACGGCTAGCCATATTGCTTACTAATAAAGGTAACTTGTCAACAACAACAAACTCTTTGTAAAATAAGTAATAAGCAAAAAGCACCTTTATCAAAAACTCAAATATACTCCAAAACAATACCGCTCACTTGCCAGAGGCAGCTAAACTACTCACCACCACCAACTCTGTACAGACACAGTATGGATCAACAATATCCCACTAAAAAAGAAAGAGAAAAGCAATTACACATAAGACTATGCAAAACACATCGCAAAGAATTTCATGCTCAAACCACTAACTAAATATGCCGCCATTATGACATCACTTACAAAAAAATTCATTCAGACATTATATTATTACTCATTTGGTGTAAATACAACAACAAAAAATTTCTTACCAACACAATGCAACTACACAAAACTGCAGAACAGCCACCGTCGAAAAGCTTTAGACTAGAATAAAAAGAAGAAAAAAAACTTTATTGTAACATATGCATATAATGCTCTAGACCATCACGTACTGCGCAAAATGTATTGCTTGACCCTCCCACTTTCAAAAAGGAAAGATCGATGGCCCAATCCTTTACAAGCAACTCGGCGAGAATCTGGAACTGAGCCTCAGCTCCGGACCACCCCTCCCTCTTCCCAGTCCTTCAAAACTAACCTCAAAAGTTCTCCTCCTGCAAAGACACTTCCAAACTTAATTCACACCCTCTCTATTGTATGAAGGAAGTCTTTACATTATAGGAAATTCTGTTCTCCATGCCCGTAGAAGTGCCTACCCAGTGTGTTCCTGTGTTTTGCGTGTCTGCCATTTATTGCACTTTTATACCTCTACTTGTACTTTGTACTCTTTTGTAAGTTGACACCACTACAGTACACCTGCTTGTGCTAAGACATCAAGCCTTCTAAGGTCTAGTGGGGCCTTCTACGGTGTAGCATGGGAATGTGCTCCCTCAGTACAGTGGTGTGGTGGACTGGTCATGAATGCTGAACCCGGTTCCCCATTTCCAAATTCAACAGCTCCGGCCATAGTGCCACATCCCCACTGAACGCCATACTTGCCCACTGAGAGAAACTCGCACTGCCTTCAGCTATAACCTAATTGTGCTCGCTATAAACACTTGGATGTGGCTCAATTCAAATTATGCACTTGATAAGAGTAATACACTGCCTAAAAAAAAAAAAGAAACACTCCTAGGGAATGCAAAGCATGTGCAATGTAAGCAGAAACAACATGGGTACCTAAACGATCTCTCACTAACTATTCAGACATCAGCGGTGGTTTCACCGGAAAAAATATGGACATGACTAGAGGGCCCTGAAGGGAACCTTTTCACTGTCCATTGCTTACATCCTTACAAAACATAAGCAGTATGGTAGACCACATCCATAAAAACCGAACCATGGTGCACATTGTGTTTTCCAATGCACCCATCAACCAGGTATTGCAGTACCTCCAGAAATGGTACACTCTCCCACCCTGGAAACAACAATGCTGTTCAAAGTTAGACGAGAAAACAAAAGTAGCACTTCACTGGCAAACTCTGATGCTGGTGTACTTGGATGCAAATAAAAACAATCTGGCCACTTTGCAACCCCTCTGTCTTACTTTATTTTGCCCCCCCTGGGAACAACAATACTGTTCAAAGGAAGACGAGAAAACGAAAGTAGCACTTCACTGGCAAACTCTGATGCTGGTTTACTTGGATGCAAATAAAATCAATCTGGCCACTTTGCAACCCCTCTGTCTTACTTTATTTCGCACCCCCTGGGAACAACAATGCTGTTCAAAGTTAGATGAGAAAACAAAAGAAGCACTTCACTGGCAAACTCTGATGCTGGTGTACTTGGATGCAAATAAAATCAATCTGGCCACTTTGCAACCCCTCTGTCTTACTTTATTTCGCCCCCCCTGGGAACAACAATGCTGCTCAAAGGAAGGCCCTGAAGGGAACTGTTTCACTGTCCATTGCTTACATCCTTACAAAACATAAGCAGTATGGTAGACCACATCCAGAAAAACAGAACCATGGTGCACATTGTGTTTTCCAATGCACCCATCAACCAGGTATTGCAGTACCTCCAGAAATGGTACACTCTCCCACCCTGGAAACAACAATGCTGTTCAAAGGAAGACGAGAAAACGAAAGTAGCAATACACTGGCAAACTCTGATGCTGGTGTACTTGGATGCAAATGAAATCAATCTGGCCACTTTGCAACCCCTCTGTCTTACTTTATTTCGCCCCCCCTGGGAACAACAATGCTGCTCAAAGTTAGACGAGAAAACGAAAGTCGCACTGCACTGGCAAACTCTGATGCTGGTTTACTTGGAAGCAAATAAAATCAATCTGGCCACTTTGCAACCCCTCTGTCTCACTTTATTTCGCCCCCCCTGGGAACAACAATGCTCTTCAACGTTACACGAGTAAACGATAGTAGCACTTCACTGGCAAACTCTGTGATGCTGGTGTATTTGTATACTAAAAAAAAACAGGGCACTTTGCAACCCCTCTGACTTATTTTGTTTCACCCCCCACCCCCCTACCAGCACCCACCGATCACAAGATGTAAAAGAAATCAATCTGGCCACTTTGCAATCCCTCTGTCTAACTTTATTTTGCCCCCGGGGAACAACAATGCTGTTCAAAGGAAGACCAGAAAACGAAAGTAGCACTTCACTGGAAAACTATGTGATGCTGGTGTACTTGGATGCACATAAAATCAATCTGGCCACTTTGTAACCCCTCTGTCTTACTTTCTTTCGCCCCCCCTTGGTACAACAATACTGTTCAAAGTTACACGAGAAAACGAAAGTCGCACTGCACTGGCAAACTCTGATGCTGGTGTATTTGGATGCAAATAAAATCCATCTGGCCACTTTGCAACCCCTATGGCTGACTTTATTTCGCCCCCCCACCCCCATCCCACGCTAGCAGCACCCATGACGCAGAAAACGAGAGAAAAACAAAAACGAGCGTTTTTTTTTCGCATCAATTTCATCAACTAGCGCCTGCACTTGGACGATCTAAGCGTATGGAGAAAGCGGAGCCAACAAAAATACATTTCTACCCCCCCAGCATTGTGCCCCCACCCTACCTAACCCACCGAAGCAACAATACCCCCTCCCCAGCCCCAAAACTGACCTTTACTCTCCGACGCGCAGGAAGCAAATGGCTTCCTGCGCCTCGGAGAGCAAAGGGGAAGCCTCCGGTGACGTCAGCGCGGCTCGCACGCTGACGTCATTGATGACGCGGGCGGGAGGGGTGGGGGGAGGCAGGGGAAGGTCTTCCCCTGCCTCCCCAGTAAAAAAAAAAAAAAATCGCCGAATCACGGGGGGAGCGCCAGTGCTTCCCCCAAGGGTGGGTCCCATGACGAGCTGGACTCGTCATGGGCACAGCGCGACTGTGCTCCATGACGAGTCCAGCTCGTCATGGGCACAGAAGGGGTTAATGCTTAGTATTTAATAGTGTGTATGCAATAAATTTACTTTTCTTTTTCCTAAAGATAAAGCACTGACTGGGCAATCATTTTTTGAGTGTTGGCATTGCGTGTCAGTAAATGGTGAATACTAGCCCACACCACCTCTTCTGAGTCGGCCTTAGACTGCTCTCCTTCACTACCCTGAGTGAGTTCAGTGCTACAATGAGGTGCTTGGCTCCCCGTAAGGGAAAATTGTGGACCTGTTACTTGCGCTCACCTCACATCCTGCACAACAAATTATCCAATTTTCTACACTGTAAATGAACCTTGCCTTTTAAAACATATCTATTTGTAAATCTTTAAATCTAGGAGGCATAAATAGTGTTGATGTGAGGATATAAACATTTACAGAGCATTTGTGCATTGACTCTTGAAACCTGCCACTTTCTATGGCTCCTCGATTTGTTCCTAATTTTATTCCCAAGCTTATGATGTCATGCAGCACCATGGTGACACTCCACAAAACTTCACTTTCCCTACCTCCGATCTCCCATCTCAATCCGTTAAGGATGCTGCAGAACAACATACAGTATTTATTCCAGAGCTTTTGAGTCAACCAGTGGCGTAGGAAGGGGGGGACACAGCACTGTCTGCTATATAAGAAACCTCACTGTAAGTCTCAAAATTCTCAATAGCAATAATACTGCTAAAGTGCTCATTCTGGTTTAAAAGAAACACCTGATGATGTCATTTTTGAATGGCTTTGTTACCTAAATCAGTTGTTGATTGCTGATTCGATGTCTTTCATCCCTGGTCTTACTGTGTTCTAATTGCATCCATCTTGGAATGGATTTTCTTTAATTATTTCTGTAATGTATGTTTAAATTTATGACAAACTCAATTACCAAGAAATGTTAGTACGTTATCCTTACCATTACTGTTGTGTAGTTCCTATCTATCCGTAGGACCTGCACGTTTGTTGGACAACATAAACTTTGGGGAAGGTGCCTAGACTGATTCCGGGCACCTCCGTAGGATATGTTGGCCTAGAGACCAGTTAGCTCACAGTGCCACCATAAGCCCCCCTAACCTTTCCAGGGAGCAAATAGTTTCTGGAAACCACTTATCATGACAACCCTGACCCCTCAGGGATTGTGGAAACTGATCAGACGTGGAACATTTTGCTCAGTCACTTGTGCTTACTTGTGCTCAGAGAAGTATACAGAATGCACAGTGGGATGTTTTCAATATATTTATCAAACCAATGTTATTCTTGTATGGAATGCATGTGCTGCAAAAATCAGTAGACAGGAACAGTCAAATGTGATTACAAGCACCAATAGTGTAAATAGTAGATATAGTTCTACCATGGTGCTAAAACAGTGTATATATGCAGGCATATAAACAAGGCAGTAATCAGGCGTACTTCTATTTTGCGAAACCCTACTCTAAGTGTACCTAGAGGGTGTGTGTGTGTGTGTGTGTGTGTGTGTGTGTGTAAAGTCAAGAATCCCCCAAAGGAATGATCCAAACCCATTACCTAGCAGGAGAGCATATAAGACCCCATCTTGGTCACAAACTGGAGAGTCCCTCATGGAGATGTTAGACTGCTGCTCTCGCTCAGCATTCAGTTACCCTCTGTGTCAGCTGAAGGGCCCCCTCTGCTAATCTATTGGGATGCTCATTATTTAAAATAGAAAGCAGCCTTACAGTGTATGTTCTAGATTAGCAATGTTATGAAAATGTAGATAGCTCTGTCGCCCGTGGAGGAAGACAGAACAGCATTTGTACATAGTGCGCAAAGGGGCCTTCTACATGATATAATGTTGTAATGTAATGTTGTGCAAAGCTAGATGTGTAACAAAGTGGTTTTAGAAAAACTAATCCAACATTGTTGTGCATACAAATATGTGCAAAAGTTCACGACAGAAACATTATTGTGAAAAATAGGACAATGTAAGAAATTAGCAGCATTGTTACTTGGGCCTAACCCGGGAATATAACATTACTAAATCATTAGAGGAATGCTCTTATGGCATTTACAATTCCAATTGATTTTGTCATTTTTTTTATTGATTGCTTGTTCACATAAAACTTTGTGGTTTAGCCTTACCAAACTGTGCTATGCTATACCCTCTTCATGAACATGCTATAATTTGTTAAATGCATGGAAAAGTGAGAAATTATAAAAATTATATTTTCATAAGTACCTTATTTTCCCGTTTTTAAGAAACATGCAACAAATTAGAAATTATGCATACCGTTTATTACTTTAGGAAACTCTGAAAAATATGATGTTTCTTTAGTAAAATAACAGAGAGGAAAGTTGCTCACTAAGCAGATGCATAGAGAGAAGAAAATTAAAATTAACTCAATTATTTTCTCTCTTAAAACAAGCTTTGGTGAGCAACTGGAAAGATGCTGATTATATTGTGCAGCCCGCTAAGCTTGATATGGATATTTGCCAGCTGGCAATGCCACATTCTGAAGGTGTTAGATCTGGGGGTCTCTAGTTGGCAGAGGTTGGTACCTTTGACCAAATAGGGACCCTTGCTTCTAGTCAGGGTAAGGGGAAACACACTATTGATAACCCCTGCTCACCCCCTTGGTAGCTTGGCACGAGCAGACAGGCTTATCCCCAAGGCAATGTGTATAGTATTTGTACCAACACTCACAGTAACACAGTGAAACACCACAAATGGACGCCACACAAGTTATTTTTAAAAATATAAATCTCTTTATCTGATTAAGCAAGATCAAAACGGCATAAAACCAACATACACAATTAATCCTTTTTCTCAAGAAGTGTTCTTTAGAATGACCTTGCAAAAATAAAAGAACTGGTAAAAGTAAAGGAATTTGGCGAGTCAGTATGGCTGTAGACTCTGTTTCCAACTTGTGGAAAGTAACTTGAAAAAGGTGCTCCTACCAACAATGCCCCCGCTGTACTGGTAGCTCAAAAATGCTGCACTTGTAGACAAGAACACTGTCCTTCATGGACAACAATACATCCCACTACACCCGTAGCAAAAGAATGCTGCACTTGGTAGGTTTTCACAACAAGATGCCCCCGCTGTACGTGTAGCTAAATTGCTGCTTTAATCAGTTTGTGGTGAAGCGTCCAGCTCCTGAGAGCGGGCCCCGGTACTGTAGCACGTCAGGTGTGCTGGGACGGGCCGTCGGGAAGGACAGGGTGTGGAGGCTCCACCGACCAGAGCACTGCCTCTCTCCAACCCTGCCTAGGTAATTGCACACAGCTGCGCTGGACCTGAGTCCGAGCGGTTACCTGGGGGTTGCCTCGTCGTCTCTGCCCCTCCCACTGGACGTCTTCAGGCTGGCCTCATCACCAACAGCTGTTCTCCCGTGGCAGAGTCGGGTTGTTCACCTGGTCTCAGCGCGGCAATGACACCCAGCTGGGCGGTTCCTCCTACAGCAACGCTGCCTCAGGAATGCTTCTTGTTTGCCAGGCAACCCTCCGGCTCTGCCCTCGCTGCAACGCGGCTCCTCTCCTCAGCGGACCCGCCTCGGGCAGACAGCTTGAGTAGCGGCAGTGAATTAAATAGTAAACACCAGGTAATTCTGGAGATCGGGGGCCGGTGGTGATGAGATACCGGCCCTTAGTCGTTCTCTCCAATCACGGGCTGGCAGCGGTGATGCACGCAGTGCTCTCGGTGCTTCTTGAGAGCAGATAAGTGTGCAGGCCAGACAGGCTTCACGGCGGCACCAGCGACGTCCTGGGGGTACACAGTTATCCCCAGAGACAACAGAGATAGCGGAGCATGGTGCAGGGCGAGTTTCAGGAGTTTTGGCAACACTTTTGTATCCCTGAGTTTCCAACAGGATGCCAGCTCTTCTCAGGCCCTTGGAGACAGTTATACTTCAGAGGGGACAAGGCACACAGCTCCTCTTCAAGTAGGGGGACACAGCACACAGCAGAAAGTCCCTTAGTCCTCTTCCTCAGCAACAACAGCAACTGCAGGTCAGCCCCCAGACACACAGCAATGGCAGCACTTTTCCTCAGTTTTCTTCAGCTGTTCTTTTTTGGCAGGGATTCCTCCTTGATCATGAAGTTTTCTAGTCTAAAGTTTAGGGGTTTCAGCTCAGATATTTATACCCAAATGTCTTTGTTCTTCATGTGTGAGGGGTCCTGGACCCAGTTCAAACCAGTTCTGGGTGCACTCTGCCAGTGCACATCTTCTTCCTTTGTGAGTGTGGGCCAGGGCCATCAGATGCACCGCAGGAGGTGGAGCCAGCATTGTGGAAGGCAGGCACAGCCCTATTCAGACCCAGGTGCTACTCCTCCCACCACTCTACATGCAGACAGGCCTATTCAGCCTAGTGCTTATTCATCCAGCCTCCTGGAGCCACCCCAGCCTCTGTCACTCACAAACCAGACAGTCAATCCACAAACAGGCAGAGGCACACAGAAAGGTTGAACAAGAAAATAGCCACTTTCTAAAAGTGGCATTTCCAAACTTAGAATTTAAAAACCATCCTCCCTAAAAGATGTGTTATTAAATTCTGAGTTCCGGAATACCAGATTCCAACTTTATATCTATGGGAAGATATGCAGGTAACATGTTACACAGCATTCCCCATTCTACCTTATGGGCAAGATAGCCTTTCAATAGTGAAAAACGAAATTGGCAGTATTTCACTATCAGGACATGTTACCCACACTAGTACTAGGTCCTACCTTTCACATACACTGCACCCTGCCCAGGGGGGTACCTGGGACCTACCATAGGGGTGTCCAATCTGTAAGAAAAGTGTAAGAAAAGGAAAGGGTCAGGCCTGGCAAGTGTGTACACTGGCCAGGACAACAAGGCAGTTAACAAACTGCGCACAGGCACTGCAGTGGGAGGCCTGAGACACCATTTTAGGGCTACTCATGTGGGTGGCACAATCAGTGCTGCAGGCTCACTAGTAGCATTTGAATCACCAGCCCTGGCACACTCAGTGCACTTTACTAGGGACCTACTTGTAAAACAAATATGCCATTCATGGATAGCCAAGCACAATAATAATTTAACCAGGGAGCACTTGCACTTTGGCACTGATCAGCACTGGCAAAGTGCCCAAAACATCTAAACCAGCAAAAACGAATTCTAGCACAGTGTCAAAAATACAGGAGGTAGAGGCAAAATGTCAGGGGAAACCACGCCAAGGATGCCAGGTCTAACGGAAGGCGAATATGGAAAGCAGGTATTGGTTGAAAATTGTATATGGTTGTCCTTGGGGTTCTACTGCGCTCTCACTAGCCAAAAGGAAAACCTGCCTCTCCAGGATTTAATTTCCCCCATTCTACTGCGACATCTGTGTAGAACTTTAGTCATTATTACCTGAAAGGTCATCTGATTTTTCAGTGAATAGAAAATCGATCTTTTATTTTAAGATTTGCAAATTTTTGGACTGTGTTGACTGTCAGAACATTTTGACTAGTTGTATTAAGCTAGGAAAGGGTCTTAAATATAACGATAGCCATTAGATTGCCTATGTATTAAATGGAGCTGGGAATGTTTACCTGGAGCTACTTTGCTTCTTTGACAACACTTTGGGCCATATTTATGACCCGGCTTGCATATCTTTGAAAGAGTGACGCAAACCTTATGTCATTTTTTTGAAGCCATGCAAAGACAATTTGTATGGCGTTGAGTGGCTCCAAAAATATGGAGTAATGCAACGCAGTGCAAATCACTGCGTTGCGTTACTCTGAGCTGGGTAGGCGTTTCATGGGTGTTGCCTGGGTGATCACATGCAACTCCCATGGTTTTTAACGTATTCCCAGATTTACAAGACCATGTAAACCTGGGAATGTGCCAAAAAGAAACGCCTCCCAGGAGAAATATGTTTACTACTCCTTGTTGTTTTCCACATCCTATGTGTGCTGCACTCTGCAGCACACATAGGAAGTGGAAAAAGCCTCTCAGGGTTGTTTTTGTGCAGGAAGGTTCCCCCTTCCTGCACAAAAACAATCCTGCCTAGGACACAGGCACCCGTGCACCACAGTGCAACTGTGCCTGCATTGACACAAGGCTGTCAAAATGGCGACAGCGCAAGGAAAAAGGACAGGAATGCGCCGCATTGGATTAATACAGTGCATTCTTGACCTTTCCTTGTGAGGCAGGGCAGCACAGCAGGGTGACTTGATTCGCTGCGCTGTCCTGCACCACTAAAGTCGGAAAGTATGGCCCTTTGTTGTGTTCAATGTAAAGAGATTGATATTTGGGTCAGCTCCCACCCTTCAAGGACTCGGTTTGCTTGGGTGAGCTCAAACGTCTTATTTTTGTATATTCGCCTACGAAAATGAACAGAAAAAACCTCAACAAATCCACCGCCAACTACATAGATATAGAGATTGTGGGGTTTATTTACAAGCCCGTTGAGCCGCCCATGCATCACTTTTCTCCATATAAAAGTGACGCACGGGCGGCGCAAGGGGCTGGTAAATAATTCTTTGGCCGGTAAAGCAGACTACCACATGAAAGGTTTTGCATTGATAATAGCATAATACTGCCTCATTAAGCGTGATTTAGTAAATACATTTTATCCAGGCGCGATAAGCTTCACTCCTGGGATACTCCTCCATTGAGGTGAATGAATCATTTAATCATAAAAAGGCACATAAGGAACATTTTGGATCTTTCTGTAAATATTTGTTATTAATACGATTTTTTCTCAAACACGATGCACTAGATTTTGATAAACAAAAAAATATTGGAGCTTCCTTAAATGCAGCTAATGAAAATATAATCACTGTGTGAAAATGTTGGGCCACACAGGAAAATCTCAGTCCATCTGCCTGAAAAAAAAAGACAATATAAAGCGTTTATTGCTGAAAATGGCTAATATTTAAATGTTATAATTCAATGGGGAATCTTTAAAATTGAGAACTCTGCTTACCTGCTGGGGACTCTTGTCTGCTGTCCTGCTGTTGGCGTTGCTGCCGCCGTTCCCGGGTGCCTCCTTGCTGTGTGTCTCCCTCGCCGCCGTTACTACCTCTCGCGGCCGGAGACTACAGCCCCCAGAGTGCTTTGCGGGCCCTGACGCTATCCACGCGCCCGGAGGCGCATTAAGGAGCGTCGCTCCTCCAGCGTCGCGGGATGCGCGCGGGCGGCGCCTGGCTAAGCCCGGGCAAAGGGCGGGCCCTCTGTGGCCCTCAGAGGCCTGAGGAGGCTGGACTGGGCCAGAGACTCAGTTCCTATGAGATTGCAGACTGAAATATAGATACACTCAGTGAGTCGTGACACATTATATTGCGTTTGGGAGATTGTTTTGTTTTATTTTTATTCTGGTCATTTTTGTTTATATATATGTAATTCCACCAGTTGATGGTGTAACTAATAGTATAACTCATTAAGCTTTGTTTTTGGGCTGTTGTGTCAGTATGTTGAAACAGAAGGCTCCTTCTGGGCCACGTACTATGGATAATTACTTGGTGCAGGTGGTGAGCAAAATAAATACTGAAAGGCGACAGTCATTAGGGATAAGCATTTCTCCACCACCGGTAACCCCTTCTCAGGGCCCGTCAGATCATATATTATTGGATGAGAACAGTCGATTTAACACCACGAATGTGGATCTCTTAGCTGAGGGACTGCCCGATCTTGAGCAGACCCCCCCCCCATTTTAGTGGATCTAGATTATTGCCCTGATAAGGTGCTACAATGTTCCCCTACCCCAGTAGCGCGGGCAGTTAGAACATGTAGGAAAATTCAAATTAAGAAGGGGGGGACACGAACTGCAAGGAAGCGGGTAGCCTCACCATTAGAACAATCTGAAATAGATACGGCTTCTAAGTCGAACAATGTCAGTTTAGATGTTGATACGACAAAGAACTTAGCGGATATTATTGAATTAAAGATCAGAGGTATTATACACCCTCTTGTGTCAAAGATCGAAGATTTAACAGCAGAAGTCGCAAGACTGGGTGGACTTCTTAAAAAGGCCTTGGAGGAACCAGGCAGAGTAACTACTGCCACAATCAATAGTAAATGTAATACTCAGAGTGTTCTTTCTATTAAGGCTACAGGCAACAAGGAAAATGTCATAGTTAACCCCATAACATCTAATGTGCCAACTCATTGTGACAGTCAGGTTACAACTGTTATTAAAAATAACGAGGGCTGGGAAGAAATTAATAGAGGACACGCCACTAACCTTCCGCCCGAGTGTGCACCATATGTGGTAGTATTAACAAATGTCCCACCACTAGAAAACAGGGGTTACCAAGAAACACATTAAAAAATAAAAGTTTATCATGGTTGAATAGACAATGCGGTTTCCGGTTATACTTCTCTGACCAAGTCCTGACTACCAGGATAGTTAAATGGATAGGGAGTTCTAAGAAAAGCTCGAAGGGGGACAGTGTGATTGTACATTTTGAACACCCACAACATGTTGCCACTGTCCTCCTAAGAGCTGCATCCCTTCCAACCTCTGATGTCAATGTATGCGCTCGATCGCTAGGTTTCTTCTACAGCCATCTTAATAGCAATCAATGCGAGAGTAGCGGAATTATTACCCACCCGGATACTTATAGACCTCATTTTGGTATCCCAACCCAAAATAGATTTCATGCCCTTAGTTCCCTGGACTCTAATGATTGACTTTTACAAGAGAGTGAGATGTATTCAGTGAGGACTAAAAGCTTTGGTGTAGATGACTGTGTTGATAAAACTATATTTAAGGTCACACCACCCACGCCCCTTTTGATTGAGGAAGAGATTGTTCGCGAGGGTCTTGTGGATCCATGCAACTTGGGGCAATCTATTGGGGGGGCCACTGTTACTGAATATGTCACTAGTCCTGCTACCAGAACAGGCACATGTTCCAGATTGGCCTGCTGGAATGTGGCCGGTTTAAAATCGAAGGGTAGAGATTCAGGCTGGGAAACTTTTATTAACAAGTATGATATCTTGTGTTTCCAAGAAACCTGGTGCAAAGGAGATGTTGATTATGAGGGATTCGTGTCATATAACCTGCCAGCACGGGGAGATGGACCTGGAAGAGCTAAGGGGGGTTTACTCACATTTATATCGGTCCATCGCAGAATACTGGTGAAAAAGTATATACCGGTAGGTGACCTTGTCCAGATGCTCTAGATCTCTGAAGGCAAAGGTCGTAATTTCCTTCTGATCAACTATTATAATAATATATTCGATAGCACCAGGGGTAGAATAGTAACAGATTTGGCCAACACCATTGATATTCTGAGTTCGGAATCCAATGTTGTATTTGACATAATTTGGTGTGGGGACTTTAATACCACGTTGTGTGAATTGTTACCTTTAAAATCATGTGGGGTCACTAATAACGCTGGATGGGAGGTACCGCACTTTGGACATGATACTTATGGAGAAATCTTGAATAAATTAATGGGATGTCAGGACTTAGAAATATTGGATTGTTGTAAGGATGGAAACGGCTTGGCCATCCCTACATTTAAAAATTGGCGTTCTAACTCAGTGATTGACCATGTGTTAGTATCTTCTAGTATTCTCGACTGTTTTGCCCCACTGGAAATTGAAATATCAGCGGCAAGCGACCACAATTGTATTATTGTAGCCACGTCCTTATGGGAGGAGGGTGATGTAGAGGTGGGGACAATAATTGATAATATAGAAGCTTAGCGGGCCAATGGGGTAAGACTTAGGTGGGTTGGGGAGAAAGCTTCAGAATTGACCACATCTATAATAAAGGGGAATTTGGTAGACATTGTTTTTATTTTAGAAAATAGATTCGACCATGAGCGGGTCTTATCTTGTTTTAAAGGGATCAACACTGCCATTGATGCTAAGTTTACCGGTCGTAATAGGGGTTGTTTAAGAACTGGACCTGGCTGGTTTGATCATACCTGTTTGGCAGCTCTGACTAGCCTCAAGCAGGCTTTAGCAATGAAGCCTAGGGATAAAAATTTAGTTATAAACTTAAGACTAGATTATAAAAACGCTATCAAATCTGGGAAGGGGTTCTACAGCAGCAAGCTTGGGATTCACTTAACCAAGCTGCAGAACTTTCTAATTGCACATTATTTTGGGCAACGGTTAACTCCCCATTCCTCAAAGAGGCCAAGGTACCCGAGTTAACAGCAAACGTCTCCAGTGAAGGCTGGATTACTCACTTTTCGACAATTTTTGACTCTGACAAAACCAATGATGCTGGTTCATCTAGTTGGCCTATTTTGCCACTTGATATCTCTGTGGATGAGGTTATTAGTGGGATTTGGGCGAGTAAGGGCGGGAAGGCTCAAGGCCCGGGCGGGGTCCCGATTGACGTTTATAAAGCCGCACCTAAAGTCTGGGGTCCCCTGTTGTCCGTTGTTTTTAATGCTGCTGTCTGTATTGAGCCCCCTCCAACCTGGGGGGAGTTCATTATCGTTCCAATTTATAAAAAAGGAAGCAGGTCTGATGCAAAGAATTACCACCCTGTCTCCTTATTGGACTCCTCTATAAAGGTTATGAGCAGAATTATGCTTATAAGACTGGAAGAATGGGTGGAACAGGATGGTATTCTGGCAGACAGCCAGTATGGTTTTAGGACAGGCAGGGGTACGCTTGATCAATGTGTTAATTTAGAACTGTTGATCGGGAAGTACAGTGACGCAAAACCTGGCCTTATGCACCTATGCTTCGCTGACTTAAGCAGCGCTTTCGACATGGTTGACCACTCAATTTTGTGGCCAACCTTGTTGAATATGGGAGCACCGGAGGGTATAATATTTTTTCTTGCCAGGATGTATGAAAAATTAAAAACCTGTGTACGTTTTGGCAGGAAGGGAGAATATACCCCAAGCTTTAGTGTCAAACGTGGTATTAGGCAGGGTTGTGTTTGAGCTCCTCTCTTATTCATTTTATTTATTAATGGAATTGATGCCATTTTAAAGGAAGTGAACGCTGATGCTCCTAGGATCAATGGTGTTTCAGTGCCGGTGTTATTATACGCCGATGACGCTGTATTGTTATCCAGAACTCCTGTAGGATTGCAGCGGTTGATGGATAGCTTTGCATCCTTTATTAAAGATAGGAAATTAGCTATTAATAAAGGGAAAACGTACACCATGACCTGTGGTCCCAAGAATCCAAAACAGACCATAAAAGGGTATTTTATTGATAATGTAAAGGTGCAACATGTGGATAAATTCTGTTATTTAGGTATTACCTTCTCAAGTGATAAGAAGTGGATTTCTGAATTCAATAACATACGCAATAAAATGGCTAGAAATGCCCACGGCATCTTTAGATTTGCCGCTAAAATTGGGGACCGTAGGACCGGGGACATGCTTAAAATTTACCAGGCTAGATGCGTAACAATTGCGTTGTATGGGGCAGGAATTTGGGGTTATTGTTGCGCCCACAATCTGCAGCTCGAAGAAAATCTTTTCCTTAAAAAACTTTTATGCTTGCCCGCATCGGCCTCTAATGCTTTGAGTCACCGGGAATTATCTGTTTACCACCTACTTGACCTTTTATCCCTTAGGCCTTTGATGACCTGGCGGTCCATTTGGCTGAAGGATAAGAAGTCTTTTACTAGATCTATTATCCAGGACTGTTTGCAACTAGACAAATTTGTAGCAATACCCTGGATTAAATACATTATTGTGTGTTTTTCGGATATTTTTAACCTGAACATTGTAAATGATCCCAAAGCAGTTTTACTGATCCCCAAAGTCGAGTTAAAAAGGGTTTTTCTGGCCTTTGTAGAGAGAAAGAGGGCTGTTGCCGCTGGAACTCTGTCCACTGTCACATTTTATAACAGATATTTATCTACGGATGGATTTCCTGTCCACTTAACCTTGGTCACAAGACCGTCACATAAATTTGTGTTAACAAGACTCAGATTTGGAATGGCGCACCATTTGGTGGGCCATCCAACAATGAAAAAACATCCATCTGGGCCTTGTAGATGTGACGGGATCTCCATGCAAAGAACATTGCACTTTATGCTATTTTGCAAATTGTATTCTAATTTTCGGATTGCCCTTCTCAAACTAATGTTTGTTAAATATGGAACACGTTCAGTTGAGCAAGCAATGAAACTAATTTTTAATTTGCAATCTGCGGATATTTGTTTTTATATTGCAACCTTTTTAAACAAATGCATCAATTCCAGGAAAAGTATGTGTTTTTAACCATGGGTGCAAATGCCCCTATTTTTTTAATTAGTATTAATTAATTAATTTATTGTTTTTAATGTATTGTTATATCTGCCATAATCTGCCCTTGCATTTTTTCTTATTATGTTTGTGTATTGTGCTTTTATGGTCATTAATTTGCACCGAATAAAGCTTAATTGAATTGAATTGAATTCAATGAAAATCGATCACCAGAAAATCACCACTAAAGGGGCTAGTTGCCATCTCCCTGGGTACAGCAAAAAAGCTGACATTTTTGTCTAAGGATTTTTGATATAGAAAAAAAATGTTAACAACCACGAAAAACAGAGCACTCCAATAAACCCTTACTGTACCTTGTGAAAAAGCATTTTAATCAAGCAGGACTGTGTATCTGCAAAAAAGTTTTAAAAGCGGTTTTAAAAATATGGGTATAGGTGGATTTTTCATTCATTTGACTTGTTATCACGTTTTCAGTCGTAGAAACTATTATATCTTTCCATGTAGAACATATTAGTGGCCATTCATGTGCAAGAAAACTGCAACATTCTTGCAAGAAAATTCTGAGATTCCAATGTTTTGATTATTATCTAAAAAGTGCCAACTGCTACAATCCCACTTGTTTGCTGCAAAAGATGTCTGGAGATTTGGGGAGCGGTCTAAAACAATTTAAACAAGGAATGCAAAATTGTTAGAACAGAATTCAAAACTCGCTCGTGTCTGCTCTTAAGTGCATCATCAATGGATCTTAAAATATCCCCTTTTGAGTAACCAACCTTTAAAAAATCATTACTTCAAGGACGAGGAAGTAAAGTGTCATCAATTGTAGAAAAAGGCTAGTGAGAAGGGGCACGGCTCGCCCGTGGACTCAGCATTGCAGATTTGATCTCTGTGAGAAGCATTCTAAAACAAGTAATGTCAGTAGGTCTGTCTTGCATTTTCGGTAATAAGCTTTACGGACGTAATTGGTGTTCTGAAATCATATTTCATAAATTGTTTTTAGACAGCAGACTGTATAAGCCACACTGCAGCTTATTTACAAGCCCCTTGTGCCGCCCGTGCGTCACTATTTCCCATTTTAAAAGTGACGCACCGGCAAAAGTGACGCACCAGCGGCGCACGGGACTTGTAAATAAGCTCCACTGTCTTTACGAACGCAATTGGTGTTCTGAACTTGTAATTCAGCAGCAGCCTAGCTGCGGGAACAGGGAAGCTGCTGGGTGCGTTGAATCATATCAGTGACTCCATGGCTGAATGTGGCTGCGCCTCGGGACGTCAAAGGATCTTTCCTGTAATGGAATCAATTAAAGGAACATTTCTTTAGTATTCCCAGCAATTCATTTGTTTTGGTGTAAAGTGTGACGGCTGAGTATACTTTCAGATGTAAGATAGTTCCTCATGCATCCCCATGGAAGCACTTTCTAGGAAGCAGGGGTATACACAATAGTTTGGCTGAGCCAACTTAAAAAAACAAAATTCTCTGTGTGCAGAAGCAAAGAAATTCTAAGAACTTTGCTTCAATCTATTGCAGAAACAAGCAAAACAAATCAAGAACAGACCAGTTTGGGAAGTTTGTCTTTCTCCCTTATGAAACAAGAACATGTTTTTTGGAACCCAATTTTACTCTGCAAGCAAATTAAACAAGCAGTTGCAATGCAATTCGTCTCGCATTTGCGAGAGTTCAAGCTATTGGCATTTTAAATGACAATTGGCCACATGCATCAAACCATGCCTTTGCGATTCCTTAATTGCGAATTTTAAGAATTCGCAATTTAAGAATCTCAAATGCCTATGCATGTAGGAATCGCAAATAAATGTGCGATTCCTACACATTCCTTATTTGCGACTCGTAAATTGCGATTCGCAAATAGGTAATTGCTTCCTATTCATTTCAGGCCCATAGGAATCAATGGGAATTGTATGCGCAATTTGCCAGTACCTAATAGGTACTCACAAACTGTGCATGCAATTTCAAGGGTGCCAAAAGGACACCCTGTTGCACCCCTGAAATTGCAATGTGAACACATGTTGCGCACACGCATGCCCCAAGGGCATGTGTGTGTGTAATATAGAACTTTGAAAAATGCACTTTAATGCATTTTTCAATGTTTTTTTGCAAAATACCATCAAGTTTAACTTGACGGTATTTTGCGATCCCTAATAGGGAAATCGCTATTCGAAATCGCATCATGGATTGCATTTAGGGAAACACGATTTGCGAATCCCTAAATGCATTCGCAATTTAAGTAATCACCAATTTTGCGATTACTTAAATTGCGATTTTGCATTTGGGTTGATGTATCCCAAAGGCAAAAATACAGTTCGCAAAGGGGCAGATTCTACGAATCTGCCCCTTTGTGACCTGTATTTGGAATGATGCATGTGCCTGCAAGTCTTTTATTTATCTGTTTTAAAAACCTACACATAAATAAAAGGCATTGTCATTTACAATGCCAATAGCTCAAACTCTCGCAAATGCAAGACCTATTGCATTGCAAATTGTAGTGCAAATGCTTGTTGTATGTGCTCTCACTTTCTCCTAGCATTGTTCCACATGGCTGCTGCACAAACACAACTGGTTATGTTGAAGTACGGTACATGGAATGAGGAGCAGCACAGCTCCCATAATATGAATCTTTCGTGCAAATAAAGCACCATGGCATTAATACGCTTTAAGGGTCACTCTGACTATTGGAAGCGAGGAAATGTTGTACACCTCAAGCAACGTAAGACAGTACCTTAACAGATGTGTCATAAACATTAAGTCACTGGCCTTCTGACTTCCAGGACATCACGTGTAGCTACTAGGTACATGCCAAATACAAAGGCACTTAATAAAAAGGACACACTTGCAGCTGGTCCAATAAAGTTATCCTGGCTTGGACACGCGCATAATTTATGTCAGCGGAGTGTTAACTCTTGAGGTTAACACAGTGCTCCCAGGTCTCGGTGATTGGCTGCAGGAGATTTTGCTGGTGGTTGGCTACTGCACTGTAACTAAGAGCCCTGGTGAGGGAGATTGCTTGATGCAGACAGGAGCGAAATAAAATATATGTAATTTTTTTTTTTTTAAGAGTTGGTTGAGCCGTGTGCAAGGAGACGGGCAGCCGCTATTATTAAGCATGTACATAAACATTATTTTTACTGAGTTAGGTGAGCCCTGCATGCCCACCACTATTATGTAAATTAGACCAGATTTCTTTAATTAAGACATTGCCCGCTTCGCGGGCGTGCATGCAGCGGGGGAGGGAGGGGTGAAAGGAGCATATTTACGAAGTTATAGCACGATGCTCTGGTAAAAACAAAAAACAAAGCCACAGAAAGCATAAAGATGGTGGAGGGAGGGGAAACAAAGGAGGAAGCGTCCAAGCAGATAACTGTAAATATGATAGCACCCACTTCGCGGGCATCCGTTCACTGGGGAACAGACCATATTTAAAGGTTTCAAAGAAATGCAAAGTCTGTTAGGAAGCGTCCGCCTTTACTCAAGCTGGCGTCACCTGCATGCTGTGTCCATTAATTAAGTAAATAGTTCTTGGAACTGCTAATAAAAGCTCCTGAGTTAGGACACGAGTAAAAGAGTCAGTCCACATCGGAGGTAACAACAGAACACAGGGAGGTGCTAAAGGGGGACTAATAAGCCTATTAACAAATTGGAATACAACATTTACAAAGGACAGTGATTCAAGCCAATAAAAAATATGTCCGGGAGCGGGCGGAGCTTCAATTCCATACCTGAATACAGCATTCCTCGCAGACAGCGCATGCGCTGCCCAAGCTCGACCTAAAAATATATTTGAGTATTTCACCTATTTAACTTTTTGTGAAATCAGTTCACCTACCCTTAGCCAATAGCATGATAGTGAGAATGAAACACTTATCTGGATTGATCTAATTGTGATGGACGTCTCAATCTAATAACTGAAGGGGGCTCGATCGGGCAAGCAAATTGTTTGAAGGGGAATGACCTATTGGTACACTCTCTTTGTATTGAACAGGAGCTGTTGACTTCACCAGACCTAAAAATTATTTAGATTATGCAAAGGAAGGAAAGTAGATCTAGATAACAAATTCTAGCCTGTGAGAAAAATGCATTTTTATCAATGAAAACTCCCAGTTTTTCAATTAGGTCCTAATTACGATGTCGGTTGGTAAGCCTGTGACCGCTCATTGGAGGCTTACTGACCGACAAGATAGGTTCACATTCCGACTGAATTATAATGTCGGCAATCAGAGTGTAAACCAGACAGTAAAACCAACTGAGTTACGACAGGCTCAAGGAGCCCGTCGGCCTGTCGGCTGCTGCACATAATCCCGAACGGACGGTGTTTCTGCCGTCGGGATTATGATGTCGGTTTCCAACAGTCTTCCCATGTCGGCCTTCCTGACATGGAAAGGCTGTCGGATAGCTACTTTCGGGCCGCTAGCAGGGCCCTCTTTTCCCCAGGCCTTATGGTTGAGGCCCTATGTGGCAGCATGATGCCCCCTTTCACATCCCCGCACCGCACGGTGCCTGCCTCACGGTGCACGGATGTGCAAAAACTTCCATTTTATAATGGGAGTTTGTGCTGCAGGTGGTTTTGGACCACCGCACAAGTTCCTATTGAAAATGGAAGTTTGCAACCGCACCATGTGCGGTCTCATCCTAAGTAAAGTTTCGGGACCACCGACCGGAGGTCGGTCGGTTCCGCATCCGTGGTGATGTCGGTCGGAGGGAATGCCGACTGACATCGTAATGAACCCCTTTGTCTCTAAAATGGAAGTCAAAAAATGTCAGCAAGGTAAGGCAGCAGATTGTGACCCAGAAGGGCTCCACAAGGCCAGATACCCATCAAACAATGTCCTGGTGAAGCTGTTGACTATTGCCAGGAAAGCTGTGAGTGGGGGAAAATCATAGTTTGCGAACAGGGAAGGTTCTTTGCCGGACAGATATTTGTGACGCCTTCACCCAGCAAAGATTTCTACGTCCGAACTTAGACACTGTTTTGGAGCTCAAATTTCTCGAGTGGGCCAAGGCTGCAGGTTTTCTTTTTGCTTGATTTTATTTTATTGAAGTCTCCAACAAAAGAAATCTGTTTTTTCTGCTCTCCTTGATTTCAGAATCTAGGTTTAGACATGGAAAGCTATTTTAATAATAGGTGAAACTAAGATAAATTCAGTCACCTTGCTGTCTTCCTTGTGGTCGCTCTACACCTGAAATAAAATCTGGAATTACCAGTGTGAAATGAGGAAAAGGTCGTACAAGATGAACATCTCACTGGGCCACATCTACAAAGCCTAGGTATCAGCAAAATGATATTACAGCACAACATGCTTCTTCACACAGGCCCTCATTTACCTTGAATAAAATGGATGTGTTGTGTAATGGACAAACTAGCTGTACTCAATAGGGGCAAATGGCATTACTCATCTAAAGAATACTTGTAAGCAGATCATGGTGGTACATCTACATGTGTACAGAGGCACAACAGGACAGTGTCCTGCTAGCAAAATTAGACCTCAAACCCTTCCTTTACAAAACTCGGATCCTGCAACGTTTGTCCTTTAGATGGGACAATTCCTAAAATATGCCATTGCAGCATGCAAAGTGAAACATATAGCAGAGGCTCGCCCCACCATGGGGAGAGCCGTCTATATGGTGGGGAGCCGGGGGCCAATGGGGCGGTCGGGGCGGGGTTGCCCCCATCCTTATGGGTGAGGGTGATTGGTTGCAGCGCCCGCTGCCCTCGAAGCACTAAAGTCTCTATATCCTGCTTGCGGCAAGATGCGGTCGCTGCCACTTTCTGCCGGACGCCTGACTCCTTGCCCACGTGCCATCTGGAGGTGGTCCCCCCCTTTCCCCCTTTTCCCTCGCATGTACTAGAGTCTATGATAAGGCTAGGTCACAAATGTAAGCTGAAATTTAAATAATGTGGTCACTGTGTAAAAAGTTATAAAGTGTGTTTATTTTATTGATGTGAAATGATAATAAATACGACCAGGGGTCTTACGACCCCAATCCCAAAGAAATAGAAAATGGACTTTTTGCATTGTGTCATTGGGTTTGGGTAATGGTAAATATTCACATTCATGGGACATCCGCGACTCCTTGGCCAGATAGCTTTGTGAGCTGTTAGCTCATGCTATGAACTATCTGTAGGTACTACTGTTTTTGCTGCTAGAGGAAGAGTCACATTTGTTTTTCCATGCCACCAGGCTCCATTAGACTGGGGGAGTTGGGGGCAGTTGCCTAAAGACCGAGTGGTGCTCAAATGTTTGGAATATGGGAAGTCACAAATTAGGTTTTAACCAACATAAAGGTAAAATGATTTTGCTTTGCTTGTTTCGCTCCTTTACCGATCATTAATAAGCCAAGCCCACTACATGCTATATCCTACATGGGTCAACTGAATGGTTATGCAACTAAAAGCCTACATTGTAAAAGTTAATAGGTCTGAGTGTTTCATAAGTATAGAGCAAAGCATCCCCTGTATCCCTCACAAGCTTACTATAATGAAATATTTAGATGCATAAAGTGTTACTTCCAACAGTCTCTTTTAGCACTATGTAGTGCCTGCTAGCTGCTTGTCTTGTTAGCAGCTTTTCTTTAAAAGTAAACCTTTCTCTGAAGAAGCCTAAATTCCTAGAAACGACTGCAATTTAGAGGTACATGCAGGTGTGGCAAATATGTGTCTAATAATCTATGGACCATCTGCTTCTTTTTATTAATACACGAAGAAGGAAATCAAGTAGAATTGGCCTGGATAGTATACATGTAATTACATCCTGCTCTGGACCATTTTGTCACAAACTAATGTTTGTTTTCTCATGATTTGCAATAGATCCTCAGTAGTGTGGGTCCTTTGTTTATAAATGTTTAATAGTATGTAGGTTGTAAAAGTTAGTGTTGTTTGGTGCATGGAGCTGAAGGATTGTACCAATAATGTTAGTATGTTCCATCTGGGAGGAATGATATGTACATTGCTGTACTTGAAGTATGTGTCTGAGGAAATTGAGAGTGTGGAGTCTGGGTTTACAGCATCCCATTAAACCAGACTAGCTGTGGTGGTGTTGGGCATGTGTTGGTTTAGTGTGTTATGAATTATCATGAAATGGTATGTTGTTTTATAAGGAGTGGAGGGCTGTTGTGAGATCCCAAGGTGCTGGTGCCTCTGAGGTGTGCTGAGTGTGGACCACGTTCTGACTAATGTACTCTGGTGTGGTTTGTGTTTCTTCATTTATAATATTATGTTTGGTGCTATTATGAGCTTGGTCATATCCAGCTGTATGGAATAGCTGAACTCTGTGTGTGTGTGCATGTGTGTATGTGTGTGTGTGTATGTGTGTGTGTGTGAGACAGAGAGAGTGGGTGGGTGTTCTACTAATTAGTGTGTTCTGTTGGGTGTTGTTTCAGAGTGAAAAGTGCAGGTGTACAATTGACATCCAAATACGTGCTGCAGCGTCATTCAGACTACACTGACTGTAAGTGCTATTTATTGCCATGCATTCTGCCTTGCAGCTGGATCTGCTCCTTCTTAACAGATAGAACACAAGCTGTCAAGTTATCAACCTTACTCCTTTGAAGCCTCCCAACTCATCTGCACAGTGCCTCAGGATTCATCGCTCAGCCCCAAACTCTTCAATGCATACATCTTCCATTTGCCCATTGTCATCTGTGGACACAACATCAACATCCTTTCTTATGCTGATGACACACAACACATATGCTCCCTCTTGGACAAGACTACCAACACAATAAACAAGTTCACCACTTGCATGACTGAAGTAGCGAACTGGATAAAAGTCAGCTTTCTCAAGCTCATCACCGACAAGAAAGAAGTAGTGATCTTTGGCAGGAACACCTCTACATGGCACTCCAACTGGTGGCCAGTTGAACTCAGACCCACGCCCACACCGAGCATCCATGCCAGGATCCTCGGAGTAACACCAACGGTAAACTGAATATGACCGCACAAGACAAGGCCGTCACTGCATCCTGTTTCCACACTCTAAAGATGCTGAGGAAGATCTTCACGTGGCTGCCAAGCAACACTAGAAAAACTGTCACTCACGCCCTAGTCACCATCAAGTTGGACTACGGGAACACCCTCTACGCCGAGATTGCCAAGCAGCTCAATAGAAGACTTCAAGCCATCCAAAAATCAGCAGCCAGATTCACCCTTAACCTACCACACAGAACTCACATCACACCATACTTCAGGAAGCTCATTTTGCTCCTGATACACAAACATGGTCATTTCAAACTCCTCACACACACATTCAAGGCACTGTACAATTTAGGCAAATCTACAGGAACAGTCACATCGAACTCCACCAATCACCCAAACAGCTCCGCCCAGCAGAATTCCTATTTGCACACATTCCACGTTTACACAGAACCTGATCAGGGGACGGACCTTCTCATACATCTTTCCGAGAGCTTGGGACTGTCTCCTACTCCACATCAGAGCCTCCTTCTCTCTCTTTGAATTCTGCAAGAAGCTGAAGACCTACCTTATCAATTTACCATGAACCACAGTAAAGGAGAAAGCATCCCAACCCACTGTTCCGTTGAGGAGTAGGGTCAAGACTGATTTGCATATGTCTGGGACCGAACTGAGATGGCATGGTGAGCCAATGAACAATGGGTGGGGATGCTAACCAGAGAAATTTGCAAGTGGTTAGAAAAATGGCATTCCTCCCATCACCTTTTGTGTGGTTTTCAATTAATCAACCTATCATAATATGGGCTAGACAGACACATCTGCTCAATGCCAGGATTCCCTCACCGTTGATAGTGCGCTTTACAAATACACATAGCAACACCTAACATAACAGCATAACGGAATGTTGATACTCAACTTAAAGGAATTGCATAGCTGTGTTGGAAAATCCTGCAGGTCCAGTCAAGTGTTTTGTATTGGGATTTGTGGTTTGTGGAACAGGAATGATGTTGCCTGCAGATTGATACCTACTATGGGGCATATCATCAACGGCCAGCGATAATTATTGCTGCCCGTGTTTAGCGTGCACAAAATTAACGCAGCCTATCGCCGGATTCTATCGCCCGGTGAGCGCACTATCAGCAAGGCGCATCGCCGAGGCGATAGAATTCACGGCAATAGCGGCGATAAGGAGCAATAACGCAGGATAACCTGCGATAAAAAAGCAGTGATATTGAAAAAAACGGTAATAGGGAGACGTGGACTCAGCATGACGATCCACCTCCCATGTTAAACATGGCTAACTCAAAGATTTAGCAGGCGTAAGGAACCGGCGATAAAGCCGGTTAGCGCTACTTTTAATGTTGCTAGGCAGGTTAGCGTTTCCCTTGTTAATAGGGAGATCCTTCATTAGCGATTATTTTTGCAGTATTTCTCACGGGAACGCCTATATCGCATCTCATTAGCGAGGCGAGGCGATAAGAAAATGGGCGCTGAAGCATGGAATCACGCGTTAGCGTGTCCATGCTAATAGGGCGATAAAATTATCGCCGCTTTTCGGCCAAAAACGGACGCAAAAGCGGCGATCATTTTGTATCGCCCGCTTGTTGATATGCCCCTATATGGTTTATTTCCACTGTGTTAGATCACGTAGCGAGCATGGATATAAACTGCAATAATGAAAATGCTTCCTTTAGGTAGATACAGTCTTCAGCCATATTCAGCTACCAAGCCACAAAATTCCACAGTAAAGAGCTTTAACATTGTCACTGATGGTCAGTTTCACACACAAACACACTCTGCCAGAGAAAGGTCGCTGGAGACATTTTTTATAACTACCGAGGGGTACACTGTAGAAGAGTTCCACATTCCATAAGTGTTGCAAATGTTAACAGCACACTACAAAAACTGTGGGTTTGTAATGATCAACATTTAATTGCTTAAGAAATATAAAAGATTTCAATCGAATTCCTGTGTTTTATCTCCTTTACAATAAAAGTGCATATAGCTGAATTGTATGTGGTGTGGCTATTGAGTATTTATCCCTCTGTAGCAAAACACCTGGGCCTATAGAAATGAAAGTATATGCCGAAAAGCGATGCTAGACTGGCACTTTCACGAAGCTGTGCATCTTAAACAAAAAGTTCTCTTCACGAATTTTTTGTTGTAGATATTAAAGTCAAAATTGGCCGTGGTGCTAAAAGTGTCAGTAATCCTGAAACTACATGGATAGTGTGAGCAGTTTTTTCTTCAATCCATATAGCAATGATGCACGTGCGCCTGAAGGGGGCAGCACCAAGGCACTATTCGTTTTTCCTCTGTTGTTCTGATTGTTTCTGATTACGAGTGCTCCACATTTGAGGGTCGATGTATATTCCACCGGGTACAATCCAACACCCCTGGGTGCAATAAATGCCACCTAGAATGAATTTCCAGCCTAGTTACTTTGTGCAACCAAAGCTGCACGTGCCGGTATTTACGCAAATAAATGTAAGCTTTGACTTGCCAAAGCCGACCCCCGGAAAATTGTAGGGGTTGTCATTTTTAACGCACCCAGTAAATTCACCATACCGGAAAGAAGAAATGATGTGGTATTCTAAAATGTGCGGTAATAGGAGCAGCTGCACATATCAGAAAGTCTGGGGGCAGCCGCAAACAGCAATAAAGACAAAAGACGAACTTTTATTTTTTCTGACACATAATAGTACGAACTGCAAAATAGATAAGGAGAAAAATGGGCACCTTACAATTAAACTACGAATCAAGATAGCATTTCGGATCAAAGCAGCGCCAGCAGGTGTTTTGCGTAACCTTGCTCAGTTTGGTGTATTTTTTTTAGAGCCCTCATTAAAAATAATAGACGCCGGTGTTGCCCTTGTTAGTGAAAAGGGCGTTTATCCGCGGAAGGACACGAGCGGAGTGGAACTCTCTATTCAGGCACAAGCAGACGATGACAAGGGTGATATGTGAGTCCTTTGCCGAGCAGCGCTCATCGAAAGGTCCGGCACCGCGGTCGTGGTTGAGTAGACCCAGCGACAGGGAATTAGCTTCTGGTAGCTAATGTTACATTCTCCTTCCACGGGCCATAAAGTATAATGATGCCTAAATGGCGAAGTTATTTCACAGCTCCTCTCGGGTAACCTTTAAATGAACCGCAGTCCCAACCTGGGTGAATTCTGTGAGCGCGAGACTGCCGAGCTGCCAGCGGCTGCCTCTGGGTATACATCACCCTTCACTCCATAAACGGACGCATTGCAAGCAGCTGAGAGACTTAAGGCCCTGGAGTGATTTTTACATGCGATTCAAGTCAGTATGCTATTGTTACATGATCAATCGCGTTTTTTTGACGAGAATCTCCGTACCAGCCCATCTTCTATCGAGGTGAAGCCAGGCTATTACAAGTAGGCCGTGCCCTGGGGGCTTGGGTTCCCGGGGCTGAAATGGGCCAGAGGAGTGGCCCATGCACCCCTCCCTTATATGGGAAATATATTTAAAAAAAGGCTGGGCCCTGGAGGATGGTGTCCTCGGGTTCGAAATTGGCTTGGGATCTATCTATCTATCTATCTATCTATCTATCTATCTATCTATCTATCTATCTATCTATCTATCTATCTATCTATCTATCTATCTATCTATCTATCTATCTATCTATCTATCTATCTATCTATCTATCTATCTATCTATCTATCTATCTATCTATCTCTCTGTCTGTCTGTCTGTCTGTCTGTCTGTCTGTCTGTCTGTCTGTCTATCTATCTATCTATCTATCTATCTATCTATCTATCTATCTATCTATCTATCTATCTGTCTGTCTGTCTGTCTGTCTGTCTATCTATCTATATACCTATCTATATATTGATTATTGATATATATATATATATATATATATATATATATATACATATATATATATATATATATATATATATATATATATATTACCTACTGGCGGTCGCCAGTAGGTAGTTATAGTTAGGACCACGTTTCCATAGGAAATCCGCAACATTCTATTTTGAATAACTTTGGCGCCGGTCGACGAATCCTCGCGAATTTTTCAAAATAGGTGGGGCGCTACGCTCCGCTCCTACCCTGAAAGTCTCGGGGGGATTCGTCAAGCGGGGGCTGAGATAAAAGGGGGGTCCCAAAACGCGTTTTTCCCATGCATTTTTCCATAGGACCTTTAGACAGGGCTACAGCCCGAACGGCTGAACAGAATTACTAGAAATTTGGCAGAGAGGTAGTCCTCAGGTCAAGGAAGTGCCTTTTGTAGGTTTGGTGTAAATCTGTTCAGTAGATTCTGAGAAAATAGCCTTTAAATCAATATATATATCTGAGCCAGCTTACGGTGCGCTTACGGTACGCTTACCGTACGCGTACGGTGGCGTGCGCGAGCGCGATTATGATTGGCTCTTAGATCTTAGTAAACATTCGAATCGGCCGAAACCAGGAAGCGGCGGCCGCCATTTTCTCTCTCGCACTGAGAGAGATGATTAACAAACAAAGCACAAAAAACATTTAAAGGGGCTGTTTTGACAGCTCCCACACACATAGCCATGTAGAGGGAGTCCCCAAAGATCCCCCAAGGCCAAAAACGGAATTTTTATTTTTTCGCTAATTTCGCCGATTACGCTTACCGTACGCGTATGGTAAAAATATATTAAAAAAAAAAAAATCCCCACTAACCCCACCCCGTGTGCAATTGGTGACCGAAGGTCACCAATTGTGCATGGCTTATCACTATAGTGAAAAACGAAAATATTAAAAAAAAAAATATTAAAAAAATAAATTATCCACACTCTCTCCACCCCGTGTGCAAATGGTGCCCGAAGGGCACCATTTGTGCATGGCTTCTAACTATTGCGAAAAATTAAAATATTACCTTTAAAAACGAAGTGCATCATATGTCCTCCATGTGCGCACGGTGCGCGAAGCGCATCGTGCGTACATGGCCCATCTAGCGTAACGTGGGCACGCGGTGCGCGTAGCGCACCGCGTGCCCACCGTGCGTGCACGGCACTAACTGCATAAAGTAAGCGCGCGGTGCGCGAAGCGCACCACGTGCTCACTGTGCGCGCACGGTGCGCGAAGCGCATTGTGCGCGCACGGAACAAACTCCGTTAAGTGGGCGCGCACGCCACGAATGGCGTAAAGTAACTTAGCATTTAAAAAACCGTACAAATTCACTGAAAAAACCATAGGTTTCACACACGTTATAGGTAGGAATTAGCATTTAAAAAACCTTGCAAATTCACTGAAAAAACCATAGGTTTCACACATGTTATAGTTAGCGGAAATTTTACTGATAAAAAACCAATGAAATTCCCCCGTTATAGTTAGTGCAGGCAACTATAACTCACGCGACCGCAATCTTCTGCTGATGACATATGTGTCTTTATGAAAAAAAAATATTTGTAATATATGTATAGCTAAAAATGTATGGAAGAAGACATGGGTAAATAAGTGTCTAAATACAGTATTAGCATCAGCAGAGGATTGCGGTCGCGTGAGTTATAGTTGCCTGCACTAACTATAACGGGGGAATTTCATTGGTTTTTTATCAGTAAAATTTCCGCTAACTGTAACATGTGTGAAACCTATGGTTTTTTCAGTGAATATATATATATTCACTGAAAAAAACATAGGTTTCAGGGGTGTTATAGTTAGCTGGACTTTTCACTTGTACAAAACCATTGAAATTCCCCCGTTATAGTTAGTTCAGCTAACTATAACTCGCGCGCCCGCAATGCACTGCTGATGACGTCACATATTACATCACTCATGACATGGTCAGTGACATCACTCATGACATCACTGATGACATCTCAAATGACATCACTGATGACATCATCCAGTGAATGTGTGTTTTTCTGAAAATTAAATATGTTTTATATATGTATATCTCAAGGTCGATGGAAGAATAAATGGGTATATAAGTGTCTAAATGGATGATTTGTTTTTGAAAAATTGATTGTGTAACTGACTGATTAAGTGTATCATAGTGAATACATGGCTTAGTGAGTAATGTTTAAATATGTAAATATCTGTATCAGTCTCTCACTTTGTGTATAAGTGGCTGCATGGGTTGGTGGGTAGCCTCATGGGTGTCTATATAGGTTATTAGTTGTTTTTTTGAGTATCAGTCTGAGTGTCTGCATGGTTCGGTGGGGGGTATTACGTAGTGCATAGGTGCATGAATGAGTGACTCACTCTTTGTATGTGTTGAAGACAGCATGTGTGCAGGACTGTATGGGTGGATGAGTGTGTGTATGGGTGTGTTAGTGAGTGAATGACTGTCTCAATAGTGTCTTTATGAGTAACTACATATGTTTTAAACTAGTATATGTGACTATTGGTGGATATAAGTGAGTATATGTGAGAGTGAGAGATTGAAAGAGTTCCTGTATGAATAAGTATGTGTTTCTATAAGTGATTGTTTAAAAGACATAGGGCCTCATGTAGGTAGCCAAATACCGGTCGGTAACGGCCGATTTTCGGTAATTATACCGTTACCGACCGGTATTTAGGCTTTTGGTATGTAGGGGGACAATTTCTGTATTCGGAATTTACCGAATCGGTAAAATTACCGAATCGGTAAAATTACCGAATCGGTAATTTTACCGATTCGGTAAATTCCGAATACAGAAATGAGATGTAGGGGGAGTGTGTGGGTGATGTTTGGAGTCGGTATTTACCACCAACTAATAGTTGGTGGTAAATATAGAATGGATGTGGAAATGCATTTCAGAGCGCCTAGAAGTGTGCAATGTGGCAGACATACATGCCCTTAGGGCATGTATGTGTGCCACATGTGCACACAAGGCCGTTTCAGGGGTGCAACAGGGTGTCAATGTGACACCCTGTCACCCTTGCATGTGTTCCCCCCATTACCGAATCGGTATTTACCGATTCGGTAATGAGGCATACCTTCCCATCAATGGGAAGGTATGCCTCATTACCGAATCGGTAAATACCGATTCGGTAATTACCGACTCACTCCGATTCGGTAACATTTACCAAATTTTTACCTACATACACTTTACCGATTCTTAAATACCGATTCGGTATGATTCGGTATTTTAGAATCGGTAAAGTGTATGCCACCTACATGAGGCCCAAAGTATGTGTAAGTTTCCGTAGACGTAAGTGTGGTGGTGTGTGTATAACTGTATATGCAAAAAAATGCATTTTTGATTCTTTATTAGCATGAGTGACTATGTGTGTGAGTAACTCTATGGATGAGTGGCATTGTGTAACAGGATGTATAGGTGTATGAGTACATATGATGAGTGAATACATGTATGAGTGACTGTATAGGACTGTTGGTGAATGAGTGGCTGTGTATGTGGATCTTAGAATTACTGAAGAGGTTGTTGTAACTGGTATTGGTATGTCCATTGTTTTGAAAAGTTTAGTCTCTATTTTTGAATGTGTGTATCAAAGGTTATATTAGGGTGAGAGGAGGTCTGCCACTCTATCACAAGGATGATGTCATCAGTGATGTCATCAGTGATGTCATTTGAGATGTCATCAGTGATGTCATGAGTGATGTCACTGACCATGTCATGAGTGATGTAATATGTGACATCATCAGCAGTGCATTGCCGGCGCGCGAGTTATAGTTAGCTGAACTAACTATAACGGGGGAATTTTAATGGTTTTGTACAAGTGAAAAGTCCAGCTAACTATAACACCCCTGAAACCTATGGTTTTTTCAGTGAATTTCTGAGGGTTTTTAAATGTGAATTCCTAACTATAATGTGCCTGAAACCTATGTTTTTTTCAGTGAATTTCAAAGGTTTTTTAAATGCTAATTTCTAACTATGCCTACAGAGATAGGACATGTGAAGAAAGAAGAAAAAATGCACAGAAAGAAAAAAAAGAAGTGCAGAAAGAAGCAACAGAAGTCCTCAAAGACGAAGAAAAGTGCAGGAAGAAGGATAACGTGCAGAAAGAACAAAAAGAAGAGCAGAAAGAAGCCTTGTTGCAAAATCATCCTGTACCCTCAACTTTTTCAGACGGATACTGGTGGTAACTGAGTCTGACTAACCAGTCCTAGAGCCAGTGTTATGTTAAAAGACACTTAGAATACAGTGAAAACACCTACATACACTAGGGAACATTATGCGTTGGGGTCCCCCTGTGATTAGCATGACCTCCTCTGTAAGTCCCTAGTATATAATAGGGCAGGGGGATTAAAACTACCTCTTAAAACAGGCCACAGGGCGTTTTTGCACACGTTAACTCAGGCCCCGTCCCCTCCCTTCACCACTGTGTAAACACGCCCTGTGTCCGTTTTTAGTTGGGAGATTAAGTTCATTTGAATCCTGAGGGTCCCTAGGGTCCAACTAGCCCACTAGGTACCTCCAGTAAGTGCCAGAGAGCTGCGTTGCAGAGAGGTGTAAAAAGTGGCACGGCCTGGACCATCTCTCTGCAATGCAGCTCAGTGGCGCTTACTGGAAGCACTTGGTGGGCTAGTTAGCCCCCAGGGGCCCTCAGTATTGAAGGGAAATTATATCCCCAATTTAAAACGTGCCATAGTGCGTGTTTGCACACGTCACCTCAGGCCCCGTCCCCTCCCTTCACCACTGTGTAAACGCGCCCTGTGGCTGTTCTAAGTTGAGAGATTAAGTCCCCTTGAATCCTAGGGGTCCCTAGGGTCAAACTAGACCACTAGGTACCTCCAGTAAGCGCCACAGAGCTGCGTTCCAGAGAGGTGTAAAAAGGGGCTTGGCCTCAGAACACCTGTCTGCAGCGCAGCTCCCTGGTGCATACTGGAGATGCCTGTTGGGCTAGTTGGCCCTCAGGGACCCTCAGTATTGAAGAGGAATTAATTCCCCAACTTACAACTTGCTAGGGGGCGCGTTTGCAGAGTGCTGCAAGGAGGGGGCGTGGCCTCCGGCACGATGCCAGTCTTTTATTTATTTTAATTTTTTAAGAAGGGGGGTGGTGTGGTTCCCCTTCTTATTCTAATTTATTGGCCCTGATGACCCCATCCCCCAGGGCCTGTCTCCTAATTATATTTTTTTGACCCCAATCCCCATGGCCGGCCACTGTTTTTTATTATTTTAAAAAAATATATATTTATAGACACACCTAGGACATTTTGGACAAACCGTACGTACCTATCACCATGACGATTTGCGTGATATTCATTAAAAGGCGACTATGCATACAATGAATCCACGTGGAATGTATTTACACCACTAGTGAAGCTCTGACATGTCTGATGCCCTACCGTGCCTAATCCCGGTAGACACCCTTGCAGTTTATTTATACAAACATGGGTAGCTATTGACGGGCACATTTAATTCACATGCACACCAAGCCATTCAAAGGGGATTCAACAAAAATTCGACCAAAACTATGCAAGAAACCCCCCTCACGGTTAATAAAACACACATCCACTGCCGGATGTGTAATACTTTTTATTTTACTCTCTGGAAAGGGGACGAACATCACTTGAGAGTCACAGCGCGCTCCTGGCAGAGCCCAATGCTGTGTTACACCCACCATTGCCTGCTGAGTGCCACACACCTCTGTGTTGTATTCCACTAGCTAGTGCATATGCTATGACAGTCTCTAGCCCATGTGCACTGTAACACCACCCCTTGAATATGTCATGCCACACTTTTCTTCGCACGGGTTATATTGCCCCATCTAACGTGCCTTCCTCAATGCCTATGTTATAACGCACAGTGCTATGCCATACATATTACAATCTGGGATCCATATCTTTGTCACAGTGCATATGCAACGTTACACTCCCCAGCACATATTTTATATTACAACTTTAGAGACTAGTTAGGTTACACAACACTGCCCTGTGCATATTGCACTCCAAGGCGCATATCGCATAGCACGCGTTAGTGCCTGTGCTATCTCGCGCTCTCCAATGAATCTGTCATTGCGCACAATGTATTGCATATTATATTTCACGCCCGGTTCATCTTATATCACACTTTTTGGTGCATAGTTTATACCATACACTATATCTAGTTTTCATTTTCAATCGTGCTCTCAGGACTATGTTCTATATAACACTGTGTTCACCTACCCTTTTCACGGGCATTACATTTTGCGATAGGGGGTGGAGGGTCAAGGGGTGTTTCTGCGAAGTGAGCCCGGAGTCACAGTCACAAACGTCCTCTTCTTCCTGAATAAAAGTGAGATTATGCTGCATACTTGTTCATATTTTAAGTAGTTCGCACAGACACACGTTTTAAAAACAATAAAGTTCCTAATACCCGTCTTCTCTGAACAGTTAGCTTGCTGCCCCATCCCCCTCCTCCCTATCCTCTGTTGTGTGAATCCATGGACTAGCCTCCTCCCTCCTGCCATGCATGGTCTGATGTGCTGCCACTGCCCTCAATTTAGTATGATGTACCAGTCCACTCCTCCTGCCCTCCATTGCCCAATTCTATGCCCCATCATTGACCTCCTGCTTAAACTCTATGCTTAGCTTGCTGCCCCTATTCTCCTTCCCCCTGCCCTCCGATGTCTTTGTGTATGCCCCTGCTCCATCCTTTTTTCCCACCATGTTCCATGGACCTGCCACTCCTATCTACTCTGAGTGTTCTGTTGAGCTGCCACTCCCCTTTTGGTTATAGGCGTGGGGAGATTAAGTGATTTGCTCAGAATCACAGGATGTCAAGGTGACGCCAAAACTCAAACTGGTTCCCCAGTTGCAAAGTCTGCACACATGCCACATCCTCTCCTTTGAGTGTAACATATAATCAAGTGATCAACGGGATAAAAAAAACCCAGAAAGATAGCAAATTATTTAAAAGTGCTTTGTTGCTATGTGAGAACTCAAACGTCCTCCAGGCAGCGAGTTGTCCTGCCCTGCTCCCCTTGCCCAATTCCACCAACTGCGATCTTTTACCTTAAATCACCACTGATAACTTTCTTGGAGTGCCTGAAATGGTCACAGTTTATTCATCAAACATAACTTTGTACATTTCAATCATTCATGGTCATAAACACATTTATTGTCCATGTTGCTTATTTACTTCCATTGCTCCTTAAACTTTTTTCTTGCATTATGGACCCGGCCTCCTCAATAACCTGGGAGGGGCCCCTTTTCTGGGCTTCCGATTCACGGGTCTAGGCTTCAGCTTGCTACCGATTTGGAGGGTGTCCGTCTGGACCTGCCTGGGCCGCAAGTGCCGTCCCGCTCACCCTTTAAGCCTTTCGTGGGCCCTCCCTTCTCCCAGGAGTCCCTGCCGCGTGGCATCCCAAGGACCGTACTTGAGCATCTACCCTTTTTTAGGGCTGAGTCCTTGCCATCTTCTTCCTCTGTACCCCTGCCGTGAGGCATCCCAAGGGTCCTGCGGGAGCATCACATCTACTCTTTATATGGTGGCTCGCCGCCCCTTGGCTCCCTCAGTCCCTTGGCATGAGGCATCCCAAGGACACTGTGAGAGCCTTCCATCTACCTTCTAGTAAGTTTTCTCTTTTTACTAATTTTTGTTGAGTTTGTTCCACTACCCCTCTACCCTTGCGGCTGCGATGCCTGTATCTTAGGTGTGAGTGGGTGGGATTCTTCTCCTTCCTATTGTGAGGGGGGATGTATGTGCTTACTCGGCTCCCTTTTATCCCCCCTTACCCTAGCTAGCTCGCCCCTTGATTGGGGGGGCTCACCTTGCCTGAGAGGGGGCCAATACTGGCCCCCGCCAGCCTAGCCGGCATGCAAATGGGGGCGGGGAAGGACCTCCCGCCTCTGGACAGCATTTTACCCGGGCCTCCTTCAGGTCCAGCTTAGCCTGCCCGGGTTCATACCCCCTCCAGGCGGCGAGTTGTCCCGCCCAGCTCCCCTTGCCCATTTCCACCAACCGTGCGCTTTTACCTCAAATCACCACTGACAACTTTCTTAGGTGCCTGAAAAGGTCTCAGTTTATTCATAAAACATAACTTTGTACATTTCAATCGTTCATGGTCATATACACATTTATTGTCCATGTTGTTTATTTACTTCTATTGCTCCTTAAATTTTTTCTTGCATTATGGACCCAGCCTCCTCAATAACCTGGGAGGGGAGGGGCTTCCGATTCACGTGTCTAGGCTTCAGCTTGCTACCGATTTGGAAGGTGTCCGTCTGGACCTGCCTGGCTGCAAGTGCCGTCCCGCTCACCCTGTAACCCTTTCGTGGGAAATCCCTTCTCCCAGGGGTCCCTGCCATGTGGCATCCCAAGGACCGTACTTGAGCATCTACTCTACCTTTCTTGAGGCTGAGTCCTTGCCATCTTCTCCCTCTGAACCCCTGCAGTGAGGCATCCCAAGGGTCCTGCGGGAGCATCACATCAACTCTTTCTATGGCGGCACGCCACCTCTTGGCTCCCTCAGTGCCCCTGCCATGAGGCATCCTAAGGACATTGTGAGAGCCTTCCATCTACCTTCTAGTGAGTTCTTTCTTTTTACTAATTTTTGTTGAGTTTGTTCCTCCACGCCACATACGGTTTCTCGATCGGAGGGAGCTCTCCCCTAACCCGGCCTCTCCTTTGTTTATTGGAAGCCCCTCTGCTGTAGTACTCCCACGATGTTCAGTAGGAACATGTCTATACCCACCCCTGTGAGGTGTACCCTATCTTCCAGGTGGTACCCCGGGGACCTCAGGTTTATCAACCTGTGCCTCACGAACCCCCACCCATTGGCCCTGCACACTTTGGCCATGGTGATATTAAGTTTCCTTTTGAATTACTCCACCGCCCCCACGTCCATTGCCCCCTGCCAGGCCTTTCGTACTATGATCTCTGAAAAGATCACTTCTGCCGGGCGTATCAGGCGTGCCAGAGCTGTGTGGCTTCTCTGCATCTCTTCCAGTAGCGCCTGCCGTCCCAATGCTGTCAAGTCATTGCCACCCAGGTGGACCACTACCGCGTCCGGTCTGCCACCTTGTTGTAATGCTTCCCGCACCACGGGTAGCAGCTGTTCCCACTTCATTCCCGGGCGTCCCCGCCAGTCTTTTTCTGTTTCCCGCAGCCATACTCTGCCGAAATTGCATCTGGCTGTTGCCCATCGTTGGGCCCGTGTCACGTAGGAGTGCCCCATGATCCACATCTTCTTCGGACCTAGAAAGGGGGACGGGAGAAACCGGGCTCAGTACATCATCGGGCGTATGTAACGCTTAAATGTGCTGGATGCCCAGCATCCTATCCCCTTGATCAAACCACTTTCGAACTCTAGCCCCGCCGCCATGGTGGCTGCCCCTATTCTAAAAGAGTGGGAACCATAGTCATGCACGGGGAGCCCCATTGTTTCCAGGGTTTTTCTCATTACTGATATGAACTGAAACCGGCTGAGAAAAGACCCGTTCTTGTGTTTGAAAAGTGGCCCCTTGTTTCCATCCCCCTCTCCCAGGTGGTCTCGCAGTGAGCACACTGGGTAGCAAGTTGCGTCCTTAATGCATTGTATCCTGGTCCATGTTCCCTTGCCTTCCTGGTCTGTCTTGGACTGTCGCAGCAGTATGTCCATGCAGCCTTTGTGTATTTCTACGTCCCCTCTGTGTATGCATGCTGATCCTGGGTCTACCACCGATGTGGTGACCAATTTGCTGACCCTGTATGCCCCAAACAATGCCATTGTGAAGGCAGCCCGGAATAGTGCTTCCTCATGCCTTGAGGAGCATATCCTGGCCAAAGCCCCTAGCATCCCACGCAGCATGCTGAAGGTGATGGGGCACCGTGAGTCCTTTTTTGTCTGCTACAGCCTACCCAGCCCTTCATGGTCATTCTGCATCTGAAGCCTTGGTTGGGTCTTCCTGCTCTGTCATTTTTTCTGTAATATGCCACCGCATTTAAGTGTGCCTGGGACCAGGTTTTCTTCTTTCCTGCCAGAAATGCTGACTCAGTGAAGCCTAGGACCTCCTCCTATGTTGCCTGCTGTCCCTTTTCTAGTCCCGCGTTGGCCCTGAATGTTTACCAGCACTTACTGTAGCGAGCGCTTGTCTTTGGGGCCAGTGCATTGTTCAGTAAGGACTTCAACCCGGTTCTACCCAGGACCACGCTTCCTCTGACATTGAGGTCATCTCTTTGTCTGTATCTGGGGCAAGCTGTCTGAATTTCTCCCACTGAAAACGAGAAATGGCATCCTCAACTGAGTTGTCTATTCCCGGGATGTGTCTTGCCCTATTAGCGATGTTGCCCTTTAGCTGGCAGCCAACCTGTCTCCGAAGCAGGATTGCTACTGCTGGGCATTGTGCTGACCCTGTGTTAATTGCTTGTACCACTGCGTGGTTGTCAGACCATAGCGTAATCTGTCTATTTGCCAGCTGTGGGGCACAGATGTGGAGGGCTACCACTATGGGGAACAACTCTAGCAGGATATGTTTGCTGTTAGCCCGGCGTCGTGCCATGCTGTCGGCCACTCCCCCGCTGACCATGCGGTCCCTAGGATTGCCCTAAAGCCGTACCCCCCTACTGAGTCAGTGTAAAGTTCCAGTTCGCTTGCCTGCACCCAAGGTACTCGCCATATCAGGGTGCCATTGAAGTCCACCAAGAAACTCTCCCATTGCCCCAGGTCCTCTTTTACCCCTTGCGTGATGCAGACCCTGTGGTGCTTTTGTGTCATGCCCCTAGTTAGCCATGCTAATCGCCTTGCGAATGTGCACCATGCGGCGATCACTCATGTGGCAAAGTTCAGTTTTCCTAGCACCTGCTGTATTTCCCCCAGTGTCGCTTTTCTTTGCTGCCTCAGCTTCCTTATAGTGTCAAGTAGCTCAGCTTCCTTTTCCAACGGCAGCTTGCATGTCCCGGCTACTGAGTCGAATTCTATCCCCAGGAAAGCCAGTCTAGTGGTGGGGCCCTCTGTCTTGTCCTGCGCCAGTGGGATGCCCAACTCCTGGGCCATCTTTATGAAAGTGTTTAGGAGGTTGCTGCAATCCTCCGTGCCTACTTTACCAATGAAAAGGAAGTCATCTAGGTAGTGGACACGCCCACCCTTTGGTGCGCGCGCTCCCAATTCCCATTCCAGAAAACTATTGAACGCCTCGAAGTGTGTGCATTATATCGAGCACCCTATCGGCAAGCATTTGTCATAGTAGTAACTTCCGTCTAATTTGAAACCTAGCAGGTGGTAGCCTTCAGGGTGCACTGGCAACAGTCTGAAAGCTGATTCTATGTCTGATTTTGCCATCAAGGCCCTTTTCCCTTCCTGCCTAATCAGGTTCACCGCATAGTCTACAGAAGCATAGGCCACCTTGCAAGCTCCCTGTTCCAGCCAGTCGTTAATTGACTCCCCTTAGGGGTGGGATAGGTGGTGAATCAGCCAGAATTTCCCTGGCTCCTTTTTGGGCACTACGCCTAGTGGTGATGCCACCATGTCTTCCAACGGTGGAAGAGGGAAGGGGCCGGCTATCCGGCCCAGCAGTAATTCCTTCTCCACCTTCTGCTTTGCTACTTCGGGTTTGTCTCTGACTGATTTTAGGTTTATGCTATCCCGTGCGCCCTTGGGCCCCTTGTATGGGATTGGAAAACCTTGCGTGAAACCTTCTGATAGCGGTCTAGCTGTCTAGCTGTCTGTCTCTCTGTCTGCTGGTTTGTGATAGCCTTCTAAAAGATGTAGCAGTCTGCATGTCTTTATAGGTGTTGGTAGCATCTGTCCTCCGCCCCTTTCCCACCTGGTCCTGCCCATCTGGGCCTGTACCTCATTTTTTGGGGCCTGTCTTGCCTTTGTCTACCCCTGGCCCTGCAGCCCACCGGCAGCGTATTGTAGGGTGGTTTCCCCCGCATGACCCACATACATGTTTGAACCTGCATGATGTTCCCCATTTACATTCGTCTTTGTCAAATTTCCAGCATGGCTTGTTTGATTTGTTACCAGCCTGGCCTTTCCCTTTGAACTCTTTACCCTGGCCCTCGGAATTGCCATTACTCCCATATGGACGAAAATTGCTCTCTTTTGCGCCAACTCCTTCCCTGGCTGCCACCATTGTTGTGTTTCGATTTAGATGTCCCTATATAGGTTTTCCTAAATTATGTCCTTATATAGGCGCAATTCGTTTTGCCCTTATTTAGGCATAGAATCCCAGTCCTTATTTAGGCATTAGCCATGCTATCCAAATACAGGCATGGTCACCTATATCCGTCCATCCCAACGCCACAACGAGTTCTTAGAAACCAGACCCTTAAGCCTTTGGGACTTTCCCTAGCTAGGATTATTGATTTCTCCAAGAACTCATCTATTATGCATGAACTACTATTCCTTAGGGTTCATTCATGACGTCTTCCTCTGCCCGACTTTACGTCAATGCTAACATTCCTAAGCCCTTTCCAGCTATAAATACACCTTCCCTTACCATGGCAAATCACGGCTCAGCTGCACAGCTCGATACGACTCGCCATGGCAAGTTCGGAAGGAATTCGAGTCCCACGCCTAACGCACTGACCAGATGCTGTCATCCCTGCTCGCACAGAATCCAGCTTCCAGTGTTCTGACTCCCTTTGCAGGGTGTTAGAGTTTGAGACCCAGAAAGAGATTCCCACCTCTCTCATTCTAAGGTATGGAGCTGACTAGAACCTAGAAGGACTCTTGGCATATGCAAAACTATAGCATACCATACTATAGAATACAGCACCTACTTCTTACCTTGTACTACACTTAGGTTAGGTACACTGGGGTAGAACTATTTAGAAGCATCAAATGAGTATCCACTTTTTAGTCTGTTATTTATATATGTGTATATGAATATATGTCATAGCTAGAAGACAATGCTGTTGCAGTATTATTTCTTCTTACTGCTTACGCTGTACGTATTATATCTCGCATACTGTCTTCCGATTGTAACAGCTCATATCTCCTACACGAGAAACAAGACTGTTCAATAAATCCTTTTTATTGAAACGCCCGTCTAACTATTTCTGTGTAACTCTGAAGAAACTAATCATGCACGATTGACTGAGCGAAACTGGTATCTGTTGTTTCCATGATTCTGAGACATGTTCCGATTCTAAGGGAAACAAAGTTATCATGTTTATACGTTTGCCAGAAACTACTCCCTTCTTGTTGATTCAAGGAGTTTCTAGTGGCCTCTGAGTTAGCTGGCACACAAAGTAATTAAGTTTAATGTACTCGATAGAGGCATACTGACCTCAGTCCTATGCCACAACTATAGTGTATATTATTCCAATGCGCAGACCCTATAAGGGAAATAGGAACTACACTACACCATGTGTTTTGAGTAACCTTCCATGTCCTGGCAGTGTCAGCTTAATATCGGCCACACTTGCATTTCTTCCCTAAAACCTTCATCGTATTGCAGCCATGCACTTTTTGCTCACACAGGATCAGGGCCGCCGTGCTTTGGGGGAATTTTTCAATGATGAAGACGCATGCTAGTGTTCTGAATGCCTTCAGCCAATTTTCTATTGTTCTTTCTACGCTGGGTTTCCGGGGTCTCTCCGGTCGTCGTCTTTCTTATCTTGCACCGTGAAGTCTAAACCTGCCTGCCGTACCTCCAACAGTGAAAAGATGTCTATTAATTCTTTTCTCCAAATTCTCTCTTTTACTGGGAATGGGATGGGGTTGGCCAGCCCTTTCATCTTTCTTGTTGAAGGAGGGTCGCTTGGTGATGCGCGCAGGTACTCGCTAGCTGGCTTACCATTGTAATCCTGTCCCTCACCTGTCTTGTTTGTATTTGGGCTCTCCCCCCTGGTGTCCCTGTACTCCCTTGTGGGGCCGCCTCTGCTCCAGCCCTTTTGCCCTGACGCACATGGCTCACCACGCCTGCCTCTTTGTCTGTTGCCCCTTTTGCGTGGCCTCCCTTTTGAACCCATTTGTCTGGCAACAGGCTGCTCCCTTGACCCTGTGGACCCCATGCATTGTTCCCCTGGAAAGGAGCCCCCATTCCTGGCCATTGCCACCAGGGCCACCATGTCGTTGGCTGCGCTGACCCCTCGGTCCAGACCTCCCCCTGGAATTCTGGTCTCCCTTAGTTGAAGCCCGTTTGCCACGGCGGGTGCATGGGCCATGTGCCCTGCATCGCTACGTTATTCCCCCCTAATTGGATTCCCATGTTACTGTTTTGCCCTGTGCTGCTTTGCTCTGTTTGCCTTTTCCCGCACCCTTGTTCGCTGGGCAGTGCTCCATGCTCACCATTTCCCCTGACGCTTGTGCCGTCATCTCTCTCGTGCCTTTTCTGCGGTGCCTTTTCTGAGGGGCCAGGCTTTTTCCTGAGGAACATCACAGTAATAGGGACCGATTACCCTATTTTGGCATAGACCGTGTATTACCTAATGTGAGAGATGGTGACAGGATCACCAAACTTCGAATGCTAGAGTGAAGGTACATTGTTGTTTTGCAAACAAAAACCCCTAAAGGAATAAATAGTGGTGAAGAATTGGCAGTACATCTGGGTGACTGAATAGATGATTAGTGCTAAAGAAAATAAAGGGTTTCAGAACTGATTATCTAGCTGTGCTAAGTTAACCAATATATGGCAATAAAAGAAGTATGAACTCATTGAAAATACAAATGGTTTGGTATACAGATTTTGTGTATTTAGGGCAATGTTATAAAATAAGCTCAATTTGAGGTGCATGGTGCATAACATGACTGAAATGCCGATACTTGGCGATGTGTGAATATATGTCTTACCTTTGCAGCTAACATTGAATGATGAATCAAATTGGAATATTTATCGCACTGTTATATAGAATGCAAATTAAGGATCAAATTGTGTCTGCAATTGGAAACCGTTTCAATATGGAGGTTGAGGTTATTTTGCACAACAATTTATTTTTCATATCTGTGTACACCCAATGACAATTTTCAGGTGCAATAATCATGATTTGTTCGGGCGTCAAGATGAAGCACATGCCGATACACGGCAGGATTTCATAGTTATGCAAAATTTCTTAAGCTACATAGGCTAATGGGCAATAGTGAATATTCACTCAAAATGTAAGACAGGGATATTAACCAAAGGAACAATGTAATTACGAAACCATACAAACCATGCACTGAATTGTCCACTGTTGATTTTTACAAGTACCATGTGAGAACCTTTTGTATATAAAAAATATGCTTTTTTTGGCATGCTTGTTGAACATTGAAAAAAGGCATAAGCCGAAACGCGTCTGTTTACTCCTAATAAATGGATGGCGATTTATCCCTGTGAGCTCAAGAAGATAAAACATATGTGTGAAGTCGTCAAAATGGAGAAGGTTTGGCACTCTCAAACTTTAATAAAGTAAAGCCATAATTACCAAGTTGAAGTAAGCTTTTTGGGAATTCATATTGTTGCGAATATAGAATGACCAAAAAGCGGGGAGCATCACAGAAAATTCCTCCAACACAAATGCACACCTACTTTTTAGCCATACCTAGATAAGATCAGACCCCCAGAAGCTAAAAACATGTATATAATGTTTATAGTTGGCAACCTACCATTAAGATCTTTCACATGCAAAAGAGGCAAAAGTAGATCTTCACTTTTCCTGTTCCCTTTTTGCACACTGCTGCAAGAGACAGAGGAACGTTTGCTCTTCTTCTGCCCAGGCTACGCCCTGCTTAGAAGAAGGTGGATTATTGTAGTTTGCAAATTTATGGGCACAGTACATCACTGGGAAGCTTATAGGCTTCTCAGGTGTGATTCGAAGGGGCAGCTGATGTTTGCCATCTCTGGGTTTCATTTTTGGACATGGAGAATTAGATCGAGTGAAGCTATCAATGAGACCTAATGGACCAGACTGGGGTTAGATTGTCTTTAATTTGGGTATTTTAAGCCGCACGTTCCATTTGCACGTTAGTGATTCTGATGTTTCTTGAAATATGGATATCAATGTCAGTTTTTAAAGAATGTTTAATATTATTCTGAATTGTTTAATATGACAACATGTTTTAATGTACTTATGTATGTACTACTTTTATGGCTTTATTAAGCCGAAATAAAGTAATATTGGTTGACATGCATATATATATATTACCTACTGGCGGACGCCAGTAGGTAGTTATAGTTAGGACCCTGTTTCCATAGGAAAACCGCAACATTCTATTTTGAATAACTTTGGCGCCGGTCGACGAATCCTCGCGAAATTTTCAAAACTAATGGGGCGCTACGCTCCGCTCCTACCCTGAAAGTCTCGGGGGGATTCGTCAAGCGGGGGCTGAGATAAAAGGGGGGTCCCAAAACGCGTTTTTCCCATGCATTTTTCCATAGGACCTTTAGACACAGCTACAGCCCGAACGGCTGAACAGACTTCCTTGAAATTTGTCAGAGAGGTAGACTACAGGTCAAGGAAGTGCCTTTTGTAGGTTTGGTGTAAATCTGTTCAGTAGATTCTGAGAAAATAGCCTTTAAATCAATATATATATCTGAGCCAGCTTACGGTGCGCTTACGGTAAGCTTATTTGTAGAAAATATAAAAGCTTACCTTTTACAGCGAAGCGCATAATATGTCCTCCATGTGCGCACGGTGCGCGAAGCGCATCGTGCGCACATGCCCCATCCACGGCACTAACTGCGTAAAGTGGGCGCGCGATGCGCGAAGCGCACCGCGTGCTCACTGTGCGCGCACGATGCGCGAAGCGCACCGTGCGCGCACGGAACGAACTGCGTTAAGTGGGCGCGCACGCCACGAATGGCATAAAGTAACTTAGCATTTAAAAACCGTACAAATTCACTGAAAAAACCATAGGTTTCACACACGTTATAGTTAGGAATTAGCATTTAAAAAACCTTGCAAATTCACAGAAAAAACCATAGGTTTCACACATGTTATAGTTAGCTGGACATTTCACTCGTAAAAAACCAATGAAATTTCCCCGTTATAGTTAGTGCAGGCAACTATAACTCACGCAACCGCAATCCTCTGCTGATGACATATGTGTCTTTATGAAAAAAAAAATATTTGTAAAATATGTATAGCTAAAATTTAATGGAAGAAGACATGGGCAAATAAGTGTCTAAATACAGTATTAGCATCAGCAGAGGATTGCGGTTGCGTGAGTTATAGTTGCCTGCACTAACTATAACGGGGGAATTTCATTGGTTTTTTACGAGTGAAATGTCCAACTAACTATAACATGTGTGAAACCTATGGTTTTTTCAGTGAATATATATATATATATATATATATCCCACGTTGTTGGCTCGTTTTCGTCAGAGAAGGTTGCGCTCTCCCCAGTGCGGTATCCTACGGTCGAGCCCAGACCGTTACAATGTATCCAAAATCTCTTTGAACAAAGAGAAAGCAGGGTCGCACTCCGCAAATATAAGAGATATTTTTTATTTTAGCCCAATTTCTTTGTGCAATCAATCCATAAACAAAAGCGACGCGTTTCGGTCTTGCCACAAGACCTTGCTCACGACACTGTGGCGTGGTTCACGTTTACAATAAATAACAATTTTTTGAAAAAAAAACCAAAAGCATTTCCTGTCATGTGACTTTCCTAAGCATTATGGGACTTGTAGTCATCAACCCATTTCAACATAAAAGTTAAACATTTGGCCACATGTTTTAGTAACATTCAACCGAAAATAATACCTCAGTAAATATATACGGTTATTTTCGCAAACCCATACTGCCACAGTTCATATTTGTGAAAAATAAACACTTGTAAATTGGAAATGTGAGGTGCCCAAATAACTTGTAAATATAAAGTAATCAAGGCATAATATTTAACCTATTGTTCTAGTATTGTTTCTCATCAGTGATACCCCTCCAGTGGGGTGTGACCTTCCAATCTTATAAACATGCCTCTAAATGTTCATCTGCTAAACTGGGTACCTCTGTAGGTCCGGGTTAAAAAAACAGCTAAGCTAAGAGATAATGAGAGTGAAAACAATAAGTAATCGACATGTATCATTATATATTCCCCAAGTTCAAAGCTATCGGAAAAAACCCCCACTACACAGGTTTCCAAAACATTCCAAAATTTTCTTTTCCTCAAGAGTTTGTATCAAATTATTCAGAGGTGGCTGTATAATTCCTCACTTTGGTTGAGTCCATGAGGGGTCAGTGTCCTGAATTTAATGATGAAGCGAGATTCCTTTTGCCGTAATGTTTTTTCTCGGTTTCCACCTCTGATGGTCAAAGGTATGGTTTCAATCCCATAAAATTTTAGGAGCTTCCAATTGTTCGTGTGTGATTGGTTCATGTGTTTTGCCACTGCGTTGGACGCATCCTTGTTTGTCACTGCTCGTGTGTGTTCCAAAATTCGTTTTTTTAGTTCACAAGTGGTACTGCCGATGTATTTCATTTTACACGGGCACTCAATGATGTAGATGGTGAATTCACTTTTACATGATATGAGCTGCTTTATTTGCCATTTAGACCCATTCGCTAGGTATACTTCCTTGGTAGGTTTGGCAATTTCACACACTTTGCATTTTTGACATTTTATGAACCCTGTTGTTTTTAGCCAATGGGTGTCCTTTCTAACATGATAATGACTGTTAACCAGTCGATCTTTGATCAATAGGTTAAATATTATGCCTTGATTACTTTATATATATATATATATATATATATATATATATATATATATATATATATATATATCACACAAAACGGAGTTCCATTCGCGCTCGTGGACCAAAAACACACCAAATTTACCAAAGTAAAGTAACCATGAGGGGGTTTATTAACTCCATAAACCCGCCGTGACGCGTTTCACCCGTAGAACGGGCTTGTTCACACAGCGTTTTTCAAAACAATGAAGCATTACATACTTTTTCATGCGTACATAGACAGAGTTGACAGACTACCAATGCAATGTTAAGGTTCCATGTTAAGTGCCGCCATCTTGTAGTGTCAAATGCGCATTGACCAGACTGCTTGTGGTTATACAAAAGCGTTTAATTTACCATTCGTAGTCGAACACAAATTGATTATAACGAATCATATGTTACATCCAATGACAATATAGTGCAAATAGTGCCTGTTGTATATTATCTATTTGTCTGTCTGTATGCTCTGTGAGTAGCACATTGTGCAAAAAGATCAAATACACTCGTATTGTACGTCAGCGATAAGTATCACATGGTAACACGTACTAACAGACAGAGATATCTATTGAGTCATGGTTGTTGCATTTCCGACTTGATACAAAATAACATGTGCCATACTGTATCTATTTTACAATGCTCTCTTTGTACACTGACAGGCATAGTGCCCGGGAACCCAGTGTGACCAGGTTGCTTGTGCTTGTACAAAAGCGCCCCATTAACCATATCTCATCATTCGTGATCGGACTTAAGTCTAAAATAAATTATATCAAATGACAATATGATGCAAATGGTGCCAATAAGTCATGGTTAAGGTTGTTCTGAATTGGTGCTTAAAAGACATATGCAATATTGTATTGTTATCACAATACTTATTTACAGGCTTCGTGCCCGAGAATTCAGTGTGTATTAGTCATTGTTATTGCTATTCGGAATTGGCACTTGAATGACATATGCAATACTGTATTTTTGTCACAATACTACCTTTGTACAATAACAGGCATAGTGCCCGAGAATTCAATGTCATGATCTATCAAAATTGTACGTCTTGCTTTCCCCCTGTGTCTCATTGTAAACTCTGTGTCTACCTTCCCCAATTGTGATCAAGTCGGAAATGCAACAACCATGACTCAATGACTCAATAGATATCTCTGTCTGTTAGTACGTGTTACCATGTGATACTTATCGCTGACGTACAATTCGAGTGTATTTGATCTTTTTGCACAATGTGCTACTCACAGAGCATACAGACAGACAAATCGATAATATACAACAGGCACTATTTGCACTATATTGTCATTGGATGTAACATATGATTCGTTATAATCAATTTGTGTTCGACTACGAATGGTAAATGATACGCTTTTGTATAAACACATGCAGTCTGGTCAATGTGCATTTGACACTACAAGATGGCGGCACTTAAAACGGAACCTTAACATTGCATTGGTAGTCTGTCAACTCTGTCTATGTACGCATGAAAAAGTATGTAATGCTTCATTGTTTTGAAAAACGCTGTGTGAACAAGCACGTTCTACGGGTGAAACGCGTCACGGCGGGTTTATGGAGTTAATAAACCCCCTCATGGTTACTTTACTTTGGTAAATTTGGTGTGTTTTTGGTTCACGAGCGCGAATGGAACTCCGTTTTGTGTAATATTGGATTACCGGTTTTCTCCACCGGCTTCGCGCCACCCCTCAAAGGGCTTGAACTTCGGTAGGAGACAGTTGGAGATTATATATATATATATATATATATATATATATATATATATATATATATATATATATATATATATATATATATATTACCTACTGGCGGTCGCCAGTAGGTAGTTATAGTTAGGACCCCTTTTCCATAGGAAATCCGCAACATTCTATTTTGAATAACTTTGGCGCCGGTCGATGAATCCTCGCGAATTTCTCAAAATAGGTGGGGCGCTACGCTCCGCTCCTACCCTGAAAGTCTCGGGGGGATACGTCAAGCAGGGGCTGAGATAAAAGGGGGGTCCCAAAACGCGTTTTTCCCATGCATTTTTCCATAGGACCTTTAGAACGAGCTACAGCCCGAACGGCTGAACAGAATTACTAGAAATTTGGCAGAGAGGTAGTCCCTATGTCAAGGAAGTGCCTTTTGTAGGTTTGGTGTAAATCTGTTCAGTAGATTCTGAGAAAATAGCCTTTAAATCAATATATATATCTGAGCCCGCTTACGGTACGCTTACCGTACGCTTACGGTAAGCTTACGGTACGCGTACGGTGGCGTGCGCGAGCGCGATTCTGATTGGCTGTTAGATCTTAGTAAACATTCGAATCGGCCGAAACCAGGAAGCGGCGGCCGCCATTTTGTGTGTTTCACTCAGAAAAAAAAGAGTGAAAACAAGAAAAGGGGGCAATGAGGAGAGTTACAGACCCCCTTACATTTGTGAGGGGGTCAAAGAAGGACTGTAAAGTACAAAGAAAACATTTATTGATTTTTTTAAAAAATCACGGGGTACGCGTACGGTAAGCTTACGGTAAGCGTACGGTAGAAAAAAAAATAAAAAAATAAATGAAATTCAGATTTAAGTGTTTAGATATTAGGGGGCTCTAAAAAGAGCCGTTGTGTTTATGAAATGATTTTTTAGTGGTACCTACAAGTAAGTACCGATGCAGAGTCTAAGGTTCAAGAGGAAGACTCTGTTCCCTTTATCATTGAAGTGCACACCATCTCCTCTATAAATGTCTTGCATGTAATGTGGACTTTTTTAATTTTAAATGAAACTTTGAAAAACCAATAATTTAGAGATAATCGGTAACATCTGCACAATTTAAATTTTGGAATGTTATTGGACTGCCATTGGAAATTTTTTCAAAAAAGATTTTAAAAATTACTATTTGGCCATGCGGAAAAGTAACCAATTCTATTGTGGACTTAATAAATTATTCAAAAAATTTTCGTGAACCAAAATGTTACAGAGAATCGGTGAGATCTGGACAAATTAAACTTTAGAATTTTATTGGATTACCGTTTGAAATTTATTCCAAAAAAAAATTTAAAATTACTATTTTGCCTAAAGGAAATGGAATCAGATGTATTTTGGAGTTATTTGAGATATAATATTGTGATTATACTTCTGAAACAAACATATCAGACGGTATTTTAAAGAAATAACTATTGGTATTAGATGATATTTTTTTAGAATATTATGCATTTCTATAATGTTAAGTTTAAGTAAAAAGAGATTCTGGGCTTTTTTATTACAATCTTTGTGATTGTTATTTTTTTTTGCCCGCTGTAAAATGATGAATGCAATTGCTTTCACAATTTATAGTGAAATGCAATATATTCTGAAAACAGCAAAAATAAGGCAAAAATATTTTTTGGAAAAAAATGTAAATATGTGTACTGTATTATAAATTGTTTTAAAAATATTAATACTTTTTTCTTTTTTTTCAGATTGATATAGAAAATTTTCGAAAACTAGAACCATTTTTAAAACTATTTTTAAAAAAAACAAATGAATAAATATTTTTTTGAGTGAGTATGGTAAGTCAATAATAATAATTGTAGTCTCTCAAGGACCTTGTAATGTGATAATTGATTTTTAGTGTTTTTTTAAAAAAATAAAAAAAACGTACGCGCACCGTACGCGTACGGTAAAAAAAAAAAAAAAAAGTTTTTAAAAACATATGTAAAAAAAAGATGAAAGATAAGGTTGGCTCTTAAAAGAACCGTTGTGTTCATGCAGGGACAGAGGAAAGAAAGCATGGAAAAATTAGTCTCTGTGACAAGTGTGCTGATCTATTTTGTTGTTCACTAGGGAAACACTGGTCTCCCTATGACAAATTAGATCATGACAAGAGGCACATCGAATATCAACCCTCAGAAAACGAGGGTTAATTTCCAGAGGGCCAGCAGAAGGAGATGCTCCCCCCACAGATGAAGGGCTCACCTGACCTGCAGAAGAAGGAGTCAGCCCTGCAGATGATGGTCCAGGCTGAGCTGCTGTGGATGTACTTGCTTGTCTTTCTGAAGAGTTACCTCCAAAAAGATGACCATGTGTCCTTCTGTGTACATCCTGGAGGTGTCTCTTCATGGTGTGATTCCCAAAGGAATACTTCCTGTCAGGATTGCCTCTAGAAAGTACACGCTGACACAGCCTGCAAGTTACTAAGGGTGCATTCACCTTTTGCTGGCCTTCAGGAAAAGTAAAATAATCCCATACATAAGAGGGCTTTTGTTTCCTCGATCTCTGCCTCAAGACAGTGCTGCTAGTGCTAGCCTCACTCTCAGAAGAGCTCTGCTGTTCTGCCATCGTATCCCAAAGACAAACCAGCTCCTTCTCCCAAGGGATCACAAGCAGAAATGAGGGGAATGGGTGTGGTGTAGGAGAGTTCTAGAACTGAAAGTAGTTTCAACCAATCAAAAGTTGTGTTTCATGATCACATGACCTACCGTACGCTTACGGTACGCTTACGGCAAATGTACGCATGCGCGTAAAAAAGACACGCGCTTGCGCGCATGCGCATAACAGTCACTCCCCGACACTTCCGCGTAACGTGCGCGTGTAGCGTACACGCGTACGCGTCCCACACGGAGGACGCGCGGCTACGCAAATTGCGTAACTATACGCAAACAGCGTAGATAAATTACGGACGTTGCGTAAACCGTACGCTTACCGTAAGCTTACGGTACGCGTACTAAAAAAAAATTAAAAAAAAAGGAAAAAATGTATTGCTAATAAATTTTACATGTTTATTTTATAAAATATATTAAAAAAAACATATTATAGAATTTTAAAAATTTAACCATAGTCTTTAAAAAAGGATAGAAAATTAAAATAAAAATATGTTTAAAAAAATAGAAGAAAAAAAACAAAATTAGCATTTAAAAAACCTTGCAAATTCACTGAAAAAACCATGGGTTTCACACACGTTATAGTTAGGACTTAGCATTTAAAAAACCTTAGAAATTCAGTGAAAAAAACCATAGGTTTCACACATGTTATAGTTAACTGGACATTTTACTCGTAAAAAACCATTGAAATTGCCCCGTTATAGTTAGTTCAGCTAACTATAACTCGCGCGCCCGCAATGCACTGCTGATGACGTCACATATTACATCACTCATGACATGGTCAGTGACATCACTCATGACATCACTGATGACATCTCAAATGACATCACTGATGACATCACTGATGACATCATCCTTGTGATAGAGTGGCAGACCTCCTCTTCCCCTAATATAACCTTTGATACACACAATCAAAAATAGAAATTAAAATTTTAAAAACAATGGACATACCAATACCAGTTACAACAACCTATACAGTAATTCTAAGATCCAAATACACATCCACTCATTCACCAACAGTCCTATACAGTCACTCATACATGTACTCACACATCATATGTACTCATACACATATACATCCTGTTACACAATGCCACTCATCCATAGAGGTACTCACACACATAGTTAGTCATGCTAATAAAGAATCAAACATACATTTACTTGCATATACAGTTATACACACACCACCACACTTACTTCTACGGAAACTTACACATACTTAGTCTTTTAAACAATCACTTATAGAAACACATACTTATTCATACAGGAACTCTTTCAATCTCTCACTCTCACATATACTCACATATATACACCAATAGTCACATATACTAGTTTAAAACATATGTAGTTACACATAAAGACACTATTGAGACAGTCATTCACTCACTAACACACCCATACATACACTCATCCACCCATACAGTCCTGCACACATGCTGTCTTCAACACATACAAACAATGAGTCACTCATTCATGCACCCATGCACTACGTAATACCCCTCACCGAACCAGACACTCACACTCATACTGATACTCAAAAAACCAACTAATAACCTATTTAGACACTCATGTAGCTACACACCAACCCATGCAGCCACTTATACACAAAGTGAGAGACTGATACAGATATTTACATATTTAAACATTACTCACTAAGCCATGTATTCACTAAGATACACTTAATCAGTCAGTAATACAATCAATTTTTCAAAAACAATTCATCCATTTAGACACTTATATACCCATTTATTCTTCCATCGACCTTGAGATATACATATATAAAACATATTTAATTTTCAGAAAAACACACATTCACTGGATGATGTCATCAGTGATGTCATCAGTGATGTCATTTGAGATGTCATCAGTGATGTCATGAGTGATGTCACTGACCATGTCATGAGTGATGTAATATGTGACGTCATCAGCAGTGCATTGCGGGCGCGCGAGTTATAGTTAGCTGAACTAACTATAACGGGGCAATTTCAATGGTTTTTTACTAGTAAAATGTCCAGTTAACTATAACATGTGTGAAACCTATGGTTTTTTTCACTGAATTTCTAAGGTTTTTTAAATGCTAATTCCTAACTATAACGTGTGTGAAACCTATGGTTTTTTCACTGAATATATATATATATATAAGTACCAGGTGCATTCATCCACTTCCAGGCAGGCTAGGAGAAAGCATACGGACACCTAGTCGTGCTTCAAAGAGATTTATTCAGAGTCAGCATCGGCGTGACATGCCATTACGCGTTTCGGCCAGCAGGTGGCCTTGATCACATATATATATTCACTCAAAAAACCATAGGTTTCAGGCCTGATATAGTTAGGAATTAGCATTTGAAAAACCTCAGAAATTCACTGAAAAAATCATAGGTTTTAGGGGTGTTATAGTTAGCTGGACATTTCACTCATACAAAACCATTGAAATTCCTCCGATATAGTTAGTTGTACTAACTACATCTCGTGCGCCCGCAATCCACTGCTGATGATGTCACATATTACATCATTCATGACATGGTCAGTGACATCACTGATGACATCTCAAATGACATCACTAATGACATCATCTAGTGAATGTGGTTTTGTTCGTTATTTAAATATGTATTATATATATATAGCAATTTGCATTGAAGAGTGAGTGGATATATAAATATAAATATCTGGATGGAGGATTTAGTAGCAATGTGACTGACTGTTTGCTTGACTAATTTATAGTGTCTCGCTAAATATATTGGATAGTGGCTAAACTTTGTGAATATCTGTATCACTTTGTCAGTTGTTGTGTTAACTGCTGCACCAGTTGGTTACTAGCTACGTGAAAGTCTATATTATTTATTGATTAGTTAACTGAGTATATGTATGGGAGAGTGAATGTGTATGTGGTTCGGTAAGGGGGTGTAACAGCCCAAAGATGTGTGAATAGTTGATTCAGTAGGTATCTGAAGTTAAAACTAGATGTTATAACAGTTGTTTGGGTGAGTGAATATCTTTATGGGTGTGTTGATGAGCCAATATATGTCTCAATGGTACATGTCCAACAAACTAGAAATATAAAAGCCAGTGTATGTGTTAGTTGTTGTATATAAATAAGTATACATAAGACTCAGTGATTGTATGAGTGACGGTATGGATAACTGTATACTTGTAATAGTGTTTTTATAACACACTAAGTATGAGTTATTATCTATATGAATAGATGAAGTGGTGTTTTTATAAGTGGATAGCTAAGTAAAAGTAAGTATGATCCATTGTTTGCATAAGTGAGTAGGATGACTTCATAAGTGATTAGGATGTGTGCTGGTGTGTAATGTCGATATAGGTGAATAAGTATATTTGATAGTGTTCTATTGATCATTGACAGCATGTATGAGTGAATCTAAAGGTAAGTGATTAGATGTGTGTATAGATCTAGGAATCACTGAGTGGGTGTTTAGAAACATGTATTGGTGTGTCAATGGTTTTAAATCTGGCACTCTGTATTTCACAGTGAGTGATGAAAGGTTATACTAGTGTATGATGAGTAGGGGTGGGTAGAATTTGCGGAATTAACTTCCGCAAATTATCGCGAGAATACAGAAAATCTCCGCAAACACGCCGGAAATATCGCGAAGACGCAGAAGTTTTTTTGCCGCCTGTTCGCGGTATTTTTTGCATGATCGCGGGTCGCCAACTTACCCATGCGGTTGCTCACGGGCGCGGCCATCTTGTTTTCACTTGTCCCGCCCTCTGGCGATGTTTACTTCCTGTTCCGGGTCGCGCAATGCATGTTCGCGGTCGATATTTCCTTTTCGCGACCGCTTTTACTTGATCGCGTTGCTTTTTGCTTGCTCATGGAGAAAATATCGCGCGAACTTGCGCACGTGGTCGCAATGGGCGCGGCCATCTTGTTTTCCACTCTATTGCATGGTTCTGGGGCCTGATTTTCAATCCTCCCTAAATCTTTTCAATCCTTTGTTTATAGCCACTTTTTTTGGATCTTTATTACTTATTATTTCTCTAACTATTTTCCTGCCTCTATATTTTTTGTTTTTGTCTACTTTTTTTTTGTTTTTTAGCTACTTTTTCTCTTTGTATTGCCCGCTATTTATTTCCTTTACTCCTTTATTTATTTTACCTTTTCTTTCCCGCCCCGTCCCCAGAACCATGTCCAAGGGCAGGGCTGTTCGCCGGCGCAGCCAGAGCCGCGACCGCCTTCCTTGCGGAAGGCGGCGCCCACAAGGGGTGCATGCACGGGCCTTATTTGGGGAGGCGGAGTTGGCTGCACTAATTTTCTTTGTGCAGCGCCACCTCCCCTCAACCTGCCAGCAGGTGGCAGGCCTGGGTCCGGGTACGGCCTCCGGGAGCGTCGGCAGCGGTGGGGGAAGGTGCGCCGGGCAGTGTCGCGCATCTCTGGGGTCTGGCGCACCCAGGCACAGCTGACGCACCGGTGGTCCGACATCCTGGACCGTGAGCAGGACCTGCTGGACCTGCTAGGAGTGGAGGTCCCGGGGCTTGGTGAGTACCTATTTAATTATTACAACTTTGTGTCTGTTCTTCTGCTCTATGTTATATATTGCGAATATCTTTTTTTCCTTCCAACCAGCTAGAATGTTGCTGCTTACAATACATTCCAAGTTAATAACGTTTAAAAGTCTTCTGTGATTATGACACAGGTGATCTTCTGCGCTACTACTAATCTTACTTGTTTGCAGCTTTGCGTTTGCGCTTGCTTAGCGTGATTCTTTACGAGTTTATTTTAGAGAAATTAAGTTACGTAATGCTACAGTGACTCACGTCCACTCCTTACTTTGTCCTGTCACTAATAGATAGGGGCGGATTGATACATAGGTTTAGGTACTTTGTATGAGCTTCTAATTGGTTAGTGGTATGCGTGATGCCCCCCCTCACTCAGTTACGTGACGTGCTGCTAGTACGGCAGTCTTTAGAACCTTTTCTAGTTTGTTCAATGAGTGGAGGTAGGCTTTGCAGTTACTTAGCAGAAGCAGATCAGCATCAATCAAACCAAAATTTGGTGTATACAAAAAATGTAGTCATGTTCATGTGTCCTCCATGATTGGATCATACACATTGTTGAGGAATACAGTGGAAATGCATACTTAATGTACAATTGGCATGCCTGGAATAGGTGGGCTAGGTTGGGTGGTACGTTGTACTAATACTTAGGCTTACTTGTAACTTAGTTTTCTGGAATCAGAATGGAAGAATGGATTACTGTTGATAAATAGTAACTTAAGTAGTCGAACTGCGAATCCCACGATATTACATGTTGACCAGATGAGATCGGTCAATGTAGTTATTGCAATTGTTGTTTACATAAGTGTTTTTTGACCGTTGTTGAAAAATATTGTATTTGTTTGACACCATCCATCAATGTTTGTCTCTTTCTTAATTCTTATATCTCTCCTGTCCATCAGCACCCAGGGGCAGACCGACAGGGACTGGACAGTCGGCGGGACAGGAACACCACCAGGAGGACACCGCTGAGGGCTCCTCTGCTGGCCCCAGTAAGTCTTCTTGTTTTTAGTAATATTTCTTATTCCATAACTTTTACTGCCCCATTTCTCCCGAACTATAGTGTGTTTCCAAATGCTATTTTTTTACCACCAATTATCCTTCGATCTGTACGGTTTCAAAAAGCTTATCCCTGCCTCCGCTATGATGACTGAGTACTACTACATACTATCAGTCTGTCTGTCTGTACTGTAGTAGCTAGTCTTGCCCAGTTGGCCAGTGCCACTCTTTGTGAAAGGTTGTAATATAAAACTCATATTCACCAGTAGCTCGTACAATCCGTTGGGTCGTTGTCTTGTACTACTTTTTACTCTTATTGATGTTGAGGCTTTGAAAATTCACAGCAACAACAGCCCTACCAGATTTCTTAATATTTTGATATGATACCCTATAGGACATACCACTGTTGTAGGGATCTTGCATATACATTTGCACCAGAAAATAGGATGTTGGTGATGGTAGGTTGGACCTTCCTTGCACACCTCAATCAGAAATTCCGCACCCACCACAATTCCACTGCTTGACTATAGTACTGTCTTGTCATACCTATTAGGTCTCGGAACCCTCCCCCCAAGATAACCAACAAGTAGACAACCCAGAACATAACACACCCAACCTCTGTCGTGGAAGCAATTCACATGCACACCCTTACTTTAATTTGCGCACTCATGTAAGTTAGTCCACTCCACACCAAATACCACGAAGTCTATGTAAGTTTAAAATGTTTATTTCAATTTGAGAAGGTCTGTACACTGTTTTCTTAGCAGCACCAACCGGCAAATCAATAACATTAAAACAATATACATTGTTACACTTATACAGTTGGGAATTAAATCATGATAACTGAACAGTGGTGGAAGGCAGCACCACCATCCCATAGCAATTTAGTTTATATACATTTATAAATGAAGATGTGAGTGAAGGGACCCCTCACCTCAGAAGAACCTAGTACTGGTAGTTGGTGCATCGTTCAGAAGCTCTGGTTCGTAGAAGGGAATCTTGCGTCTGTAATGCGAAAAAAGAAATGGTGTGCGTTAGTATATTGCAACTTGCAAGCATTTCTCAGCCGTGCCAAAAAGTGTAGCATCTATGGATAAGCAATATGGACTAACAGTAACAGTAGTACACCAGTTCTTCCTAAAAAAAGTGGCTTGTTAATGTTTGTTGACCGCTTGTACGCAGCGCGTAGACTAGACAGTAGCGGTGTGAGGCAGGTCATGTGGGCTCAAAGGTGTCTTAAGAAGCTGCAAGGTAAAGGTAACGTCACATGTGCATGGCTAGGGCTAATCAAGCAAATGCTACAATGATCATATAACTTAGTGTCTACTCTACTACTACCTGATTTGTACTAGTGATGTATGTTAGTATTAACTCATTTTTCAACCTTGCTACTGATCAATAGGGGGGAGGTGTATATGTCGCCTAATAAATGTGTAATGTTTTCTAGGCGCACTACCGACCACCATTGCTGGGGCCAGCGAAGGCGACGCCGAGGGCGAGGATGCGGCAGTTGCAGATAGCAACGGAGGGGGAGTGGCAGCACCAGTGGCAGGCGGTGGTAAGTTAGATTCATAATCTTTAACTATTGTTGAACTTGACAGCACACTCACTGCAAAGGTGTACTGTATGTATATGTATACTGTACAGTTGTGAATTAGGGCCCCATTAGGATGGTGGGCGTATTGCCCCCACCGGGCCGGCTGGATTTCACTGCCGTCACCGCAGGGGCAAACCTCCCGCCATCCCTGTAGAAAATATTCAGACATGTCCAGGCGGAAAAGGGTTCAATGTGGCGGTGGTGTCTCTCTCACCACACCGGCAGCCATATAATCTGCATTTTGGAATGCCTTTGCGTGGCGGCATTGCCGTCCGCCACGGAAAGGCATGCACACATTGCAGAGTATGCTTGGGGGCCCCCATGGAGGGTACCTACCGATGCTATGGTACCCCCCGACTTTCAAAGCAAAACGTGACAGGCTCCGTGCGAGGCCCGTCATGTTGTGCTTGGAAAAGCAGCACAACATTTTAGCATTGCTTTCAGCAAAGCCAACCAGAATTTAAATTTAAAAAAACAGGGTGCGCCCGCCACTGTGCCGGGCGCATCATCCTAATTAATTGTCCCCACGGGACCCCCACCCTTTTTAGCAGTCGGATGGCGGGCGGACAAAGTCCGCCCGCTATCCGATGTCGTATGTAAGTATGAGTTCTTGGGGACGTTTGAAGAGTGAACTAGAAGACTAGAATTCCCTTTAATTGGTATAGGACTAGGAGCCGGAGTATTGAGTAACCAATGTCCTCATCTATCTGATTTCAACTCCGCTTTGAAAGTTTTATGGAGAAGAGCACCTGGTGCACTGTTCAACTAAAAAGTGTAAGACAGGTGGAAGGAAGAAGGACGGGCGACATTTAAAATGTTATGTACTACTGTGCTTTATTTTATAGTGCTACTCTACCATGCCACTATGTGTATAAATAATTACCTTGTCCTACTGTTTTATTAAGACTATATTTTACAATTGTCTTGTTTTTTACTTTTTGATACACAGCAACTCCGAAACTCAACCGTAAGGAGTTGGCCGCCAAGGCACGGCGCCGGAAGCTGGAGGCAATCCAGCAGGAATACCGGCGGCTGGTGGTCCTAGCCGAGGAGGAGGAGGAGGCTGCTGCAGCTATTGAAGCCTCCTCCAGTGCACCGGGCCCCAGCCACCGCCCTCCAGCGGTACGGCACCACCGCCGGACGGCTGCCCGCCGCCACCGTGTCATCTCCGGTGCCCCCCCCACTATGGCTGCAACTGCCGCGGCCTTAGACGCCGCGTCGCCCAGTTAGAGGACCAGATGCGTGTCCTCCTCCAGTCCCGCCCCACCAGTTAGTCCCTGTCACTGCCCCTTTTTTAATTCCTGTTCGTTCTTCACTCGTTTGGGCGTTCTCTACTTCTATGGACTGTCGTTGGGGTTAGGGAGGTGGGTGGGTCAGCTTTTGTGGGTTTAGTTTATTTGTTAGGGTCAATTAAATATATTTTTCTATGTTACATGCAATGTTGTTAATGTTTTGTAGGTGGGGTAACTGTTTTACATCACACTGTTTCCTTGCTGGTGCATGGCCGCCCATAGCGTGTGTTTGATTTCAATAATTTGCTGACTGTATAAGACACAAACAGATAGATGCGACACACCTCACTCATTGACTGGTCCTACTATGCCTTCTTTGGAGTGGTGTTTGAAACTGAAATCATTGACAACATGTCCATTATTAATTCTGCCTCCCCCAAACTTCTCTCTTACCGGTGCTTGATGTTTATGTCCAACTGTGGCACAGCACTGGCTGCATGGTGAAGATGGTTTCCTTTTTCATACATGCCATGATTGGGGTGGTGGTGGTAGTATAGTAGTAGTAGTATACACTGGCAGGGTGGCAGCATTTCCAAAAAAAGAAAAGGAGATAGTCAATCGCCTTTGAGAGACTGTTAGAGGAGTAGTTGAATGAAGTACATCACAGAATTTACCGAGCAACAATTATATGCTCAAATATTTGACAAAAAAAACTGAATGCTGGTTATTATGAGGATAGCCTATTAGACAGAGTTACAAACTATAGTTTTGTCGACTTGACTATGCCTACAGTCTAACAGTTAGTGCTGTATATGAGGAATGACAACAAACAAATCCAATCAATGCCGGCAATTCATGCTGAGGTATATGTTCCTTTGTTAAATAAAATAACCTCTGAAATATCCTACTCATGGGTGGGCAAGCAGAAGAAGATCATCGCTCTGCATTGAAATTGAAGTTGTGTTGCTTTCACCACATCCGCCCCAGCAAGTGTGTGATTAAGTATTGGTGTACATTTAATTTAGTTACACCTCGACAATAAGTCACACAGCCCGGGGGAAGAGGGTTAGGGTCCGTTGATTGGATGGGAAGGGGGATTTTGGGAAAGGTTTGACATAGAAAAACAGTATGCATACATAGACAAACAAACGACAATCATTGAAGACTACCATACCATATCCATTCCATATGTTAAGGTAGAAAAAGGAAATGCATGCATGATGATGAGACCCGGATTACATACACTTCTATTTCTTGTTCTGTTCCGGCCTTAATACTTTAACAGATAGCAAATAGAAATTTTAAATATTGGTAGTGAAGAATCGTAAACACAGAGCAAACGTAATGATGATTGATAATAACAACTCCAAGAACACACTGTTGTAAAGAATGTATACAAGATATTAATCAAATTATTTAAAAGAAGTGAAAAGTGGATACTGTTACTGTCTTATCCTGGTCAAAAATGTAGACTGGTTTTTTGCATCTCGGCATTCCTCTTGCTCCTCTCGTCCATCAAACTTGGGTGTGTCGCCTCACCACTCGCCACTGCCCGGCTGGAATAAAAAGGTGATTGATTGGTAAGGTAATTAATATGCATTGTAATGTTTTACAAAGTTTTGGGCAAGGCCCGGCCTGTAATTTTAGATTGAAAACCAAAGGGGATATTCAGAAAGAGAGTGAAAACAAATGCACAAGTGATGGTGTAGTGCAACAAGAACACTTTCCGAGGTGGCATGTATGCATATGCATCATCTCTACTGTAGTCTGTTTCCAGCATAGACCTTCAACAGTAACAGGAGAGATCAGGCCCACAGTGCTTACCATTAGCACATCCTACGTTAACACTTTAGAGTCCTTTTTTTTTCTCTCAAAGAGTTGGACAAACGCAAAGCACATTATCCATTCCAGACATAGCATTTTACAGTTAAAGTTAGTAAAATCAATGCACTGCAGTCATCCCACCGCTACACTCTATTCAACTTTTACACAGACATTTGGGTGTGCTGTGGTTGTTGTTGACGTGTTTACCTTTAGGCTTTTCCGTTTTATGCCACTCATGAAACATCCTCCTGACTTCATCATCAGCTCTGATACTTCTACTGACTGAAGATCGGCCTGCAGTACAAGTGTAATTTTTATAACACAACAAGAGTAGAAATATAAATATTACTGTCTTGAGTCATTCTTTATTTTGTACAGAAAGATAGATTACCACTAGTACACTTTGACATCACTTTGTGCACAACAAACAACGCAAACACAAAGACCAATAGCTCAGAGTCAGGTGTCCAATGCATGCCATTAATTGTCATCATTCATTACCTGTTCCTTCTCATCTTAAGTTAACGGGCCGTCTCTTTCGCCATCATCATGATGTTAAGTCACAGTCATTTGTATTGCGCAGATTGAGTGAGTCCCCTTCCTGTATTGAATTAAAAGAAATGTATCACCAAGATGCAGGAGAAGTACACATTTCTTGTTTGCCAGAAGGGGAAAATTTGTAATTACTAGTGTGTTCTGTAGAAAGTTGATTAGTGGCAGTGCACAATTACATCAATTCATGCGCAACACACACCACAAAATCTACATCATTCAGTCTGCCATTCTGCGGCCAATGCATGGCATCAATCATTACCTGTTGCATCTCATCTCGTTAACGCTGCAGGCCGTCTTTCGCCATCATCATGATGGACGGTGCTGTTAAGTCACAGTCATTTGCATTGCGCAGATTGAGTGAGTCCCCTTCCTGTATTGAATTAAAAGCAATGTATCACCAAGATGCAGGAGAAGTACACATTTCTTGTTTGCCAGAAGGGGAAAATTAGTGTGTTCTGTAGAATGTTGATTAGTGGCAGTGCACAATTACATCAATTCATTCATGCGCAACACACACAACAAAATCTACATCATTCAGTCTGCTATTCTGCGGCCAATGCATGGCATCAATCATTACCTGTTGCATCTTATTTTCAGTTAATGGCCAGTCTCTCTCGGCTCTGAAGGAGGATAGCTATAGAAGATAGCTATAGAAGTCATCAGATTCATGGTCCACTTGTTTTGGAAGGACGAGGAAAGTTTGAATTTGTTGTTACCATCATCCAATCATCATTCATGAGGGAAATGGAATTGACCAGGAGATGCAGTATGATCGAGCGGAGGAGCTGGATTCTGAGGACTGTAGTGTCAAATGGCAGACACCTGAAACTTGTATCTTAAATTAGAAGAGTAGAAGACGGTGATAATGCATTGGTTGCGATTCACAAGTTTATAACCGGAACAACAGACACAAACAAAGGGGGAAAAAAGGGAGGAAGACAGTAAGTGCGAGCCTAATTGTCAGGGAAGTATAGCTCGTCCTCAAACTCTGGGGGATCTTCCAGTAGTAGGTAATCATCTGACACAATACTTCCGTCACCTGAGCCGCTGTCCTCATCTTCCTCTGTTGATTCATGCATTGTGTAATTCGGTGGTATGAAGTGCTGATTCATTTTGATCATTGTTAACCTCTCCACGTTTTTGGGAGATAGACTGGTCCTTCTCAAGGTTACAATGGAACCAGCAGCACTGAAAACACGTTCGGAAGAGACACTTGCGACAGGGCAAGCCAGATAGCTTATCACCAGCCTGCTGAGCTGTGGCCATTCAGACCTTTTCCTATACCAATACTGCACTGGGTTTTGATCAACGTACACCTCTGTTGGGTCGTCCAGATAGGCCTGGACCATCCGCTCAATGTTCAGGGTTGCTGCTGGTAAGCTTTTGTGCTGTTTTTTCTGTGCATCAGCACTGTGCTTACGGCCCATCTTTACATACCAATCTGATAATGATTGTACTCGGCCGAATGATCCAGTTATTGTTTTTGTAGTCGATGGTGATGGTGAGTGTTGCGATTGTGAGCCAACCGCACTGCCCTCAGCCGACGAAGTTGCACTTGATTCTGCATGGCCTGCTTCAGTATCAGTACTTGTTGTGGGTTGATGTGGCGGGCTTTTAATTAGCAGCCCTTCGTTTTCAAACTTGATGGCTGCTTCAGCTATACAACTTTTGTAGTGGGCAACATCATTGTCGGAAAAAGAAAGGAATAGTCCTAATTTTGCACGTGGATCCAGAATTGTGGCACAAATGTAATGTTCTTGTGACAAAATTTTATTTTGTATCCTTACATTTTCTGATAAGCGCCTGGATAAGCTCTCCACCAAGTCATGGGCTTGCCTTCTGTCCTCTACACCTTTGTAGGATTCAGACACATTATTCAGCTCATGCTCTAGCATTTGCAACAATGGGATAACTTGGCCCATTGTACAGTCCTCCTTGCTGACTTCACGTGTAAAGACCTCAAAAGGAGACAGCATCTCAGTCAGGCATTGAATTAGGGTCCATTGCTCCCTCTGAAGGGTCATGCCTTTAACACTAGCATCACTGCTTCTGTACCAGACATATTCATTGAGTGACCTCTGCTGTTCGTACAGACGATCAAGCATGTAATACGTTGAGTTCCAACGTGTTGCCACCTCCTGGATGAGTGCCTTGACTGGCATCCTACGCTCACGTTGGAGGATCCTCAGCTGCTTCCGAGCTTTAAAAGAATGGCTGAAATGAGTGCATATTCTTCGGCAGATGGCCAGTAAATTGCTTACTATGGGTTCTTTTTTCAGAAAGTCTTGCACTATAATGTTTATGCAGTGTGCCAAACACGGAACCCTGAAATAGGAACCAAGTTCCATGGCCTTAAGTACATTACTGCCATTGTCTGTGGCAACAAAACCAATACCAAGCCCTCTGGGCCGCAGCCATTCCAAAACCTTGGTGCGAAACTCTTCTAAAATGTTTTCAGCCGTATGAGATTTCTCCATGGCGAACATGGCTACAGTTGCATGTTTCCGAGTACCTTCAAAAATCGCAGCTGTGTCAACAACACCTCGTGCAGATAGTTGATCTCTAACCCCCACAAAAGAGATCCAGTGTGCAGTGATGCACATGTAATCTGTGGCTTGGCAACTGGTCCACATGTCTGTTGTCAGGTGGATATTGTGCACAGCACTCTGCTGCAAACCGTGACCAACCAATTCCAGCACATCATGATGTAGTGCCAGAACAGCAATTCTTGCGAAATAGGACCGGCTGGGAACTTTCCATTTCGGGCAGATGGCAGACACAAATTCAAGGAAACCCACCCCTTCCACAAATGAAAAAGGAAGAAGGTCCAGCGCTAACATTTTAGCCAGCTTCGCATTGTACAATCGTGCCGTTGGGTGGTAGCGTTGGAACTGCCCCTCCAACCTAAACATGCTGTCAATGGTAGGCTGGCTTACTTTCCTTAGTGGTGCTGTTTTCATTAACCCACTAAGGCCCAACGACACAGATTGTCTCATTGAGGTACTCGCCGGTCACCTTGGTGTCTCACCCACACTCTGAGTATGGCTCTTACTGCGGTGCCACTCTGATGTTACTGAGGAGGATGTGGGGCGTTACCACTGCAGTGACTGCACTACTGGAGACAGGGCTAGAAATGCCTCCCTGTTCTTCACCTGCCACCACAATAATATCGCTCCCTGATTCCTGACCAACTTCAAAGGGTTTAGTTTTCCTACTTTCTTTTAACTTACGTAGGTGATCCTCCCACACGATATTGTGGTGTATTTTTAGATGACTTGCTTGTCCTCCGGTACCATAGTTTGTACCAAGCTTACCACGCCGAACACCTTGCCGACAAATTGCGCATATAGCAACGTTCTCCTCCTTGGCGCTAACAGAAAAGAAGTCCCAAACTGGGGAGGAGAACTTTCTGGCACTGCTGGATGTGCCACTTTCAACACCAGATGAACTTGAGGGGGTGCTTGAAAATATATGACCCTGTCCACCTACACTGTGACTTTTACTACCACTTCCTACTGAGATGGTTGAGCTGGATGTAGGTCCCTGCCGGGCCTTGGAAAATATGGCAGCTGGAGGTAGTGGTGGTGTAACCTGTGTTGGTGAGATCCGTGCTACATCCCGCTCAGTAGCAGCCTTTCTGGATAGGGTGAGAATGTCGGTCTCCAATCCCTTTGGGGCGGGAGTAATGTGCGTGATGACTGGCTCGTCTTCATCAACATCATCACCCCCCTCTTCTACATCTACCTCCATAACTCTAAGTTTTTCTGGGACCTTCCTTTTCAGAAGCAATGTCTTGTGGCGTACTTCACTCTCAGACCGAGCTGGTGGGACCCAAGTGTCATCACGATCATCAGAAGCGGGGCTTGAAGAAGAAGATGATGGACTAAGCCTCCTTTTCCTTGCTGGTGGTCTGGAAGACAATTGATCTTCTGAAACAGTGGTTTGACTTCGCTCCGCTGTGTCTGCAGGAAGCTCGATTTCCTGAAATGCCCCTACGTCAGGAGCAACAACTACTATGGTGGGCTGTTGCGGCGGCTGCTGCTGTTCTGGTTGCGGCGGCTGCTGCTGTTCTGGTTGCGGCGGCTGCTGCTGTTCTGGTTGCGGCGGCTGCTGCTGTTCTGGTTGCGGCGGCTGCTGCTGTTCTGGTTGCGGCGGCTTGACACTGATATGCTGAGTTTGCGCCTGCGTTGAACTTGATTGTGTACTACTTTGCGGTAATGACATTTCTTCAACATCGCTGCCCGTTAGTAGACTGGCTACCTCTGCGACAGTAAAGCCCTTGGGCCTAGGTTGGTGGGGTTGCTGGACCGCTGTGCTGGTCCCAGCTTGGTTCCCGGACAACGCTTTGGTGCCAAAAAAAACCTTGGCCGGTACACCACCAGTCGTGGTTAATGGCACTTCCTTTTTCTGTTCCTTCTTCTCACCAGCAACTTTCTTGGTACTGGACCTGGTACCTTTCTTTGGGGCCATCTTATTCCGATGTCAGGCAGGAGGCAGATGCACAACAAGTTCTGGTCACACGTGGGCGTGATGCGCAGCAGGACTTCTGTCTGGCTGGCAGTACAACGGGTAGCCAGGTGATGCCGATGACACCTCCTACTCTGTCTTTTGTGCACCTAAAAGCAAAGAAGACAGGAGAAGAACATCAGTGAAATGTTGCATTTGTTTTTGTGGTTCAGTTACTTAGTACTGTACTAGTGCAAACAAAAGATAGTCTAGCCATTTATGACTTTTTTTTAACTAGAGCTATGTTATACTACTAGTACTGTGTACAGCCACACACTACACCCTCAGGAAGGTGATGTCTAAAAATTCAACAGATCACATAGAAAACACTTGATCAATAAAGCTGTGGCTACCTGCTCTGATCCTAGTGGATGAAAAAGCAGGCCTGTTGGCAGACAAGGCCAGGCAAGCTTGCAGGCCTAGGCCTCAAAATGGCCACCAGCCACATGGCCAGGCCCAACAACATCAGCAAGGCCACCCCAAAAAAAACACTTCCCCAATCAATCCAATGCCATCCATGCCCTAAATGATGTCTAAATTCAACAGAGCAAACAGAAAACAGTAGATTACTAAAGCTGTGGCTACCTGCTCTGGTAGCAGTGGATGAAAGCAGGCCTGTTGGCAGACAAGGCCAGGCAAGCTTGCAGGCCTAGGCCTCAAAATGACCACCAGCCACATGGCCAGGCCCAACAACATCAGCAAGGCCACCCCAAAAAACACACTTCCCCAACTCAATCCAATGCCATCCATGCCCTAAATGATGTCTAAATTCAACAGAGCAAACAGAAAACAGTAGATTACTAAAGCTGTGGCTACCTGCTCTGGTAGCAGTGGATGAAAGCAGGCCTGTTGGCAGACAAGGCCAGGCAAGCTTGCAGGCCTAGGCCTCAAAATGGCCACCAGCCACATGGCCAGGCCCAACAACATCAGCAAGGCCACCCCAAAAAACACACTTCCCCAACTCAATCCAATGCCATCCATGCCCTAAATGATGTCTAAATTCAACAGAGCAAACAGAAAACAGTAGATTACTAAAGCTGTGGCTACCTGCCCTGGTAGCAGTGGATGAAAGCAGGCCTGTTGGCAGACAAGGCCAGGCAAGCTTGCAGGCCTAGGCCTCAAAATGGCCACCAGCCACATGGCCAGGCCCAACAACAACAGCAAGGCCACCCCAAAAAACACACTTCCCCAACTCAATCCAATGCCATCCATGCCCTAAATGATGTCTAAATTCAACAGAGCAAACAGAAAACAGTAGATTACTAAAGCTGTGGCTACCTGCTCTGGTAGCAGTGGATGAAAGCAGGCCTGTTGGCAGACAAGGCCAGGCAAGCTTGCAGGCCTAGGCCTCAAAATGGCCACCAGCCACATGGCCAGGCCCAACAACATCAGCAAGGCCAGCCCAAAAAACACACTTCCCCAACTCAATCCAATGCCATCCATGCCCTAAATGATGTCTAAATTCAACAGAGCAAACAGAAAACAGTAGATTACTAAAGCTGTGGCTACCTGCTCTGGTAGCAGTGGATGAAAGCAGGCCTGTTGGCAGACAAGGCCAGGCAAGCTTGCAGGCCTAGGCCTCAAAATGGCCACCAGCCACATGGCCAGGCCCAACAACATCAGCAAGGCCACCCCAAAAAACACACTTCCCCAACTCAATCCAATGCCATCCATGCCCTAAATGATGTCTAAATTCACCAGAGCACACAGAAAACAGTAGATTACTAAAGCTGTGGCTACCTGCTCTGGTAGCAGTGGATGAAAGCAGGCCTGTTGGCAGACAAGGCCAGGCAAGCTTGCAGGCCTAGGCCTCAAAATGGCCACCAGCCACATGGCCAGGCCCAACAACATCAGCAAGGCCACCCCAAAAAACACACTTCCCCAACTCAATCCAATGCCATCCATGCCCTAAATGATGTCTAAATTCAACAGAGCAAACAGAAAACAGTAGATTACTAAAGCTGTGGCTACCTGCCCTGGTAGCAGTGGATGAAAGCAGGCCTGTTGGCAGACAAGGCCAGGCAAGCTTGCAGGCCTAGGCCTCAAAATGGCCACCAGCCACATGGCCAGGCCCAACAACAACAGCAAGGCCACCCCAAAAAACACACTTCCCCAACTCAATCCAATGCCATCCATGCCCTAAATGATGTCTAAATTCAACAGAGCAAACAGAAAACAGTAGATTACTAAAGCTGTGGCTACCTGCTCTGGTAGCAGTGGATGAAAGCAGGCCTGTTGGCAGACAAGGCCAGGCAAGCTTGCAGGCCTAGGCCTCAAAATGGCCACCAGCCACATGGCCAGGCCCAACAACATCAGCAAGGCCACCCCAAAAAACACACTTCCCCAACTCAATCCAATGCCATCCATGCCCTAAATGTGCTTGAAAATGAAATATATTCAAAAAACAAAAGGAACAGTTGCTTCATCATGCACACACACACCCATGAGGCCATGCCCATGGCTAGCTCGGGCCTACTACTACTACAACCCACAAAATTAAAAACAAAAAAAAAAAAAAAGGAATGATGATAATTAATTATCAAAAATAAATTGTAGTTACACAACAACTGCAATGCCCACAATCAAAAACAACAACCACTTACTTGTAAAATATCCTATTCCAAAAATCCTGAAATCCAATTGCAATGATGCAGCAGACAAAAAGAGTGATCTTTCCAGCTCCAAATCCAAAGGCAGAATGAGCAGGAGATGGACAAAGCACTGGGAGGAGCCTGCTGGACAGGAACAGGAAGTTGGAGATTCTGTGTCACTTCCTCCCTCTCTCCACCTTGTAAAAAAATGACTCCTTGCACAAAAAAGGAAAGCCAAATGTGAATGTAAGGAGTTCTTTTCATCCAAAATCAGTATTTGCAGATGGTTTCATGCTGCTAGAGCCGATATTCCTCTCCAAAGTGTAAATTTTACGTTGTTGAGTTCTCGAGCTTCACATTACTTCCGCCGGCGTGTCGAAAACGATATGATCGCGTTCTCTTCTTTGTCCCTGTCGCGTTGGATATGACGTGTTCGCGGTCTCTTTCTCCTGTTCGCGTTCGATTTTACGTGCCCGCGTCCTCATCCTCTGGCTCGCGATGTAGCATGACATGTTCGAGATCTCAATCTTCTCATACTCGCGCGGTGCATGATCGCGAGAAGAAAGACGTGATCGCGCGACAAATGACGTGATCGCGTGAAAAATGACTTTAATGCGGCCGCGAACTCTCGCGAGACAGCGCAAAATGGCTACCAAAATCCAACATCTCGTGGAGAACGCGACCGGGTCAAGAAAACTTGTCGGAGAATGCAGGGATTCAGGTAAGGCGATCGCGCGCGCGCGAGAATGTATTGTTTTACAGGGCGAGCAAGAAAAAATTATCGCTAAGCTGCGGAATGCGGAAATTTTGACATTTTCGCGCTTTCCGCGTAACGCAAAAATGCCAAAATATCGCAATTTCTGCGAACGGATTGGAATTTTGGCCCAGGCCTAATGATGAGGTGTATCTGATTGTCATGTGGATGATGTCATCAGTGATGTCATTTGAGATGTCATCAGTAATGTCACCGACCATGTCATGAATGATGTAATATGTGACATCATCAGCAGTGGATTGTGGGCGTGCAGATGTAGTTAGTACAACTAACTATATCGGGGGAATTTCAATGGTTTTGTATGAGTGAAATGTCCAGCTAACTATAACATCCCTAAAACCTATGATTTTTTCAGTGAATTTCTAAGGTTTTTTAAATGCTAATTCCTAACTATATCAGGCCTGAAACCTATGGTTTTTTTCAGTCAATTTCAAAGGTTCTTTAAATACTAATTCCTAACTATATCAAGCCTGAAACCTATGGTTTTTCAGTGAATTTCAAAGGTTTTTTAAATGCTGATTCCTAACTATATCAAGCCTGAAACCTATGTTTTTTTCAGGGAATTTCAAAGGTTTTTTTTTTTTTTTTAAAAACCTTTATTTTAGATCAGTGACACAGCTATTCAGCCGACAACCTGGAGGTACGGCAGCTTTAGAGATTCAGCACATGCTTGCGTCCACATATCACTGACAGGAGAGCCAAAGGTTCTTTTTTGCATAAACATAAATACAACCCTAAACACAAGCAAGGCGAAAGGTACTGTAAACACAAAGAGAGGTTCCCATCAGGGGGGACGAGCCCCATCACGTCCAACAGGCACAGGTCTATAATAAGGGAAAGGAGGGAAAGGCAGAGACTCTAGAAACAATCACATATCAGCGGGAAAGCCAAAGCTGGAAAAAGACTAAGGGGAAAGTTGCTCCTCAGGCGGATCCGGGTCGGGGGGGAGGCATATGTCCCCTCTGTACTGGTTCCATGGCCCCCACACAGCGTGCCATTTCCGAGGGCTCCCTCGAGCACAATACACTGTCTTCTCCCTAAACATGCTCCAGTCCATGTTTTCCATCCACGCTGTCAATGTGGGTGGCCTATTGGAGCCCCACAGCCGAGCGATATCACGCTTGGCTACCATGTTCCCCAGGGTCACCCATTGAGTCTGTGCCGCGTTGTGGTCAGTAGGACTCCAGACATTCAGGAGACAACATCGCGCCTCAGGCTGCATAACAATTCCTGTCACCTCCCCCATCACCTCGTGGACTCGCCTCCAGAACTCCATAATCGCAGCGCATTCCCAAATAATATGAAGGAAGGTACCCACCATACCACAGCCTCTCTTACATAAGCCCTCCTCAGAGAAACCCATGTGGACCAACCTGGGCCCAGTCACATAGACCCTATGGAGTATTTTAAGCTGCACCAGCCGCAGGCGCGCGGGGATAGCGACCTCTTTAGGAGAAGAAACTGCGTACTGCCAATCCTCATCATCTAGTTCAAGGCCGTCCCTGGTCCATTGAGCGCGCAACCCTAGGAGAAGATCCGCCCGAACATTGATAAGTTTCTTATAAATGAGCGAAATCGTGCTCTCTGGCATGTGACCATCCAGGATCCGATCCTCCAACGGAGAGGACTCGGGCACCTTCTCCCCCTCCACAAGGACTGACCGCAAGGCGTGGCGCACTTGAGCATAACGGAAGAACTCCGTGCTCCCCAGCTCGTATTCCTTCTGCAGCTCCTCGAAAGACTTTATCTTACCCTTAACCAAAAGGTCTCCAACCCTGGATATGCCGATCAAATCCCATTTCTCGAACCCTTTTGTGCGCCAAAGCTTCCCCAGAATCTCGGAGTCAAACAGAGGGGTGGCAAGGGTAAGCTTACCCCTCCAGCCCAGCGAGTCCGTCGCCACCTTCCACACATGGACGGCCACTCTGGTGGGCCCCGTGAGGGTAGGGTCCGACGATTTCGAATACAACGCTCTGTGGTAATTACCCCCACGGAGCAACCAGCGGTCCATGGCGAAGCCAGGGCTCAGCGCCGGACCATAGACACCATCGTTAATCGCGCTCAACTGGGTGGCCCAGTAATAACGTCGAATGTCTGGAAGCGCGATACCACCGTCGTACCACGGTAGCGTCAACTTAGCGACTGCGATACGCGGACGCCCGTCCCATAAGAGCGCGTGCTGGTGGCTTTCGATCTCACGGAAATAGCTGGCCGGGACCAGGTCAAGAGTATTCTGCAGGGCATAGAGGAAAGGGGGAAGGGACATCATTTTAAACAGTGCAGCGCGGCCAAGGAGGGAGAGCGGCAATCGCCGCCAGCCCGCCACATCCCGCCGCAGGCGCGCCAATGGAGGGAGCAAGTTCTTCTCGTAGCGCAAGATGGGGTCGGTGGACATATAGATCCCCAAATACAAAAAGCCCTGCCGGGCTATCTGGATCGAACAGTTACGCGGGACAGGCGGGACATCCCCACACAGGACATACAAGTGAGACTTCCCCCAATTAATGACTAGGCCCGAGTTTCTACCGAAATATGTCAAGACGTCACAAACCACTATCAGAGATTTCTCAGGCGAGGCAAGATATAACAGAATGTCGTCGGCGTAGAGTGAAATACGGTCTTCGTGGTCAGGCGACCAGCGAATCCCACGTATGTCCGGGTGCCACCGTATCCACGCCGCCAACGGCTCAAGAGCAAGGGCAAACAGCAACGGCGACAGGGGGCAACCCTGCCGGGTGCCTCTCCCGAGCTCGAACGGTGCCGACGCCCGCCCGTTCACCACGACGCTTGCAAGAGGCCCCTCATAGAGCAGCCTCACCCATCCCACGAATCCAGGCCCGAAGCCGAATTTGGCCAGCACCGCCCACAAGTATGCCCACTCTACCATGTCAAAGGCCATCGTGGCGTCGAGGGACGCCACAATAGCCGGCTCTCGCATCGTACCCGTCCTGGCAATCACCCCATGGAGGCGTCTAAGGTTTAGTTCAGTGTTTCGGTGCGGGATAAAGCCCGACTGATCCGGGTGGATCAAGTCACCAATTACCCGGACCAGGCGGTTCGCGAGAATCTTGGCAAGGATTTTCGGCTCGGCGTTGAGGAGCGAGATCGGCCGATAGGAACCACACCTATCCCGGGGCTTTCCGTCTTTATGTATTACTACAATCGTCGCCAGCCGTTGGTCGAGCGGAAGAAACCCGTTCTCCTGCGCCTCCATGAACATGGCGGTCAAGTGAGGAGCAAACTTATCCGGACAAAGCTTGTACAGCTCTATCGGCAGACCATTTGGGCCCGAAGCCTTGCTGGAGCGCAACGCACGGATAGCACCTGCCACTTCGTCTACAGTGATATCACCATCGAGGTCCTCCCTATCAATGGCGGAAAGGCAGGGCAGAGCGATGTCACGCAGAAGATCGCACGAGTCCTCAGTCGGTCTATCCGAGACCGAGGCCTATACCGTACGAAAGTAGTCCGAGAAACACCGGACTATACCGTCAGGATCAGTGACCACCTCTCCCCCATCCGTCAACAACTCCGGCACCACACGATTAACACGCTCCTTTTTGTCCAGCCATGCCAGCAATTTCCCGGCCTTATCTCCAACATCATACAACCGCCCCTGCTGCTCCCTGTGGAGGGTCTTGGCGGCACTTGTCACCAGGTCCCTATACTCCAATTGCTTCAGGCTCAAATTGTGCAGCGTGGACGTCTCAATATCCCCCTCCAAGGCCAACTCTAAAGCCGTTATCTCGTCCTCCACTTGTAGCACCTCGGCGTCTCTCCGCCGCTTGGCGGCCACTACCAAGGACAAGGCTTCTCCTCTCAGTACAGCCTTAGAAGCTTCCCACAAGGACACCGCGGAGTCAACTGAGCCCTGATTTTCTCGAAAATAGTGGTCAACTGTCTTCAGCAACGCGCTGCGCAGCTTGGGGTCCCGAAAGTACCAGGGGTTAATGGGGGCCACCCTGCCCCCCGCCACCCGGCCTATGGCCAGACGTACCCACATTGGTGAATGATCTGATATGCCCCGTGCCATGTGCCTAACCTCAGTTACCAAAGAGGCGTGTGCCGCCAGAGTGAGCAGATAATCAATCCGGGAGAGACTCCCGTGGGCCCAGGAATGGAAGGTGTATTGCCGCTGAGTGGGGTGCCGCAGCCTCCAACAATCTACCAGGCCAAAAGTATCAATAAAGTCGGGAAGCCACTTCTGAGCCCCCCCGGTGTCTCTGGGCGGGTACCTATCTAGCATTCCAGAACCAACCGCATTGAAGTCTCCTCCCACCACTAGCATCCCTTCGGGGAGTTCCAACAAGGCCCAGATCAGCAAACGTGGAGGCCTGCAAGGCAGGAGGGACATAAACAGAAACCAAAACCAACGTTCTGCCCTCCCACCTCCCCGACACGGCCACAAAGCGCCCCCTATCATCAGCAATGGTGGAGTCGACCTCAAATGGTAGGGAAGCTCTGACAACTATGCCCGCACCCCTGGATCCCGAGGAAAACCCCGAGTGAGCAATGAATTTATTGCCCTTTCTATTAAGTGCATAAAACATATTGCCTATAAGGTGGGTCTCATGCAAGAGGACCACATCTGGCAAGGTCCGTTTCAAAAATTGCAGGACTATCCCCCGTTTTATACGGTCCCCTAAGCCATTAACATTCCAGCTGAGTACGTTTAAGCCCCTATCCCCCATCCCTGAACACAAAGAGACCTCCCCCCCCCCCCCCCAGAGAACCACGATCGGACAATTCTGACAGTCATTGCTACGCCTTGCAAGAAAAAACAACAACCCCAAACAACAACCCCAACATCCTGAAACCCCCCCCCACCCTGCACCCCTGCTTCAGCTTACAAAGCCCCCCCAACTTGCAGTGTGCCTGTCGCCCTACCAAAGACAAATCTACAAAAAACACCCCAAGGGAGGAAAGAGCCCCTATCTTCCCCCCGCCGCCCTCCCATTACTGCAATAAGGTGCGAGTCACTGTCCAGGGCTGAATCGAAGCAGGCCAGCACCGAAGGTATCACTTCTGTCCATCCCGGTCGCCTTCCACCCCATCCACGCTGTCCCGGCCGGGCTGCCGCCGAGGGAGTGCATCCAACCAGTCCCCTGCCATGTCCGGTGACTCGAAGAAGAAAGTCCGATCCTCATATACCACACGCAGCTTAGCGGGGAAAAGCATGGCATACTTCAGGTCCATATCCCTAAGCCGCCGCTTCACCCCCAGGAAACTTTGCCTCTGTTTCTGCACCATCTGGGTGAAATCAGGGTAAAAGCTCACAGAGGCATTTTGAAAAGGCACCGGGCCTGTCACCCTCGATGCTTGCAGGATAGCGTCCCGATCTCGAAAGTGGAAGATCCGGGCGACAATCGGCCGCGGGGGGGCTCCCACCTTAGGCCGTCCGCCAGGCACTCGGTGAGCCCGCTCCACCGCGAAAAACTTGCCGAGGCCCTTTGGCGCAAGATGATTCACCACCAAATCCTCGACGAGGAGGTCCACGGAGAGCTCCTCCGAAGTCTCCGGGACCCCAATAATGCGCACATTATTGCGCCGGGCCCGACCTTCAAAGTCCTCGAGCCGGCGGGCGGAGAGGTCATTCGCGGTTCGTAGCTTGCGAACCTCAGCCTGGAGTTCCAAGACATCGTCCGCGAGGCCAGTAGTCTTGAGGTCCAGGGACTTGACCCGCTCATTGGTTTTTCCCAGGTCCGCGCGAATCAAGTTGACATCGACCAAAATCATGTCCACCTTGTGCGCCAGGGTCTCGAACTGTCGCCCAATCGAAGATTGCATCCCATCTATCGCCCCCTTGATATCCTGCAAGGATAACTCCGAGGCTGGGGATGGATCGGCCTTCTGTGCTTCCAGCGACTGTCCCGATCCACCAGGCGACCCCTTCTGCTGGGCATAGCGATCCATATTGTTGGATTGGATATAGCCTCCCCGCCTGGTAGTCTTAGACTTCGACCTGTCTGCCTCCGATTTGGTCGACATCTCGGACAGCAGGACGGTCAGTCGCAAGAGGACGTCCCTCACTCAGGTAGAGGAGACAGGGACGACTAGTTCTTTACCATGACCAACTGAAACTGTGGAAACGCTATATAGATGACATCCTGGTCATCTGGGAAGGTGACCAGGAGTCTCTAGAAGACTTCTCTATATGGCTCAATACACGGGATACTAACTTGAGGTTTACTGGTGAGAATAATAACTTCTCCATTCCCTTCTTGGACCTCCGACTATACCCCAAAGATGGGAGGATCCATACTGAGCTATATCAGAAACCGATGGCCCGTAACTCCCTACTGAGCTTTCATAGCTTCCACCCAAGGGCATTACTTACCAACCTTCCAGTCGGTCAATTTCTTAGACTGAGGAGAAACTGTTCAGAATTGGTGCAGTATTATAAACATGCAAAGAAACTAACTGATGAACTAGCTGCACGACACTATCCAGTACAATTGGTAAAAAGAGCGGCAAAAAGAGCACGCAACAATGATAGGGGGGCACTCCTGGAAACATACACCAAACCAAAATCAGACAGATTGGTATGTGTGACAACTTTCAGCAACTTAACTACAAATGTAAAAAGGGCAATCAACAAGAATTGGCACATACTCAATACAGGCAAGCTGACATTGGACTCACCTCTGTTTGCATTGAAACGGAGCAGTAACTTGCAGGACCTCATGGTACATACACGACCAAGAACCGTTGTACATCACAACAGCCAGACAACACTATGGAACACTAATCCTGTGGTTGGTCATTTTCCATGCGGATCCTGTTCGTGCTGTCCCTTCACCAGTCACACCACAGAGCTGGACATTTTACCGGGGAGACCATGGAAATTGAATAACCACACCAACTGCAACACCAGTGGGGTTATATATATGATTAAGTGCCCTTGTAATTTGATTTACATTGGAATGACATGTCGCAAGGTACGACAAAGAATTACTGAGCATCGTAGTACCATCCGATGCAAAAAATCGAATACACAAATGACTAGGCATTACCTTGAGAAGGGCCACACAGAAAACGACCTTCAGTGGGTCATTATTGACAAACCTCACTATGATATTAATATGGGACCATTGGAACAAGTTCTATTCCGCCGTGAACAACGGTGGGTGTTCCGTCTCAAAAGCCACTTGAGGGGTCTGAATGAAGATATTCCCTGGTGTTCTGTGTAACCTCATCCGGGTCTCCTGTATCAGCTTCTCCCATTTGTAGTTGCCGCACAACACCACACATTTATGTTGCGTTACTGGTCTGATTCCCTTTGGGATAGACAGCCTAATACATGCACTACATATGTAATTACCAATACTATGTGTTTTGGAATTGGTATCTGGCTCTGCATTTTGGAACGATTTTATGGAGTGCTTCCTATGTATTTAGCCACCATATCTGCATGAGTATGACTGTGGTCATATAGCCCCCCCTTTTTGTATAGAGCTCTCGTTTTGCTGACTTTATGGCATACCACACGGAGGCAACACTAGACGTCCTGTGTCTGGCATTCTGTTGTACTTCGACACATTTTTTGTTAAACTGGTGATAACCATGACTATAGCCTCAATACGGCGCATAGTGCTGTATTCCAATCGCGTCTGGCGCCTCCGCCTTACAGCGAACTACACTTCCCATGATTCTGCGCTGCCCGGAAGTTATTTGCTGCACTTCCGGGTTCGCGCACTCACGAAGATACACGGGAACGCTCATAACCACTGCGAGACGCGTAGCTTCTCCCCAGCGGGTTGGTGCTCTAATTAGGCTGAGCCAGACTAACGAAAGGTAATTCAAGGAGTGACTGTTGTAAACCGGTATCGTTAGGGGTGTTGGAGGTATCGAGTGCCTTGTCACTTACTTTACTTGCATTGTGGAACCCCTTAATTCCGAGAGCTGGGAGCGGGCGAGTGACGCCCTGGAGTGAGTGGGTACAACCAGTTAGGTCATGGATGTCGGGGTTATCAAGGGCATTTTCAAAGCGGGTTAGCGCAGTTTCCACTAACTTTACCTGTAGTGTCAAACTTTATGATTCTAAGAGCTGGGAGCGGGCGAGTGACGCTCTGGACCCACTCGTTGGGAAGATTGATTTTTATGTGTTTTTACATACATACGATTGTGATTTGGCACACAATATGTCCCTTACATTTACATGTGAGACGTGGCATGAAGTGAATGCGTGTCACACCCCTCCATCGTCCCCTCCCCTTTCCTTTGGGACATGAGAATAAGCCTATTTTTATTTGAAATACTGCTGTTTGGGTGAATTCTAGATAGTGCTCGCCATACTACATCGATTGAGAGCAATACTTATCTATTAGTCTATATGTTTTTTCGTGCAACTTGTGCAAACCATTCTGAACCAGTCTTTTATCTTTTTAGCAATCTGTGCTCTTTAGCACCATTCGTCGCAAGGTAGAGGTAAATTAATATTACCCCTAGGTGAGTTCCTAGATAATACTTACTCACCAGAATGTTTTGTGTTTTAATCACGTGTGCAACACATATCACGTGTGTGGTGTTTCTTTTGGTATGTGGAGGTTGACCTTTTAAGTTGGTATAAATGACAATGAACTGTTATTTTTTTCAGAGACATTGTACCGGACTGCAGCTGGTCCTTTTGTCATTTATTACCTACCAACGAGTATGGTCTGTAACTCATTAATTTTGATTATACGAGCAGAGTGATATATTGAGAGGTCCTGATGAATGCCGCGAACAATTAAGTCATCTGGCAGAAACATGTCGACCACCAATTACTAGGATATTTTGTTAATCCTAGATCACCTCATTTTAATCCTAGCTGATGGGAACTACTATTAAAATTGATTTTGTTACCCTGTAGCTAGTTTTACTTACCTACACACTGTTTCTTTTCACACTCTGCCCCTTACTCCCCCTGTCACTTTGGATATCCCCATTAAAACACCTCACGCTCCTCTCTTGTCCCTTTTTTGAGAGTTGTAGCTCACACTGTATACCTTGCGGTTACAGTGTGCAAGAGGGGACCCAATGATGAAGCATGTCACCCTCGGGTGAGTGAGGGTTCTCGTCTTTAAAAGAATTATTTTCTTGGCCTCCCTTCCTCATACACACATGTCTCCCTCTTAGGACATAAGCATTTCATCACTTTTTGTGAGATACATTCATTTGGAGTCAGTGATGTCTGATGCTTTATTTTTCTCCATTATTCGTACCCCTTAGTGTGATATATATTAAGTACAGCAATTGCTGTGGGTCATTAAGTTTTTAGGTTCTCAATTGGTTCGACTGGTTGCCCGTTTGGATTAGACACATTATTCATCCTACTAGCTCATGCTTTGTTAGCATTTATTTCTATACGGACATGACTGAACATACAGGTTTGGCTTTTGATGAGGACACAGTACAGGCAATACTTGATACACCTAGCATCCTAGATACTCATATCTCACAGACTTTATCAAATGCAGAAGAATGGACCAAACTAAGCAACATCAAGAAACATCAAGTACGTACCATTCTACATGCCGCCATCCTGACAGAATATCTTAGAGGCAATATAGCTCCTCCTGGCCTTATTGTATCCAATACCCCTAGATTATTTTTAGACAACAAAGTCTTTGTTACCAACTGGTCCAAAATAGCCTGGCGTTGCACCAGGGACTGGCTCGTTTTGATAATCACGACAGCGAAAGAAACTGCTGATCAACTAGTCATTGAGATCCAATCTCTTGAAACACAACTTAAATCAGGCATACAAATCTCAGTATACAAAAAGAAGCTTGATGAGATTACAAAAAATCTGAACGAGATCAAAGACGATCTGGTCAAGTATAAAATCGACAAACTCAAGAAAGATCTTGACAGATTCTCTCTTGAAAAGGTGTATCCCTATACTGCTGACGGTTACCAGGCAGGCCTTACCAAAAAGGGTAATAAGAAAGGTACAAGAGGTTGGCGAAGAGATACGGACGAGTGGACCTCTAACTCTGATGAGTGGAGTGATTCCACTGACTCAGACACAGACCAATCTCTTTTCCGTCAACAAAGACGAGGCAGGGGTAGAGGCAGAGGCTACACTTTCCCCCAGAATCAACAAACACCTTGGTGGCCACCACAACCATGGTCTTTTCCACCTCCTCCTTTTCACCCTGGCCCACCTTATGGTGGCCCGTCTTATCAGCCTTTTTTGGGACAGGGCAGAGGACGAAGGGGACGCAGGAGAGGCAACAGAGGCCAGACACCGGAGACCCCCAGAGTCAATTGGGACCCGGCACTGGAACAGAGAATCACGAGGAGCATGGCAGCCTCCACGAGCGAGCTAACAACTTAATTGTCAACCTGAGCAGCAAATCTCTTACTGAACTGGAGATCTGTGTTCTGTCGAAAGGTCTAGGCTTTGTACCCACAAAACTTGGCGATGACTTTATGACACACAAGGAACTGGCGGAATTCTTTCGGAAAGTACGGCTGTGTTTTTTCTTTAGTGATGCAGAGACAGAAACACAGGATGAGAGTTCCAATACTGGACTGCGCAATAAATCTACTTTCTTGCCCACTTCACAACAGGTTCCCCCTGAAGTCCTTACGTTCGAAAAAGCGGTTCTGAAGGACTATGAATTGGGCCTCAGTCACACCAAACAAGGTTTTTGCAACCTGTCCAATTTAGAGAGACAATGTGTCTCCAATTTGGGTAATGATCCCCTTATCACGATCAAGCCAGCTGATAAGGGGGGTGCGACGGTAATTATGGACACAGAGGTCTACAGACAAGAATGCCATAGACAGCTAGAGAACACTAATTTTTATACTCGTATTGCGCTAGATCCAACTAGGCGATTACAGTTGAAAATTAAGTCCTTGGTAGAGGAAGGGAGAGAGGCTGGCTGGATTACGAAAAATGAGGCCGATTTCCTGATCCAAAAAAATCCCAAAATACCAGCCTTCTATGCCCTCCCAAAAATCCACAAGAATCAGCGACCCCCTCCTGGGAGGCCAATAGTATCTGGAATTGGGTCCCTTCTAGAGCCTTTATCGAAATTTGTGGACCATTTCCTCCGTCCATTTGTATCTTTAATGCCATCGTATCTACAGGATACCAAACACGTCTTGCAACATCTTGAATCCCTCTCCTTTGACCCCAATAGTCAACTGATGGCCACATACGACGTGGAAGCGTTGTATACGAACATACCGCAGGATGCCACTTTAGAGACAATACGGGATCTATTAGAGAGTAATCCACGTGATGACCAAACACCCAATGATTTTGTTATGCAATGTGCGACACTGGCACTAAAAGAAAACTTTTTTAGTTTTGAAGGCCAATTGTATTGGCAAACAACTGGTACTTCCATGGGGAGTACCTGTGCACCTAGTATGGCCAATCTGTACATGCATAATTTTGAGACTCAACACATCTATCCTCTACACAATCCTTACCATGACCAACTGAAACTGTGGAAACGCTATATAGATGACATCCTGGTCATCTGGGAAGGTGACCAGGAGTCTCTAGAAGACTTCTCTATATGGCTCAATACACGGGATACTAACTTGAGGTTTACTGGTGAGAATAATAACTTCTCCATTCCCTTCTTGGACCTCCGACTATACCCCAAAGATGGGAGGATCCATACTGAGCTATATCAGAAACCGATGGCCCGTAACTCCCTACTGAGCTTTCATAGCTTCCACCCAAGGGCATTACTTACCAACCTTCCAGTCGGTCAATTTCTTAGACTGAGGAGAAACTGTTCAGAATTGGTGCAGTATTATAAACATGCAAAGAAACTAACTGATGAACTAGCTGCACGACACTATCCAGTACAATTGGTAAAAAGAGCGGCAAAAAGAGCACGCAACAATGATAGGGGGGCACTCCTGGAAACATACACCAAACCAAAATCAGACAGATTGGTATGTGTGACAACTTTCAGCAACTTAACTACAAATGTAAAAAGGGCAATCAACAAGAATTGGCACATACTCAATACAGGCAAGCTGACATTGGACTCACCTCTGTTTGCATTGAAACGGAGCAGTAACTTGCAGGACCTCATGGTACATACACGACCAAGAACCGTTGTACATCACAACAGCCAGACAACACTATGGAACACTAATCCTGTGGTTGGTCATTTTCCATGCGGATCCTGTTCGTGCTGTCCCTTCACCAGTCACACCACAGAGCTGGACATTTTACCGGGGAGACCATGGAAATTGAATAACCACACCAACTGCAACACCAGTGGGGTTATATATATGATTAAGTGCCCTTGTAATTTGATTTACATTGGAATGACATGTCGCAAGGTACGACAAAGAATTACTGAGCATCGTAGTACCATCCGATGCAAAAAATCGAATACACAAATGACTAGGCATTACCTTGAGAAGGGCCACACAGAAAACGACCTTCAGTGGGTCATTATTGACAAACCTCACTATGATATTAATATGGGACCATTGGAACAAGTTCTATTCCGCCGTGAACAACGGTGGGTGTTCCGTCTCAAAAGCCACTTGAGGGGTCTGAATGAAGATATTCCCTGGTGTTCTGTGTAACCTCATCCGGGTCTCCTGTATCAGCTTCTCCCATTTGTAGTTGCCGCACAACACCACACATTTATGTTGCGTTACTGGTCTGATTCCCTTTGGGATAGACAGCCTAATACATGCACTACATATGTAATTACCAATACTATGTGTTTTGGAATTGGTATCTGGCTCTGCATTTTGGAACGATTTTATGGAGTGCTTCCTATGTATTTAGCCACCATATCTGCATGAGTATGACTGTGGTCATATAGCCCCCCCTTTTTGTATAGAGCTCTCGTTTTGCTGACTTTATGGCATACCACACGGAGGCAACACTAGACGTCCTGTGTCTGGCATTCTGTTGTACTTCGACACATTTTTTGTTAAACTGGTGATAACCATGACTATAGCCTCAATACGGCGCATAGTGCTGTATTCCAATCGCGTCTGGCGCCTCCGCCTTACAGCGAACTACACTTCCCATGATTCTGCGCTGCCCGGAAGTTATTTGCTGCACTTCCGGGTTCGCGCACTCACGAAGATACACGGGAACGCTCATAACCACTGCGAGACGCGTAGCTTCTCCCCAGCGGGTTGGTGCTCTAATTAGGCTGAGCCAGACTAACGAAAGGTAATTCAAGGAGTGACTGTTGTAAACCGGTATCGTTAGGGGTGTTGGAGGTATCGAGTGCCTTGTCACTTACTTTACTTGCATTGTGGAACCCCTTAATTCCGAGAGCTGGGAGCGGGCGAGTGACGCCCTGGAGTGAGTGGGTACAACCAGTTAGGTCATGGATGTCGGGGTTATCAAGGGCATTTTCAAAGCGGGTTAGCGCAGTTTCCACTAACTTTACCTGTAGTGTCAAACTTTATGATTCTAAGAGCTGGGAGCGGGCGAGTGACGCTCTGGACCCACTCGTTGGGAAGATTGATTTTTATGTGTTTTTACATACATACGATTGTGATTTGGCACACAATATGTCCCTTACATTTACATGTGAGACGTGGCATGAAGTGAATGCGTGTCACACCCCTCCATCGTCCCCTCCCCTTTCCTTTGGGACATGAGAATAAGCCTATTTTTATTTGAAATACTGCTGTTTGGGTGAATTCTAGATAGTGCTCGCCATACTACATCGATTGAGAGCAATACTTATCTATTAGTCTATATGTTTTTTCGTGCAACTTGTGCAAACCATTCTGAACCAGTCTTTTATCTTTTTAGCAATCTGTGCTCTTTAGCACCATTCGTCGCAAGGTAGAGGTAAATTAATATTACCCCTAGGTGAGTTCCTAGATAATACTTACTCACCAGAATGTTTTGTGTTTTAATCACGTGTGCAACACATATCACGTGTGTGGTGTTTCTTTTGGTATGTGGAGGTTGACCTTTTAAGTTGGTATAAATGACAATGAACTGTTATTTTTTTCAGAGACATTGTACCGGACTGCAGCTGGTCCTTTTGTCATTTATTACCTACCAACGAGTATGGTCTGTAACTCATTAATTTTGATTATACGAGCAGAGTGATATATTGAGAGGTCCTGATGAATGCCGCGAACAATTAAGTCATCTGGCAGAAACATGTCGACCACCAATTACTAGGATATTTTGTTAATCCTAGATCACCTCATTTTAATCCTAGCTGATGGGAACTACTATTAAAATTGATTTTGTTACCCTGTAGCTAGTTTTACTTACCTACACACTGTTTCTTTTCACACTCTGCCCCTTACTCCCCCTGTCACTTTGGATATCCCCATTAAAACACCTCACGCTCCTCTCTTGTCCCTTTTTTGAGAGTTGTAGCTCACACTGTATACCTTGCGGTTACAGTGTGCAAGAGGGGACCCAATGATGAAGCATGTCACCCTCGGGTGAGTGAGGGTTCTCGTCTTTAAAAGAATTATTTTCTTGGCCTCCCTTCCTCATACACACATGTCTCCCTCTTAGGACATAAGCATTTCATCACTTTTTGTGAGATACACGACTAGTTCTTCAACAGCCAGTCAGGACCGGGTGGAGGTCTTCTAGACAACAGAGGATCTGTATGACGCACTCCCAACCCGGAGCAAACAAAGGGTGAGAAAGCGAAAGTGAAAGTGCAGCGACATCCGTCCGTCAGTTCACACCTCCCAAGGCCGCTGTTGTTCAATTAGTGGCCGGGCATCCTGCCAACGCAAGCCCCTGGCATCCTTCGGAGGTAGGCCGCAATCTTCCGCCGTGCACAACTTCGGTCCCCGGTGGGCGATCTTGGCCCGGACAACGTCAATCGCCCCAGCTGTGACTCATCTGCAGGAATCCGTGCATGAAAATCAGGATTTAGGACAGGATGATTGCCGGAGGGCGTGAGGGTAGCGGGAGCTCAAGGCTCACGCGGCCATCTTGGTCAAGCGCTAGGCTCCTCCTCTTCAAAGGTTTTTTAAATGCTAATTCCTAACTATATCAGGCCTGAAACCTATGGACAATTTTTAATGTATTAATTGTTATACTGATTTTTTTATGCTGATTTACTACATTTTTTAGACTATTTATTTTTAGATTTTTTTAATTACATTTTAATTACATTATACATTACAATAGAAAATATACTTTCTCAGAATGAATTACTTAAGTTTAAATACTTTGCAAATAGGCAATAGACTTTTAAGTACAGTAGTTACAATTGTTGCAATGCAACATTGAGCTCGATGTGAATTTCTAGTCAAATGCAATTAGTTACTTTATGGATTACTCTTCTAACCACAGAACTGGATCCTAGATTCAGTCCTTGGACATCTCCTGTAAACAGTTGATTAAAAGCGTTTTGGTTACAGTAATGATTTTTAAGGAATATTATTGTATTTTAAAAGTTGACACAAAACTTTTTTCACATAGAATCACCAATGTTATCCTAAGCCAGAAAATTCCCTTAGCAGATAAGTAGTGTTATTGTTACTTTTTCTTACTCAGTGGTGGATCCTGGATCCAGCACTGGTGAATCTCCTGTAAACAGTTGAAAGAATGTGTTTAAGTCATACAGACGGTTTTTTAGGAATATTTTTAGTTTGTGAAAACAGACACTTAGAAACTTTTCTGGTGAAAACCACACAATGGATTCCTATGGAAGGAAATACAAGTTACTGGTAAGTACGCTTAGAATTACTTTCCAGGGTCAGTGCTGGGCTAAAAGATGCAGCACTGGGTTCTCTCCTGATGACAGTTGAGTAAATCAGAATTCGTAGTTCGACTGATTTTAGAGAAATATTTGTACGTTTCAAAAATGGACACTTAGGGGCACATGGATCAAAGGTTTTTGCGAGTGCAAACGGTGCGATTCGCAAAAATCGGCCGTTTGCGCCTGTAAAAAGACCTTTTGCGATGCATGAAGGGTCATGGCACTCGCAATTTGAGAATTCGCAAATATTTGCGAGTTCTCAAATTGCGATTGCATTTAATGAATCGCAAATTGAGATTCCTTAAATGCAATGCATTAAGGTAAAAAAAAATGTGATTTCGCTAATACGGGGCGCAAATTACCATGAAGTTGAACTTCATGGTAATTTGCAAAAACCTTGAAAAATGCACTAAAGTGCATTTTTCAAAGTTCCATTTTACACACACACATCCCCATGGGGCATGTGTGTGTGCAAGATGAACTCATATGCAGATTTCAGGGGTGCAACAGGGTGTCCTTTTGACACCCTGGCACCCTTGAAATTGCATTCTCAATTTGCGATTCTCTAATTGAGAATCGCAAATTGAGAATGTCTTCCCATTCATTCCTATGGGCCTCTAGGCCCATAGGAATGAATAGGGAGGTATTCCTTAATTGCGACTCGCAATTTGCGAGTCGCAATTAAGGAATGTTTAGAAATCGCTATTTTTTAAACGATTTTTACATGCATGGGCTTTTGCGATTCCTTATTAGCGAATCCTTATTTTTTGCTAATAAATGAATCGCAAAAGGCATTTTTGATGCATGTGCCAGTTTGAAACTTTTCTGCTGAAAACCACACAATGGATTCCTATGGAAGGAAATACAAGTTACTGGTAAGTACGCTTAGAATTACTTTTCAGGGTCAGTGCTGGGCTAAAAGATGCAGCACTGGGTTCTCTCCTGATAACAGGTGAGTAAATCGGGATTCGTAGTTCGGCTGATTTTAGAGGAATATTTGTACAATGGTGAAGGAAGGGGGCGGGGCCTGAGGTGACGTGTGCAAACACGCCCTGTGGTGCGTTTTAAGTTGGGGAATTAATTCCTCTTCAATCCTGCGGTCCCCTGGTGGCCAACTAGCCCACCAGGTACCTCCAGTATGCGCCAGGGAGCTGCGTTGCAGAGAGGTGTTCAGAGGCCACGCCTCTTTTTACAACACTCTACAATGCAGCTCCGTGGCTCTTACTGGAGGTACCTGGTGGGCTAGTTGGCCCCTAGGGGACCTCTGGATTGAAGAGGAATTAATTCCCCAACTTAAAACGCGCCACAGGGCTTGTTTGTACACATATCACCTCAGGCCCCGCCCCCTACCTTCACCACTGTGCAAACGCACCCCGTGGCGTGTTTTAAGTTGGAGGATTAAGTCCCCTTGAATCCTGAGGTCCCCTGGCGGCCAACTAGCCCACCAGGTACCTCCAGTATGCGCCAGGGAGCTGCGTTGCAGAGAGGTGTTCAGAGGCCATGCCCCTTTTTACAAAACTCTGCAACGCAGCTCCGTGGTGCTTAGTGGAGGTACATGGTGGGCTAGTTGGCCCCTAGGGGACCTCTGAACTGAAGAGGAATGAATTGCCCAACTTAAAACGTGCCACAGGGTGTGTTTGCACACATATCCCCTCAGGCCCCGCCCCCTACCTTCACGACTGTGCAAACACACCCCGTGGCGCATTTTAAGTTGGGGGATTAAGTCCCCTTGAATCCTGAGGTTCACTGGCGGCCAACTAGCCCACCAAGTACCTCCAGTAAGCTCCACGGAGCTGCGTTGCAGAGAGGTGTAAAAAGGGGCGTGGCCTCATTACACCTCTCTGCAACGCAGCCCCCTGGTGCATACTGGAGGTTCCTGGTGGGCTAGTTGGCCCCCAGGGACTCCCAGTATTCAAGGGGAATTAGTTCCCCCTCTGCAAACGCGCTAGGGGGCGCGTTTGCAGAGTGGTGCAAGGAGGGGGCGTGGCCTCTGGCCCGATCCTGTCTTCTTAAAAAAAAAAAAATTGTAGAAGGGGGGTTGTGTAGCCCCCCTTCTTTTTCTAATTTATTGGCCCTCGGGACCCCATCCCCCGGGGCATGGCCCTTTTATTTTTAATTTTTATTTCGGAGGGGGGCTGCCTTGCCCCCTCCTGTGGCCACTTATGGCCCGGGGGACCCCATCCCCTTAGGGCCGTTTCTTTTTTATTCATTTTAAAAAAATGTAGGAGGGGTCTGCATGGCCCCCCTCCTGGGCTACTACATCCCCGGGGCTGGCCCTCTTCGTTGGGGGGTATGGGGGTCCCCAATTCCCCCCCACAGTCCCAGCGGCTCCCCGCATCCTGCTGGAGCCGGCATTGCTTTTCCAAATGGGGAGCAGCTATCATGCTGCTCCCCATATGGAAAAGCAATCTGATTTGCTTCATTGAAGCGAGAGTAGGTTTCCCTGCTCTCGCTTCAATGAATCAAAGCAGTTTGCAATGACAGGGCGGGAGCCGCGAGGCTCCCGCCCTGTCATTGCAAACTACAGTGTCCCGGAGGTGGGCACCCCGGGACACTGCAGGAGCCAGCCCTGGGGGTGGCGGTCCCCAGGGCCTATACAAGGCTCCAGAAGGGGGCCGTGCGGCCCTCCTCCCACATTTTGAAGTTGCCCCGGGGGTGGCGGTCCCCGGAGCTGGGGGGCCTGAAAGCCCCCTCACACCAAATGTTTTTAAGCCCCGGGGAGTGGCGGTCCCCGGCGCTGGGGGGGCCTGAGAGCCCCCCACCCATTTTAAAGAAGCCCCGGGGTTGGCGGTTCCCGGGGCTGCGGGGGGGGAGATTGGGACCCCCCACACTTAATTTTTCATTATGCCCCCGGGATTTGGCCCCCCCGGGGGCAAATTAGCATTTTTAGCACGGGAGCCCACGCTGAATTTTTTTTCCATCGGCAGTATGCACGCATCCAGCGTGCATCCTTCCATTTTAAAAAAAATGTATATTTTTTTAGTCCTTGGGGGTCCTTGTGGGACCCCCTGAGCAGGCCTAGGGGGTCAGGGTGTTTCTACCCTGCCCCCTTTTAGCGTTCTGCAATGTTTTTTGGGGGGTTTCTTGTGCCTCGGTTCTACTGAGGCACAAGATGGCTGCCAACACTTCCTGATTCAGAGTGTTGGCAGCCAATTCAAATTCAGCTCGTGATCGGGAGGGTGCGTGGATCCTCCGAGGCCATAGGTATATATGTACGTTTAACTGTAATTTTCTCAGGAACTACTGAACGGATTTACACCATTTAAGCAAAAGGCACGAGTCTGAACTGAGGACTACCCCTTAGCCAAATTTGGTGTAATTCCGTTCAGCAGTTCGGGCTGTAGCTGCGGCTAAAGGTCCTATGGGAAAATGCATGGGAAAAACGCGTTTTGGGACCCCCCTTTTTTCGCGGCCCCTGCTTGACGAATCACCATGAAACTTTCAGGATAGGAGGGGACCAGAGCTGGCCAAACGTTTTGAAAATTTCTCGAAGATTTGTTAATCGGCGCCAAAGTTATTCCAAATAGAATGTTGTGAATTTCCTATGGAAAATAGGTCCTAACTATATCCACCTACTGGCAACTGCCAGTAGGTAATATATATATATATATTCACTGAACATCTCAAATGATATCACTGATGACATCACTGATGACATCATCCAGTGAATGTGATTTAGTTAGGGGTGGGCAGAATTTGCGTAATCGCGTTACTCAAATCTCCGCGAAACGGTAAAAAATCTCCGCGAACACGCAGAAATTCCACGAACACGCGGAATTGCTTGTTCGCGATACTTTTTGCCTGTTCGCTGTTTGCGTGCGCGGGGTGAAATATCTTGCGAACACGCATATTGAGAACGCGAACAAGCAAAAAATTTCGCGAAGTTGCGGAACGCAGATTTTTGGGCAATTTCGCGTTCTCCGCGGAACGCGAAATTACCCAAATTCCGCAAATTCCGCGAACGGAACGAAATTTACCACCCAGGCCTAGATTTAGTTTGAAATTTAAATATGCATTATATATATACCAATCTGTATTGAAGATTGAGTGGATATATAACTGTCTAGATGGAGGATTTAGTAGATGTCTGACTGTCTGTTGAAGTGAGTAATTAAAAGTGTCTCACTTAATACATGGATTAGTAACTAAACTATGTGAATGTGTGCATCACTGTCTCTGTTGTTGTATAACATGCATCATTCAATCAAGAGAGGGGGAGCTAGAAGAGATAGTTATCCATTCATCTTCCAAAGCATATGTCGTAAATCAAGGGGGAATGGATCACTTGTAACCAGAAGTAGAGGTTCGTAAATTTAGATTTGAAACTTTTAACACCTAGATAGGTGTTAATGAGAACCCTCAATAGCGTATTTTTCGAGTGGTATGGGCGGTTTTGGGCGGTTTATCTTGATTCTCCGCCTTTGGAATACGCGTCAGCATTATCATTGGGTCTCTTTTTTGTCATGCTGCCTCCACCTGGAGGGAACCACTGCTTCTTGGTAGTGATCAGTAATAGTAGTGCAAAAGTGATGATAGTGAGGTTAAAAGTGTCGCACCCACACTACCTTGAAGAAATGACAATTTATTCTGGTGGGCGTGTGGGGAGACTTTTAAAAAGGAGAGGTGGTGCTAAGGGTTAGGTTATGTAACCAGAGCACTGTAGGTGTCCATATCAAAAGGTCGACATGTTTCTGCCCATTCGGTGCCCCAGGAGGGGGTCGTGGGGCATTCTTCAGGACCTATTAGTAGTGTGAGCTGTTATTGTACAGTTCAAGGAATTGAAAAAATGCTGTCTTCAAACAATGTGATAGATAGCTACGTCTCAGAAATATTGTTACCTGTGGAGAAATGAAAATAAAATCTAAGAGACAATCAATGAAAAAAAAAATCAGGATTATCTCCAAATGCAAAAAAAGAGCCAGAAATCAACCTAGAGAATGTCTACTCCAAACTACAGCAAGGAACCCAACAGATGATACACCCACTTGTGTCACCACCTACAGCACAGCAAGCAATGCTGTCAAGAAAATAATTAACAAAAACTGGCGTATCTTGATTTCTGGCAACCTGAAATGGCAGAAACCCAGATTTGCAAATAAGAGGACTAGAAATCTAAAAGACATCTTGGTACACACACGACCTGCAGCTCCACTTAAACTGAAAAACACCCTTTGGGACCTCCAACCAGTTACAGGTCACTATCCATGTGGACAGTGTTCGGTATGTCATCTAACAACACCGACAAAGACTATCCAATTGCTACCCAACCTGAAATGGACCATAAAACAACACCCCAACTGCAACACAGCCTTTGTAATCTACATGATTACCTGTCCGTGTAATCTCAGGTACATCGGAATGTCCTGCAGAAAAATAAAGGTGAGAATCTGTGAACACAGAAGTAATGTTAAATGCAGACGTGAAACCACCAAAATGAGCCGTCACTATATTGAACAAAGACACTCAGTAGATGATCTTAAATGGATCATAATTGAAACATTAGTAGGGTGCAAGAACAATGCCGAGAAAATTCTCTTCGAAAGAGAACAGAGGTGGGTCCACCGCCTCAGCACAGACACAAAAGGCCTGAATGATAATATACCTTGGCTCAATTTCAAATAAGGTACGAGCCCCCTGGTTTATTTGTTACACAGCACCTAAGACGCTGAAAAGCGCCATCCTGATCCGTTCATAAGCTCCCAGTTCTGAATCATACACATGCAAGGCCACTTTGACTTTTAAACGCTTTCTACCCATTTAATAACACACCGGGTCTATTCTAATTATATCGAGTGGCTACACCCCTTTCAATTATTTATCACCCCTTTTCATGAACAATACGTAAGTCTTTTTTCAGTCTTTTTCATACACGGAGCTAAAAAAACCGGCAACACACGGGATCTCGTTCTCCACGAGCCCTGCCCGCCAGCGTCAGCACAAGTCGTGCTCTGCCCGCAACTGAGGTACGGAAGGCTCATCCCGTCGGTGGTCAACAAACCGCTTCGAAGCTCAACAAACTAACGGTATCTGTAACACCCTATCCCCCAACCCCCCCCCCCTCTTTCCTCTTTCCCTTGCCCCACCTCCCCTCCCTATCTTCCCCGTTCTTCACCATTACAGGCAAGACATTGACGCTGCCAAGGCAAAACCGCAACTCGGATGCGTCTCAAGGTAATCTGCCTCTCTCTACTTAACGTTGGGGTCTGCATGTATTGTGAATGTTCAAACAACCACAAAACTTATAACGTGCAGATAACAGAATGACTGTATCGATTGCCCTGTTCATGTTGTCGAATCTAATGAGATCCTACCGCGACTTTCGTGACATTTTTTCCAACCAGTTGATAAACCAAGGGAAACATATCGTAAAAAAGTGTTCGGTCAATCGTACCGCACCATGAGATATATTTTTCCTTGGCTAATTTCCTCACACAGTATATCAGAGATTTGCCATTATATAAGTTGCTTGACAGTATCAATAAGAATTGCCATTTTTTGTTTGTTCATTGTTTTAACTCACTTACTTTCTAAAAGCCCACCGCCACCCAGAATTCTTTTTTTTTTTTTTTAATTGATTGTCTCTTAGATTTTATTTTCATTTCTCCACAGGTAACCTGTGATTTTTTAACATATTAACTATGAGTTACTATGTGTTTGAATGAATGAGGTGTTGTTGGATAATTGTGTAAGTGAGTAAATGTAAGTGTGATTAATTTTTTTCATGAGTGAGTAGGATGACTGCATAACCGACTAAGATGACTCCAGATGTGTCAATGTCTATATATGTGTATAAGTGCATTTGATAGTGTTCTATTAATTAGTGACTGCATGTATAAATGATTCTGTTGTTGAATAGGGAGTTGTGTGTGTAGACCTTGGAATCAGTGAGTTGGTATGTAGTAACTGGTATTTTTTTTTTTTTTTTTTTTTTTTAATTGATTGTCTCTTAGATTTTATTTTCATTTCTCCACAGGTAACCTGTGATTTTTTAACATATTAACTATGAGTCACTATGTGTTTGAATGAATGAGGTGTTGTTGGATAATTGTGTAAGTGAGTAAATGTAAGTGTGATTAATTTTTTTCATGAGTGAGTAGGATGACTGCATAACCGACTAAGATGACTCCAGATGTGTCAATGTCTATATATGTGTATAAGTGCATTTGATAGTGTTCTATTAATTAGTGACTGCATGTATAAATTATTCTGTTGTTGAATAGGGAGTTGTGTGTGTAGACCTTGGAATCAGTGAGTTGGTATGTAGTAACTGGTATTGGTGTGTTAATGGCTTCAAATATGGTACTCTGTATTTTACAGTGAGTGATGAAAGGTTATACTAGTGTATGATGAGGTGTATCAGATTGTCACATGGATGATGTCATCAGTGATGTCATCAGTGATGTCATTTGAGATGTCATCAGTGATATCATCAGTGATGTCACTGACCATGTCATGAATGATGGAATATGTGACATCATCAGCAGTGCATTGGGGGCGCACGAGTAATAGTTAGCAGCACTGACTATAACGGAGGAATTTCTATGGTTTTGTACGAGTGAAATGGCCAGCTAACTATAACACCCACGAAACCCATGGTTTTTTCGGTGAATTTCAAAGGTTTTTTAAATGCTAATTTCTAACTATAACGTCTCTGAAACCTATGGTTTTTTCAGTGAATTTCAAAGCTTTTTTAAATGCTATTGTCTACCTATAACGTCTCTGAAACCTATGGGTTTTTTCAGTGAATTTCAAAGGTTTTTTAAATGCTAATTTCTAAGTGTGATAGTAGTTATACCTATTTTTTTGTACTGATGTTCTATAGTTTTTTAACTGTTTATTGATAAATATTTTATTCATTAAATAACATTATATATTTTTCTGAAAATTGCAAAAAATAAAAAAAAATTCAAACAGAAATATTGATTATTTTTTTTTGTTTTCATTTTTTATTTTAATATATTTATATTATTTTCTTTAAAAAAAAGTATTTTTTTTTTCGGAGTCGCGCACTCAAACCATACACATCATGGTGAGTGCGCGGATTCTAGCCGCCGTTTTAGAAAAGTCGTGAAGGATCTGCGTACTGTGTGCGACGGCTGCGTGTTTTTCAGTTACATCATATACATTTAATATTACGTGGTATGCGACCAGTCCAAGATGCTTGCGCGGTGGCGGGTCCCGCGTGACGTCATATACGTGCTGGGGCGCGCTGGGTGCGCGACTCCGGCAAAAAAACATTTATGTTCCAAAATGATATGTATTTGTCTTTAATACACATATTAGGGCAAGAGATTATCTAAGATATTCATAAAAATAATATATTTGTACTTAAAATAAACGTATATTATTTTTAAATATATTTTCGCGAAGTCGTGTGCATGCATCGTGAGCGCAGAGAACCAGGTCAGTAGAGGTGCTGTAGAGCCAGAGAAACCAGGTCAGCAGAGCTGTTGTAGAGCTAGAGAACCAGGTCAGCAGAGCTGCTCTAGAGCCTAAGAAGCAGGTAAGCAGAGCTGCTCTAGAACCAGAGACCCAGGTCAGCAGAGCTGCTCTAGAGCCAGAGACCCAGGTCAGCAGAGCTGCTCTAGAGGCCGAGAACCAGGTCAGCAGAGCTGCTGTAGGGCCAGAGAAACCAGGTCAGCAGAGCTGCTTTAGAGGGAGAGAACCAGGTCAGTAGAACTGCTATAGAGCCAGAGAACCAGGTCAGCAGAACTGCTTTAGAACCAGAGAACCAGGTCAGCATAGCTCTTTAGAGGGAGAGAACCAGGTCAGAAGAGATCTTTAGAGGGAAAGAACCAGGTCAGCAGAGCTGCTCTAGAGCCAGAGAACCAGGTCAGCAGAGCTGCTTTAGAGCCATAGAACCAGGTCGGCAGAGCTGCTTTAGAGCCAGAGAACCAGGTCAGCAGAGCTGCTCTAGAGGCAGAGAACCAGGAGTAGCAGAGCTCTTTTAGAGGGAGAGAACCTGGTCAGCAGAGCTGCTTTAGAGCCAGAGAACCATGTCAGCAGAGCTGCTCTAGAGCCAGAGAAACCAGGTCAGCAGAGCTGTTTTAGAGGGATAAAACCAGGTCAGCATAGCTGCTCTAGAGCCAGAGAACATGTTCAACAGAGCTGCTTTAGAGCCATAGAACCAGGTTGGCAGCGCTGCTCTGAAGGCAGAGAACCAGGTCAGCAGAGCTGCTTTAGAGCCAGAGAATCAGGTCAGCAGAGCTGTCCTAGAGCCAGAGAAACCAGGTCAGCAGAGCTGTTTTATAGGGAGAGAACCAGGTCAGCAGAGCTGCTCTAGAGCCAGAGAACCAGGTCAGCAGAGCTGCTTTAGAGCCAGAGAACCAGGTCAGCAGAGCTGCTTTAGAGCCTAAGAAGCAGGTCAGCAGAGCTGCTGTAGAGCCAGAGAAACCAGGTCAGTAGAGCTGCTCTAGAGAACGAGAACCAGGTCAGCAGAGCTGCTTTAGAGGGAGAGAAACAGGTCAGCAGAGCTGCTTTAGAGCCAAGGGACCAGGTCAGCAGAGCTGCTCTAGAGCCAGAGAACCAGGTCAGCAGAACTGCTTTAGAGCCATAGAACCGGGTCAGCAGAGCTGCTTTAGAGCCAGAGAACCAGGTCAGCAGAGCTGCTGTAGAGCCAGAGAACCAGGTCAGCAGGGCTTCTCTAGAGCCTAAGAACTAGGTCAGCAGAGCTGCTCTAGAGCCAGAGAACCAGGTCAGCAGAGCTGCTGTAGAGCTAGAGAAACCAGGTCAGCAGAGCTGCTTTACAGGGAGAGAACCAGGTCAGCAGAGCTGCTTTAGAGCCAGAGAACCAGGCCAGCAGAGCTGCTTTAGAGCCAGAGAACCAGGTCAGCAGAGCTGCTTTAGAGCCAGAGAATCAGGTCAGCAGAGCTCCTCTAGAGCCAGAGAACCAAGTCAGCAGAGCTGCTTTAGAGCCATAGAACCAGGTCAGCAGAGCTGCTTTAGAGCCAGAGAACCAGGTCAGCAGAGCTGCTTTAGAGCCAGAGAACCAGGTCAGCAGAGCTGCTCTACAGCCAGAGAAGCAGGTCAGCAGAGCTGCTGCAGAGCCAGAGAAACCAGGTCAGTAGAGCTGCTTTAGCGGGAGAGAACCAGGTCATCAGAGTTGCTCTAGAGGGAGAGAACCAGGTCAGCAGAGCTGCTCTACAGCCAGAGAACCATGTCAGCAGAACTGCTTTAGAGCCATAGAACCGGGTCAGCAGAGCTGCTTTAGAGCCAGAAAACCAGGTCAGCAGAGCTGTTGCAGAGCCAGAGAACCAGATCAGCAGAGCTGCTCTGTAGCCTAAGAACTAGGTCAGCAGAGCTGCTCTAGAGCCAGAGAACCAGGTCAGCAGACCTGCTGTAGAGCCAGAGAAACCAGGTCAGCAGAGCTGCTTTAGAGGGAGAGAACCAGGACAGCAGAGCTGCTTTAGAGCCAGAGACCCAGATCAGCAGAGTTGCTCTATCCGACACTGACTGACTGATACTGACTGACTGACACTGACTGATTGACACTGACTGACACTCACTGACTGACGCTGACACTGACTGACACTGATTGACTGACACTGATTGACTGACACTGACTGACTGACACTAACTGACACTGATTGACTGACACTGACTGACTGACACTGACTGACACTGATTGACTGACACTGACACTGACTGACTGACTGACACTGACTGACACTGACCGACTACTCTCTACTACTCTACTACTCACTCTCTTCTAGTCTCTACTACTCTCTCTCTACTACTCACTCTCTATTACTCACTCTCTACTACTCTCTACTACTCACTCTCTACTACTCTACTACTCTCTACTGCTCACTCACTACTACTCTCTACTATTCACTCTCTAGTACTCACCCTCTGCTACTTTCTACTACTCTCTCTCTACTACTCACTCTCTACTACTCACTCGCTACTACTCTCTACTACTCACTCTCTGCTACTCACTCTCTGCTACTTTCTACTACTCTCTACTACTCACGTTCTACTACCCATTACTACTCACTCTCTACTACTCTCTACTACTCTCTCCCTACTACTCACTCTCTACTACTCACTCTACTACTCTCTACTACTCACTCTCTACTACTCTCTCTCTACTACTCACTCTCTACTATTCACTCTCTACTACTCACTCTCTACTACTCACTCTCTGCTACTCGCTCTCTACTACTCTCTACTACTCACTCTCCACTACTCACTCTCTACTACCGCTCTCTACTATTCACTTTCTACTACTCACTCTCTACTACTCTACTACTCTCTACTACTCTCTCTACTACTCACTCTCTACTACTCACTCTCTACTACTCTACTACTCTCTACTACTCTACTACTCTCTACTACTCTCTCTACTACTCACTCTCCACTACTCACTCTCTACTACCGCTCTCTACTATTCACTTTCTACTACTCACTCTCTACTACTCTACTACTCTCTACTACTCTCTCTACTACTCACTCTCTACTACTCACTCTCTACTACTCTACTACTCTCTACTACTCTACTACTCTCTACTACTCTCTCTACTACTCACTCTCTATTACACTCTACTACTCACTCTACTACTCTCTACTTCTCTCTACCACTCACACTCTACTACTCACTCTTTTCTACTCTCTCTCTACTACTCACTCTCTACTACTCACTCTACTACTCTCTACTACTCACTCTCTACTACTCACTCTCTACTACTTTCTACTACTGACTCTACTACTGACTCTCTACTACTCACTCTCTACTACTTGCTCTCTACTACTCTCTACTACTCACTCTCCACTACTCACTCTCTACTGCTCGCTCTCTACTACTCTCTACTACTCACTCTCCACTACTCACTCTCTACTGCTCGCTCCCAACTACTCTCTACTACTCACTCTACTACTCACTCTCTACTACTCTACTACTCTTTACTACCCTCTCTACTTCTCACTCTCTACTACTCTCTACTACTCACTCTACTATTCTCTACTACTCACTCTCTGCTACTCTCTCTACTACCCTCTACTACTCTCTACTACTTACTCTCTACTCTCTATTAGTCACTCTCTACTCTCTATCTCTCTCTACCTCTCTCTCTACTACTCTCTACTAGGCCTGGGCAAAAATTTCGTTCCGTTCGCGGAAATTGTGATAATTTGACATTTTCGCGTTCCGCGGAAAGCGCGAAAATGTCACAATTTCCGCATTCCGCAGCTTAGCGATAATTTGGTTCTTGCTCGCGCTGTAAAATAATACATTCTCGCGCGCGTGCGATCGCCTTACCTGAATCCCTGCGTTCGCCGACAAGTTTTCTTGATCCGGTCGCGTTCTCCATGAGATGTTGTATTGTTTTTAGCCATTTGCGCTGTCTCGCGACAGTTCGCGCCCGTAGTGACATCATGCGTCGCGCGATCACGTCTTTCTTCTGGCGATCATGCACTGCGAGACAACTGAAAACAAGATGGCCGCGCCCGCGAGCAACCGCATGGGTAAGTTGGCGAGCCGCAACCATGCAGAAAATCTCGCGCACATGCGGGAAAAAAAATTCCGCATCTTCGCAATATTTCGGCGTGTTTGCGATAAGTTTTAACATTTTTGCTATAATTTGCGAAAGTGGATTTTGCAAATTCTGCCCACCCCTACTCTCTACCTCTCTACCTCTACCTCTCTACCTCTACCTCTCTACCTCTCTCTACACGCACACATATGCACATATATATTCACTGAAAAAACCATAGGTTTCACACACGTTATAGTTAGGAATTAGCATTTAAAAAACCATGTTATAGTTAGCGGAAATTTTACTGATAAAAAAACCAATGAAATTCCCCTGTTATAGTTAGTGCAGGAAACTATAACTCACGCGACCGCAATCCTCTGCTGATGCTAATACTGTATTTAGACACTTATTTGCCCATGTCTTCTTCCATAAATTTTTAGCTATACATATACTACAAATATTTTTTTTTCAGAAAGAAACATATGTCATCATCAGCAGAAGATTGCGGTCGCGTGAGTTATAGTTTCCTGCACTAACTATAACAGGGGAATTTCATTGGTTTTTTTATCAGTAAAATTTCCGCTAACTATAACATGGTTTTTTAAATGCTAATTCCTAACTATAACGTGTGTGAAACCTATGGTTTTTTCAGTGAATTTGTACGGTTTTTTAAATGCTAAGATACTTTACGCCATTCGTGGCGTGCGCGCCCACTTAACACAGTTCGTTCCGTGCTTCGCGCACTGTGCGCGCACAGTGAACACGCGGTGCGCTTCGCGCACCGCGCTCCCACTTTACGCAGTTAGTGCCGTGCACGCACGGTGGGCACGCGGTGCGCTACGCGCACCGCGTGCCCACGTTACGCTAGATGGGCCATGTACGCACGATGCGCTTCGCGCACCGTGCGCACATGGAGGACATATTATGCGCTTCCTTGTGATAGGTAATCTGTTGAAATTTTTTGGGGAAATGCTGTGCTCTTATATGCCAGGCACAAATGGTGGCCTTCGGCCACCATTTGCACACGGGGTGGAGAGAGTGTGGATTTTTTTTTTTCAAATTTTTTTTACCGTACTCGTACGGTAAGCGTAATCGGCGAAATTTTCGAAAAATAAAAAATTACCGTTTTTTGCCTTGGGGGATCTTTGAAGACTCAACTAACATGGTTATGTGCATGGGCGCTGTCTAAACAGCCCCTTTATATGTTTTTGGCATTTGTTTATCAGCTCCCCCCTCAGAGTGCGAGAGAGAAAATGGCGGCCGCCGCTTCCTGGTTTCGACCGATTCGAATGTTTACTAAGATCTAAGGGCCAATCAGAATCGCGCTCGCGCACGCCACCGTACGCGTACGGTAAGCGCACCGTAAGCGCACCGTAAGCTGGCTCAGATATATATATTGATTTAAAGGCTATTTTCTCAGAATCTACTGAACAGATTTACACCAAACCTACAAAAGGCACTTCCTTGACCTGAGGACTACCTCTCTGCCAAATTTCAAGTAATTCTGTTCAGCCATTCGGGCTGTAGCTGTGTCTAAAGGTCCTATGGAAAAATGCATGGGAAAAACGCGTTTTGGGACCCCCCTTTTATCTCAGCCCCCGCTTGACGAATCCCCCCGAGACTTTCAGGGTAGGAGCGGAGCGTAGCGCCCCACCTATTTTGAAAAATTCGCGAGGATTCGTCAACCGGCGCCAAAGTTATTCAAAATAGAATGTTGCGGATTTCCTATGGAAACGTGGTCCTAACTATAACTACCTACTGGCGACCGCCAGTAGGTAATATATATATATGCATATGCATTTATATATATATTTGTGTATATATATATATTCACAGAAAAAAACCATAGGTTTCAGGCACGTTATAGTTAGGAATTAGCATTTAAAAAACCTCAGAAATTCACTGAAAAAACCATAGGTTTCAGGGGTGGTATAGTTATCTGGACTTTTCACTTGTGCAAAACCATTGAAATTCCCCCGTTATAGTTAGTTCAGCTAACTATAACTCGCGTGCCCGCAATGCACTGCTGATGACGTCACATATTACATCACTCATGACATGGTCAGTGACATCACTCATGACATCACTGATGACATCTCAAATGACATCACTGATGACATCTTCCAGTGAATGTGTGTTTTTCTGAAAATTAAATATGTTTTATATATGTATATCTCAAGGTTGATGGAAGAATAAATGGGTATATAAGTGTCTAAATGGATGATTTGTTTTTGAAAAATTGATTGTGTAACTGACTGATTAAGTGTATCATAGTAAATACATGGCTTAGTGAGTAATGTTTAAATATGTAAATATCTTTATCAGTCTCTCACTTTGTGTATAAGTGGCTGCATGGGTTGGTGAGTAGCAACATGGGTGTCTATATAGGTTATTAGTTGGTTTTTTGAGTATCAGTCTGAGTGTCTGCATGGTTCGGTGGGGGGTATTACGTAGTGCATAGGTGCATGAATGAGTGACTCACTGTTTGTATGTGTTGAAGACAGCATGTGTGCAGGACTGTATGGGTGGATGAGTGTGTGTATGGGTGTGTTAGCGAGTGAATGACTGTGTCAATAGTGTCTTTATGAGTAACTACATATGTTTTAAACTAGTATATGTGACTATTGGTGTATATAAGTGAGTATATGTGAGAGTGAGAGATTGAAAGAGTTCCTGTATGAATAAGTATGTGTTTCTATAAGTGATTGTTTAAAAGACTAAGTATGTGTAAGTTTCCGTAGAAGTAAGTGTGGTGGTGTGTGTTTAACTGTATATGCAAGTAAATGTATGTTTGATTCTTAATTAGCATGAGTGACTATGTGTGTGAGTAACTCTATGGATGAGTGGCATTGTGTAACAGGATGTATAGGTGTATGAGTACATATGATGAGTGAGTACATGTATGAGTGACTGTATAGGACTGTTGGTGAATGAGTGGATGTGTATGTGGATCTTAGAATTACTGAAGAGGTTGTTGTAACTGGTATTGGTATGTCCATTGTTTTGAAAAGTTTAGTCTCTATTTTTGAATGTGTGTATCAAAGGTTTAATTAGGGTGAGAGGAGGTCTGCCACTCTATCACAAGGATGATGTCATCAGTGATGTCATCAGTGATGTCATTTGAGATGTCATCAGTGATGTCATGAGTGATGTCACTGACCATGTCATGAGTGATGTAATATGTGACGTCATCAGCAGTGCATTGCGGGCACGCGAGTTATAGTTAGCTGAACTAACTATAACGGGTGAATTTCAATGGTTTTGTACAAGTGAAAAGTCCAGCTAACTATAACACCCCTGAAACCTATGGTTTTTTCAGTGAATTTCTGAGGTTTTTTAAATGCTAATTCCTAACTATAACGTGCCTGAAACCTATGGTTTTTTCTGTGAATTTCAAAGGTTTTTTAAATGCTAATTTCTAACTATGCCTACAGAGATAGGACATGTGAAAAAAGAAGAAAAATGCACAGAACGAAAAAAAAGAAGTGCAGAAAGAAGCAACAGAAGTCCTCAAAGGCGAAGAAAAGTGCAGGAAGAAGGATACCGTGCAGAAAGAACAAACAGAAGAGCAGAAAGAAGCCTTGTTGCAAAATCATCCTGTACCCCCAACTTTTTCAGACGGATACTGGTGGTAACTGAGTCTGACTAACCAGTCCTAGAGCCAGTGCTATGTTAAAAGACACTTAGAATACAGTGAAAACACCTACATACACTAGGGAACATTATGCGTTGGGGTCCCCCTGTGATTAGCATGACCTCCTCTGTAAGCCCCTAGTATATAATAGGGCAGGGGGATTAAAACTACCTCTTAAAACAGGCCACAGGGCGTTTTTGCACACGTTAACTCAGGCCCTGTCCCCTCCCTTCACCAATGTGTAAACACGCCCTGTGTCCGTTTTTAGTTGGGAGATTAAGTTCATTTGAATCCTGAGGGTCCCTAGGGTCCAACTAGCCCACTAGGTACCTCCAGTAAGTGCCACAGAGCTGCGATGCAGAGAGGTGTAAAAAGTGGCACGGCCTGGACCACCTCTCTGCAATGCAGCTCAGTGGCACTTACTGGAAGCACTTGGTGGGCTAGTTAGCCCCCAGGGGCCCTCAGTATTGAAGGAAAATTATATCCCCAATTTAAAACGTGCCATAGTGCGTGTTTGCACACGTCACTTCAGGCCCCATCCCCTCCCTTCACCACTGTGTAAACGCGCCATGTGGCTGTTCTAAGTTGAGAGATCAAGTCCCCTTGAATGCTAAGGGTCCCTAGGGTCAAACTAGACCACTAGGTACCTCCAGTAAGCGCCACAGAGCTGCGTTGCAGAGAGGTGTAAAAAGGGGCTTGGCCTCAGAACACCTGTCTGCAGCGCAGCTCCCTGGCGCATACTGGAGATGCCTGTTGGGCTAGTTGGCCCTCAGGGACCCTCAGTATTGAAGAGGAATTAATTCCCCAACTTACAACTCGCCAGGGGGCGCGTTTGCAGAGTGCTGCAAGGAGGGGGCGTGGCCTCCGGCACGATGCCAGTCTTTTATTTATTTTAATTTTTTAAGAAGGGGGGCTGTGTGGTTCCCCTTCTTATTCTAATTTATTGGCCCTGATGACCCCATCCCCCAGGGCCTGCCTCCTAATTATATTTTTTTGACCCCAATCCCCAGGGCCGGCCACAGTTTTTTATTATTTTAAAAAAATATATATTTATAGACACACCTAGGACATGCTGGACAAACCGTACGTACCTATCACCATGACGATTTGTGTGATATTCATTAAAAGGCGACTATGCATACAATGAATCCACGTGGAATGTATTTACACCACTAGTGAAGCTCTGACATGTCTGATGCCCTACCGTGCCTAATCCCGGTAGACACCCTTGTCGTTTATTTATACAAACATGGGTAGCTATTGATGGGCACATTTAATACACATGCACACCAAGCCATTCAAAGGGGATTCGACAAAAATTCGACCAAAACTATGCAAGAAACCCCCCTCACGGTTAATAAAACACACATCCACTGCCGGATGTGTAATACTTTTTATTTTACTCTCTGGAAAGGGGACAAACATCACTTGAGAGTCACACCGCACTCCTGGCAGAGCCCAATGCTGTGTTACACCCACCATTGCCTGCTGAGTGCCACACACCTCTGTGTTGTATTCCACTAGCTAGTGCATATGCTATGACACTTTCTAGCCCATGTGCACTGTAACACCACCCCGTGAATATGTCATGCCACACTTGTCTTCGCACTGGTTATATTGCCCCATCTAACGTGCCTTCCTCGATGCCTATGTTATAACGCATAGTGCTATGCCATACATATTACAATCTGGGATCCATATCTTTGTCACAGTGCATATGCAACGTTACACTCCCCAGCACATATTTTATATTACAACTTTAGAGACTAGTTAGGTTACACAACACTGCCCTGTGCATATTACACTCCAAGGCGCATATCGCATAGCACGCGCTAGTGCCTGTGCTATCTCGCGCTCTCCAATGAATCTGTCATTGCGCACAATGTATTGCATATTATATTTCACGCCCGGTTCATCTTATATCACCCTTTTTGGTGCATAGTTTATACCATACACTATATCTAGTTTTCATTATCAATCGTGCTCTCAGGACTATGTTCTATATAACACTGTGTTCACCTACCCTTTTCACGGGCATTACATTTTGCGATAGGGGGTGGAGGGTCAGGGGGTGTTTCTGCCAAGTGAGCCCGGAGTCACAGTCACAAACGTCCTCTTCTTCCTGAATAAAAGTGAGATTATGCTGCATACTTGTTCATATTTTAGGTAGTTCGCACAGACACACGTTTTAAAAACAATAAAGTTCCTAATACCCGCCTTCTCTGAACAGTTAGCTTGCTGCCCCATCCCCCTTCTCCCTATCCTCTGTTGTGTGAATCCATGGACTAGCCTCCTCCGTCCTGCCATGAATGGTCTGATGTGCTGCCACTGCCCTCAATTTGGAATGATGTACCAGTCCACTCCTCCTGCCCTTCATTGCCCAATTCTATGTCCCATCATTGACCTCCTGCTTAACCTCTGTGCTTAGCTTGCTGCCCCTATTCTCCTTCCCCCTGCCCTCCGATGTCTTTGTGCATGCCCCTGCTCCATCCTTTTTGCCCACCATGTTCCATGGACCTGCCACTCCTATCTACTCTGAGTGTTCTGTTGAGCTGCCACTCCCCTCCCACCTGCCTAGCATTGTCAGATGACTGTAACCTGTCCCTGCCACCTCCACCCTGCCTGTCCACATGCCATGCCCCTATCCTCTTCCTCCTGTCCTACATGGTCCATTGTACTGCCACACCCTTCTGCCCTCCCTGGTCTGTTGTGCTGCAACTGCTCCTCCTGCCTGCCCCGTGCGGTCTGTTGTGAGGCCCCTTCCCCTGAACTTTCTTGTCTGTGCACAGGTCTTGACCCTCCCTTCTATCCTCCATCGCCCTTTGTGCATGCCCCTGCACCCTCCTTCTTGCCCATCATAGCCATTGTGCTGCCACTAACCCTCCCACTTGCCATGCATGGTCTTCTGTGCTGCCATGGCCCATCCCACCTTCCCTGTGTGGTCAGTTAGCTGCCCCTGAACCCCTCCCACCTTCCCTCCATGGTCTGTGTGTATGCCATCACAGTATCACTGTTGCTCTTCATGGTGTGTCTTGCTTCTAGTGCCCATCCTGCTTGACCTCCATGGCTTTCTTGCTGCTCCTGCCCTGCCCCCTTGCCCCCAGCCCTCTGTTTACATGTACAGACCCCTACTCCCTCCCTCCTGGCTTGTCTGTTCCATTCTAATGCCCCTGATCCATCCCTCCTACCCTTTATGGTCTGTTTTGCTGCAGCTTTCTATCCTGTCTGTCCATTATGGTCAGCTAGCTATCATTGCCTCTTGCCCCTCTGTTCTCTGTTGTCCATGTGCATGGTCCTGTCCCCTCCCTCTTGCTTTCTATGGATTGTTGTGCTGCACTCCCGTCCCGCATGCCCTGTGTGGTGTATTGTGCTGCTGCAAACCCTGATGCCTGCCCTGCAGGGTCAGTTTGGTGCACCTCTCCATGTCCCTCCTGTCCTCTGTTATCCAAGTCCATGTTCCTACTCCATTTCCTTCCATGATCCAATGTACCATACTTGCGAACATTTTTAACTTGGTAAGAGGGAGATTTTGAAAAAAAACTGGGGTATTGATTTCCCCTTTGAGTTACATTGAAAAAGAGGAGATTGTAGACAGGAGACAGATCAAATAAAGCCCATTTGAGCTTAAAAACATTGGACGTTTCCTGGCTGAATCGGGTCTGTTGGCATGTAAGGTTGTACTACCATTGCCTCTTCCTTCAGCCCACAATGGTCTATTACATTGCCACAGCCTCTCTTGCAAGTCCTGTATTGTTGGTTTGTTGCCCCTGCCCCCCTTTCCACTGCCCTCCATAGTCTGTTGTGCTGCCACGGCCCTTCCTGCCTGCTCAGTGTGGTTAAATTGTTGCCTTTGCACCCTCCTACCTGCCTTCAATTTTCAGACTCCGTGCCCCTGGCCTCTGCCTCTCAACAGTATCCTAATGAACAACTAGATTGCTAACATTCTATATTTATTACAAAAGTGTGGAACGCCTGACGTCATCTTGATGTAATCAAAACTGTAATACCTAGAGCATTTACCTATAGAAATTACATATATGAGAGGGTCTTATTGGCATCAAAATTATGGTTAGTGCTCTAAAAGACTAAAATAAGGACATATTTTCTGAGTTTTCAAATAGCGACAAAGCACTTTTAAATTATTTGTTACCTTTATGTTTTTTTTATACAGTTGACCACTTGATTAAATGTTGCACTTAGGGAAGAGGATGTGGTGTTACTTCCAGAACTGCAGACTTTGCAACTGGGGAACCAGGTTGGAGTTTCTGCTTCAGCTCGACATTCTGTGATTCTGGTCAAATCACTTAGTCTCCCCATGTCTACAACCAAAATGAATTTGTTCTTGTGTGATGTAACCAATGCTCATGTAAAACACTCCAATACCTGACAAGTCTGCACTATATAACACTGCAAAAACACAAAATAATAAGTGTTTTGCACACTTCTGTCATTGGGCTATATTTGGGCTACATCTGGGTGATTTTGGGCTACATTTGGGCTCTTTTGTCTCCTGTGGCCATCTTGAGAGATTTCTTTGTTATGAAGTTTCCTAATTTCCTCATGTACTGCAGTCTCCTCAGTAGGAAATGCTTTCAGTTTTTTACTTTGATTCCATCATGAAGGTATTCAGATATGTCACACATTTGCCATAAATTCTGAATGTTAGCACTCTAGTTGCTCATTAGATCACTGTAGTAAAACTACTGTTCACCATGGAAGTCTGCTCCTGGTATTAAAAGTGCATGTTTCAGTCTGCATGTCAGAATTTTTTTGTGAAATAGAAGAGGATTTGAGAAGTCAAAATGTGCCTTAATTTTTCTTTCTGCAGCACTAATCATAATTTCTATGGCAAAATGAACCCCCTCATTTTGTTCCTTTGCAAATTAAATGTTTTAAGTGTTACCACTTTATTCCAATCAAGATGGCTTCAGGTGTGCCATACTTTTGTCATAAGAAAGACTGTTAGCGCGCTAGTTGTTCTTTAGAACACTCTGGGACATTCTGTCATTGGGCTATGCTTGGGCTACATCTGGGTGATATTTGTGCTACATTTGGGCTCTTTTGTCTCTGGTGGCCATCTTGGGAGACTTATTTGTTATAAAGTTTCCTAATTTCCTCATTTACTGCAGTCTCCTCAGTAGGAAATACTTTCAGTTTTTTACTTTGATTCCATCAAGAAGCCATTCAGATGTGTCACACATTTGCCATAAATTCGGAATGTTAGCACTCTAGTTGCTTATTAGATCACTGTAGTAAAGCTACTGCTCACCAGTGAAGTCTGCTGCTGGTATTGAAAGTGCATGTTTCAGTCTGCATGTCAGAATTTTGTAATGAAATAGAAGAGGATTTGAGAAGTCACTCAAAATGTGCCCTAATTTTTCTTTTTTCAGCACTAATCATAATTTCTATAGCAAAATGAACCCCCTCATTGTGTTCCTTTTAAATTAAACTACTGACTCTCTACTACTCACTCTCTACTACTCTCTACTACTACTCTCTACAACTCACTCCCTACTACTCACTCTCTACTACTCTCTACTACTCACTCTACTACTCTCTACTACTCTCTACCACTCACTCTCTACTACTCTACTACTCACTCTCTACTACTCTCTACTACTCTCTCTCTACTACTCACTCTACTACTCTCTACTACTGACTCTCTTTTACTCACTCTCTCTCTACTATTCGCTCTCTACTACACTCTACTACTCACTCTCCACTACTTACGCTCTACCACTTGCTCTCTACTACTCTCTACTACTCACTCTCTACTACTCACTCTCTACCACTCTCTACCACTCACTCTCTACTACTCTACTACTCACTCTCTACTACTCTCTACTACTCTCTCTCTACTACTCACTCTACTACTCTCTACTACTTACTCTCTTTTACTCACTCTCTACTACTCTCTCTCTACTACTCGCTCTCTACTACTCTCTACTACTCACTCTCCACTACTCACTCTCTACTACTCGCTCTCTACTACTCTCTACTACTCACTCTCTACTACTCACTCTCTACTACTCTCTACTACTCTCTCTACTACTCACTCTCTACCACTTTCTACTACTCACTCTACTTTTCTCTACTACTCACTCTCTGCTACTCTCTCTACTACCTCTCTACTACTCTCTACTACTTACTCTCTACTCTCTATTAGTCACTCTCTACCTCTCTCTCTACTACTCTCTACCTCTACCTCTCTACCTCTATCTCTCTACCTCTACACCTCTACCTCTCTACCTCTCTCTACACGCACACATATGCACATATATATGCTTATATATGCATATGCATTTTTATAAATATTTGTGTATATCTATACATACATATGTAAACATAAATATAATCTGCTTATCTATATAAATACAAATATAAATGCATGCATACATATACATATATGCATGTTATGTACATGAAAGTTTGAAAAACACTAATACAAGCAGAGCTAAAAAGCCACCTAATTACAAACAGAATTGCTTTAACTTAAACGAGGGCGGGACCTATTGCATTTTCAATGCTTGTTTACTTTGCTTCCATCAATAGGCATTCAGATGTGTCACACATTTGCCATAAATTCTGAACGTTAGCACTCTAGTTGCTCATTAGATCACTGTAGTACAGCTACTGCTCACCAGGGAAGTCTGCTGCTGGTATTCAAATTGCATGTTTCAGTCTGCATGTCAGAATTTTTTAATGAAATAGAAGAGGATTTGAGAAGTCAAAATGTGCCCTAATTTTTCTTTCTGCAGCACTAATCATAATTTCTATGGCAAAATGAAACCCCTCATTTTGTTCCTTTGCAAATTATATGTTTTAAGTGTTACCACTTTATTCCAATCAAGATGGCTTCAGGTGTGCCATACTTTTGTCATAAGTAAGACTGTTAGCGCTCTAGTTGTTTTTTAGAACACTCTGGGACACTCTGTCATTGGGCTATACTTGGACTACATCTGGGTGATATTTGTGCTATATTTGGGTTCTTTTGTCTCTAGTGCCCATCTAGGGAGACTTATTCGTTATGAAGTTTCCTAATTTCCTCATTTACTACAGTCTCATCAGTAGGAAATACTTTCAGTTTTTTACTTTGATTCCATCAAGAAGGCATTCAGATGTGTCACACATTTGCCATCAATTTGGAATGTTAGCACTCTAGTTGCTTATTAGATCACTGTAGTAAAGCTACTGCTCATCAGGGAAGTCTGCTGCTGGTATTGAAAGTGCATGTTTCAGTCTGCATGTCAGAATTGTTTAATGAAATAGAAGAGGATTTGAGAAGTCACTCAAAATGTGCCCTAATTTTTCTTTTTTCAGCACTAATCATAATTTCTATGGCAAAATGAACCTCCTTATTGTGTTCCTTTTAAAATAAACTACTGACTCTCTACTACTCACTCTCTACTACTCACTCTCTACTACTCGCTCTCTACTACTCTCTCCTACTCACTCTCCCCTACTCACTCTCTACTACTCGCTCTCTACTACTCTCTACTACTCACTCTCTACATCTCACTCTCTACTACTCACTCTACTACTCACTCTCTACTACTCACTCTCTACTACTCTACTACTCTCTACTACTCTCTCTACTACTCACTCTCTACTACTCTCTACTACCCACTCTACTACTCTCCACTACTCTCTACCACTCACTCTCTACTACTCTACTACTCACTCTCTACTACTCTACTACTTACTCTCTCCTACTCTCTACTACTCTCTCTGTACTACTCACTCTCTACTACTCTCTACTACTCACTCTCTACTATTCTCTCTCTACTACTCTCACTCTCTACTACTCTGTCTCTACTACTCACTCTCTACTACTCGCTCTCTACTACTCTCTCCTACTCACTCTCCACTACTCACTCTCTACTACTCGCTCTCTACTACTCTCTACTACTCACTCTCTACATCTCACTCTCTACTACTCTCTCTACTACTCACTCTCTACTACTCACTCTCTACTACTCTACTACTCTCTACTACTCTCTCTACTACTCACTCTCTACTACTCTCTACTACCCACTCTACTACTCTCCACTACTCTCTACCACTCACTCTCTACTACTCTACTACTCACTCTCTACTACTCTACTACTCACTCTCTCCTACTCTCTACTACTCTCTCTCTACTACTCACTCTCTACTACTCTCTACTACTCACTCTCTACTATTCTCTCTCTACTACTCTCACTCTCTACTACTCTGTCTCTACTACTCACTCTCTACTACTCTCTACTACTCACTCTCTACTACTCACTCTCTACTACTCGCTCTCTACTACTCTCTACTACTCACTCTCCACTACTCACTCTCTACTACTCACTCTCTCCTACTCTCTCTACTACTCACTCTCTACTACTCACTCTCTTCTACACACTCTCTACTACTTGCTCTCTACTGCTCGCTCACCACTACTCTCTATTACTCACTCTACTACTCACTCTCTACTACTCCCTACTACTCACTCTACTACTCAATCTCTACTACTCTCTACTACTCACTCTCTACTACTCCACTACTCTCTACTACTCACTCTCTACTACTCACTCTCACGAGGCGTCTCCCTCCTCCGCTTCAAAGGCGCGTGATGATGCGCCTAAGGCATGTCCGTCTGCGCCCGTCCGCGCCCGACAAGGCCCAGGGGCCAGAAACCCTGCATCCCCCTCCTCCCGTCGTTAGCACTACTCTACCTCCCAGCTCAGACAGTTCAATAGAACCCTTGCTACCTCCTGTACCCACTCCATTGCACCAGAAAAGTTCCCGGCCCACTGCCCACACTGCCAGTTCAAATTTACCTTTTCTTGCCCGGAACCCTCAACACTCTCTGACCATTTCAGAATCCTCTTATTAAACTGCAGATCCCTCCCTAAACACACTACGGAGATTTGGATGCTCCTCAAAGACGTAGACCCAGACGTATTATTCTTGACTGAAACTTGGCTGAATATCAGCTCAGAACCCGATATTATTCAAACCCTTCCCCAAGGCTTCACGATCCAAAGAGTAGACCGCTCAATAGGCAGAGGTGGCGGGATAGCAGTTATATATAAAGATAATTACACCTGCCGCCTGCTTGGGAACCCAGTCTCTGACTGTGAAAATGCCCATTTTAACATAGAATTCTCGCCCCTCATTTCATTTACTGGCATCCTCATCTATCGCCCCCCGGGCGCATTGGGTTCATTCCACCAATCTATTCTGGAGGCTGCATCTAACTTAGCAAGCTCTGCGCCCAACTTCACCCTTCTCGGAGATTTTAATCTCCACTTTGACGCCAAATCAGCAGCAAATGCAACTGAGCTGACTAGGGATCTAGCAATGCTTCAACTAACTCAAAAAATCACACAAGCTACCCATGCGAAAGGCCACCTCCTAGACCAAGTGTTCTCAAGCTTAGAGGACCTTCAAGGGTCTGATCCCTCCCCCCTTCCTTGGACAGACCATTCTTTGATCAACCTCTCTTGGTCTCCTCAACCTACTAAACCCTCCCCCCAACCCTCCTGGACTCTCGGCCGACCCTGGTCCAAGCTTTCCTTGGAGGACTGGATGCAAGTACTAGAACGTACCAAACCAAGACTTAATCCCTTCCCCATCACAGCAAATGAAGATTTTCTTAACTGGATGGATCAATCACTCGATTCAGTCCTCCCAAAAACTAAAATAAAAAAGTCAGAAGGGTCTCATAATGCCCCGTGGTTCACCCCCAATCTTCGTGCTCTTAAACAGCAATGTAAAATTAAGGAAAGGCAATGGAGGAAAGACTTCCTCCCTCCAAAAAAACTTGAAAACAGATCTGCTATTCACAAATACAAAGCTGAGATAAAAAAAGCCCAAGCATCTTACTACGAAGATAGGGTCCTATCTGCCCAGAACTCACCTAGGGAAACTTTCACTATAGTCAATAAGTTACTCAAATTACCCGTCCCCCGCACAACCCCTGACCGCACTGGTCAACGTTGCAATAAATTAGCGCAATTCTTCATTGATAAAGTTCAAACTATCATCGAATCCCTTCCTCAGAGAGATGAAGACCCGGAGATCCCAATCAATTCAGACCCATTTTACATCAAGCCCACTCTCGAATCCTTCCCCCCCTTGTCTCTGCAAACCCTGATATCCTTGCTGGCTTCCGTAAAGAGTGGATCTCCCAGGGACCCTGTGCCTCTGAATATTTTGAAACAGGTAGTCCCCACCCTAGCTCCTAACTCATTGCACCTGATTAATACTTCGCTCAACACTGGAACGGTCCCCCCGAACTGGAAAAAGCTATGGTCAAGGCTCTACTTAAAAAACTGAGCCTTGATCCAACCGAATTGGGTAACTATCGTCCAATATCCCTCCTCCCCGGAATCAGCAAAGTGACTGAAAAGTATGTCAATCAGATCCTCTCAAACTTTCTTGAAACACATAACTTGCTTCACTCCTCCCAAACAGGATTTCATCCCCATCAGAGCACCGAGACGGCCCTGCTAGCAGTCACAGAGGAATGCAAAAAAATCCTTGACTCTGGAGGCTCCACAGCCATTATTCTCCTCGACTTAAGCGCATCATTTGACACTGTGAACCATCTGACTCTAATCCAGCATTTGATAAGTGTCGGTGTCAATGGCAGTGTTCTTCAATGGCTACGCTCCTTCTTAGAAGGAAGAACCTTTCAGGTTTTCGTGGAGAATGTCCTATCCAAACCGGCCACCTTAGCTAGCGGGGTCCCACAGGGCTCCTCGCTTAGCCCGACACTTTTTAATGTGTATATGTCCCCCCTAGCAGCCATCGTAGCCCTTTGGGAATCCACATAGTGACCTATGCGGACGACACACAACTAGTGGTCGCACTCAACCAGTCGGTCCCCAGTTCTAACAGGCTCCTCCCATGCCTAGAAGAAATTTCTAAATGGATGGACATATCCCAGTTCAAACTTAACGGTGGAGAGACAGAGATTATGGTACTGGGTAACGCCCGTAGTTTCCAGCCCCACCTCATATGGCCATCCAGAATGGGCCCTCCTCCCTCCCCCAAAACTGAGATCAAGAGTTTGGGTATCTGGCTGGACCAGGACCTGAACTTTAGGACCCAGGCCAGGAAGACAGCAGCCAGTTGTTTTGGCCTGCTCAGAATGGCACAAAAAATCCTCCCCCTTCTCCCCCCTTGCAGAAAAGGTAATGATACAATTCCTCATACTTTCCAGGCTGGACTATGGGAACACACTTTACCTAGGCTCCCCCTCATCTGTAATTTCCAAACTTCAGCTAGTCCAAAACAGCGAAGCCAGATTATTAACAGTGACCTCCAACCGGCAACTGGCTAAACCTTCAATTCGCTCCCTCAACTGGCTTCCCGTGCAAGAGCGCATCAAATTCAAGACTCTATGTATTGCGCATAAGACTCTGCTGGGGATAGGCCCTCCCATAAATTCATCCCTGATCGTCCGCTACAAGGCCAACAGGGAACTTAGATCTGACGAACTGCATCATGTCAAGGTACCCAGAGTAAAAAGGGCCAGAAGCGGTGGTCGGCTCTTTTCTTACAATGCCTCCAAACTCTGGAACTCCCTTCCGCTTCTACTACGCACAAATTCCAATCACCAAACTTTTCGCAAACAACTAAAGACTTTCCTATTCCCCTAATCCGTCTTCCTTTCCTGATCAGTCTATAGCGCTGGGACACTCCCGGGTAGCCATGCGTTCTACAAATGCCTTTTCATTCATTCATTCATTCATTCATACTACTCTACTACTCCCTACGTCTCTCTTTTTACTACTCACTCTCTATTACTCTCTACTACTCACTCTACTACTCTCTCTCTACTACTCACTCTCTACTACTCACTCTCTACTACTCTCTACTACTCACTCTCTACTACTAACTCTCTACTACTCTCTCTCTACTACTCTCTACTACTCTCTACTACTCACGCTCTACTACTCTCTCTCTACTACTCTCTACTACTCACTCTGTACTACTCTCTACTACTCTCTACTACTTTCTCTCCGCTACTCACTCTCTACTACTCACTTTGTACTACTCTCTACTGCTCTCTTCTACTCACTCTCTACTACTCTCTACTACTCACTCTCTACTACTCACTCTCTACTACTCACTCTACTACTCTCGACTACTCACTCGATGCTACTCTCTCTACTACTCTCTACTACTCACTCTCTACTCTCTGCTCTCTATTACTCATCCACTACTCTCTACCTCTCTACCTCTCTCTACCTCTCTCTCTACTACTCTCTACCTCTCTACCTCTCTACCTCTACCTCTCTACCTCTACACCTCTACCTCTCTACCTCTCTCTACACGCACACATATGCACATATATATATGCAAATATATGCATATGCATTTATATATATGTATGTGTATATATATACATACATATATAAACATATATATAATCTGCATATCTATATAAATACAAATATAAATGCATGCATACATATACATATATGCATATATATGCATGTTATGTACATGAAAGTTTGAAAAACACTAATAAAAGTAAAGCTAAAAAGCCAACTAATTACAAACAGAATTGCTTTAACTTAAACGAGGGCGAGACCTATTGCATTTTCAATGCTTGTTTACTTTGGTTCCATCAAGAAGGCATTCAGATGTGTCACACATTTGCCAGAAATTCTGAATGTTAGCACTCTAGTTGCTCATTAGATCACTGTAGTAAAGCTACTGCTCACCAGGGAAGTCTGCTGCTGGTATTCAAAGTGCATGTTTCAGTCTGCATGTCAGAATTTTTTAATGAAATAGAAGAGGATTTGAGAAGTCAAAATGTGCCCTAATTTTTCTTTCTGCAACACTAATCATAATTTCTATGGCAAAATGAAACCCCTCATTTTGTTCCTTTGCAAATTATATGTTTTAAGTGTTACCTCTTTATTCCAATCAAGATGGCTTCAGGTGTGCCATACTTTTGTCATAAGTAAGACTGTTAGCGCTCTAGTTGTTCTTTAGAACACTCTGGGACACTCTGTCATTGGGCTATACTTGGGCTACATCTGGGTGATATTTGTGCTATATTTGGGCTCTTTTGTCTCTGGTGCCCATCTAGGGAGACTTATTCGTTATGAAGTTTCCTAATTTCCTCATTTACTACAGTCTCATCAGTAGCAAATACTTTCAGTTTTTTACTTTGATTCCATCAAGAAGGCATTCAGATGTGTCACACATTTGCCATAAATTTGGAATGTTAGCACTCTAGTTGCTTATTAGATCACTGTAGTAAAGCTACTGCTCACCAGGGAAGTCTGCTGCTGGTATTGAAAGTGCATGTTTCAGTCTGCATGTCAGAATTGTTTAACGAAATAGAAGAGGATTTGAGAAGTCACTCAAAATGTGCCCTAATTTTTCTTTTTCAGCACTAATCATAATTTCTATGGCAAAATGAACCCCCTCATTGTGTTCCTTTTAAATTAAACTACTGACTCTCTACTACTCACTCTCTACTACTCACTCTCTACTACTCGCTCTCTACTACTCTCTACTACTCACTCTCCACTACTCACTCTCTACTACTCGCTCTCTACTACTCTCTACTACTCACTCTCTACATCTCACTCTCTACTACTCTCTCTACTACTCAATCTCTACTACTCACTCTCTACTACTCTACTACTCTCTATTACTCTCTCTACTACTCACTCTCTACTACTCTCTACTACCCACTCTACTACTCTCCACTACTCTCTACCACTCACTCTCTACTACTCTACTACTCACTCTCTACTACTCTAATACTCACTCTCTACTACTCTCTACTACTCACTCTCTACTATTCTCTCTCTACTACTCTCACTCTCTACTACTCTGTCTCTACTACTCACTCTCTACTACTCTCTACTACTCACTCTCTACTATTCACTCTCTACTACTCGCTCTCTACTACTCTCTACTACTCACTCTCCACTACTCACTCTCTACTACTCACTCTCTCCTACTCTCTCTACTACTCACTGTCTACTACTCACTCTCTACTACACACTCTCTACTACTTGCTCTCTACTGCTCGCTCTCCACTACTCTCTATTACTCACTCTACTACTCACTCTCTACTACTCCCTACTACTCACTCTACTACTCAATCTCTACTACTCTCTACTACTCACTCTCTACTACTCCACTACTCTCTACTACTCACTCTCTACTACTCACTCTCACGAGGCGTCTCCCTCCTCCGCTTCAAAGGCACGTGATGAGGCGCCTAAGGCATGTCCGTCTGCGCCCGTCCGCGCCCGACAAGGCCCAGGGGCCAGAAACCCTGCATCCCCCTCCTCCCGTCGTTATCACTACTCTACCTCCCAGCTCAGACAGTTCAATAGAACCCTTGCTACCTCCTGTACCCACTCCATTGCACCAGAAAAGTTCCCGGCCCACTGCCCACACTGCCAGTTCAAATTTACCTTTTCTTGCCCGGAACCCTCAACACTCTCAGACCATTTCAGAATCCTCTTATTAAACTGCAGATCCCTCCCTAAACACACTACAGAGATTTGGATGCTCCTCAAAGACGTAGACCCAGACGTATTATTCTTGACTGAAACTTGGCTGAATATCAGCTCAGAACCCGATATTATTCAAACCCTTCCCCAAGGCTTCACAATCCAAAGAGTAGACCGCTCAATAGGCAGAGGTGGCGGGATAGCAGTTATATATAAAGATAATTACACCTGCCGCCTGCTTGGGAACCCAGTCTCTGACTGTGAAAATGCCCATTTTAACATAGAATTCTCGCCCCTCATTTCATTTACTGGCATCCTCATCTATCGCCCCCCGGGCGCATTGGGTTCATTCCACCAATCTATTCTGGAGGCTGCATCTAACTTAGCAAGCTCTGCGCCCAACTTCACCCTTCTCGGAGATTTTAATCTCCACTTTGACGCCAAATCAGCAGCAAATGCAACTGAGCTGACTAGGGATCTCGCAATGCTTCAACTAACTCAAAAAATCACACAAGCTACCCATGCGAAATGCCACCTCCTAGACCAAGTGTTCTCAAGCTTAGAGGACCTTCAAGGGTCTGATCCCTCCCCCCTTCCTTGGACAGACCATTCTTTGATCAACCTCTCTTGGTCCCCTCAACCTACTAAACCCTCCCCCCAACCCTCCTGGACTCTCGGCCGACCCTGGTCCAAGCTTTCCTTGGAGGACTGGGCGCAAGTACTAGAACGTACCAAACCAAGACTTAATCCCTTCCCCATCACAGCAAATGAAGATTTTCTTAACTGGATGGATCAATCACTCAATTCAGTCCTCCCAAAAACTAAAATAAAAAAGTCAGAAGGGTCTCATAATGCCCCGTGGTTCACCCCCAATCTTCGTGCTCTTAAACAGCAATGTAAAATTAAGGAAAGGCAATGCAGGAAAGACTTCCTCCCTCCAAAAAAACTTGAAAACAGATCTGCTATTCACAAATACAAAGCTGAGATAAAAAAAGCCCAAGCATCTTACTACGAAGATAGGATCCTATCTGCCCAGAACTCCCCTAGGGAAACATTCACCATAGTCAATAAGTTACTCAAATTACCCGTCCCCCGCACAACCCCTGACCGCACCGGTCAACGTTGCAATAAATTAGCGCAATTCTTCATTGATAAAGTTCAAACTATCATCGAATCCCTTCCTCAGAGAGATGAAGACCCGGAGATCCCAATCAATTCAGACCCACTTTACATCAAGCCCACTCTCGAATCCTTCCCCCCCCTTGTCTCTGCAAACCCTGAAATCCTTGCTGGCTTCCGTAAAGAGTGGATCTCCCAGGGACCCTGCGCCTCTGAATATTTGGAAACAGGTAGTCCCCACCCTAGCTCCTAACTCATTGCACCTGATTAATACTTCGCTCAACACTGGAACGGTCCCCCCGAACTGGAAAAAGCTATGGTCAAGGCTCTACTTAAAAAACTGAGCCTTGATCCAACCGAATTGGATAACTACTGTCCAATATCCCTCCTCCCCGGAATCAGCAAAGTGACTGAAAAGTATGTCAATCAGATCCTCTCAGACTTTCTTGAAACACATAACTTGCTTCACTCCTCCCAAACAGGATTTCATCCCCATCAGAGCACCGAGCCGGCCCTGCTAGCAGTCACAGAGGAATGCAAAAAAATCCTTGACTCTGGAGGCTCCACAGCCATTATTCTCCTCGACTTAAGCGCATCATTTGACACTGTGAACCATCTGACTCTAATCCAGCATTTGAGAAGTGTCGGTGTCAATGGCAGTGTTCTTCAATGGCTACGCTCCTTCTTAGAAGGAAGAACCTTTGAGGTTTTCGAGGAGAATGTCCTTTCCAAACCGGCCACCTTAGCTAGCGGAGTCCCACAGGGCTCCTTGCTTAGCCCGACACTTTTTAATGTGTATATGTCCCCCCTAGCAGCCATCGTAGCCCTTTGGGAATCCACATAGTGACCTATGCGGACGACACACAACTAGTGGTCGCACTTAACCAGTCGGTCCCCAGTTCTAACAGGCTCCTCCCATGCCTAGAAGAAATTTCTAAATGGATGGACATATCCCAGTTCAAACTTAACGGTGGAGAGACAGAGATTATGGTACTGGGTAACGCCCGTAGTTTCCAGCCCCACCTCATATGGCCATCCAGAATGGGCCCTCCTCCCTCCCCCAAACCTGAGATCAAGAGTTTGAGTATCTGGCTGGACCAGGACCTGAACTTTAGGACCCAGGCCAGGAAGACAGCAGCCACTTGTTTTGGCCTGCTCAGAATGGCACAAAAAATCCTCTCCCTTCTCCCCCCCTGCAGAAAAGTTAATGATACAATTCCTCATACTTTCCAGGCTGGACTATGGGAACACACTTTACCTAGGCTCCCCCTCATCTGTAATTTCCAAACTTCAGCTAGTCCAGAACAGCGCAGCCAGATTATTAACAGTGACCTCCAACCGGCAACTGGCTAAACCTTCAATTCGCTCCCTCAACTGGCTTCCCGTGCAAGAGCGCATCAAATTCAAGACTCTATGTATTGCGCATAAGACTCTGCTGGGGATAGGCCCTCCCATAAATTCATCCCTGATCGTCCGCTACAAGGCCAACAGGGAACTTAGATCTGACGAACTGCATCTTGTCAAGGTACCCAGAGTAAAAAGGGCCAGAAGCGGTGGTCGGCTCTTTTCTTACAATGCCTCCAAACTCTGGAACTCCCTTCCGCTTCAACTACGCACAAATTCCAATCACCAAACTTTTCGCAAACAACTAAAGACTTTCCTATTCCCCTAATCCGTCTTCCTTTCCTGATCAGTCTATAGCGCTGGGACACTCCCGGATAGCCATGCGCTCTACAAATGCCTATTCATTCATTCATTCATTCATTCATTCATACTTCTCTACTACTCCCTACTACTCTCTCTCTACTACTTACTCTCTATTACTCTCTACTACTCACTCTACTACTCTCTCTCTACTACTCACTCTCTACTACTCACTCTCTACTACTCTCTACTACTCACTCTCTACTACTCATTCTCTACTACTCTCTCTCTACTACTCTCTACTACTCTCTACTACTCACGCTCTACTACTCTCTTGCTACTACTCTCTACTACTCACTCTGTACTACTCTCTACTACTCACTCTCTGCTACTCACTCTCTACTACTCTCTACTACTCACTCTCTACTACTTACTCGGTACTACTCTCTACTGCTCTCTTCTACTCACTCTCTACTACTCTCTACTACTCACTCTCTACTACTCACTCTCTACTACTCACTCTCGACTACTCACTCGATGCTACTCTCTCTACTACTCTCTACTACTCACTCTCTACTCTCTGCTCTCTATTACTCATCCACTACTCTCTACCTCTCTACCTCTCTCTACCTCTCTCTCTACTACTCTCTGCCTCTCTACCTCTCTACCTCTACCTCTCTACCTCTACACCTCTACCTCTACACCTCTACCTCTCTACCACTCTCTACCTCTCTCTACACGCACACATATGCACATATATATATGCAAATATATGCATATGCATTTATATATATGTATGTGTATATATATACATACATATATAAACATATATATAATCTGCATATCTATATAAATACAAATATAAATGCATGCATACATATACATATATGCATATATATGCATGTTATGTACATGAAAGTTTGAAAAACACTAATAAAAGAAAAGATAAAAAGCTAACTAATTACAAACAGAATTGCTTTAACTTAAACGAGGGCGAGACCTATTGCATTTTCAATGCTTGTTTACTTTGGTTCCATCAAGAAGGCATTCAGATGTGTCACATATTTGCCATAAATTCTGAATGTTAGCACTCTAGTTGCTCATTAGATCACTGTAGTAAAGCTACTGCTCACCAGGGAAGTCTGCTGCTGGTATTCAAAGTGCATGTTTCAGTCTGCATGTCAGAATTCTTTAATGAAATAGAAGAGGATTTGAGAAGTCAAAATGTGCCCTAATTTTTCTTTCTGCAACACTAATCATACTTTCTATGGCAAAATGATCCCCTCATTTTGTTCCTTTGCAAATGAAATGTTTTAAGAGTTACCACTGTATTCCAATCAAGATGACTTCAGGTGTGCCATTCGTTTGTCATAAGTAGGAGTGTTAGCGCTCTAGTTGTTCTTTGGAACACTCTGGGAAGCTGCAGTAGAACACAAAGGAATCAACTGACAGTCTCTGCCCTTGTTAGATGTACATGTTTTACTGAGAATGTCAGACTTCAATCTCACATGACGGAGAAAGATAATGTGAATTTACAGAAAATATGCTCTCAGTTTAGCTTATAGATCCCCTTCCAAACCTCTGTGGGAAAAGCATGAGAAAATTGTTTTCTCTCAAACATGATTCATGATATCCCAGCAGAAGGCTTTTTCACATGGTAAAATCACCTTAGAACACACCACAATTCCTAAAATGAGTATGGCACCATCAACAAATGATTTATAACGTAACTAAAGTCTTCAAACCTTCTATTAACTGCAATGCTTTTTAATGAGGTGCTATCATGCATATTGGTCCCAAGATGGCTGCCTACACTTCTTGGATGAAGTGCTGACAGCCAATCAGATCTCACGATGAGATGTGTGGTTAGGCTCCGCCCAGATATATATGTGTATTTACTTTTGATTTTCTCAGGAACTACTGAACGGATTCACACCATTTAACCAAAGGGCACCACTCTGAACCAAGGGCTACCTTTTTGCCAAATTTGGTGTAATTGCGTTCAGCAGTTAGGGCTGTAGCTGCGACTAAATGTTCCTATGGAAAATTGCATTGGGAAAACACGTTTTGGGACCCCCCTTTTTTTCGGCCCCCACTTGACGAATCACCCCGAGACTTTCAAGTTAGGAGCGGACTGGAGCGGGCCATGAGTTTTGAAAATTTTGCAAAGATTCGTCAACCGGCGCCAAGTTATTCCAAATAGAATGTGGCGGATTTCCTATGGATAATAGGTCCTAACTATAACTACCTACTGGCAACCGCCAGTAGGTAATATATATATATATCCTATTACTCCAACATTTTATCATATCCCTTAGATTCACAAGGATAACAAAAGGCCTCCTGGGAGACCTATTGTGTCCTCCAAGGGCCGACTTTTGGAGAATACCTCCATTTTGATTAATACGATTCTCTGCCCCTTTGTGTATGATTTGGTCTCATTTGTTAAAGATAGCACTCATTTTATTAAGATGATCGCTTGGGAAGATTCCTTTTTTCTCGTGGCCTTAGACATCACCAGTCTTTGTATGTGTATCAATCATGGGTAAGATGAAGAAGCCATTAAAACCTTTTTAAAGACTAGACCCCTCAAATACACAGAGCACAACCAAATGATAATTCAATTTATGTCATTCTGTCTGTACAATAATACTTTTCCCTTTGGATCCCAACTGTATATCCAGAAGCTGGGCACTGCGATGGTCATGTGCTTCGCCCCCAGCTAAGCAAACTTGTTCGCTGGCTGGTGGGAGAAGCACGTGGCCTGGGCAGGTGTCAATGAGGTCTGGTCACAAAAGATAGCTATCTGGACCTGGTATATAGACGACATTTTTAACATCTGTAAGGGTTCCAGAAATGAGCTAGATGATTATATAAATGGTCTAAAGGTTAACAAGGTCAATTTGAAGTTTACTAGTACTATTAGTCCAGTGGAGGTGCCATAAATTGACTTGCTGGTTTATGTAGATAATAATCAATTGAAAACAAAATTATTCCGTCAACCAACTGCGGGTAATGCCACTCTACATTATATCAGCCAGCACCCACGTTGTCTGGTCAATAGCATCCGCTATCGGGAGTTTTTGCGTTTGAAAAGGAATAGCATCACGACAGAGGATTACAACACAGCTACAAATCATGCTGTGAGCTGCTTTGGCCAAAGAGGCTATCCACAGAAAATATTGCAGTCGGCTGCAGCAAGGGCAAATGAGCGCAAAAGAGAAGAGCTCCTTAACAATACATCTCGAGTCAGTGATAATGAGGTAACTAGACTGATACTAACATATTCCACGGATTCTGGAGAAATACACCAGATCTTGGGGAAACATTGGAATATTCAACAGTCTGGATGTGTGATTGGAAAAACAATCATGCAGCATCCAAGCATAACTTATAGAAAAAAAAATTCTCTTAAAGGCATGTTAGTACATAGTCATTTTAATGAATCAGAATGAAGTTCTTGCAACGTGAAGGGTTTATACCCTTGCTTAAAATGTAAGGCATGTAAAAGCAGTAAAACAGTGAAAGAGTTCCAGATTCCAGGCAGGGATCTGATGAAACAAATTGCGAAATTGTTAAATTGTAATTTAGATTTTACTGTTTATTGTCTGGTGTGTCCGTGCAACCTACGGTACGTGGGGAGCATTATACAGCAGACAAAAAAGAGAATCTTAGAGCACAGACGTGCAATAACTAAAAAAGGCAGCAGTTATCCTGTCGCTAGACACTTTGCAGAACATCATAAAAGCAATAGCCAATTTTTAAGTTTCTTCTGTATAGATCAGGTGTCCCCCCTTAAGAGAGGAGGTGACAGAATAAGATCTCTATGACAGCTAGAGTCCAAGTATATTGTGGAACTTCGAACCTTGGTCCCTTATGGTCTCAACTGTGAAGAGGAACTATGGGTTCATGTAGGTTAAGTCATGATGAATTTGCAATGACTAAGAATACTGTTCTTTAAGGTGTACAGACATACCATAATATACTGATATAAAATTAGAGTACAACTCCCATTTGTATGGCTTTACATCTATATTAATTATATATATTTATATGTATTATCATCAATTGCTCCGGGTATACCTTGTCTCACTTTTCTAGCAAATTTCGAGTACATTTTTAGTATATTTTGATTTTTTTCTATTTTTCTCACTTATTGATTTAGTTATATGATGTTTTTATTGTTCACGTCACTACTGGTTCTCACAGTGAGATATGTCAATGAACGGCTAAGACAGTTGGTTAAGATTTATTATAATGTGGAATTAAACTGCCAAGTTTTTAGGAGCCTATTCAGGGCCTGAGTGTTTGTTATTTTGGAGTGAAGTCATCATATGTCAGGACCTATTAGGATCTGGGTTGTAGACGATAATGTTTGTAATCTCATTCAGGGCTTGATTGTTCAGCAAACCAGTCAATTTATGCCTGGAATATGAAAAGGAATATCTATTCTGCGTATAGAATACGTGCATTTCCTTATCCACTCTAAGATGGCTGCTGCAATTAGTGCCGATATCAACTGTACCTAAGACCGTTCTTTCTGTCAACAACAGGAAGTAAGAAGTGACGTGTATTTAAACTTTATGAAATGTTTGGTACGCTGACATTGACGAAGGCTGTCATGGCGGAAGCGCATTTGTTGGCCAAAGGGGCGAGAATAAAGTAGTTTTGGCATACTACGAACTTGAGTGTGCGCCACACTTTGTTTATGCAGAGCGTCTTGGAGGAATATATATATATATATATATATGTATATGTATGAATTAAGTGTCGCCCGAGAGCGAAATAAAGACGCACTCTCTTGTATTCCAAAGTAAATTAGGCAGTTTTATTCATTCTTCGCCATGTCCCAACGCGTTTCAGTCAGACTACTTTGACCTTGGTCACGGGATTATTCTAAAACAGAAAACAGGGACTTCTTTTATTTCCATTATATAATGGTTACTTCCCATTAATAACATGGTGCATTATGGTTAATGTAGTATTTACAAAATTTCGTGTTTGTTAGTTAATGCTAGTGCCTCTTTTGTCTTTTATTTATTTAATTGTATATGTATATATACATTTTAGCAAAATCCGTGCTATCATGTCCGTGATTTTTGTAAACTTAAATGTTCCATTTTGCTCCCTGGTGAGCTCATGATTTATTTGTTTCAATGTCTCATTTCGCTCCCTGGTGAGCTTAAGATTATTTATTCAATTCTAGTGTCATTTTGCGCTCCCTGGTGAGCTTAAATTCCTTTGTTCATGGTTGATTCTAGTATCATTATTGCTCTTTACTCCATTCCACATTCCGATTGATTAGTTCTTCATCTTGACATTGATTTTCTTGAGATATTTTGAAAAAAATGTTTCAAAGGTGTATGTTAAGTTCTTCATTCTGGTTGAGCCCTCTCGGATCAAGGGTTCTGAATGCCACTATGTGTCGTGATTCTTTCTGACGTAATGTTCTTTCATGGTTTCCTCCCCTTTCTGGTGGGGGTATTTGTTCTATTGCCCAAAATCTAAGACATTCCCACTGGCTGTCATGTTCTTTCTCCATATGCTTCGCTATTGCATTTGAGCGATCCTTATGTATAGTGGCTCGGATGTGTTCGAATAATCTTTTCTTGACCTCAAAAATTGTGCTTCCAATGTAGCGTAGTTTACATGGGCATTCTACCATGTAAATGACAAAATTGCTCTTGCATGCTGAATTTCCCGTTCTGTCATATTTTTCGCAATTTTGCATGCCTTCCATTGTTTGCATGGCCAAAAACCTTCTCTTGATAGCCATGTAGCAGTTCTCATTTCTTTGAAATGGCTATGTGTGATTTTGTCGGCAAGATTTTTTGCTCTTCGATAAGTTATATTGGGATGGTCTCCCAATATTTTTCCTAGCAGTGGGTCCAGTTGTAGAATATTCCAATGTTTCTTAATGATTTTGATGAGGTATTTGTTTTCCAAGCTGTATGTTGTAATAAGTCTTATTATTTGTTGGTCTGAAGTCTCTTCCTTTGGTTTAGTTTGTTTTAGTAAGTCTTGTCGTTGTTGATTTGTTACTCTTTGTAAACTTTTTTTCGATTACTTTCCTTGGATATTTCCGTTTCCTAAATCTTTCACATATTTGGGCACTATGTTTTTTAATTTCATCATCCGCGGAGCAATTTCTTCTTAGTCTCAGGAATTCCCCGTAGGGGATGCTCCATTTCAGACTATTATGATGAAAGCTTTCCCCATGGAGTATTGCATTAGTAGATGTTTTTTTACGATGCAATGTTGTATGGAGTGTGTTATTTTCCACGTAGATATCGGTGTCAAGGAAAGTTACTTGTGTGGTGCTAATATCAAAAGTAAATTGTAATTTTGATATATTGTTATTGAGTTTGTCAAAGTAACTTTGAAATTCAAATTCCGTGCCATCCCATATGATTAGGAGGTCGTCAATAAAACGAAGCCAAAGGATAGTTTTTTCCAGAAATTCATCATTTGCTGCAGATCAAGCCACTTGTTTTATGTATATAAATATATATATATATATATATATATATATATATATATATATATACATATATATATATATCACTTTCCACTTCCTCAGTCCTCCGGGACACAATTGCGGCGGTGCACAAAACAGGGTCCGAGGAAATCCTGTTGTCATAAAACGTCTCACCAAGTGTATCTCGTACACAGAGGCACTCCTCCCCAGGAAACAACACAGCAAATCCGAAGTTCCTTTACAAGATTTTTAATGTGCTTCAAGCCAAGAATATACCCAACGCGTTTCGACGAACATATCGTCTTGGTCACGGGTAAATATCTGTTCAATCTCCACAGTTAAATACAATTACATGAAAAGAAAGGACAACGGCACTTTGCACACGTTTGGCATTCATTAACATAAAAAGAGGACTGATATTCATATTCGTGCCTGTTCCGAATTTTGGCGGCCATCTTTAAATGGTAATGTACTTGTGATTATGCCGACTACATTCTCAATAAAGTTGTATAATACAATAACTAAGGCTTTAGCGACCATCTTTAAACAATAGCATACTAATAGTGCTGAATTTAGTGATTCCATCTTCATAACGTTGTATCTTTCGAGCATACCCATTACGAGAACAAAAATTAGCGAAAACAATTATAAATTCATATTGCTGCAAACATATTAGTATGGGCAGTTAATCAATAACAAATGATAAATTAATCCTATATTCTCCTTTATATGTGTCAATCACACATTATAATTCATTCAACTTAGTTCTCAGGTTGCATTTCAATCATGTTATGGGTCTAAAGTCAGAAGGCACACTTCATCATCATCGTATTATCCCAAGTGGGTAAGTATTCCCAGACTTAAATTAAATGAATAAGGGATATTATATCCAAGTGGATAGCCTGAACTAGTATCTGAAACAAAATATCGCTCTAATAATCTTTTTCTATTGTACGTAGTCTAATCTTACTACTTCTCAATACACTAACATCAGTTTTGCAACTTAAGTATTCAAATATTCAAATATTCAAATATTGTGTCTTACAACAAAATTAAGCCCAAGTGGGCACGCGTTATTCTGACTCTTGCGATTATATTTCAATTGATACTTTCAATCTTGATTGTTGTCTCTTTCATCCTTTACTCTACTTCTGGGATCACCTAATAACAAAACAAAATTCGGTCAGACTAGTCCTCTTGAAATTCTAGCGCCAATATTGTCCAACTGAAAGGATTAATACAGATTCAACGTAGAGCAGTTCGGAGCTAAATTACTATCAGTTTAACAAGAGATAATATCTAAGGTTAAGAACCTATGCCAAGAGAATAGAAATGGAAATCCGAACATTTCAATTATGCAGCAAAGTCTTACAAAACCATTGAGGTCACAGGAAAAATGACAATCATAACAGTTAGAACTTGCAGTTTCCTAAGTAAAATCTGATAGAATCTTATAGAATCAGTCGCCTAAGTGCCAGGATAATTCTTCCTCTGAATTTAAACCTGCCGGAATCTTGGTATCGAGTTCCATAATGTACCTAGACTCAAGTTGACGTAATTTGCGAATTCTATCGCCCCCCCTTATGGAGGGCAAAATTCGGTCTATAACAAAAAACTTTAAAAGGTTACGATTACTTTTATGGAACTCCTCAAAGTGCCTGGCAATGGGGGACAATTTATCCTTATTTTGAATTGCCCGCATATGCTCCAAGATGCGTTTCTTAGCAGCAAACATGGTGCTGCCCACATACTTCTTGGGGCAAGGGCATACCAACACATAGACACAATAATCTGACAAGCATGTTAAATGTTTCTCGATGCGTCTATTGCTGTCCGAAACTGGAAAGTACACTGTTTTAACATTGGTACTGGATTTACAAGCCTTGCATGACATGCATGTAAAAAACCCTTGGACATCCAAATAAGATCCTCTTTTGCCGGGTACCTCATTACTGCATAGTTTATCCTTTAAAGAGTTAGCTTTTCTATAGGTGACAACTGCGGCATCTCCTATAATGTCCTCCAATGTGGGTTCTGTTTTTAAAATCCCCCAATGTCTATTTAGACAGCTTCTTACCTCATGGGAACTAGAATTAAAGGTCGAAATGAATCTCACAGTTTGAACATCATTCGTCTGAACTTTGGTCTTTGTTAATAGTTCAGATTGTGTGAAATGGTTTGCCTTCGAGAGTGCATCTAAAATCACATTTAATTTATAGCCTCTTTCGACAAATCTTTTAGTCATGCACTCACTTTCGTTTTTGAAATCCGCATCCGTGCTGCAATTTCTCCGAGCCCGGAGAAATTCCCCATACGGAATACTGCGAATTAAATTTTTGGGATGGTTACTTTCTGCGTGTAGTAAGGTGTTACCTGCAGTACTCTTACGATACAGGCGAGAACATAGCTTATTATTAACAGCCTCAATTTCTAAATCCAAAAATTGGATTTTCTGACTATTGATTGTTCCTTCCAGTTTTAAATTCTTAGTATTCTTGTTTAGACTGGAAATAAAGCTTTCCGCTAGTTCTTGTGAGCCATCCCAGATGATAAATAAATCATCAATATACCGCAGCCATATTTTCACATGGCTGCGGTATAGCTCATTTGTTCTGGACACCTGCTGCTCCCAGTAGCCCATAAAAAGATTAGCAAAACTGGGAGCAAAGCAGGTGCCCATGGCTGTCCCTTGTCTTTGTCTGTAAAATTTATCATTAAAGATAAAAAAATTATTCTCCAGACAAAATTTCATCATTTTTAATACCATCTCAGTATGTTCCAAAAATGAGACCGATCTTGTTTGCAGGCCTCTATTCCATCAGTATGTAGGATAGAGGTATATAGACTGCACACGTCCAACGAAATTAGCAAGAAGCTGTCCTTGATATTTATTTATCATCTGGGATGGCTCACAAGAACTAGCGGAAAGCTTTATTTCCAGTCTAAACAAGAATACTAAGAATTTAAAACTGGAAGGAACAATCAATAGTCAGAAAATCCAATTTTTGGATTTAGAAATTGAGGCTGTTAATAATAAGCTATGTTCTCGCCTGTATCGTAAGAGTACTGCAGGTAACACCTTACTACACGCAGAAAGTAACCATCCCAAAAATTTAATTCGCAGTATTCCGTATGGGGAATTTCTCCGGGCTCGGAGAAATTGCAGCACGGATGCGGATTTCAAAAACGAAAGTGAGTGCATGACTAAAAGATTTGTCGAAAGAGGCTATAAATTAAATGTGATTTTAGATGCACTCTCGAAGGCAAACCATTTCACACAATCTGAACTATTAACAAAGACCAAAGTTCAGACGAATGATGTTCAAACTGTGAGATTCATTTCGACCTTTAATTCTAGTTCCCATGAGGTAAGAAGCTGTCTAAATAGACATTGGGGGATTTTAAAAACAGAACCCACATTGGAGGACATTATAGGAGATGCCGCAGTTGTCACCTATAGAAAAGCTAACTCTTTAAAGGATAAACTATGCAGTAATGAGGTACCCGGCAAAAGAGGATCTTATTTGGATGTCCAAGGGTTTTTTACATGCATGTCATGCAAGGCTTGTAAATCCAGTACCAATGTTAAAACAGTGTACTTTCCAGTTTCGGACAGCAATAGACGCATCGAGAAACATTTAACATGCTTGTCAGATTATTGTGTCTATGTGTTGGTATGCCCTTGCCCCAAGAAGTATGTGGGCAGCACCATGTTTGCTGCTAAGAAACGCATCTTGGAGCATATGCGGGCAATTCAAAATAAGGATAAATTGTCCCCCATTGCCAGGCACTTTGAGGAGTTCCATAAAAGTAATCGTAACCTTTTAAAGTTTTTTGTTATAGACCGAATTTTGCCCTCCATAAGGGGGGGCGATAGAATTCGCAAATTACGTCAACTTGAGTCTAGGTACATTATGGAACTCGATACCAAGATTCCGGCAGGTTTAAATTCAGAGGAAGAATTATCCTGGCACTTAGGCGACTGATTCTATAAGATTCTATCAGATTTTACTTAGGAAACTGCAAGTTCTAACTGTTATGATTGTCATTTTTCCTGTGACCTCAATGGTTTTGTAAGACTTTGCTGCATAATTGAAATGTTCGGATTTCCATTTCTATTCTCTTGGCATAGGTTCTTAACCTTAGATATTATCTCTTGTTAAACTGATAGTAATTTAGCTCCGAACTGCTCTACGTTGAATCTGTATTAATCCTTTCAGTTGGACAATATTGGCGCTAGAATTTCAAGAGGACTAGTCTGACCGAATTTTGTTTTGTTATTAGGTGATCCCAGAAGTAGAGTAAAGGATGAAAGAGACAACAATCAAGATTGAAAGTATCAATTGAAATATAATCGCAAGAGTCAGAATAACGCGTGCCCACTTGGGCTTAATTTTGTTGTAAGACACAATATTTGAATATTTGAATATTTGAATACTTAAGTTGCAAAACTGATGTTAGTGTATTGAGAAGTAGTAAGATTAGACTACGTACAATAGAAAAAGATTATTAGAGCGATATTTTGTTTCAGATACTAGTTCAGGCTATCCACTTGGATATAATATCCCTTATTCATTTAATTTAAGTCTGGGAATACTTACCCACTTGGGATAATACGATGATGATGAAGTGTGCCTTCTGACTTTAGACCCATAACATGATTGAAATGCAACCTGAGAACTAAGTTGAATGAATTATAATGTGTGATTGACACATATAAAGGAGAATATAGGATTAATTTATCATTTGTTATTGATTAACTGCCCATACTAATATGTTTGCAGCAATATGAATTTATAATTGTTTTCGCTAATTTTTGTTCTCGTAATGGGTATGCTCGAAAGATACAACGTTATGAAGATGGAATCACTAAATTCAGCACTATTAGTATGCTATTGTTTAAAGATGGTCGCTAAAGCCTTAGTTATTGTATTATACAACTTTATTGAGAATGTAGTCGGCATAATCACAAGTACATTACCATTTAAAGATGGCCGCCAAAATTCGGAACAGGCACGAATATGAATATCAGTCCTCTTTTTATGTTAATGAATGCCAAACGTGTGCAAAGTGCCGTTGTCCTTTCTTTTCATGTAATTGTATTTAACTGTGGAGATTGAACAGATATTTACCCGTGACCAAGACGATATGTTCGTCGAAACGCGTTGGGTATATTCTTGGCTTGAAGCACATTAAAAATCTTGTAAAGGAACTTCGGATTTGCTGTGTTGTTTCCTGGGGAGGAGTGCCTCTGTGTACGAGATACACTTGGTGAGACGTTTTATATATATATATATATATATATTATCTACTGGCGGTCGCCAGTAGATAGTTATAGTTAGGACCACGTTTCCATAGGAAATCCGCAACATTCTATTTTAAATAACTTTGGCGCCGGTTGACGAATCCTCGCGAATGTTTCAAAATAGGTGGGGCGCTACGCTCCACTCCTACCCTGAAAGTCTCGGGGGGATTCGTCAAGCGGGGGCTGAGATAAAAGGGGGGTCCCAAAACGCGTTTTTCCCATGCATTTTTCCATAGGACCTTTAGACACAGCTACAGCCCGAACGGCTGAACAGAATTACTTGAAATTTGGCAGAGAGGTAGTCCTCAGGTCAAGGAAGTGCCTTTTGTAGGTTTGGTGTAAATCTGTTCAGTAGATCCTGAGAAAATAGCATTTAAAAGCATATATATATGTGGGCGGAGCCTAACCACACATCTCATCCTGAGATCTGATTGGCTGTCAGCACTTCATCCAAGAAGTGTTGGCAGCCATCTTGGGACCAATATACATGATAGCACCTCATTAAAAAGCATTGCAGTTAATAGAAGGTTTTAAGACTTTAGTTACATTATAAATCATTTGTTGATGGTACCATACTCATTTTAGGAATTGTGGTATGTTCTAAGGTGATTTCACCATGTGAAAAAGCCTTCTGCTGGGATATCATGATTGAGAGAAAAATATTTTCTCATGCTTTTACCACAGAGGTTTGGAAGGTGATCTATAGGCTAAACTGAGAGCTTATTTTCTGTAAATTCACATTATCTTTCTCAGTCATGTGAGAATGAAGTCTGACATTCTCAGTAAAACATGTACATCCAATAAGGGCAGAGACTGTCAGTTGATTCCTTTGTGTTCTACTGCAGCTTCCCAGAGTGTTCCAAAGAACTACTAGAGCGCTAACAGTCCTACTTATGATAAACGTATGGCACACCTGAAGCCATCTTGCTTGGATTAAAGTGGTAACTCTTAAAACATTTAATTTAAAAAGGAACAAAATGAGGGGATTCATTTTTCAATAAAAAGTATGATTAGTGCTGCAGAAAGAAAAATTAGGGCACATTTTGAGTGACTTCTCAAATCCTCTTCTATTTCATTAAAAAATTCTGACATGCAGACTGAAACATGCACTTTCAATACCAGCAGCAGTTTTCCCTGGTGAGCAGTAGCTTTACTACAGTGATCTAATGAGCAAAAAGAGTGCTAACATTCTGAATTTATGGCAAATGTGTGACACATCTGAATGCCTTCTTGATGGAATCAAAGTAAAAAACTGAAAGTATTTCCTACTGAGGAGACTGCAGTAAATGAGGAAATTAGGAAACTTCATAACAAATAAGTCTCCCAAGATGGCCACCAGAGACAAAAGAGCCCAAATGTAGCCCAAATATCACCCAGATGTAGCCCAAGTATAGCCCAATGACAGAATGTCCCAGAATGTTCTTAAAAACAACTAGAGCGCTTACTGTCTTCATTATGACAAAAGTATGGCACACCTGAAGCCATCTTGATTGGAATAAACTGGTAACACTTAAAACATTTAATTTAAAAAGGAACACAATGAGGAGGTTCATTTTGCCATAGAAATTATGATTAATGCTGAAGAAAGAAAATGAGGGCACATTTTGAGTGACTTCTCAAATCCTCTTCTATTTCATTAAAAAAATTCTGACATGCAGACTGAAACATGCACTTTTAATACCAGGAGCAGACTTCCATGGTGCAGTAGTTTTACTACAATGATCTAATGAGCAACTAGAGTGCTAACATTCAGAATTTATGGCAAATGTGTGACATATCTGAATACCTTCATGATGGAATCAAAGTAAAAAACTGAAAGCATTTCCTACTGAGGAGACTGCAGTACATGAGGAAATTAGGAAACTTCATAACAAATAAATCTCCCAAGATGGCCACCGGAGACAAAAGAGCCCAAATGTAGCCCAAAATCACCCAGATGTAGCCCAAATATAGCCCAATGACAGAAGTGTGCAAAACACTTATTATTTTGTGTTTTTGCAGTGTTATATAGTGCAGACTTGTCAGGTATAGGAGTGCTTTACATGAGCATTGGTTACATCACACAAGAACACATTCATTTTGGTTGTAGACATGGGGAGACTAAGTGATTTGACCAGAATCACAGAATGTCGAGCTGAAGCAGAAACTTCAACCTGGTTCCCCAGTTGCAAAGTCTGCAGTTCTGGAAGTAACACCACATCATCTCCCCTAAGTGCAACATTTAATCAAGTGGTCAACTGGATAAAAAAACATAAAGATAACAAATAATTTAAAAGTGCTTTGTCGCTATTTGAAAACTCAGAAAATATGTCCTTATTTTAGCCTTTTAGAGCACTAACCATAATTTTGATGCCAATAAGACCCTCTCATATATGTAATTTCTAAAGGAAATGCTCTAGGTATTACAGTTTTGATTACATCAAGATGATGTCAGGCGTTCCACACTTTTGTAATAAATATAGAATGTTAGCAATCTAGTTGTTCATTAGGATACTGTTGAGAGGCAGAGGCCAGGGGCACGGACTCTGAAAATTGAAGGCAGGTAGGAGGGTGCAAAGGCAACAATTTAACCACACTGAGCAGGCAGGAAGGGCCGTGGAAGCACAACAGACTATGGAGGGCAGTGGAAAGGGGGGCAGGGGCAACAAACCAACAATACAGGACTTGCAAGAGAGGCTGTTGGAGGCAAGATCTATTACGGGTCAAGGAAGCTAGGGGCGGTCCCCAGATCCCCGGGAGCCACCACAGAACTGAGCAGGAGAGTGAGTCAGGGACAAAAGGGGCACCTTAATTTGAGCCGGGGTGCCTAGGAACGCTTGCTCCAAAAATGAAGAAAACAGACATATGAGACATGGAATTGGAGGCAGAATACAATGGCAGTTTAATGAGAAGATGCAACTTCAAAGAAACCGCAGAATAGAGACATAAAGTACAAAATACAGAATCCAGATAATCATACAGCTGTCATGATATTCTCTGTATCTCAATTAATGTACTGACAGAGAGAGAGAGAAAACACATCTATAAATGCATCATGAGAAACAAGTTACACCAAGGAAAATGTTACCTAGGAACACTCACGTTTACTCTTAGAGCAAGCATTCCTGCAATTACAATACAAAATCTTTTAAATGCAAAAGTAAAGAGAACAATGGTTAAACATAACATGACATTTCATATAGGTAAAATAGAATAAGATACTTCAAGCAAAGCAGAGCAAGACATTTTAAGCAAAGGAAGACAAGAGCTCCCAGCTCTTGGGGAAAACCTGCACTGCCTGTTAACCTACATACAGACGGCGAGGTAGTCCGTCGATATCTGTGGGTGCTCCCTTTTTATATCATTTTGTGGGCTCCTTTGCACGCTACATCTACCTACGTATGCTACCCAAAAGCTTCGTCTGCAGATTTTACCAGACATTTCGTCATTTACCCACTTAATGCTGACAATGGACTGGGTGAAAAGGTCAGTCTCTCAGGCCAATCGCTTATCGTAAGTTCCATAGAGCAAGCAGAAAATAATGGGTATTTTACGGGAATTCAATATATTCATGTATAAAATCTCCTCAGTTCTCCTAACTTGACGCTCTGCGGTTGCCACTTCCTTAAAAGCGGGAAACCTGCCCAGGAAGCAAGTACCAGTCCAGGATGCAGCCTACTGTATGTCGACAGCTTCAGGGGGATGTTGAACTTTGATACCGAGCACGGAGCACTCGGGTAGGGTGGGGGCTACTGGTTTGGAGCAGAAGGCCTCGCAGACCTGCCTTCAGACTGCTATACACTAAAATTGCGGAGCTATGGTCAATTTAACAAAGAGGCCTACATATTGAACAGAAGGGCCTACACAGGGGTTTTATACTGGCTGAGTGGTAAGGATGTCTCAGGATAGTTATATAGCAACACAGGACCCGCTGGTCAATTTAATACGGCCTACAAATGCAGCTGGCAGGGCAAGGACAAGGGTCTCATACTTCAGGTGTGGACAGAACGGGCCAGGGGCCCCCTGTGATACAAAATCTACCCTCCTTCAAGCCTGTGGCAATGTAATAGACCATTGTGGGCAGAAGGAAGAGGCAATGGTAGTACAACCATACATGCCAACAGACCCGATTCAGCCAGGAAACGTCCAATGTTTTTAAGCTCAAATGGGCTTTATTTGATCTGTCTCCTGTCTACAATATCCTCTTTTTCAATGTAACTCAAAGGGGAAAATCAATACCCCAGTTTTTTTTCAAAATCTCCCTCTTACCAAGTTCAAAATGTTCGCAAGTATGGTACATTGGATCATGGAAGGAAATGGGATAGGGACATGGACTTGGATAACAGAGGACAGGAGGGACATGGAGAGGTGCACCAAACTGACCCTGCAGGGCAGGCATCAGGGTTTGCAGCAGCACAATACACCACACGGGAGTGCAGCACAACAATCCATAGAAAGCAAGAGGGAGGGGACAGGACCATGCACATGGACAACAGAGAACAGAGGGGCAAGAGGCAATGGTAGCTAGCTGACCATAATGGACAGACAGGAGAGAAAGCTGCAGCATAACAGACCATAAAGGGCAGGAGGGACGGATCAGGGGCATTACAATGGAACAGACAAGCCAGGAGGGAGGGAGTAGGGCTGGGGGCAAGGGGGCAGGGCAGGAGCAGCAAGATAGCCATGGAGGTCAGGCAGGATGGGCACTAGAAGCAAGACACACCATGAAGATCAACAGTGAGACTGTGATGGCATACACACAGACCATGGAGGGAAGGTGGGAGGGGGTCAGGGGCAGCTAACTGACCACACAGGGAAGGTGGGAGGGGCCATGGCAGCACAGAAGACCATGCATGGCAAGTGGGAGGGTTAGTGGCAGCACAATGGCTATGATGGGCAAGAAGGAGGGTGGAGGAGCATGCACAAAGGACGATGGAGGATAGAAGGGAGGGTCAGGACCTGTGCACAGACAAGAAAGTTCAGGGGAAGGGACCTCACAACAGACCACATGGGGCAGGCAGGAGGAGCAGCTGCAGCACAACAGACCAGGGAGGGCAGAAGGGTGTGGCAGTACAATGGACCATGTAGGACAGGAGGAAGAGGATAGGGGCATGGCATGTGGACAGGCAGGGTGGAGGTGACAGGGACAGGTTACAGTCATCTGACAATGCTAGGCAGGTGGGAGGGGAGTGGCAGCTCAACAGAACACTCAGAGTAGATAGGAGTGGCAGGTCCATGGGACATGGTGGGCAAAAAGGATGGAGCAGGGGCATGCACAAAGACATCGGAGGGCAGGGGGAAGGAGAATAGGGGCAGCAAGCTAAGCACAGAGTTTAAGCAGGAGGTCAATGATGGGGCATAGAATTGGGCAATGGAGGGCAGGAGGAGTGGACTGGTGCATCATACTGAGGGCAGTGGCAACACATCAGACCATGCATGGCAGGAGGGAGGAGGCTAGTCCATGGATTCACACAACAGAGGATAGGGAGGAAGGGGATGGGGCAGCAAGCTAACTGTTCAGAGAAGGCGGGTATTAGGAACTTTATTGTTTTTAAAACATTGTGTCTGTGCGAACTACTTAAAATATGAACAAGTATGCAGCATAATCTCACTTTTATTCAGGAAGAAGAGGACGTTTGTGACTGTGACTCCGGGCTCACTTGGCAGAAACACCCCCTGACCCTCCACCCCCTATCGCAAAATGTAATGCCCGTGAAAAGGGTAGGTGAACACAGTGTTATATAGAACATAGTCCTGAGAGCACGATTGAAAATGAAAACTAGATATAGTGTATGGTATAAACTATGCACCAAAAAGTGTGATATAAGATGAACCGGGCGTGAAATATAATATGCAATACATTGTGCGCAATGACAGATTCATTGGAGAGCGCGAGATAGCACAGGCACTAGCGCGTGCTATGCGATATGCGCCTTGGAGTGTAATATGCACAGGGCAGTGTTGTGTAACTTAACTAGTCTCTAAAGTTGTAATATAAAATATGTGCTGGGGAGTGTAAGGTTGCATATGCACTGTGACAAAGATATGGATCCCAGATTGTAATATGTATGGCATAGCACTGTGCGTTATAACATAGGCATCGAGAAAGGCACGTTAGATGGGGCAATATAACCCGTGCGAAGACAAGTGTGGCATGACATATTCACGGGGTGGTGTTACAGTGCACATGGGCTAGAGAGTGTCATAGCATATGCACTAGCTAGTGGAATACAACACAGAGGTGTGTGGCACACGGCAGGCAATGGTGGGTGTAACACAGCATTGGGCTCTGTCAGGAGCGCGCTGTGACTCTCAAGTGATGTTCGTCCCCTTTCCAGAGAGTAAAATAAAAAGTATTACACATCCGGCAGTGGATGTGTGTTTTATTAACCGTGAGGGGGGTTTCTTGCATAGTTTTGGTCGAATTTTTGTCGAATCCCCTTTGAATGGCTTGGTGTGCATGTGTATTAAATGTGCCCGTCAATAGCTACCCAAGTTTGTATAAATAAACGACAAGGGTGTCTACCGGGATTAGGCACGGTAGGGCATCAGACATGTCAGAGCTTCACTAGTGGTGTAAATACATTCCACGTGGATTCATTGCATGCATAGTCGCCTTTTAATGAATATCACGCAAATCGTCATGGTGATAGGTACGTACGGTTTGTCCAGCATGTCCTAGGTGTGTCTATAAATATATATTTTTTAAAAATAATAAAAAACAGTGGCCGGCCCTGGGGATTGGGGTCAAAAAAATATAATTAGGAGACTGGCCCTGGGGGATGGGGTCATCAGGGCCAATAAATTAGAATAAGAAGGGGAACCAAACAGCCCCCCTTCTTAAAAAACTAAAATAAATAAAAGACTGGCATCGTGCAGGAGGCCATGCCCCCTCCGTGCAGCACTCTGCAAACGCGCCCCCAACAGGTATCTCCAGTATGCGCCAGGGAGCTGCGCTGCAGCCAGGTGTTCTGAGGCCAAGCCCCTTTTTACACCTCTCTGCAACGCAGCTCTGTGGCGCTTACTGGAGGTACCTAGTGGTCTAGTTTGACCCTAGGGACCCTTAGGATTCAAGGGGACTTAATCTCTCAACTTAGAACAGCCACAGGGCGCGTTTACACAGTGGTGAAGGGAGGGGACGGGGCCTGAGGTGACGTGTGCAAACACGCACTATGGCACGTTTTAAATTGGGGATATAATTTCCCTTCAATACTGAGGGCCCCTGGGGGCTAACTAGCCCACCAAGTGCTTCCAGTAAGCGCCACTGAGCTGCATTGCAGAGAGGTGGTCCAGGCCGTGCCACTTTTTACACCTCTCTGCAACGCAGCTCTGTGGCACTTACTGGAGGTACCTAGTGGGCTAGTTGGACCCCAGGGACACTCAGGATTCAAATGAACTTAATCTCCCAACTAAAAATGGACACAGGGCGTGTTTACACAGTGGTGAAGGGAGGGGACGGGGCCTGAGTTAACGTGTGCAAAAACGCCCTGTGGCCTGTTTTAAGAGGTAGTTTTAATCCCCATGCCCTCTTATATACTAGGGGCTTACAGAGGAGGTCATGCTAATCACAGGGGGACCCCAACGCATAATGTTCCCTAGTGTATGTAGGTGTTTTCACTGTATTCTAAGTGTCTTTTAACATAGCACTGGCTCTAGGACTGGTTAGTCAGGCTCAGTTACCACCAGTATCCGTCTGAAAAAGTTGAGGGTACAGGATGATTTTGCAACAAGGCTTCTTTCTGCTCTTCTTTTTGTTCTTTCTGCACGTTATCCTTCTTCCTGCACTTATCTTCGTATTTGAGGACTTCTGTTGCTTCTTTCTGCACTTCTTTTGTTTCTTTCTGTGCATTTTTTCTTCTTTCTTCACATGTCCTATCTCTGTAGGCATAGTTAGAAATTAGCATTTAAAAAACCTTTGAAATTCACAGAAAAAACCATAGGTTTCGTTATAGTTAGGAATTAGCATTTAAAAAACCTCAGAAATTCACTGAAAAAACCATAGGTTTCAGGGGTGTTATAGTTAGCTGGACTTTTCACTTGTACAAAACCATTGAAATTCCCCCGTTATAGTTAGTTCAGCTAACTATAACTCGGGCGCCCGCAATGCACTGCTGATGACGTCACATATTACATCACTCATGACATGGTCAGTGACATCACTCATGACATCACTGATGACATCTCAAATGACATCACTGATGACATCACTGATGACATCATCCTTGTGATAGAGTGGCAGACCTCCTCTCACCCTAATATAACCTTTGATACACACATTCAAAAATAGAGACTAAAATGTTCAAAACAATGGACATACCAATACCAGTTACAACAACCTCTTCAGTAATTCTAAGATCCACATACACATCCACTCATTCACCAACAGTCCTATACAGTCACTCATACATGTACTCACTCATCATATGTACTCATACACCTATACATCCTGTTACACAATGCCACTCATCCATAGAGTTACTCACACACATAGTCACTCATGCTAATAAAGAATCAAACATACATTTACTTGCATATACAGTTATACACACACCACCATACTTACTTCTACGGAAACTTACACATACTTAGTCTTTTAAACAATCACTTATAGAAACACATACTTATTCATACAGGAACTCTTTCAATCTCTCACTCTCACATATACTCACATATATACACCAATAGTCACATATACTAGTTTAAAACATATGTAGTTACTCATAAAGACACTACTGAGACAGTCATTCACTCACTAACACACCCATACACACACTCATCCACCCATACAGTCCTGCACACATGCTGTGTTCAACACATACAAACAGTGAGTCACTCATTCATGCACCTATGCACTACGTAATACCCCCCACCGAACCATGCAGACACTCAGACTGATACTCAAAAAACCAACTAATAACCTATATAGACACCCATGTAGCTACTCACCAACCCATGCAGCCACTTATACACAAAGTGAGAGACTGATACAGATATTTACATATTTAAACATTACTCACTAAGCCATGTATTCACTATGATACACTTAATCAGTCAGTTACACAATCAATTTTTCAAAAACAAATCATCCATTTAGACACTTATATACCCATTTATTCTTCCATCAACCTTGAGATATACATATATAAAACATATTTAATTTTCAGAAAAACACACATTCACTGGATGATGTCATCAGTGATGTCATCAGTGATGTCATTTGAGATGTCATCAGTGATGTCATGAGTGATGTCACTGACCATGTCATGAGTGATGTAATATGTGACGTCATCAGCAGTGCATTGCGGGCGCCCGAGTTATAGTTAGCTGAACTAACTATAACGGGGGAATTTCAATGGTTTTGTACAAGTGAAAAGTCCAGCTAACTATAACACCCCTGAAACCTATGGTTTTTTCAGTGAATATATATATATATATATTCCCGCAAGAGAAATCTGGCGAAAAGGATATCAGACGAGCACACAAGGTTGATTCAGCAGGTAAGATTTATTCCTGGCAGCTAGGACGACGCATTTCGACCATGTCCGTGGCCTTGGTCACATGATCTCTGTCTCCACATTGCAATTATTTAAAGGTACAGTGAAAATGCCTTTCATAGACATAGTAGAAATTAAATTAAATTAAACATGTTTTACGTCACATTTTGAACAAATGAATAAGTGCAAAAGTACATGTAAGTGCATAGATAAAATACAATACTGCAATTTGTACAATAATTGTGAAAATACTTGTTGGTTACATAAAATGTCTAGAGTACATTCATCATTTTACCAACAAGATTCTCCAGTGGCATATCTGTCTGCTATCGATGACTGTGTACAGGAATATATAAAAAATGATAATAAGGTGTGCTCTTGTGCCCTTAAGTTCTACAAGGGGGTGAAATTGCTTTGTTTCCTGATAAAGAGTCCTACACAGTGACGGTATAGTACCAGGGTGTGCTATTTATTCAAGAAGTGGCTCGGAGTTTAGGGCAGCCGCTATAGACTCCTGTGCTCATATCTCTATTTTGGATGTGATTTTCAGGATTCGCTGTGCAACACCTTCCTGTAAACGGAAAATATGATAGTTAGTGCACATTTCGTTATATTCCCATGAGAACAAACATACAACAGTTAATGTGCATAGTGTCGTGGCTTATCATTTGTAGGTCATTGGATAATGCAGATCATACCACCTGGTATCCTCATAGTATGTTAAAACAATAAGTCACAAAACCTGCAGTAGTGACATTCAATAAAACAGGGATGGGTATGTGTTAGTGAGGGGAGAGGGAAGAAGGAGGTGGGTACATCAGCAAGGCATACTTCAGTTACATAACAAAAGATGTTTCCCTATGGTTATAAGTGACTATACAGTTCCTCATCCTGATTCAGGCCATACGGAAATTTGGTACCGGCCAAGAGAATAAAGCATGATTCACGTTGACGGAGTGAGGCAATATGATTGGGGCGGATTGTATCTAGTCCAAAGAATCTAGCTTTGGTCCAATCTGCCTCATGTTCTCTCTCAAAGTGCCTAGCCATTCTATAGCTGTGGTCTTTATTTGTGATAGCACGCCAATGCTCCAGGATACGCTTTTTCACTGCAAAGGTAGTGGACCCTATATACCAAAGACCACAAGGGCAAACAATGGCATATACAAAAAAAACTCTGTATTGCAGTTAATCAGTTGCGGTATCCTCCATTTAGTTTTAGTCCTCTCAAGGATGGTCTCGGTAACATTATTACTATGCTTGCAGGCCTTACAGTATCCGCATTTTCGGAACCCTTTGGTTTGCTGCAACCAGTTATTCTTGTTTTTATGAAGATGACTTTGTACCAATATGTCCCTGAGTGATGTATTTCTTTCGTATGTGATGTATGGTGTAACTCCTATCAAATTACGTAGAATGGGGTCTTGTCTGAGGTAATCCCACCTGTTTTATAGGTGTATATATTCAAGACCAATTGCCTGAAAGCTTTGAAGATGCACTCCCAGCCAATGTAAACCTTCCAGTTTATTTAAAACGAAGAACCGACATCTGCATTTCAGGTAAGTTTCTTTATTGCCAACGTGTTTCGGGGCTACTGCCTCTTCTTCTCGGGCAGCTGAAAAGTGTGGCACAGACATTCCGATTCAAATTGCAAGCTGCTTTATGTAATAACGCTCAGTGGGAAACGCAAATTGCAGTAACCTTACAACGCATGCTGGGACCCATACTCCAAATTGGATAAATTAATCACCCACAGTGGGTTCTGTCCAAATCTTTAATGTTTACAGCTTTACATCAATCCTCATATACTCTCCAGTGGGCCCCAGGATGTAAGAACAGGTTCAATTATATTCACATTAGCTGCGCTGCTCGCGGTCTCGGCAACAGTCCCAACCACGCAGCCTCTCGCTCCGTCCAACATGGTGCAAACCTCCACTGTGGGGCAGACGTGCAATTAATGTTCAAAACCAATTGCCCAAAAGCTTTGAAGATGCACTCCCAGCCAATGTAAGCCTTCCAGTTTATTTAAAATGAAGAACCGGCATCTGCATTCCAGGTAAGTTTCTTTATTGCCAACACATTTCAAGGCTAATGCCTCTTCTTCTCGGGCAGCTGAAAAGTGCGGCACAGACATTCCAATTCAAATTGCATGCTGCTTTATGTACTAAACCTCAGTAGGCCATGCAAATTGCGGTAACCTTACAACGCATGCTGGGACCCGTAGTCCAAATTAGATAAATTAATCTCCCACAGTGGGTTCTGTCCGACACTTTAATTGTTTACAGCTTCACATCAATCCTCTATACCCTCCAGTGGACCCCGGGATGTAAGAACAGGTTCAATTATATTCACATTAGCTGCGCTGCTTGCGGTCTCGGCAACAGACCCAACCACGCAGCCTCTCGCTCCGTCCAAGATGGTGCAAACTTCCACGGCAGGGCAGCCATGTAATTAATGTTCAAAACCAATTGCCCGAAAGCTATATATATATATATATATATATATATATATATATATATATATATATATATTACCTACTGGCGGTCGCCAGTAGGTAGTTATAGTTAGGACCACGTTTCCATAGGAAAACCTCAACATTCTATTTTGAATAACTTTGGCGCCGGTCGACGAATCCTCGCGAATTTCTCAAAATAGGTGGGGCGCTCCGCTCCGCTCCTACCCTGAAAGTCTCGGGGGAATTCGTCAAGCGGGGGCTGAGATAAAAGGGGGGTCCCAAAACGCGTTTTTCCCATGCATTTTTCCATAGGACCTTTAGACAGGGCTACAGCCCGAACGGCTGAACAGAATTACTAGAAATTTGGCAGAGAGGTAGTCCCCAGGTCAAGGAAGTGCCTTTTGTAGGTCTGGTGTAAATCTGTTCAGTAGATTCTGAGAAAATAGCCTTTAAATCAATATATATATCTATAAGCGCGCAGAGTGCGCGCTGGGTGCGCGCACCTCGCCGTGCGCGAGCGCAATTCTGATTGGTTGTTAGATCTTAGTAAACATTCGAATCGGTGGAAATCAGGAAGCGGCGGCCGCCATTTTGTCAATCCCATAAAGAGGGGGTGATAAACAAAGGGGGAGAACTTGAAAAGGGGGCAGAGTGGGTAGAAATAGACCCAGTAGGCATTGTAAGGGGGTTAAAGTAGGACCTTGTAGGGAAAAAAAAAAGGTTAATATTTTGTAAAAAAATATCGCCGAGTGCGCGCACCCAGCGCGCACCCGAAAAAAAACTTAAAAAAAAAAAAAAAGGAATTAAAGCGAGTGGGGTTTTGAGGTTTGTACTTCTGTACAATCACATTTTGAATTTTTAATTGTAGTCTCTCAAAAAAAAAAAAAAAAAAAAAAAAACCTTGGGTGCGCGCAGGGTGCGCGCACCTCAAAAAAAATTCAAAACAAATTCTAAAAAAAAAATTTGTTTGATTAAGTTTATAAGTGGCTCTTAAAAGAGCCCTTGAGTTAATGGAGGGAAACAGGAAGAGAAAAACGCAAAAAAAGAAAAAACATCTATGGCCTAGTGCACGTATGCGCATCAAATTTTCTCTGAAGGAGATCAAGACTGGTCTCCCCCACAGAAATAAGAGAACCGCAATCAGTGCACCGTGTAGACAACCTCGCCAAACAAGGTGGACCAACAAGAGGTAAAGAAACAGGTGAAGGCACCATCGCAGCTGAAGTGCTCGCCTGAGCTGCCGAAGATGTGCTCGGTTGAGCTGCTGCAGATGTCGTCGGCTGAGCAGGTGGAGGGTTTTCTCCAGAAGCTCGACGATAAGATACTGGATGCATTTTGTAAACATGTCTCAACATAGTGTGAATGCTAAAAGAATATTTCTTGTTAGGATTCCCACGAGATAAGACTTTTTTACAAAGTACACATGTAACTTTCGGTGCATTTACCTTTTTCTCATTCTCTGGAAAAGTGAAAAACTGCCATATAAAGCTGTCTTTCTGCTTCCTGTTCCTCTGCCTCTCAAGAGTGTCCTGCTCACTGTCTGAAGTAGGTTGCTGTTCAGCCATTGTCTCTCAACAACAGAATAGCTCCTTCTCCAAAGGAATCAGAACTAATAATGAGGGGAGTAGGTGTGGTTTGGAAGAATCTGGAACAGAAAGTACTTCAAACCAATCAAAAGTGAAGATTCTTGATCACATGACTTGCCATGAGGGGATTGGGTGTGGTATTGATACAATTAGAAACTGAAAGTAATGATAACCAATAAGAAATACTGTTTTATTATGTATAAACCCGAGGTGCGCGCACTGCGCAAGCTCCGTGCGCGCACCCCGCGATGACGTATGCACGAACGCGTAAACGCGAAGGTGCATACGTCATATACGCGTACCTAGCGCGCATACGTTGAAGACGCGTATACGCGACCGTTATTGCGCATAATTTTAGCGTATGCGGAAGTAAACCGCGTCGAGGGCGTAGGACGCATGCCTACGTACGTACGCATACGTACTGGGTGCGCGCTCCCAGCGCGCACCATTAAGTATATTTGCGTACGTAAATACCGTACACCGGAATTCATAAAATAGTACTAGGTGCGCGCTCAGAGCGCGCACCCCAAGAATTTATAAAAAAAAAAAAAAGAGGACATAAAAAATTAAATAAAAAAAAATATCCAAATTGAATTTTTTAAAAAAATAATTTATAAAAAAATACAGATAATATATAAATGAATATAAAGTAATTTTACTTAAATAAAAAAAAATATCTTTAATTAAAAATACATAACTTAGCATATAAAAAACCATACAAATTCTCTGAAAAAACCAAAGGTTACAAAAACGATATAGTTAGGGATTAGCATTTAAAAAACCTTGCAAATTCACTGAAAAAACCATAGGTTTCACACACGTTATAGTTAGGAATTAGCATTTAAAAAACCTTGCAAATTCACTGAAAAAACCATAGGTTTCACACATGTTATAGTTAGCAGAAATTTTACTGATAAAAAACCAATGAAATTGCCCCGTTATAGTTAGTGCTGGCAACTATAACTCACGCGACCGCAATCTTCTGCTGATGACATATGTGTCTTTATAAAAAAAAATATTTGTAATATATGTATAGCTAAAAATGTATGGAAGAAGACATGGGCAAATAAGTGTCTAAATACAGTATTAGCATCAGCAGAGGATTGCGGTCGCGTGAGTTATAGTTGCCAGCACTAACTATAACGGGGCAATTTCATTGGTTTTTTATCAGTAAAATTTCCGCTAACTATAACATGTGTGAAACCTATGGTTTTTTCAGTGAATATATATATATATATATATATATATATATATATATATATATATATATATATATATATATATATATATATATATATATATACAGATCGTTTTTCCTCAGAATTGGCAAGGAACCTCCAGCTCTCCGGTGTAGTTGAAAAGTTTTTTTCATTATTGGTACTTGGACAGAAGCACTAACGTCCACGCGTTTTGGTGCTCGCCCGCACCTTGGTCATGACGCGTTTTGCAGATTAATGTGCAGATTTTTATATGTAGCCTTTACCAAAATTTAAATCTGATGCATTTAAGTAGAAAAGTACTGAGATACTAAATACACCAGTGACACAGTGGTAGAGAGGCATGCAAATAGCTCTTATGGTGTGTTTTTGGATTTACAGTGTTGAGACACTGTATGTACACTCGGGTAAATTTGTGCAGAGCGGCAAGCCATTTGGCCTCTTCGTGCTACATTACTTTCAAAGCACATGGATGTGTTATATTTACAACAACATGATGGATCCCTGTGCTCTCCCCTGCTGGTGCACAACTGGCTGTCATGCTCAAATGGAGGAACCCTTGCACCATGGTGCAAGGGTGCCCATGTTGCGAATATGCACTTCCTGCACAAAAACAATCAATGAGAGGTGTTTTCCTCTTTCTATGTGTGCTGCAGAATGCAGCACGCATAGAAAGAAGACAAAACGAGGAGAAATAAAAGTATTTCTCCTTGTTGTGCTTTCCTTCCACCTTCCCTGGGGAGGCAAAGAATTTTGATGCATTCCCAGGTGTACATATCGTTGTAAATCTGGGAATGCAGCAAAATGCGTGGGTGTTGTGTGGGAACCCTCATAGTAATACCCATGGCACGCTCCTTTCATGCAAAGTGCTGCGTAAATAGGGCCAATATTTACAAGGCCACGAAAAGCCAAGCATTGCTCATGACCTCACATATTACATCTCTCCTGACAGCTCAAGTGGCATGACTGATGATATCATTGATGACATTAGCCAGTGAGTGTATGTGTTTTCTACGAGTTTATGATTGTTAAACATATATACTAAGCTACTGCAAAAGTAAATTAGTACACTAGGTGTACTACTAATGAGTGATACTACTTCTAACGTATATTATGTGAGTGGCTGTGTGACTGTATTAAAGTGTGAGTGGGTGTCTAAGTGGTACTGTATGGGTGTGTGAGAAGGTGTGTGAGTGGCTGAATGGATGTGTCAGTGGGTGTGTGAATTGCTGTATATGTTTGCCAGTGGGTATGTGAGTGGCTGTATTGGTCTGTGAAGGGATTGGTGAGTGGTTGTCTGGGTGTGTGAGTGGCTGTATTGGTGTGAGTGGTTGCATGGGTGTGTATATGGTTGTATGAGTGACTGTATAGATTTTAAAGAGGTTGAAACGGTATGTGAGTAGGTATCTGAGTAGCTGTGTTTGTGAGTGGGTGTATGAGTGGCTGTATGAGTTATGAGTGGGTGTGTCAGTGGTTCTTTGGTTGTTTGAGTGGTTGTGCCGGTGTGTGAATAGTTCATGGGTGTGTAAGTGGATGTATGGGTGTGTGAGGGGTTTTGTGGGTGTGTGAATGGTTATATCGATATGTTAGTTGGTATGTGTGGTTGTGTGTGTGTGTGTGTGTGTGTGGTTGTATGGGTGTGTGAGTATGTGCGTGGGTGTGTGAGTGGTTGTGTAGGTATTTGAGTGTGTCTGTGAGTGGCTCTGTGGATCAGTGTTGCCATTTGAGATGTGATCAGTGATGTCACTGACCATGTCATGAGTGATATAATATATGAGGTCATAGGCAGTGCATTGCAGGGACATAAGTTATAATTAGTTCAGGTAACTATAACTGCTAAATTTCTATGGTTTTGTATGAGTGAAATCTAGTCTGACTATAATGTCCCTTTAACCTTTGTTTTTTTGAGTGAATTTCTAAGTTTAAAAAAAAATCTATTTCCTAACTACAACATCCATGTAACCTTTATTTTTTTCAGTGAATTTCAAAGGTCTTTAAAATTACATTTGTAAAATATTATGTCCCTCTAATGTTTAGTTTTAAGTTAATTTGTAGTCTTTATTTGTAATCCTTAGTGTACTACACTTGTTTTGTATTTAAATTTTTTTTATACTGTAGAAATTCTCTTTTTACAAAAAATCTTTTTAATCATTTTAAAATATAAAAATCGCAAATGTAGTTAATGTAAAGTAAATTAAGTTTTAATGTAATTTAACAAATTTTTTTTTTGAAAAATATTTTTGGGGTACGCAGCACCTTCGCATGTCTGGAACTATAGATGAACTACTGCTCTGGTTTTTACTCCCGTGCTCAGAAGGAATCCGTGAGTCTTAATCTGTGGATTCGTCAAAAAGTTCACAAAGTAGTGCACATATATATACCCCTCCCTTATCATTAATAACATCAGTGTGAACATATTTACATGCATATATAAACCACCTTATATCTGTTTTAAATAATTTTTACCCATTTTACCAGTTTCGGAAATCTGTGAATTTACAGGCCGGATTCGCAAATTTACCCAAAAACACACCCAAACCTTGCCCTCTGTTTGAATACATGAAGACCCCACGCTTCCACATTAAAAACCACACTCAAAAGCTGTTACTTTTCCAGTGAAGACTCTAGAAGGAGGATTGAGAACTAGCAGTACTGTGCTTGTATACAATGACTACAGCTACATCATCCATCTAAGATGAGGATCCATAGCCTGTTGAGCATGAAGAAGATGACACACCACCTCACAAAAAAGAAAGTGATGTGTGGAAACACTTTACTATACCTTCTGGGGAAAAAAAGGGGTCAGCAAAATATATCAAGTGCACAATTTGTGGCAAGCAGTTATCCAAAGGCACTGCAAAGAAGGAGTCACATGGGACACGTTCTATGTGGGAGCACCGAAAAGCAATTCATGAGAGGGTCTACAACCAGATGATGTGAGAGAAGGCAGGTGCACCAGGGCAGTCGACCTCTACAGCAGCCTTGGGAGAACCATCTTCAGCATGCACTCCTTACAGTACCAGTGCCTGTGAGGAATTGAGTGACATGGTTATTCACCGCGCGAAATGACACATGCTTGTTACTGTAAAAATATCTTCTTTGGGTGCATTCTTGGATACAGTGAAGAAACATTGGCGTTAGATCTTTTTTTGCTTCCACTCACTACAAAATGTTTGTTGAAGAGTGAAGCCAGTTGCTTCTTTGCATTTCTCCATCCTTACCCTTTTAACTACCTTGTTCACTTTTTGTTAAAAAAGAACAAAAATATTTTGAAAAAATGTTATAAATCTCTTCTAGACAAAAAACAGTTCTTGTTAGTCACCATCTACACAAAAAGCTAATTCTGTGTTTTTAAAGTGTCAGTAACTGTATCTGTGTGTGAGTGGGTGTGTCTGTATGCATGAGTATATGCCTAGGTGTGTTGGTGTATGCATTAGTGAGTGCCTGGGTGTGTTAGTGTATGCCTCAGTATGTGTCTGGGTGTGTCAGCACATGCATCAGTGTGAGCCTGGGTATGTCAGAGTACACTTCAGTGTGTGCCTTCATTGCTTTTTGGCTGGGTGTGTCTATGTCTGCATTGCTGTATGGCTGGGTGTGTCAGTGTCTGCATTGGTAAGTCTTGAGTGTGTGTATCAGTGTGTGCCTGGGTGTGTTACTGGATGCCACTGGGAGGGCTATAGAGTGGCTGCAATCATTCCTGGAAGGCAGCTCATTTCAGGTTTTCGAAGGTAATACTTCAAAACTGACATCCCTCCGCTGCGGTGTCCCGCAGGGATCGTCCTTGAGTCCCACCCTGTTCAGTGTATATATGAGCCCGCTAGCAGAGATAGTGCTTCCTTTTGGGGTTCAGATTGTCACTTATGCGGACCACACACAACTTGTCGTGGCTCTAAACCAGTCTGATAATTCCTCTCTTGGCCTACGTCCATGCTTGGAGAAGGTGGCCAATTGGATGGATTACTCATATTTGAAACTGAATGGAGATAAGATGGAGCTGATGATTCTGGGGAATCCCTCTATTTTTAATGCAGGAGTATTGTGGCCAGTTTGGCAGGGCACGCTCCTGCTCCCAAGAACCAGATTAAATGTCTGGGTATCTGGCTTGACCGTGATAAGAACTTCCGCTTTTACCCTGTCTTGCAAGAAGGCGTATGGTCCAAGCTTGCATTCTCTCTCGCCTGGACTATGGGAATGTTCTTTATTTAGCAGCTCCTAGCGCCACCATCTCGAAGCTCCAGACTGTGTAAAATTGCGCTGCGCGTATGCTCCTTCGGACACCGAACCGCCAATCTGCGAAACCAGCTCTAAAGTCCCTCCATTGGCTTCGTATTCAGGAGAGAATTAAATTCAAGGACCTGTGTATTGTACACAATACACTAACAGGGAAGGGACCGCCTATTAATGACTCCATTATTCTGCCCTATCGAGGGAATAGATGCCTGCGCTCGGACGACCTCCGTCTTGCCTTAGTTTCTAGAATCAAAAGGGCAAGTAGCGGTAGCAGTTTGTTTTCTTACAATGCTTCTAGGATGTGGAATACCCTTCCCCTTCACATGCACTTTGAACCTAATCATCTGGCCTTTCATAAACTTTCTCTCTTAATGTGGTTGTAGTGTCTATTGTTGTACCACTGTCAGTGCTGGGATGCCCTCGGGTAGCTATTCGCTTAATAAATGTTTTTCATTTCATTAGTGTTTGACTGGTTGTGTCAGAGCCTGCATTATTTTATGTCTGGTTGTGTCAGTGTCTGCATTGTAAGTCTCAGGGTGTGTCGGTGTATGCATACAATTGTGCCTCTGTGTGTCAGTGTTTGCATCAGTATGTGCCTGGGTGTTTTAGTGTATGCATCAGTATGAGCCTGGGTGTGTTAGCATATGCACCAGTGGGAGCCTGGGTATGTTAGTGTATGTATCAGTTTCTGCCAGGGTATGTTATCGACTGCATTGCAGTATGCCTCGGTGTGTCAGTGTCTGTACTGGTATGTTCCTGGGTATGTCTGTGTATGCATCAGTGTGTGCCTGGGTGTGTCAATCCATATGTTACTGTGTGTCTGGCTGTGCTAGTGTCTGCATTAGTGTGTGCTTGGGTGTGTTAGTGTATGTATCAGTGTGTGCCTGGGTGTTTTAGTGTGTGCAAATATGTGCATCTGAGTGTTAGTGTATACATGAGTGTATGCAATAGTATGTACCTGGGTGTGTTAGCCTATGAATCAGTGTGGGCATGGATATGTTAGTGTATGCACTGATAAGTCTCTGGGTGTCTCATTGTGTGCATCAGTATGTGCATGATTGTGTTACTGGATGCATTAGTGTTTGACGGGTGTGTGAATGTCTCCATTGCTGTATGCCTGGGTGTGTCAGTTTCTGTATTGCTAAGTCTCTGACTCTCTCACTGTGTAAATTACTGTGTGCATGAGTGTGTTATTGGATGCATTAATCTTTGGCTGGCTGTGCCAGTCTCTGCATTGCTGTATGCCTGGGTATGTAAGTGCCTGCATTAGTATGTCCCTGGCTCTGTCACTATGTACTATGGGTGTGTTATTTGATGCATTAGTGTTTGACTTGATGTGTAAGTGACTGTATCAGTGTGTGGTTGGGTGTGTCATTGCTTCTATGAGTATGTGTTTGGGTGTGTCCGTTTCTGTATTCGAGTGTGGCTGGGTGTAACAGTAGTTGTATCAGTGTGTGTCTGGGTATGTAAAAGGATGTATCAGTGTGTCCCTAGGTGTGTCTGAGGTTGTTTCAGTGTGAGCCTGGTCTGTCAGTGGCTGTGTCAGTGAGTGCCGGGATGTGTCAGTGGCTGCATTGGTCTGTGCATGAATGTGTCAGTCTCTGTTTAGTTTGTCAGTGAATGACAGGTATGGGAGTAGCTGTATTGGTGTATGTATTTGGGTGTGAGAGTGGGTGTATCAGTGTACAACTGGTTATATGAGTCAATCAATCAATCAATACATTCTTTATTTGATCCTAAAAGTAAGATCATAAAAGCACAGATAAAAGTTAGATAAAACAATATAAAATTCCAATTCATCTTACATTAAAACCAGTAGGAACAGTTTTCCTTTCGGATATTATAAAAGATTGTTTGTCTAAGCTGCATCAATCTATATTATATGAATGTGGCACCTAATAAACCCTATACTATTTGGTACCCCCCCTTCCTCTTTTTTATGCACGCCCATAGAAACTTAGCCACCAAGAATCAACATAGAGGGTCGGGCAGCAATTTTAAAAAGTGCAGTGCAACCCGACACTGTGTAAAATTTTGCCATTTTAAAATAGTTATGAGGTAATTGTCCCTTTCTTTGTAATATAGTCTACAAAACAGTACTATATGTCACTCTGTTTATGCAGAGAGGTTGTCACAAGGGCACAAAGTCAATTCTGAGTGGTTATATGTTTTTTCTGGATAACCTAATATCAGCGGTATCATATTCATAAAGAATCTTAATAGAATAAATTTATGTTGTACTCTGGTGACATCTGCTAGGTAAAAGTACCCTCCCTCTATCAACTCACTGCAGGCTCGAACAGTAATTGCGGACTGCCTGTTTATCCCGGTTCTTTTCCATCCGCTTGTATTCTGCCCTCATTAGAAACATGTTAGTTACCTTTTGTTTTGTGACTTTTCTACATATTGATGGGCTCTTAAATAAATCATGGAGCCCAATATCATTCAGCGTTGACTCAACGTAGCTAAGCCACCTCATCCTTTTGTGGTTTTCCTATTCTAGGCACCTCCTTAGTGTGAATTGCGTCAGGGTCACCGTGTTCCTCCGCCATACCGAGTGCCACAGAAGGATTGGGGCTAACTGTATTGAGTCAGAGATATAGGGCAAGCCCAATTCTATATGTAAAGTGTAATTAGATTAGAGGAGGGAAGGCCCACAATGACTTGAAATAACTGTGTTCAATAATTTGAAGTGGGTCAGGCGATACCGTGCCCTAGACGCCTGCCCCATACATTGCTGCGGTCTTTGTCTTGGCCTGGTAGATTTTCTTTAATAGGAGCTGCTGTCTGGCGCCCAGTTTTTTTTAGAAAGATTTTAATGCCGAAAGACTTCTCTCCATCCCCAACATCCTTTCTTCCAGCAACTGAGACCACAATACATTTTTATGAGTCACTGTATTGGTGTGTGCCTTGGTGTGTAAGTTACAGTATGAATATATGAATCAGTGTGTGAATTGCTGTATGGGTGTACAAATCAATCTAAGTAGCAGTTTGCATGCGTAAATGGCTGTGTGACTGGCTGTATGGGATTTTGCGTGGCTGTATGAGTGTATGTGTGGGTGTATCAGTACTTGTGTCAATGACTATATATGTATGCAAGTTCATGTATGAGTACCTGTGTGGGTGCTTCTGTAACCTATAACTAAAATTAGTAATATACATTTTTATAACTTTACAAATACATTTTATTAACACATTACAAAACAATTTAAACCAAATAAGTAACAAATAAACACAACACAACGTATTTAACTATTCACAAATTCACTTTTGTGCACAAGTACTTCAGGAAGAACAAAACAAAGTGATGTTTTGAAGCATCTTCCAACATAGTCAAAGGAAAAAAAGGTAAAAGATAAATATTTGTACTGCAATACTTGCAGCAAGCAGTTTTCCAGAGGCAATACAAAGCATTATACACATGGGACAACTTCCATTCTGAAGAACTTAAATGTAATTCCAGAAAGGAGCCATAGCTAAATCATGTAAAACAAAGTAGGTGCAGCAGTACAATACCCTTGGGAGAACCACTACCAGCTGCAGTCATTATAATAGCACCTGCCTTTAAAACTTCAAGTGAGATGCTTACTCACTGTGCAAAATGTCACATGCTTATCACCGTACAAATTTCTTCTCCTCTGTAGGTGCATTTTCCCTTTTTTACTGTTTTCAGTTTCTATACTCACACACTAAAGGTGATGCACTATTGAAAGAATCATCAATGAACAGTGGGGGAAAAAAATCATAAATATGGTACAAAACCCCCTCAAAACTTGATTTCTAATCCTGAGGTGTGCGGAATATATATGGGATAACTTACATAACCTTTTCACACAAACAAACTGTAACATTAAAGATGTCAAATTCAAGACACCAGGAGAAATTTGCTCTTTGGATATGGCAAATATTTGCAAGTGCTTTAAGCACAGATTTGAAAGCATGCTGTCATTCATCTGCAACAAAAAAATCCACTTCTTGGCGAAATTGCTGATTTATTTCCCCAAAAGGGTACTAAGCAAGAGGTGCTCCTCATAATCATATGATGTTGTGGGTAAAAGATGCACCTAAATTTGGAACAGACACGCAAGTCTGTACTTTCTTTCATACAACAGTATATTATATGTACCATTCAGAAAACACTGAGGAAAAAAGCATAAAGCAGGAAGTACCGTTTTTTTCATTCACATTCATGTCCAAACTACTGTCAGCAGAAATAGTCAATTATTTTCTTAGCTCCCCATGGAATTGTCATGTTTTTCACAGTCTAAAACCAGTTCTTTCTTCCCAGTTCTCTTTAAAGAAAAAGTATAAACCTATTATAAATAAATCCTTAAAAAACAACAGTACTTTTTACAAACCTTTCAAGAGTGCCCAACAACATCCTCCCAGGACTGCTTCTGTAGTTGAATCTGCACTCCTCTGGGGTAAATTTATACTTAATGGCAAGGGGCTCCTTCATAATGGGATACTTCAACCTCTTTCGATTCTATAGGGCCACTACGGCATCCTTCGATCACCAATATGATTCTAAAGGATATGACTCTAAAGGTAAGCTCCCCAATTCTACTCAGAGATCCTATGTACTTCAAGAGCTACTCCATCTGCCTGAAGCCACATGTCTTTCTCACTGCCCTCCTTACAGTCAGGCACAAAGTCTCTTAGTTCATGGACTATTTGTTCTGCACCGACACAGTAGTTTTGCCCCCACTATTTTTGCTAGACTCTAACAGCTATTTGGCCTTCAAGTCCACCTTCTTGAAAGTCACTTCAAAAGCCAACAAGACCCTGTGTTCCTCCTAGGCTCTGTTAGCCTCAGCTTTTTTCTCATCTGCAGCCAGCTGGGCCAGCTACGACCTCAAGTCCAACTCAGCCATGTTGCAGTCATTGTCTGGCTATATGAGTAGTGGAAACATAAGTGCTTCTGTGGGAGTGTAACTGTATGTTTAAGTGCCTGCCTGACTGTGTAGGCATCTGCAAATTACATACTATTAAAATAAATACTATAAGATAGCACCCACATCTAAGTTGAAACATATTAATTCATACTGTCTTAATAAAATGACTACACTTTCAGCATAAACATTTCTCTTTCTCCTTTCCTGGAGCTAGGAGAAACTGCAGCACATTAGAAGCCTACAAACTTGAGGAAGGGAGGATGCTTAAGAGATTCCTTCAGAGAGGATACACGCGTAAGGTTCTGGAGGATGCTAGACGCAAGGTCAGAGGAGTGGAGAGAGGGACTTTACTCAAACCTAAGCCACGCATGGACGTCAAACCTAAGATCAAGCTCATAACTACGTATAACTCGAGCTGTACTGAGGTTCAGGCAATAGTGAGGAAACATTGGCATCTGGTCAAGATGGGCCATGCCATAGGCAAACTGGTCAGTCCCAAACCACAAATCACATACCGCAGGAGTAACTCTCCGAAAGATATACTGGTGCACACCTTGATTGAGCCAGGCCAATCCCAAAGCAGCACATGGTTGAGGGAACTCCCCGGCTTTTATAAATGCAGCAAATGTAAGGCGTGCACACACAGTGCCAACAGCAAGTCTGTTTCCTTACCCAGTGGCAAACAACATAAGTTAAGGCTTTCATTAATTGTAACAGTGACTATGTTGTTTATGTGCTGATATATGTGTGTGGCATGAGATATGTGGGAAGGGCAATCTTTCCTTTGAAGAAATGAGTCCTGGAGCACCTCAGGGCAATTCGTAACAATGACAGGACATATCCCATGGCTCGACACTGTAACACCTTTCATGGTTCCATTGATGCTGAGAATCTCAAAATTTCATTTTTTGGAATTGACAGGGTGCCGGTCAATACCAGAGGAGGAGACACTGAACGGGATCTCAGAAGATTGGAATCCCAATACGTAATCTGTCTCAGCAGTAAATGCCCGGGAGGCCTCAACCATGATGAGGAGCTTCATGTACATTTGGGATAGCTCTCCCAGCTGTGATATTAGTTTTCTGTACCCCAGTGTCACCACTGCTGTTACACCGCCCACTTACTTGCCTCACACTTTCAGGGGTTGGGGGCTCTGCTGTATCACAGTCCTGCACTTGCATAGGAGGAGTTTTTGGCTTGTGAGCCTTTACAAGGGTGAGTGATTATAACCTCACTCAGGTTTCCACTGCCACTCTGGCTCTAAACCATCATTACACCCCCCCTCTCTGTGAAGCAGCACCCCCTCACCTCTCTTACCTACCCCCCTCAACTGTCTTGTTCCCTAGGTCACTGGACTGACACTCTCCTTCACTGGACTCAGGTCCGAGCACACCCGAGAGATACTGTTTTTCAAATGAGCACATGCACTTGCATGGTTTTGTAACATTTTCTGAGTTGCAATTTGCTGTTTTCTCTTTTTTAATAATTTGCTTTAAAATTAATTTATACATGCATAATGAAATACCATGTTTATTTATTTTAAGGAAGGAAACATTTTTGTTTATGTTGTACACATGAAGTCCGTTTTCTAAATACTGATTAGCACAACTTATGGAAGAGTCCTAAAGTCTTTTTCCTATGTTCATAAATTATGCAATAGTGTCTCTGTGAGTATATAGGGAGCGCTGTCACAATATTTCCCCAGCTTTGAGAAAGACTGTTTGGTCGAAACGTGTCAGTAAAATAAATAATTTATTTGGACTAACCTGGAGTGCAGGCTATCCTTGCGGCGCGACGGCGTTAGCAAGGGATATCTGGATATATATATATATATATAATATATATATATAGATATATATATGTATATATTTTTTTTTACCTAGTAGCAGTCGCCAGTAGGCAGTTAAAGTTCGAACCTAATTTCCATAGGAAGAGCATTTTTTCTTTGGTGCTGTTTGACAAATCTTCATAAAATTCTCAAAACTAATATGACACTCAGCTGCAGTTTTGAAAGGTTCAGGGTGATCCGTCAAGCGGTGGCTGAGAAAAAGGGAGGGTCCCAAAAATTGTTTTCCTCATGTTATTTCCTATGAGGATTTTGAACATGGCTACAGTCCGAACCACTGGACAGAATTGCCCCAAATTTGGTAGAAAGCGGATCCACCATGGATGTACTCGGGGGTCACATTGAACGCTGTGTGGATCCGCAGATCCACAAACAAAAACTACCAATGTGCTTCTTTACAGGAAACATGGAAAGGGTTATAAAATTGTGAAAATTTAGGAGTGGTATAATAAAAATAAAAGATGAAAGGAAATCTGTGAATTGCTAAGTACAGGAGTATGCGTGAGAGCATAGTAGGAAAGGGAGCCATTATTGGTACTTTTGTAGTCAGAGTGGAGAAGAAGTGAGAGATTCCTGACTAGAGATTTGCAGTGGAAAACATATATTAACAGCTATTAAAATAAAAGTTGGACAACAGCAAAGAGATTTTACAGGTATGTTAAACATATTTTATTGTAAAAAAGTATATTTAAAAAAAGCCTAGGGGTGTATATAAGTTGAGAGAAAATGTGTAGCTTAATGGTCTCCTTCTCTCTCAATATTCTGTCATATGTCCTTGTCTATATGGTCTTCAGATGTTTTCACAAAGAGGATATGCCACATGAACACTTCTTCCCCATACCTCTCAACTGTTTTTGCTGCACATATTGCATTTGACAATTTTTGCAATATCTTTCTTTTCTCCTAAATGGATAGAGAAATATTTCCAAACGTCAGAGGACATCTTTGGAAAGGGGAAGTCTTCTTCTTCATGCTTACCCTTCTCTTCTTTCTTCAGCAGAAGACATCCTGACTTTAAATCTGTTTACTTCTGAAGTAAAGCCATAAACAAAGGATGGACCTGTAGTTTTCAGTCTCTTTAAGAGATATGGGCAACCCAAATGTTGGATTTAGGGTGTGGTTTGCAATATGCATGGGTCAAGACTTACTGTATCCAATAAGAAGCTGAGGATCGGGTGAGTTCCTGGAATCATGGTGGATCTACGGTGGCAACGTGATGGATCTGCGGATTCACCAGACTCGTAAAATATATATGTTTTGAAACACAGATAGGCTTCCCAATATTAATGTATGGATATGGTTTCTCTGATGTAAATGTTAAAATTTATTGGCCCCTGTATATAATATTTATATATATTTTTTAACTTTTATTAAATCCACGGATTCACTTCGATTTCATCACAGGAACTAATAACCATATAGTACTCATATGGGCTTCCTTCTCGAATTTGCGGTGCCTCCAGGGATCCATAAAATGAATTAAAAAAAACAAAAGCTTGGTTTATTGCATTCATAGAATCAATTAATCAATCAGAGGGTTCTTGTAAAGTGCGGCTTGTCACCACTGGGGGTCTCCAGGCACTTTACAGGAATAAATGTGTGAATAAAATGTTGATGAATGTATAAAAATGTAAATTACTAACTTGAACTTATAGGTGAAATTGTAGTACAATTTATATTGAAGAAAACGGTAAAATTCACACAAAGAAAAGGTTACAGGGAAATTATAGTTAGGAAATGGCGTTAAAAAACGTTGAAATTCACTGGAAAAAAACAAAAGGTACAGGGACTTTATAGTTAGTCTCAGATTTTACACACAGAAATCTTTAGAAATTCAGAAGTTATAGTTACCTGAGCTAACTATAACTTATGCCCCGCAATGCACTGCTTATAACCTCACATATTAAACCACTCATGACATGATCAGTGACGACACTGATGACACTACTAATGACATCTCAAATTACATTTTTTTTGTTCAAAACATTAAAGTTGTCACTGCCATAGTTACCTAACTATAGTTCCTTTAACCTTTATTTTTTCAGCAAGTATATAGATCTATACATCAGATTAGCGGTAGCCGCTCTATAGTTATAGTTAGGGTTACCAGAGAACCAGAGATAGGAATTGATTGGATTTTTCCCTATTAATAACTTTGCACCTGTTTGACAAATCTCCACAAAACTTTGCAGACCTATTCTTCCTTCAAAATTGGCTAATTAAAGTTTTACGTTGATTAGTCATGGGAGTGTAAAGCTAAAACTTAGTGATATTTGTTGTTGTGGTATTTTCACAAAATGTCACTGTATTTTGTGGAAATACTATGGTACATAGCAATGACAAGTCATTATGTGATTGGCTAATGACTGCCTTTACAAAAGTTAAAGGCAGCCATGTTGTTTTTAGATACACTTTGCCAACGTTCTGTGCGTTGCCTTTTGATGTTAGTAAGTATTAGGTTTGATATTTTCCCCCACCTATCAGCAGTTTATTACAGTGGTAATTGGTAAGGAAACATATTTATAATTTTATATGTATTTAAAAAAAAAATACATGGATTTAGCGTGGTACTTACCCTGGAATACTGTGGTATGAAAAAAAAAGTCACAAAAACGTCAGGACCCTGTATTTTATAACTATAGTGCCTTTTCCATTTCTAACATATTTAAATCTTCAGTAAAAGGTCTGCTGAGCAATGCAGTAATGCCTACTAATTACTGCACTCCTACTTACCTTGATCTAAGATCCTAGCCCAGAACGCAGAAAAACAACATGGCTGCCTTTTTAATTTTGGTAAACAAACATTAGCCAATCACATACTGCCTTATCGTGTGCATGTACCGTTGTATAGCGTGAACTTATAGTGGCATACCGCAGCACAAAATGTTACTTAGGTCCTGATTTAGATCTCGGCGGACAGGTTATTCTGTCTGCTGAGATCTGAATCAGGCCCTAAGTATTTTAAAATCCTAACTTTAATACCAGTTAAAATAAATGATAATAATAATCCAGAACACTGAATTGTAGGCATGGGGCTATTAAGAGATTTGCGCAAAATCACAGGATGATGACGTCGATGGCAACACTCGAACCTGGTTCCCACAGGCTCCGTAGTCGGCAGCCCAGGCTGTTATACCACATCCTCTCCCCAGTTACAGTTACATTATTCACACATATTACAGAAAATTGCCATATACACCAAATAATCTATTTTACTGCCACATCTAAAAAATACAGTTTCAAACTACGTGTCTTTCAATTACCACACTCCATTGTCTGCTACTACACTCTATGCCATTCCACTCTATACCACTCCACTCTACACTATTACACTCTACACCACTCCACTTCACTCTATGCTAATCCGCTGTTCTCAATTCCATTCTACCCCCTACACACCACAACATTGTATGCTATTACAGTCCATGACACCCCATTTTATGACACTCCTGTTTATGCCAATACACTGAACACACACTGCGCAGTCTATTCCACTGTACGCAACTCCACTCTACGACAATATAATCTATACTATTCCACTCCATGACATTCCAGTGTAAACCACTTCAGTGTACAACACCACACTGTACGCTATTCCTTTGTACAACATTGCACAATACTCCAATCCACTGTACGCCACACCACTCCAATCTATGACAATCGATTGTACGCTATTATACTATGCATCACTCCATTCTGCAGCACTAACCTCTATGCCACTCTACTCTACACTAATCCACTCTCCCGTACTACACTCTACACTATTCCAATGTATGACACGCCACTCTGCGCTACTCAAATCAATGCTATTCCACTATTTGCCACTCCACTCTACATCACTACACTGTGTGCCAATAATACTCAATGTTATTTCACTCCACATCACTACACAGTACACTACTCCACTGTATGCTAATCCACTCTACCCTATTCCACTGTTTACTCTCCATTCTACACCACTCTACTGTACACTATTTCATTCTATATCACTACACTCTATGTCACTGCAGTGTCCACCAGTAACACTCAAGTTATTCCATTCCACACCACTTCACTGCACACTACTCCACTGTATGTCACTCCACTCTACACCACTCCACACTACGCCATTAGACTCAATGCTATTTTGCTGTGCTCTACTCCACTCTACAACACTCCACTGTGTGCCACTCCACAGTACGCTATTACACTGTACCCCACTACAGACTACCCCACTACTCTCTACCACTCTCCGTTCTACAACACTTCATTCTTGCTTTGGATGTAAGAACTTACCTGCACTACAATGACCAGAACACCTTGTTAGTACACGCCCATAAGGGCCGGATTCACTTCAAAAATCACAAGTGCGATTTAAACCTGCACAGCTGTTTCTTCCTTGACGTCAGCCAGTGAACAAGGGGGACTGCTCCTGAAACGCGTATGGCAGAAAAGACAAAGCTGCGAGGGCCTCACTGAGCTTGCTGCTGTCTACCGGAAATAATAGGTTGAACTTACGCTGTGTGTGGTGCCTTCATACTTTGGGTCTTTTCATTTGGTATATATATATATATATATATATATATATATATATATATATATATATATATATATATATTATCTACTGGCGGTGCGCGCACGGTAAAAAACCTTAAAGAAAATATATATATTAATAAATACATAACTTAGCATTTAAAAATCTGTACAAATTCACTTAAAAAACCATAGGTTTCACACTCGTTATAGTTCGGAATTAGCATTTAAAAAACCTTGCAAATTCACTTAAAAAACCATAGGTTTCACACATGTTAGGGGGATATTTCACTCGTAAAAAACCAATGAAATTCCCCCGTTATAGTTAGTTCAGATAACTATAACTCGCGCGACCGCCAATCTATCACAAGGATGATGTCATCAGTGATGTCATGAGCGATGCCACTGACCATGTCATGAGTGATGTAATATGTGACGTCATGAGCGGTGGATTGCGTGCGCGCGAGTTATAGTTATCTGAACTAACTATAATGGGGGAATTTCATTGGTTTTTTACGAGTGAAATATCCACCTAACTATAACATGTGTGAAACCTATGGTTTTTTAAGTGAAAAGGATTTATGAAAGCTGGCTTGGGCGATCACCGATAAAAACGATTTGGAAATACACAGCACAGCGGAAAAGGCAACGAGACGCCGACTGTTCTACAGCGGGAACCGCCTCGAAACCGGAGGGTGGTTGAGACGGTGTCTTCGCTGCGGGACAGGTAAGCGCCAATTGCTCTTAGCTGTGTGTGTTGATTAAAATCATTGTTCAAGAAGGAACTGTTTTCAAAATACATCGGTCAGCGCGTGACATTAAAAACATTAAGTTCTAGATGAAACTAACCCACTTGAAAGGATTTGACGGTAAATCAAGGGAGAACGTCGGAAAGAATAATTCTTAATGGTGTAGTCACGCCGGTAACAGTGAAATTCAAAGTTAACAAGTAAACAATCATTTAAATTGCAGCAACAATTTCAGCCTTTGGAAAAACAAAATGGAATCACGAAAGGCTAAAAGATTAGAACTGCTACAGACAACGGAATTTTTTGAAACACAAGTAACAGAGGAAGGAGATCCAAAGTCACAAAGAAAATCGGATGTTAAAACAAAATTGAAAACATGGGAAAAGATTTTGAAAAAAGAAATAAATAAATGGTGGGAGGTTACCACCCTAAAAAAGTACATCGAAGTACAAAGAGTACCAAGAGGACTGAGGATCCATCTAATGCCTAGCCACCAAGATTCCAGTAATTAACTTTTACAGGAGTGGGCAGAGTACATCCTAAATTCTTCATTAGGATTAATGAATATACTCATAAAACATATCGAGCTTGCACTACAAAAAATAAAAAGTCAACTAATAGAAATTGAGAAGGAATTATCCACAATGGAATTATCTCCAGAAATGAAAAATTTCAAAACTGAATTAGAAAAACAAATTGAAATCCATGAGGAGTCAGTACAAACATGTAAACGCATTAAATTTCAACGGGATAAAGAAGATTACAACGATAAAGTACATAAGAATCGAACTAGACCACCAGGGCGTCCAATTGTCTCCGCAAACGGATCCTTATTTGAACCAATGGCTAATTATATTGACTATTTCTTGTTACCTTTCGTTTCAAAATTAAGTTCCTACATTAAAGATACAACGGACATGCTTAGACATCTAAATGGTACCCCTTGGCACTCAACCTACAAATTGATAACGATGGACGTCGTATCGTTATATACTAACATCGATCATGAAATTGGAATTAATGCATGCAAATTTTTCTTAAAGGAGAGAAACATCCATCACACAGAGCATAACAACATGTTGGAAGAAATGATGAGAATGTGTTTAACACAAAATGTGTTCCATTTTGGAGAAGACATCTTTAAACAAACAAAAGGTACAGCGATGGGTTTTTCCTTTAGCCCAAGCTTCGCCTGTCTCACTATGGGCTGGTGGGAGCAAAAATGGGCATGGCAATCAGATAATGATATTTTTTTTAACAAAACAATTTTATGGTTATGTTTTGTTCACGACCTTCTTATCATTTGGGACGGGTCCGAGCTTGAATTCAAACAATATTTTGAAATCTTAAATAAAACACCTGCAAATTTCAAATTCACTTACGAATTAAGTGAAACAAGAGTCCCGTTCCTCGACACAGAAATCTACATTGAAGCCAATGAAATTCACACAACACTGCATAGAAAATTGACAGCCACAAATGCAACCTTGCATGCAAGCAGTTTCCATCAGCAGTGCCTATTTCAAAACATCCCATATGGTGAATTTTTAAGAGTTCGCAGGATATGTTCAACACAAACGGAATGGTCCAAACAGAGCGCAACAACCTTTGAAAGATTTGAAAAGAGAGGATATCCAAAATCACAAATTAAAAATGGATGGAAAAGAGCTAACGAAAAAACAGAAAGGAATTACTAAAATGATTCCGGAAAAAGAAATCCAAAAAGGCGAAACAGAACCAATAAGATTTATAACTACTTTCTCAAAAGAGTCAACTCAGATCAGACAAATCTTAAAAAGAAATTGGAAAATTTTGAAATTGGACACTACTGTGGGATCAATCATGGGCAATGCACCCAACATAACATACCGACGAGCAGCAAACTTAAAAGATCAGATAACACATAGTCATTTTCATAAGGAAAAGATTAAATCGTGGCTACAAAGCAAAGGATTTAAAAAGTGTCACAACTGCAAAGTATGTCAAATCGTGAGGAACATCCAAGAGATTAGATTGGCAGATGGCAAAATCTGGAAGATACAAGATTTAATTACATGCAAGAGTCAGTATGTTGTGTATATAATAGAATGCCCATGCCAACTTAAATATGTAGGTAGCACGATATGTGAACTTAAAAAACAGATTTTAGAACATGTGAGGGCAACTATTCACAAGGACAGAACGAATGCAGTCGCAAAACACATGGAAACAAACCATGATAGTAATTGTAAGAATTTAACCTTTTATGGGATTGACATGGTTAAAAAACAGGAGCGAGGCGGTGACAGAGAGAAAAAACTGAGACAAAAAGAGTCAAGATATATTTTGAATTTACGCTCTTTAACACCGCATGGATTGAACCAAAGTGAGGAACTTTACACACATTTGTAACTAATATGATGATAAAAAATCACTGAAATAGCAGTTTAAAGAAATCGAATGAACAGAATATATGTGAATTTATCATTTAGAGAATGACAATCTTTCAGCCTTTCATGTACATATAGAGAACTGAAATCATTAACAAACTTATTTTGCCCTTTTGGCATTTATGTGATTTATGCTTTGTATATACTTTTTTGGGAATTTTATGGGGTAATTTCAAGGTATGGAACAATAATCACAATGTGATAATATGAGTGAATAATCAAAGCCACTGGAGGTATGAATCGCAAGATTTGGTGATATATACAATATGTTCTCCAATTATTCCAATATATAATAATTTTTGGGGATTATACCTTATAAATGTAGTAGTAAAAAAAAAAAAATAGTAATAATTTTCACATAGAATTGTTATAATTTACACGCAAATGCAGTGATGTAAATATGAAAACTACGAATCCCATAATGCCCCACAAGAGTTTACACAGGAAATGATGTAAGCACCTTTTGCTTTAAATATGCAACACATTTGTGAGGGGCGTAACCATGATCAAGATCTCAGGGGAGATCGAAACGCGTTGGTTTTTGTTTTCCAGAATGGGGAAAGTTGCGAAATAAACATTGGATATAATTTTGAAACTACTTACCGGAGTGCGACCTGTTTTCTCTCCTACGGGAAAGGGTTGAATAATTTACAGCGGTTTGGCTTAACCGCAAGGCAACGCACAGCTGCAAGGAGCGCCACACCAGCGAGGAGAGCTATCGAGGTTAAGGATATATATATATATATATATATATTTTAACATCCTGGGTGTCACTTCAACAAACAGGCACCAACTCCATGAGTAATTTTGACACAGAAGACGATTTATTCCAAAACTAGGTCAGACACGTTTTGGCGGCAAAACCACCTTGCTCACTGCATATATATATATATATATATATACACACATATATTTTAAACACATACAAAACTGAGATAACCACATTTGCATATTATAGTCACTAATAATGAAGAGAGTCTTCTTTGTCCATTTCCTTATTAAGTAGTTTAATTCTCTTTTTTTCTTTGAAGACAAAATTACATAGACATGCCAAATGCCAACACGTGTTTCGCTCACACTGCACTTCTTCAGGGCTCTACTAAGTCTCTTGCCCAGTTCTTGAATTATTTTTTAAATATTTTTTAGAAAGTCTTCCATATAGTTGTTCATCTTCCTTTGTAATTCCTTAAAAATTATTATACTAGAAACAGATGAATCTTCATAGTTTGGAATTGTTCATAATCCGCAGTATTCAAAGGTGAAAATGGACAGGAAGAATGCCGTAAAGCTTTGCGATCCTATCAAGGAGCGTTAGATTGAGGACATGTTATGAACAATTCCAAACTATGAAGATTCACTTGTTTCTAGTAATTTTTAAGGAATTACAAAGGAAGATGCACAACTATAGACTTAGATTAAAAACCTACAAGTACCATCAACAAACCATGGGGCATTTTAGCAAGGGCCAGATCGCTGCTTTAGCGGCACTTTTTGCCGATAAAGTGGTGATTTTTTTTATCACCCAATTACCAAGCTGTTGCTAACAGCAGTTAGCGACAGCTTCCAGGCGATAGCGACCGGTTTGGGGCCCGCTTTGCATGTCAGCGATATTTATCGTTAATGACATGCAAAGTGGGTGTACCCAAACTGGTAGCGACTGAAAGCAGTCGCTAACACAGCTATTGCCTATTAGCAATACCCGCGGCGCGATAAAAAAAGCGCGCTAACCGTGATTAGCGCCAGGATTTTAGACCTGATAAAAACCTGACTTAGCCATAATAGTCAATGGGAGGTGGATTCTACGGCTAAGTCCCCACCTGCCTAATAGCAAGATTTTCCTTAGCGATAGGATTTGTTTTCGCTGGAAATCTCACGTTAAAGATGGGATTCGCCGCTATCGCTGGATTTTAATCGCCGTGGAGATAAACGTTGGGAATACTGCGTTGTCTCTGCAATAGAATGCAGCAATAGGAGGCGATAAAAAAATCGTGCTAAGCGCGGTTTGTGATAATTATCGCAAGTTGTTGCTAATATGCCCCATGTCCCTTACATAATATATACAGTTTTCTAGTTTTAGTACAGTACTATGCAGGAGACTATATTTAGAATGACCAAGCATTTTTTTACAGTCCCAGAGATCAATAGGCATAAAGAGTGTAAAGTGCAATTGACCAATAATCACCATTCAGGCAGGGATTTAACTCTATTCATAATTATATTATCTTAAAAATGCAATCCTGAATAAAATACCCGGATGCAAATTTCCATCGATATTTCTAAAAATACTGTGCAGAAATAAGAGTGCAGAGACTCAGAAACACAGAATATGTTCTTGGGACAACATCATTTTGTGCCCAGATTACTAATATTTTCTCACACGATATCAGTCTAAAAACATTTAATCAGATTATCGGCAGTATTTTCATGAGTCATTATACATCATTTTGCGACCCAATTTCCTCATATAAAAGGGCCTCCAAATGGGAATTGTTATGTCTTATATTAAATGCCTCCTGGATAAAAACCGCCACTGCATTACAAACTTTTAGATTTGCTAGGCCACATATATATTCGAAGGCAGGTTTATATGAGAATAGCCTTTCACTTCTGAACAGAGGGCATAAATATTCTTTCCTAATCCTTCTAAAGAAATCACAGAAAAGGATAAAATGCAACGTTGTCTGGTTTGATGTACCGTCACATGGACACTTTGGCAAATTGCAATTCCACTTACCCATTTTTGGAAAAGCTATTAAAAAATGGGCCAGTCCAATGTGTAGTCTTGTAAGGTAGACTCTATGTGTTATGTTTGTGACCAGTAATAAATAATTTTGTACCCCTGTCCCAAAGGTTCTATCATAATACTCCTTTGTCATGGGTTTCATATTAGCACCACCTTCCCTCAACCATGTACGTGAGTCAATCAAATTAGTCTTCAACATTTCTTTTATCATACTCTTGTATTTGGGAGGGGTTTTCCAGATCAATGTTTATGGTATATTCATTAAAAAGATTTTTAATATATATCAGCCATGGGATTTTCTTCCCGGAGTCTAGTGCAATGGAGTCTTTAATAACATCCTGTGTGAACATTGTGCACTCCATATCCCGTACCAAGTGTTTAAGCTTATAGTACTTATAAAATCAAAATATACGCGGCCTCTAATTCTCTGTGGACGCTATAGGTAGGGGTTGAATTAGGTATCGCTAACAGCCTTCGCAAAAAAGCCTTTTCTTGTGTTTGAAGGCTTGCGCAATTTGCAGTCCCCTATAGTGCTGCACCATAACAGGTGCCACTAATACACTTACGCTTGTATAATGTCATAATTTCTGTGATTGGTTTGTTGCCCATCTTTTTGGAAAATCTAAAAAATGCTTCGGACGTTCTAGCAAATTTTTGCTTACATTGTTCAATATGGGCTCTCCAACATCCACTCGCTGTAAAAACTATACCTAGGTATGCAAATGAGTTTGTTAATTCAATAGGGACATTATTAATATGATGAACTTTTGTTTTTGCTCTTCCTTGCCCACACACCATTGTGAATGCTTTTTTTTCAAATTTAGCACCATTTTCAGACATGAAATCCGCATATTTTTCTATGCGGAGCTGAAGCCCGTTTGCAGTTCTTGATAAAAGAACTGCGTCATCCGCTTAAAGTAAAATTGGAACACAACGTTTACCAACTTTTGGTGCGTCTGCATTTAGTTTTTGTAACTCCTCGTCAACCCCATTTATATACAATAAAAAAAGAGGAGGGGCAAGCATGCATCCCTGTCTGATACTCCGGGTTACCTTAAAACTTGTTGTACACTCTCCAACCAACCCATAGCGAACTCTGGTGCTCAAGCGACTATACATTTGTGTGAGATATACAACAATTTCATTTGGTGCGCCGGTATGAATCAGTGTTTGCCACAGCTTAGAATCAAATCAAAAGCACTGGTGAGGTCAAGAAAGCAAAGATGTAAGTGGCCCTTTTTTGCAATCGTGTATTCACCAATCAATACATGCAAATTGATACATTGTTCTATTGTTCCTATCTCCCTGCGGAAGCCATATAGTGTTTCAGTAAGAACATTTTGTTCCCCTACACACAATTCCAGCCTTTCCAGCAGTATCCTGCCAATCTATTTGGAAGTTGTATCGAGGAGAGAAATCAGGCGATAACATTTTGCATCACTCCTGTTTCCTTTCTTAAATATCGGGACGATAATACTTTCAGTCCATGTTCTGGTATCAGGCCCTCGTATTAAATATTTTTTGTAGTATAGAGGCCCAGAAACTTATCTTGAATTTGAAAATATCTATAGGGACCCCATCAACTCCAGGTGCTTTTCCATTTGCACTTTTTTCCAGGGCCAACGTAACTTCTTCAAGAGTAATAGGATCCATATTTGGGGTGTCAATAGTTATAAAATTCTCATTTTTATCTGTTAGTTCGGGGGTACCATTGGAATCACTATTTAATGATAAGTTGTAAAGTTCTTTTCTGAATTAAAAACCTTTGTGAAGTGACTTATCCAATCTTGAGGCTGTAATAAACATTCAATTTTTACAGAACCTCTATCTTTAAAGTCGGGATGATTTATTGTTTTCTAAAAAAGAGATGAGTCCCTTGTATCTACAGCCTGCATCAGTTTTTTCCATGCCTCATTTTGGATCTCCCTCTTTTTCTTATCCATGGTCTGCTTATATATCATCCTACAGTTTATGACCTGTTCTCTATCTCTAGGTTTGATTTTCAGAGCATTTCTTAATTGCTGGTTTGCTTCCGTACATTCCGAGTTAAACCAGCTAACTGTCTTTTTCCTTTTCTTATTGCTCTTTTTTTTTAATCCCTGGGAAATTACAGAAGTAATGTTACAGAAAGCCCTAATGATCGTTTATTAGTTGAATCCCCCCCAATTACATATTACTATATCATTATTACAATCGATCAGTAATCTCTCCACTAATGCATTTGGATTTATGCCAGACCATTTAATCGAAATGACGTTTTCTCTCTGCGTTGTTATGGTCGGTGCTGGGCATGGCCCTGCCTGGGGTATTACATGTAGTCTGACAGTTAAAATTAGTGGATGGTGGTCGCTTAGACAGCTCTTTTTAACCTCCATTTTCACTATTGGATTGTGGCCATGTGCCGAGATTAATATGTGTCAATAATTGAGCATTGACCGTGCCCTACGAAGGTTGGTAGCTCTAAAATGCCTTCCGATAGTGACTGGTCCACCACTTCTAGGTTCTATTTATGCATTGCCCTAATAATTGTTTCACCATTATTTGAAAAATGTGTATAGCTTCCACCATCCCTAGTCCCGTATCCACATAATTTCCCATCTACGTCACCACATCTCCTAATATAAAAATCTCCAGGCCAAATCAAAAAATAATCATTCTTAACTTGGTTCAAGAAAATATCGAGCTCCTTCTCTAGTGATATAATTACTTGGTCTCTTGTGTTGTAGAAAACATTATAATAAAAATTAATTATCACAAAACACTGAGAATCATTAGAGTATAACAACAACAATTGGAAATAGGGTGAGTTGATGTAAGCTTTTTTAATGGTTAGTGGGCATGTAACCGAAAGTTAAACTCCTAAGCCACTCTTTGCCCTTCCATTTCATGAAGAAGCAAGCTAAATTAATTTAAACTTCAAATGACACATCGCAACCTTGCCTTCAGCCTACACATAGCACAAGTAACATGCTACTCAGCTGCCAAGTGCTCCAATGTTGAATATCACAAACCAGGGCCGCAAATATCTTCGAAATAGAGTAGAAATATATATCTATGAGCGTGACTTTCATCAATTTCTTTTGCCATCAGCACTAAGCATGCTGGGATTCGTAGGCCCATACTTATAATAGGGTTACTGAAAATGCACTTGCCAGCATATTTAATTCTTTCACTGAAAAGTCAGCAATGACTTTTTACTGACAGCCAATTGACACCGGTTCATTGCATAGCTACCAAGTGGCCCTAATTATGTGTGGCATCTGCATTCTGGGATATCTGTTTTTATTTTAAAATAAGATTGTTTGAAAAATCCAATCATGCACATTATTGTTGATTTTAAAAAAACGGGACGGGCTGAAGGTGCGACGAATAATACGGGGACACTTGAAAAAAGTGGGGCAATGGGACTTTGGGGGGCAGCTGATCGCCAGGGAGGCCTGCTCCCCTGGGGTTTTTGGGCCGGGTGGTGCAGTCTGGGTCCAATTGGGCTCTTTTTGGGCTGTATTTGGGCCCTAGATCTAGGGTATTTAGCTGGTCATTTCATTTTCCGTGTCACCATTTTGTAAGATGGCAAGGCAGCCATTTTTAGCAAGTTTTTTCCCCACCCACCCACCTGCTAAAGGCTGAGGGTAGCTCCTGTTAGGGGGAGGGGGAGTTCTGGCCATTTCCATTTAGTACAGGTGCATCAGGGGGTAAACGATATGTATTTTGGTTGTCGCTGGAAGCAGATGTAAGGCGTCGGGTAGCTACTCATGGGCAGTTTTACTGTTTAATTTTATGGTTGGGGACAAGCAGGTAATGAGGTTAGGATAGGAGATAATTAGTAGATATATCTTTAGACAGGTAGTGAAGAGGTTACAGTGTTCAAACGATTAAGAGTTATTGATTGAGTTTGGGTTTTGTTAAATAAGTTGCAAAGTAAGGAGAACGTTTGGGTGAAAATTTAGGGGTGGGGGTGATACATAGATGAAGCTTGTATAGCTAATTATAGTTTTGTGAGGCAAAGGCCAAGGTTATGAAATAGAGTAGAAATATACATCTATGAGCGTGACTTTCATCAATTTCTTTTGCCATCAGCACTAAGCATGCTGGGATTCGTAGGCCCATACTTATAATAGGGTTACTGAAAATGCACTTGCCAGCATATTTAATTCTTTCACTGAAAAGTCAGCACTGACTTTTTACTGATAGCCAATTGTGTTGTGATCTCTGCAGAAAGACACCTGGAGCCAGGAGGTATTCTTAAGCCATCTTTATTCAGTCTCCAGTTCAGGTTACATCTGTCTCTACTCCAGCCAGCCTAGTGTGGTACCAGCCCCACCAGGAGCAGCCTCCCTAGCTGCTCAGCCCATCTTCAACTGCCAACACTCATCCACTCAGACACCCAGGCATTCCATGCATCACAGGCACACCAACATTCTATGACCATCTCACGCTCTGGCTGAGCAGCTAGAGGCAGCAGGGCAAGAGTACATGTTATACAATTAAGTAGGGTATAACAAATTGGCACCGGTTCATAGCTACCAAGTGGCTCTAATTATGTGTGGCATCTGCATTCTGGGATATCTGTTTTTATTTTAAAATAAGATTGTTTGAAAAATCCAATCATGCACATTATTGTTGATTTTTAAAAAAAGGGATTGGCTGAAGGTGCGACGAATGATACGGGGACACTTGAAAGCAGTGGGGCAAAGGGGCTTTGTGGTTCAGCCGACCGCCAGGGAGGCCTACTCCCCTGGGGTTTTTGGGCCGAGTGGTGCAGTCTGGATCCGATTGGGCTCTCTTTGGGCTGTATTTGGGCTCTTGGGCAAGGGAATTTAGCCAGCAATTTCATTTTACGTGTCATCATTTACTGATCCCGGTTGCCGCACTCGTGCTTTAGCTGTAAACATCGTAAGCTAAAGCGCGGGTGCAACAATGGCCTAAAATGTAAAGAAATAGAAAAACATATATTTTTTTATTTCTTTACTTTTTAACCTCTTCGCTGCGGCGCAAATTCCGCCGCAGTGCTACCGCAGTGCTGATCTTCCAATCGCGGGCGTGGTCATGACGTCTCCTGGCCGTCGTCCGCACACGCCCATCGAGACTCATGACGGCCGGGAGACGTCATGAGCATGGAAGTGGTTAAGCAACCCGCGGCCCTCGCACTTTAGCTTACGATGTTTACAGCTAAAGCGCAAGTGCGGCTACAGGATCAGTAAATGAACAACAAGTGTGGTGTTTTTTACATAAAACGTATGCACATGGCCCATGAACTGAGTGCCAGGTAAAACCAGTGGTGTGCGCGCGCTGATAATAAAACAGTAAAGTTAACATTTGTTAAGAGAGACGAGATTAATCAGGGATGGTGTGGGTGGGGAATTGAGATAATACCGGTCGCCTGTGTCTTTAAAACAAAAGTGGGCGCTCGTGTTGTTATTGAAAGTGGGCGCCCGTGTGCTGCCTGCAGTAAGAAAAACTCAATAAAGAAAGTAGTGCTTACAAGACTAAATAACACGTACCGTGTAACAACCGCAGTAAAAGGGCCAGTAACCATGGGAGGTTACAAATAAAGACAAGGCGGTACTAAGGAGAGACTAAAAAGCCTATTTACGAATCAGAATCCAGCATTTACCAAGGACAATGACACATGCCATTGACAAATATGAGTGGAGGGTGGGTGGAGCTTCTATTCCATACTCCACTACAACAAGTCTTCCAGAGCAGCGCATGCGTGCTGGCTCTAGGCTCAACTTAAAAAGGCACAGCCGAGTGGATGATACAGCCTCTTAATTACTAGATAACTCCTATAAATTGAAGGTGTGTGGATTCTAGTAAAAGAGGTAAAGATGCAAACTACAAAAATATACATGCACCTTCCAAAAAATTGTTAGATAAATTAAAGTAAAGTTAATGGAGAGTACCTAGAAGCAGTATAAGCGCCACACAGAGGAGGCAACAGCTTCAAAAAACTAGCAGGTCTACGTTTGGACTGACATTGAGGCCCATTAAGATAACTAGGAGAAGATTTCACAAAAAGGGTAGGGCTGGGTTGGTAAGGATCTCTCTGGTGATTGCCAGTGAGAGGTTGGTACTTAGTGGTGGGATTAGTGGATTAAAACCCAAAGCCTTCCTATACCCTAATAGGCCCAAATAGGTGAGGTGCCTCTCGAAGTCACCTACAACCTTTTTGCACTTCCTCTGGATAACCGGGCTAGATAAGCTGGGAGTGGAAGTTAAAATGAGAGGTGGATGTTGCGTAGAAGGCAGCAATGTCATGTGGCTGCTTGTGTGACACATATTGGGTTGTAGGGGCCAGGATTCACAGGTCTTGATCAACAGAGTCTGAAGACAATCCACCCCACTTTCCAGAACTTACTTCCGCCCATGCATTACTGAGCACTGATATCAGTACGAAACTCTGGAGTGAACGGGGAGTGGGAGTGTTGCTATATCATCAAACATATGTCTCTCATGGTTCAGGGGATTAATTATAGCGTTTTTAAAGGTGATTGTCAAATGTACACTGAAGGTATGAAAAACAAAGAAAGTTTTACTATGATTCAAAAACAGGCAAGTTGTTTTAGAAAAGAAGGTGGTAATGTTGACTGGCTTCATTAAAGTTGGCCAAAGGGAACCTAGGCCATTGGAGGAGGGAGCCGGTAACATCAGCAGTGGAATTCTGGATTCAAAGCAAACCTTGAATTCAGAGAAGAAGTTTGAAAACCAACACAGCATCCAATACCAAAAGATAAAGCAGAGGCAGGTCCGATTTCAGGCAACAGTTAAGCAAACAGCACCTATTCGCAAGCTGTCTTTCAAATCGTAACCCAGAAACAAATCATCATTCAAGGAAAAAGGTCAGGAAAACAAGAAGGGAAGCAAAACAACAAAAGTGAGGGTTGCAATAACGGTGAGAGAAAGGAAGTGATAGCGATGGAGCCAACACAACAGAGAAGGTTTCCAGGCAACTTTCTTCAAGAAGTGGACTGCTTTAAGATCCCTGCTAAAACTCATGGCCTGGAAGTCCCTCCCCTTCACCTTCAACAGTGATGATCTTGATGTCACAGCCGCCAAAGCCCAGTCTTTCATAGCTTTACCGGCTTCCTAATACAGATTCTAGGGTGACCACACGTAGAAAAATATCCCAGTCTTCACAGAACTCCTTTACTCCTGAGAGCAGGACTGATGTTTAGAAAAGACTCTCATTAGTTCTGAGGCAGATGAGATAGCAGAGATAAAGTGAACCTCTGCAGCACAGCTATGGGTTAGACAATATGGATTAGAAAGATTGAGGGAGGTATATGCAGAAATAGAGAGAGGGGGCGCACAAAGGGAAGATCATACTAATTGCATTTCAAGTAGCTCAAGCAATGGACAATAAATAATTTATCAAGACTACAGTAGTGTAGTAATTGTAGAAGTGGCACAAAGTGAAAAAGATCTGCAGGTGCAACTACACCAATGTTTGAGGGCCATTCAGCACAGGAACCAAAACAGATGAACAGAGCAGAACAAAGGAATCAGTGCAGTCCTGCAGAAGGTATTATCTTGGTCACAGATGCACTGTTCCAGGCTAGCTGTGTACCTTGGGATTAGGTCAGGTAACGTCAGGAGAAGGGTGGGAAAGTCACATGATTGTGGGCAACTTGGCCTACGTAACTACCATTGAAGAGTGAGTTGCAGTAATTTGAGGAATACAGGACAGGAAGGGTGGAGCATGAATCTATTGTGTGAGGCATTCAAGAGCTTGTCGGCATTGGGACCAACATTGGTGTGCCAGGTCCTTGAGGCAATTATTGCAATCCTGAAAAAGGCACTACCTCAGTGTCTGATGCACCAGTCCAAGATGGTTATGTGTTTTACGAGAGGGTCAGGTAAACCTAGTATGTAGGTGGCACAGTCACATGGCTGGGAGTGTGATGGCAGTTCTCCAATTGCAAAACATCCATAGAAAAAGGTTTCCAGATAGGTATGAGCAGGGCTTTAAGTGTGAAGAAAAAACTGGGGGGTCTCTCAAAGGGTGTGGGCGAAGTAATGAAAGGTGTGGCTTAAAAACATGTAAGCTAAAAATATGTGCTTACCAGAGTGTGCTGCCCAACTGGGATTTTGCTGCACCTGTCATTGCATCCATCTGGATATATAATACAAGTAACATTACACCTACAACAAACCAGAACTATTGGCTTTGTCAAGGGTTGTTAGTTGCATAAGATAGATAAGCAATAACTATGGCTTTGTTGTACATATTATTGATTGCTTTAGTTCTGAAAGGATGAATCTGTGAAAGAACTATAATGGGCCTCTTTAAAGTTACCTTAAAGGCAGTAAAGGATGATGAGGGCAAAAATGTAGAGCCCAATAGAGGCCCCTTCTCAGCTCCTGCTTTTAAGAACTGCTGGTGCTGAGCACTGGCAGGAGCTGGCCCACTTAAAGCCCTGGGTATGTGCCAGGAAGAGAAAAAGAATGAAGGAAGCTGCAGGAGTGAGGGAGTGATGACTCAGAAAGGGAAGAGAGGGCAAGTAGCAGGATAACCAGAAGAAATAGGGACCTGCAGAAATCTTTAGTGATAAATCTGGAGGAGCACACACTGGTAGTATTTTATCCACTAAACTAACCATATGGTTCAGGTTTCCCAAAAGCCAAATAGGCCAAATATTTTTATTCCAATGAATGCAAATTCTGTTATGATGGATGTCCTCTGATTAAAATAGAGCATAATTTAGGTCATAATACAAAATTAAGTATACATACATCAGTAGACATTAAGGGAAAATCAAGCTTTAATAAATACACCCCAGCTGCATGAACATCAGTAAGTCAACTGACAAATCCAGTCATGAATATTCGAAATTAACATTTGGTTTACACAGAGTCATGCACTCAGACCTCGATTCACAAAGGGACTTAATGTGTAGAAAAGTTAGGAGTGTGGAGCCCTCACACTCGAGGAGGAATCTAGGTACCGTGCACTCTCTGTAGTGTGCATGTGTGGTGGTTCAACCCCGAGTGCACTTGTAACTTTACAACATGTAAGTCCCTTTGTGACTTGGACCCTCAGTGTTCCATGCCCACAGAGCTACTAACAAGATATCATTGACACTAGTAAGACATCACAGCTGGGAATCATGGTGGACTGTTTTCACCATATTTTTCAAAATATTATTACAGGTAGAAACCCTTCTCCCCCTCAAAGCTCCCTTTCAGTGGTCAGGCTCGCTCACTATACTCGCTCACTATACAGAGCATGGGGGCTGGTCTGATGAAAATTGCCAAGATTGTTTTTGGTTCCAAGGCCGGCCCTGCCTAAATGTCAAATACCAACATTTTGTCAAAGTGAAAAGTAGATGTAGGTAAGTGTGGATTTACTATTAACTTTATCTCCACAAACCTTCAAGATATAGATGTGTGTCACCAAGGTGCATATATATGGAATTAAGTACAGTAAACCTATACCTACCCATATATAATTATGCTCACACTATTATAGTTTTCAACATTATGCTACAATATTTTCTGCATGGCAATATTGTTTTCCTCCATACCTGTATGGCACAGTTGCAGTCTTGGGGAGAGTGTTTCTGAACGTTTGTACATGAGATCATTGTTCTTTTATAGCTCCCTTGCTTAATGATAGATGAGCTTGTCTTATTAAGGAGACTAATTAGTGATATTTTGAATGAGGTTTTGCGTAACTTCCTTGCTTTCGCTAGTAGCGTTTGGCCCATCTGTGTTTTGCCACAGTGTTACTTGTTTTACTCTAACTTCCCTATTATTTGGCGCATGGTAATAACCAATATTCCACAATAATGAGCGCTATTCCAGAAGAATACCATGCTGGTTTTACTTTAAATAGTCTGGTTCCTTTTGATTGAGCTCCACTAAGGATGGCTATTTTATTACAGTCGATATACTTGTTTTACAAACTTTCCTTTAACTATGATTCCTCAGTTTTTGAGGATGTGATTGGGAAACACAGACACTGACTGACGCCTTTTATATTGTGTTAACTACTTAACTGTCGCTCTTGATGCTGGTCTTTAAATTCTGGCTAACTAAACGGGTGAGTCTTCATCTTTTTTCAAGATAATCAATGAAGGACATAGCCCAATGTAAACGTTGAGTCTAAGTGGTTCAACAATATAATGAGGGCCTAAATTGAACAGTAGCATCTTCCACAAGAGTTTAGTGCGAATTTATGCACATGTAACAAGGTCTTATTCTTCTACTTCCAAAAGAATGGTGCATCTTGCTCTGTATTTTATAAAGGACTGTATGACAAAGGTGCCTGCGAGCATCTTTAAACAATTGATGTGCAATGATGACTCCTGAAGAGATTTTATACACCCAGTCGGGAGTTGACCGCATCTTGCGCCCCATTCTGTCCAACTTGCATCGAATTCTAAGACAAGATCGGGGGCGGCAGAGAAAATTGCTATCCCATTCCAGGTGTCTAAGTGACTCAACCACCAAACGAGTTCCTCTCTGGATTCTGAATCTAGACTTGCAAGATTTGAGTACGCCAGCCTTTGTGAAGATGTTGAATCTTCAATCTTTGAAGGGCCCAATAATGAGGAGGACCAGGAAAGATCATTTGAACAGAGGAAAACAGCAGACTCACTAGCCGAGCTTGAGATCTGAGGAAACAATGAGCCTGAGATGGCGCATAACTTATCTCTTTTTTGATTAAGGTGACTTTCTGTTGTGGGAGCTGAAGAACTACAAGAGAGGTGTCCATCACGAATCACAGAAATTCCAGAAGCAGGGAAGGAATAAGCGAGGATTTTTGATAATTGATGCGTAAACCCTGTCTTAACAGAAGATCACACAGATGTAAGTGAGCGAGGAGACAGGTTTTGTCTTGTGCTATGAGCAACAAACAGTCGAGGTAAATGATGAGTCTGACTTCCTAAGCTCTAAGAAAGGCTGCCAATGCTTTGAGACTCTTAGTAAAACACCAAGGGGCTAAAGAGAGACCGAAATGAAGTGTCTTGAAATGGAAATAGAATTGGCTTCACTGAAATTGGAGGTACTTCCTGTAAAAGGGATGAACCAGAACTGACAAATAAGCATCTTGAGATCCAGACGCACCATCCAATCGTCTTGAAGGAGTAAATCTCTGAGATAGAGAATAGTCTCAATTTTGAAGTGATGGTATACCACAAAATTGTGGAATACCTTTAAATTGATGACTGGAAAGAATTTCTTGTTCTTTTTGAGAACCAAGAAACTGGTGCTGAGGTAACCTGAGGGATTGAAAGAAGTTTGCTCGATGGCCTGTTTTGCAGAAAGCGATTGCACATCTTATTGAACTAAAAGGAATTGTTCCTGAGAAAAATGAAGAGGGCTGGGCAGACAAAGTTGGACTGGAATCTGGTAAAAATCTATGTGATAACCTTGGATGTTTTGGATTACCCAGGGAACTGCAGTGAGAGACAGCCAAGCATTTAGACACAAAGCTAATCTGCCTCCTTAGGAGGAGGGCCAAAATTGAAAACACATACCTGAGTACTGGTCTCCTTTCTTTCTACAACCCCTGTTCCAGAATCCACGGGCATGGCGAGGGTATAAGCTGGGCTTGTAATCTTGGTAGTACTCTTGGATTCCTTTATTATAGGAGACTATGAAAGGACTGGGCTCTTGAGGGGTAACGGCCGGCAAAGGGACTCCTTTCTTTGCCGGCCGTGCCAAAAACCTGAGGAGAAAAAAATCTTCTTTAAAGAAAATCAAGCCTTATCAATGGTAGTGAAGATAGTAACATAATTCCCCATTTCCTTCATAAAAGAGTCTCCAAAAAGAAGTCGATTACCTTGTGGACCCTCCTCTTTAGATGCCAGGTTACTCAGCTAGGGGTCTATTTTTAGGAGAAGGATTTTCCGTCTCTCTTGAGGGATATAAGCTTTGGTGTTTCCCAACAGTCAAATAGCACGCTGTGCCTAATTTGATAGGTTATCTAGGAATCTAGAATTCCTGGTTAATGGACCAACTAAATCCAAAATTCTGTTTTGGCAATTTAACCAGTCACTATCAACCCCTTTCTTGGGGTTCTTGCTAAACTTGGTGAAAAATAATAACATTTTGGGATCTATTACTGGAGTATCACCTACCTTATTCCTGAAGGGAGGGACGAGGGCATTAAGACTCAAGTTTGTTTCTATAATATTTATCAAGGGTATGACGTAAATAAAAAGAGACATAATCCAAAACAAGCTCCGAAGGGAACCTCTCAGTGGAGTTGGATTGGTGAATTAAGGTAGGGTCGAACATAGGTTCACCTAAATGATCCAGCAGATCATTGGACACTTGGTGAGAAAACTCCGTCATTAGAAGGAGAAATTGTGCGCCTTTTCTCCGGGGGCCCATTAATAAGGTTACAAATTATATTTCAATTGGACATATCATCACCCAATACATTGTCATCATTGTCAGTGTCCTTCAAACTTACAACAATAATGGGAGATAAAGGTGTCCCCGAAAAAGAAACCTCTCTGGTAGGATGACCACTCAACCGAGAAACACCTTTAGAAGGCACACATTGAGGTGCTGCACATTTCTTTCATTTCTTAAAAGGAATGTCAGCGGAACTGTACAGCATTTTTTAAATTTAAAATTTAAGCCTCAAGGGACTTGGAAACATTAAGCATGGACACAGAAACAGCTTGCTGTACAGAATACTTGAATTATTTTTCATTGTCTGGGAGTATTCATCTTCATACATTATGCCCAGGAAATTGCTTAAACCTAAGGGGAAAAAAATAAAACTAAAAGGGGGAAAACAAAGGGTTAAATATGAGCTGCTGAAGAAAACTCTTCAACTGGGAAGGGACTAATGAGGGAAGGCTTGTTAAGGCGTGACCATAAGCCGGGAGTCTCACGGGCACAAATCAGGAGGCCAAAAGGGCAATCACCGCAAGAGAGGAGAGTTACCCAAACCCTTAGAAGCCTCATGGTGAGCGTCGCATAACAAGTAGTATAGGAAAATTACTATTAAATAGCCCTGCGGGAGGGAGCCAGGAGCAGGGCCTTTAATGCTGAGGGAAAAGCAAATGCCAGCGAAACCAATGTTGAAATGAACGTTCTACGGAGATGAAAGCGAGCGCACAATGAAAACAAGTAGTTAATGACAATACAAATAGTACACAAATCCACAACATATATAAAATTAAATTTTTTATTGGATTAGTTAGTGGAAAGAACTGCACATCCATGATCATATAGTCACATGACAGGTTTTATAACTGTGATGCGTCAATCTGATATGATTCATAGGTGCATTTGGGCATCATTAGCGTATTGATAGATGTTAATTTAGGGTTTTTTGCCAATTTACGTCGCACGAATTTGATCCAAAGGCATCAGAGCACTTTATATGAGCAGCAGATGGTATTACACTAGGTCAGATTATTATTATCATTATTATGTGTTATTTTTTGTTCTAATATCTTTATTATTTTAAGAAAAGGAGTAAACATAATTAAAATACCATATTATGCAATACATATAAATAAATAAGCAATCATCATTATAAATAAAATCAATGCCATAAATAACATCTATGTATCCATCAAAATATATTAAAAGGCAAAGAAACAATTTGAAGATATCAGTTGTATTGCTTGAATAAATCACTTAACAAAATAAAGGAATGAAAGAAAAAAAAAGAAAGAAAGAGAGAAGAAAGTAGTAAGGAGGAAAATAAGAAGAAGAGAGAAGAAAGAAAAGATAAGCAAGAGATCGGGACACCTGCTTCGATGGGGGAGATAAATTAAGAGGAAGACACAAAAGGATATTGAGCCACCAAGCCTTGTGAAGCCAAGTTGATATATTTATCGAGAGACCTCCAAACAACACTAGAAATAGAAGGCGTATAATGTTTCTTCGCCACAGAAGTATGAGCCCCTCGGAGAAACGATACCCATGCCCACCACGTATGATATGATATTGACTTAAAGGATTTCCACTCTGTTAATATGATCTTAACAGCAATTGATAACAGCAAATCTAGCAATTGCATATCTGTAGCGTCCAAAGATAATGGAGATGGTGCAGCCCATGGACCTAATAAAATTAGAGTTAAACGGAGCTCAAATTTAATATAAAAAATTAATAATAAATGTTTGTGAACCAGCTCCCAAAAAGGTTGTAATAACGAGCATTCAAAAAACATATGTTGATAGGTACCAGCAGCTATATTACAGCTCCAACAAAGATCATTATCTTTAAGTTTGAGTTTATACAAACGAGCCAGGGTCCAATGTAGAAGATTTAGAGTAAAAAATTGAGATTAAATAAGAGAAGGAGCAATCTTATTTCATAGGGAAAACTTCCCAATGAGTTGCCAGGTTTCTGGTGTAATGTCCTTAAACATATCATGCTCTAAGTGATGTGACCATTTCTGCTGTGTAACCGTAGACTGCAAAGGCGGTGTGGTGGATAAAAATGTATATATTCTAGAGGCAACGTGATCTGATCTATACCACATAAAAAGGAGGGAAACGGTATGTGAATCAGGGTAAAAAGAGGCTTTAGACAATGCAACCTTTAATTTCAGAAATTAATAAAAATCCATATTATTGAGATTATACTGCCTGGCTAAAGGAGAGAAAGGGATTCGGTCCTGATTGGAATCATAAAGGTCTTTGACCAACGTAATACCTTTGCTAGCCCAGGCTGACATCATAACCAAGTCCATATCAGTCTTAATCTTAGGATTATGCCATAAAGAAGACCACCTGAATTTATGAATTGGCCAGAAACCTTCTTGTCTATATATTTCAATGCAAAAATGGTATCCAAGATGATACGACCTGAATAGGGTAAGGTCAATGTAGACGCGGTCATAAGAGAAGAAGTAGATAGAGGAGAACATAACTCTTGTTCAGTATAGATCCACGGTGGGGTATGTCGGGAATCCGAAGAGAACCAAAGAGCACCCTGAGATGCTAAGAATGCAATTTTATACAAGTTCCAATCTGGGAAATTACATCCACCCATAACATAAGTTTTCCTTAGATGTTTATAAGCTATTCTAGCGCGTTTATCACTCCATAAAGATTTTGAGGTAAGAACATCTATCTCATGGAAAAAAGATGAAGATAACTTTATAGGGAGCATTGAAGACACAAATTAACAATGGGAGTTATCATCATCTTCAATGTTTGAAGTCGCCCCCACCAGGAGATGTATTTAGGCGACCACGCAGACAATAGCTGCTTAACCTTAGCTATGACATGAGATTCATTATAGGAGATAGTGTCTGTCAAATTGTTACAGAACCAAATCCCTAGATATTTAACACGCTTCGAATGCCATTTCAAACCAGCATTCCCCATGTGGGAAGAAAAACATAACGCATTAAGAGGAAACATTTCCGTCTTGTCTTTATTCAGAGTGTACCCTGAAACGAGAGAGAATTCTCTAATATTGTTGGAGATAGCAGGAATTGCATTTTCTATATCTTCTGAGAAGATGAGCATGTCATCTGCATACGCGGCCGTTTTGATCTTCTGCGAACCAAATTGAAAGCCTTTAATATCCTGATTTAGATTGAGTAACTGGAGGAGTGGGTCAATCAACAACAAAAAAAGAAGAGGTAATAACAGACATCCTTGTCTAGTGCCCTGACAAAGATTAAAAAAAGAAGTAGCCCCATCAATTCTCATATTAGCTTTAGGTTGTGCATATAAAGACAGTACCATATTAATAAATAAATCTCCTAGATTATGAGATTGAAGTACTGCTGGTGGGAAAGGCCAAGAGACCTTATCAAAAGCCTTCTCGGCGTCGAGAGTGATGGCTGCCGAAGGGAAACTAGACAGCTTCGCTTTCCCCAATATATGACAAAAAGTCAGAATATTGTCTCTAGCCAACCGTCCTTTAAATAAACCGGTCTGAGAGGGATGAATAAGAGTAGGAATATGGCTCTCCAAGCGTTTAGCCAGAATCTTGGCGAAAATCTTTGCTTCCATATTTAAAAGGGAGATTGGGCGGTAGTTTTTAGGATCAGAATGATCCTTACCCTCCTTAGGGATTATAACAATAGTAGCCTCAGCAGCTGAGCCAGAAACCTTCCCTGACTTGACAAAATTATCAAAAACATCTTTGAGATAATTTAGTATGGACGATAGAAATGTCTTATAAAAGACAATGGGAACCCAAGGCTATCATGTCTGCTTCAGAAATAGTATGTGTAGGGATAGAGGCCAAAAATTGTTGACATTGAGCAAGAGAACATTGATCTTTGGGAGTATATAATTTGTTATAAAAATTGCAAAAAACTTCAAGAAAGTCTTGAGTCTGAAACTTCCTACATCCAGAACTATCATTGATACAGGAAATCTGAGCTGTCCTGATATTCATCTCTTGATATTTTAACGTAGCCGCCAACAACTTACCTGCTCGATTCCTTAACAGCAACCGTTTGGACTTTTGTGCCTGGACGCCAATATGTGCCCTTTTAGTTACTATGGAATTATAAGAGTATTTTAAATTCTTGATATCTTGCAACAACGCTTTATCCTTAGAGCTTCTATATAAACACTCTTTGTGTTTAATACTATCCACCAAAGAAGAGAGTTTCTCTCTAATATCAGCATTTCTTTTCGCTATTTTTTTAATAATATGTCCTCTGATAGTACACTTGAAGGTGTCCCACAAAATTATTGGGGAACTTACAGAAGACACATTATCCTGGAAGAAATTGTGAATATCCATGTTAAGATGTTCGACCTCATCATGATCATTCAAGATTTCCGTATTCAAGCGCCAAGTACGCGGTCCAATATTATCTGTAAGATTGAGGAGAGTGAACAAGACCGCTGCGTGATCAGAGATAATTATTGGATGAATTGTAATATTAGTAGTATGCTTTAATAGTGTTGCTTGAACCAGAAGATAATCAATGCGAGAAAAACTAGAGCGTGGAGAAGAGAAAAGGGTGAAATCACTACCGGTGGGATTATGCATTCTCCAGACATCACTGAGCCGAAGAGAAGACCACATAATCAGCATCTGTTTATGTGCCCTAGGGGGGCGGAATTTAAAAGCAGAATGTCTGTCTAAAATAGGTTCCATAGGGAGATTAAAATCACCTCCAACAATCATCTTATCATTTTGAGGAATATCAGAGAGCTTTTTATTTATAGTACGCCAAAAAGATGGATAATCACCATTAGGTGCATAAATATTCATGATGTATGTGTCAAATGATCCATTGGATATACGAGTAAGCAACCATCTACCGTCTGAGTCATGTTCTGCAGTAACAATAGACAGGCCAGAATTTTGGGAAATTAACGTCACAACCCCATTCCTTTTACCAGAGGCTTCAAAAGAAGAAACATCAAGGACCCACTCCTTCCGTAACAGTAAGGCTTCTTTATAAGCTACCTTGGTTTCTTGTAGCAAAACAATATCACTAGAATGACTTTTAGAGTAATCCAAAATCTTGGCTCTCTTAACAGGGTGATTTAGACCACGCACATTAAGTGAAAGCACATTTAGACCGGGCATAGTAGAGAAGAGTCAAAATAAATAGGCACATTTGGTGTATGAAAAAAAGGGAACCATAATAGCTGTACCTGAAATGTAGTAATAAGGGAAAGACAATAAAAACATACAGAATGGACCGAAGCAGGTGTCCCGAAGAGAAACGGAATAAAGAAAGAACAAGCTAAGATTGGAAATAAGAGAAAAACGAAGAGCGAAAACAGAAACAAAACTGCATATAAAAGAGAAAAATCCCCACCAGGAGAAGTCTATCATAGACAAAATGCATTGAAGGGAAAAACGTGAAGGAGCAACCAAAGAGGCCAGCACACACAGCTCAGCCTGCTCAAAAAAGAAAGCAAGATAATGTATTGAGCAACGGAGTATGGGAAACTAACAAATACATATATTTAAAATTCTATTAATGACCAGAAAATGTTAAGGTATCACTGTACCTAAAAACCTAAATATTCTACATTTAAGAGAAAAACGTGTACAATTAATTTTGTTAAGTAAACAAAAACACAAAAATATATATTACCTGCAGAATAAAAAGTGTGATAAGTAACAGTGGCGAATAAATACAGTGTTGCATATACGTAGGGTAATAAAGAACTAGTTGATGAATTAAAATACTGAATAAATATGAACAGTTGAAAATGTGAGAAAAAGTACTCAAATCATAGAACAGGAAGAAATTCATATGTAGCATTCCTTACCTAATAACCATGGAAAGAGAATTTATGGGATACCATTAAACTGTGAGAAATAACAATAAATACAAAAGATAATATGCCTACTAAAAGAAGCATTACCTAGTTATTGAATATCCAATATATATAACAAATAATTCATAATTCATGCCTAAAAATGACAGACTTGGGAAAAAAATTACATAGTAAGAAGTTCATGAAGTAAGACACGCATCTAAGAGAAAAGCTAAATAAGAAGTTAAAAATGTCAATAAAGAACAGAGCAAAGGATCATACAGAAAAAAGGAAGTTATAAGAGAAAGAAACGACGTAACAAAGTAACGATTTATATGCAAACAACTAACTCTAATATACTATTATCTTAGAGGTAATCGATGAAACCTGTAAAGGAAAAGTTAGTTAAGGCAGATGAAATAAAGGCACAGGAAGAAAACAGCCACATCCGAATAACCTGGAATAAAACATCATCCTTATACTCAGAATTTCAAGAGAACATTCAACTTGCTGGAAAGGCATTTATAAGCATTGATCGAGCCACCTAAAAAGAGAAACAAAATATACAAACAGAGAACCATTACTGAACTGATAAGTACCCAGGAACCACTGTCTAGATATCAAATTAATATGTGAGACGAGAGAAAAAGATAAACGACGTTATTCATCACTAAAGATTTTTAAGTATGCCTATAGAGAAATATAAAAGGAACAGCCTGAGGAATTAGAACAAATAAAGAACATTGCCAAGAGAAAGGAAAAGAGAAGCCTATGAAGTGAAAAATAACAAGGTATACCACAGAAATACCATTGTCGTGGAAATAAACGATAAAACCTGCAAGGAAAAAGTTAGTAAATTCACAAATATGAGAACAGCAACACCCAAATCGCCTAGAGTAAATAATCAACTCCACCCCTAGAATGTCAAAGGGATAATAACATTACAAATGTCAGGAAAGGCACATAAAAGCATTAAACCAGATAGCTAAAACGAAAATTAATTAAGAATTAGATGTGCCCCGGAGGAGATTCAGAGTCCATCCGCGACTCAGACTGGTTAACCAAAAAGGTGGACAGGTCAGAAGGTTCATAGTGCGACCTCTGAAAGTTATTTTGAAGCGTGAAGGGCCAGCAAAAGAGAACGGAATTATGTTCACCTCCAGGAGTCGTCTTCGTAGGTTTAAAAAACCTTTTCGCCGGATGACAGTATCTCTGGCAAAGTCTTGAGATATGGCAATTTTGTGGCCTCCCCATTGTATCGATCTGATTTTCCTCATTTGAGCCAAAATTTGTTCAAAATGGTGATGTCTCAACGGTTTAAAAACCACTGGTCTGGGATACGAAAAAGACTTTGGTCTAATCGTGGGAACCCTATGGGCACGTTCTATTTCAAATTCCCTTTGGAAAGAGATATCCAGCACAGTATGAACCCAATTGAGCAAAAAGTCCAACATTAATGGAGCTGCTTTCTCAGAATCCTCTGGTAAACCAAATATACAGAGGTTACTTCTACGATTCCTGTCTTCCTGCTCCGTGAGGTCTCTCCGCAAGGAAATCAGGGAACGCTCCATGTTCTGCATGTGCTTAGACTGCTTATGTGTGGTATCCTCCACTGAACTTATACGAGACTCTGCATTCAAATCACGAAGAGACAGGTTCTTGATATCATTCCTGATTGCCGCTACTTCAACCTGGAGTAAATCAGTATTTGTTTTAGTGCACTGCGCAATATCATGGACAGAACTGACCTGCGAGAGAATAGTATCCAAAGTAGTGTCAGAATCCTTAGGTACTAATTCCGGAGTGGGAGAGGCTTACTTAGACCTCTTCAGATTCCCTTTAGAGTCCTTGTCCTTTGAGGAGATACCCATACTGTCTGCCATTGAAGCAAATCAGACAATAGAATGAAGTTGCAAACAACGTATGACTTCACTCCACCAGGGTATCACCAGACTACACAATATCACAAATAGAGCAGAAAATCATACCTTAGAGAGAAGCAGTACGGCCGATGTTGAACAGCAAATGATATCTCCTTAAACACACATCAGAACAAAGCCATATGCAGTGCACAACGTGACTGCAGACAAGAACACAAAGCCATAATCCAGGATAGAAGTGCCAACAGCAATATTGGGATGTGTAGGAGAGGCTGACATCCGCAGCAGATTAACAACAAGGTGAAAGAACAGAAAAAAAACAGGTCTTCCATGACAGACCCCATTTATAGTAGATCATGTATTTCAGTGACTGCTATATAAGCTCACTGCTATTAGCACCAAAAAATAAACAGCCAGGAGTCACACAATGACTAGAAACTCACAATGGACAAGCGCCTGATGAGACTGGCTCCAGAAGCAGCAAGTATCTGTGACCGGGTACTCAGCCATAGCAAGTCTCGTTATACCACTAAAAACGGGGAATCAGCATCTCCTCGGAAAGCCTTTCAGAATATTGAGGAAGAGTAATGCCATACCTCGAATGCTGACTAAAATGAATGTCTTCAAGGCCAACAATGAAAATAACTCCTTATTCAGCCGTGTGACACCAGACTTCCACACGCACACTTCGCGCCGCCATTTTGAGAGCCGCGTCTGAGGTGACAGCAAAAGTAGTGTTTGCATGGTCAGGAGCACTCAAAGACAGACAGCATTCGCCGCTGTAACTCCTGCTGTGCTCCGCTGCTGAATTCTGTGTTTTACCAGGCGAAGGGAATCTCCGTCACATAACTAGCTGCGTGACCTCCTCGGTGAAGTGCCGGAGCTCAAAGGGTTGCGGCCATCTTGGCTGCTCGTAATCAATGCCCCCCCATTATTATGTGTTTTTTACACACAATGAGATAAGTAATTTGTACAGAATCGCAAGAAATAAGATTCCCTGCGGCTCCATTGAGACATTGAAGTTTAATGCAAGGGGGTAAAGAACTATAGGCCTTTCCATGTCACCTGGAAGGGCTCAGACCTGGACATTCCCGTTTGGTCATGCTCTACTCTGTTCTTCAGGTAAGATTTAACCTTGAGCAAGGGTCGTCAGCATAATCTTGTGGTCAACTGTGATGAAAGCTGTAGAGAGGTCCTACAGTCTGAGCAGGTAGGGTTCACTATGTCGATGCGAAGGGCATATACTGCTCAAATAGTTGGGTCCCTTTACTGTACATCATTCGAAAGGAAGAGGAGAGAGGAGTTGGGGAGAGGAGTTGGCCTAACGGCTAGGGCGGTCAACTTCAAATCTGGGGAACTGGGTTCGAGTCTCGGCAATGACGCTGAACATCCTGTGATTCTGGGCAAATCACTTAATCTTCCCGTGCCTAACCAAAATGAATGTGTCCTCATGTAACGCAACTGGTGCTATGTGAAGCCCTCTGATACCCGATTCGGGTCAAGTTCGCACTATATAAAACTCTATAAAAAAAAATAAAAAAGCCAGATTGGCTGGTCTGCAGGAGTCTGTTGCGCCATTCATGAAGAAGGGAAAGCTTTCTTGCTCACCAGCTTCTTGCCTGCTGCTGATAATCAGTCAAAAACCTGCAGGAAACCTGACACATGTGAACCTGCACCCATCTGGTCAGTTCCCGGCAGAATGAAGCTACTCCCGTGGAAGATGTGTACATACCAAAAATCATAATATATTCTGGTTTGGGTGCCTCCAATAAGTGAAGTTACTCATTAAAAGTTGTGTCTTTTTTTAATGTCTGGATGCCAGGGGAGAGTAGTTGTTGACATTTTATGGTTTAACTTCCTTTATCCTAAAATGAAATATATGGCCTTTTCTAGGCTACCTATATTTTATTTCTATTTGGTTGTTTATGTGACCTTTGAATTTTGCCAGTTCAAAGCGCTTTGAAGCAACAGTAAGGTGGAACTAGGAGCTTTATAATCATCAAGAAACCAAACTAAGCAAAGCAATATCACATGGCAGGCAAGGGGGGCGGAGGGGGGGGGGTGGAGCTGAGGTTAATTCAATGAAAGAGGAATCTGATTATTTCTGAAATTAAGATGTACAGTGTGCTAGCAGACATAATTTGAAAAGCATTGAAATGTAAATATATAAATCTGATCACCTTTACCCTTAGTTGTTTGCATACCTTGCTGCAAATGAAACATAGCTTAGAAGTGTAGGTATAAATGCTCTGATCTGAAAGAAATTCATAACCGGGGTATGAGCGCTGTTCTCCGATTATGTGATTTCAACAAAAAAAAGTGTTCATTTCATCTCTCCTGAAAAGTGCATTTAAATAAAATACAAATTTTAATATCACCTGCTGGAAAGGGCCTGAATAAAATCTAAACCTTTCTACCACGGAGTTTATCTTATTAATCTTAATAGCGCAGCCAAACAGAAGGAAATGAACAGCGGGGACCACAGTTTTGATTTGTTGGCTTGAAACTGGAAGTGCTTATCAAAGAATATTGTATAACAACGTGGTGCCCTGAATGAGAATCAGGCGGCATTGTGCAGAGCCTGCTTAATAGTTTTTTTCTCAATAATATAGTCCTGCTGCAAATGTTGGATGCATGGAATATAAAGGCATTCACGGGTTTCTTCCCTCACTTGCTTCTAATTTGTAAAACACCATTTGTTTTGCACAGTACCTCACTTCAGTCGCTCAAAAAACAACTGTAACTTGTTTTAAATAAAAAATAAAAAAATAAAAACAACTGTAACACAATAAATGTCACATTTAATTTCCCAAGACCGGTTTTCCATTTCAGAATCAAATAGGCAAAGCAGCCACTTTATGGTTGCCCAATATTTTAGCCGTGGAGAGGAATAGCCTTGAATATATTCACATTTTCTTGTGTAATACCGTTCAATGCTTGAGGTTTGCAACATGCTACAGTGAGGCTGTCAGACTGTTCGGGGCGGGGCGGGGTGGGGCATGGCAAAGGGTCACACAGGGGCTAGTGGGCCTCAACCTTGGAGTCAGGGGTTGTTTGCCTCTGACATAAGGGGTCCATCTTAGTACTGTAGTTTCTTGTAAGTTTTATGACGGGACCCTTTTTGGCTCCTAACGGACTCCGTACAGCTGTGACGTAGGTATCAGACTGGAACGCAATGAAAGGTTATTTTAGAATGTTGAGTTTGCGGTTACATGCAGCATAATAAAGAAGTATGATACTAATCTCCATGTGGTGTCATGATTGGCGGGTACCCTGGTGATGACGCTACAAGTACGACTCTGCAAACTGTACCAAGTAAATTCCTTCAGCCCTTGAGGTAGCAATAGTGTGAAGCAACTGGCCTCACAGGGGGGACAGCTTGAGGGTACTCGACTGCAAAAGGTCAATAATCACAGAGTAGTAAAATAGCTGAATGTCCAACCCAGTGCTCGCATTTTAAGAAAGAAAAGTACTTTCACACACACCACAACACAGTTGAACATACAAATAAAGTCAAAACACAATTTAGTGTCCTCAGAACTGCTAGGCAGGGCTGGGCCTCAAGCTGTTATTTCCTCCATTCCCACCTCCTGGTCTAGGTGGTTCCTCCTTCTTCAAGATAGGGTATTAAGTTGGATCAGGATCAAATCTCCCCTCTAACATGCTTGCACTCAGTCGTCTACAGTTCACCTTTTAAAGTTTCTTGCAACCCACTGTGGATCAGTCCTGCAGGCAGCTGCCCGATTTCCTTCTTACCAAAATGTCCCTTCTCCCACTTTTGCGAGGTGACATGCTACCGTCAAAGCCATCTGGGATCTTTGCACTATTGTTGCTGAGACTCTCATCTGGCAGACGAGAACCTGGCAGTTCTACTTCAAGGCAGTCCCTAGTATCCGCCTGCGGTTGTCGAACAAACAAGAGCGACAGTCTCTGCTGAAGGCTTAGTCATGGTGTGAACGGTTAAGGCCATCACTGGCTGATTCCCCAGGATCAGTGCTGCCACACCAAGGCCAATTCTCTAGGCTCAGTATGACCAGGCACAGGCTGATCTTCTCATAGCAATACAGCCTCAAACAGGATGCTCTTCTGATGGCAACACAACCATGCACAGACCATTCTTCTGATGTCAAATGATGCCCCAGAGAGGAAATACATTAGATGTAGTGAGTTAAAAAACGGTTTGGACGTTGTACATTCTCATGAACCTTATGAGACTTTGGATTTTGTCTAAAACATAGTCTTGAATTGTCATGTAAAAAAGAAGTTTGATTTATCATAATCTTTCTTTTCCAGTATTGATTTATGTCTATGTAGTGTTGATTTTTGTCAAATGCATTATATGTTGTATATATTGTTTATGTTTTTTGTACTGCTGACTAAGAGATTGAGACAAAATTAACATATTTGTGATTAAAAAAAGTGCATAAAATAAAACAGAAGATACATTCTCAAACACACTGGATTCAAGTGGATGTTGTGTTGTGTTATGAAAGTTGATATGTATTGATGGCCATGTGGGGTTCATAAAGTTTGTATTGTATAATATCTATGTGCCACTTCCAGATAAATTGCTTGAGAACAATAGAGTAAAGTTTTACATGTATGCAAGTGATACGCAGGTAATTTTTGATCTGCATCAGTCCAGACATTTAAGTTCCAGCAGTCTTACATCCGTGCTGACTTGGACTCCGATTCTACTTATTATTCAACAGTGGATGGCAAAAAAAGTTCTAAAGCTCAATGCCTCTAGAATGAAATATATAACTGTCAAGGATCTTGCAACGAGACTTCTGTGCTCCATTTGGCTTGATAAGATGAGTCCATGTCCACCTCCTGAAAAGGCAGTCTGTAATTTGGGCATAGCAATAGATGTGGAATGAAAAATGGATTCCCAAGTAATAAAGGCAGATACCAACTGTTTTCTTACCTTAAATTGTTAAAATATCTGCTGCCTTTTGTTGGTAATCATTTCCATATACCTGCTATAAATTCCTTTGAGCTTGCACGGATGGCCTATGGTGAAACACGCTACCTGGGTCTTCGCGACAAGTTGCTTAGTAGTATTCAGTTAGTCTGGAATGCTGCTGCTCTTCTACTCACAAAGCTATACCAAAGGGGATGATGGACTGAGCGTTTGAGCAAATCAAACACTCACCCCCAGTCAACTGATCTGGGTTTAATCCATCATCATTCGTTAGCTCACTCCACCACCCCAGTTCAGACATGGCCATATGCAAATCAGTCTGACCCTGTGCCTCATGTGAAATGTCCAGCCCGAACTGCCAAGCCATGTCTTCCCTGGACCAGAAACAAGCATCCTGGGACCGGTTTCAGGTTCATAACCCTCTTCAGCCAGGCTATCTTGAGTCCAGTGGCAAAGTGAGCAAGGGACCCACGTCTGTGGGTGAGTGTTTGATTTGGCTTGGCAGTTCGGGCTGGACTGTTCCCATGAGGCACAGGGTCAGACTGATTTGCATATGGCCATGTTTGAACTGGGGTGGTGGAGTGAGCTAAAGAATGATGATGGATTAAACCCAGATCAGTTGACTGGAAGTGAGTGTTTGATTTGCTCAAATGCTCCGTCCATCATCCCCTTTTCAGAGACTACAGTGGCTGGAAATCAAAAAAAGAGTCTTGACCGGGTATAGCACCAAAGTTCTTGTAAACCAAGGTCGAACCCTATAAACCCCCAGGATCAATGATGCCACGGAGCTCAAAAGCCCTCCTTGTCTACAAAACCAAAACATACATATTTATTGACCGAGCCTTGTCAGTGAGAGCAGCATGAAAATGGAATAATCTTCTTGACACTTTGGGTAGAATGACAGACCTGCTACATTTCCATAAACTGTTCCAGTCATACTTAAATTCTGTTCATGTCTCTGGTTTTTCAGCGCATAAAGCTTGCCCGCTTTACAAATAAACACAATACAATAAAACATGGCACACTGCCCCCTCTACTCTATGAGCTAAAAACAACAGGAACAGTAGTCCACTGTCTGGCAATGAAGGCACGCTAGGTGCACCCCTCCAGGTCACAGAACCGGTCCAGGATCTCATTCATATCAACGGACAGGCCAAGGTCACTGCACACATGCTAGATTAACGTGAAACCAGGGAACATTAAAAAAAAAAAATGTGATGCCAGTTCCGGGCCGGCTTTAGCTCTGGTGACGCCCGGTGCGACAATCATTTTTGGCGCCCCCCACATCCCATAACCGCCTCCTCGGATACTGTCACTACCACCGGGTAAAAGTGCCTCTTGTCTCTCGAATCGTAAGTTATTGGTAAACACAGTGCCCCCCTGAGGTCAGCACCCCCTTCACAGGTCAGCGCCCAGTGCGGCTGCACCCGTCCCACTGCCCTAAAGCCAGCCCTGTGCCAGATACACTATCTGGAACTCAGGGCAGGAGAACATGTCTGCAATCTATGCAGAGAACATGCCTGTCTCACAAGAGGCATTTTGTTTGCATTTGGGACAGACCGTAGACACTGCACAGTATACGTAGTGGATATTGTTGAGGCGTCTGAAAAGTTTGTATTGCATATTTGAAGTCTCGCTAACTATTCGCTTTCTAGGAGGCTGCAGGGTTTCCAGCTTACCCGACATCTCTGCGGCCTGCTATTTTTACCCAGCAAACTGGCAGTGTTTACTTGCAAGTGCTGGCTGGTGCTGAAAATGAATGTACCATTTTCTCACAAGTTGCCTTTAAAACTGTGTTCCTCACGACTTTGAAACTGGATGAATGTTGAAAAAAAATGATGTCGAAATATCATAAAATGGCAATTAAATACATTCCCTATGTTATTTTCAAAACCACATATGCAGAAACCTGCCAATACAGCTAGTATTCCTATTTGCAAGACTTATGGAAAATTAATAAGAGAAAAGCTGCGTCTTTGCACACCTGTAGTATTCTAATTTATCCCTTTGGCTCCTGGCACAATGGGTAATTTTGCACTTCAAGTGAACAAACAATTTACTCCCTTTTCAAGTATGACTGTCCATTGTTAGTGACGAAAAGCAGTCTAAGGAGAGTCCAAAATGTAGTAGAAGGTTGTGAGCAATGATTCAAATGTCCAAACATTTCTAGAAACGATGCACGTGGAGTGCAGCTTCTGCCACTGTGCAAAATGTTATCTTGAATATAGAAAGGCGTTAAAGTCAAAGAATTTTATTAGTTTTGATACTTCTTTGAAGCATGCAGGCAACAAAGCACAATGGCCAGGTACCAAACACTTTAGCCAGTCTAGTTCAGTGATGCTATTGTCAGGACAATGGTTGTACAGTTTGGCAGAGCCTCACAGATTCATGATTATTAAAAAACTTTAGGTCTCGCCTCCACAGCGCATACGCGGTGCTGTGAGACGTATTGTTTACAATTAAGAGGGCTTGCAACCCACCCACAGCATGGCATTAGTTGTATTAGTTGTAAACGTTATTTGAAATCTTTTGATTGCTTAACTTCAGTAGCCTTTCTTGTGTTAGATCCTCCGTGGAGCATCCACCAAGTACACATATTCTTCCTCTTCCTCACCTTTTTGCAACACACAATTTTTTGTATAATTGTTTGGGTATTAATCTTGGCCATGCACTGTGCTTTCCTACCTCTAACACAGGAATACAGCTTCTTATTTGTGTTGCTCTCACCCTATCTGCCATCTGGGGATGAGGATGTGGCCGAACAGCTAGAACGGTCGACTTTGAAGCTGGAGAAACAGGTTCGAGTCTTGGCAGGGACACTCAACATCCTGTAATTTTGGGCAAATCACTTAATCTCCCGTGCCTATCAAAAATGAGACCCGTAGGTATCAGAGTGCTTTACATGAGCACCATCTGTGTTACAGATGGACACCAGCCACAGCCCGTGCAGGCAAGAGCAGTGGGGTGGTGGGGCAGGGTGGGGGAGAATTTTGACAGACGACAAGGGAAAAATAATTATTTATTTAAATTTCCCTTGTGGTCGTCTGTTGAATTCCCCCCCCAACCCGGCCCCACCACTCTTACCTGCACGGGCCGTGGCTGGTGTCCATCTGAAACACAGCTAGTGCTCATGTAAAGCACTCTGATACCTTCGGGTCGATTTTGCGTTAAATAAAACTCCAGAAAAAATAATCTGTATTAACGATTTTGTCACTCACACCCACAGCTATGCCACCATATAACACTCTACTCTACTCCACTCTTTGCCACTTCACTTCACTCTACTCTATGCCACACTACTCTGGGTCACTCCATTCTATGCTATGCCACTCTACTCTATGCTACTCCACTTTATTCTACTGTACGCCACTCCACTCTACTCTGCACCACTCTACTCTATTCTGCACCACTCTACTCTATGCCATTCCACTCTACTCCAGTCTACACCACTACACACCCCTCTATGGCACTCTATGTCACTCTACTCTCGGCTGCTTTAGTCTACTCCACTCCACTCTACCCCACTCTACTCTATGCTACTCTATGCAACTTCACTCTATGCCACTCTCCTCTAAGCCACTCTATTCCTCCTCACTATGTGCTACTCTACTTTATGTCACTCTACTCTATGCCACCCACTCCACTCTAAACAACTCTACTCTACGCCACTCTATGTCACTCTACTCTATGTCACTCTACTCTATATCACTCTACTCTAGGCCACCTTACTCTACTCCACACAATGCTACTCTGCTCCACTTTAAGCCGCACCACTATAATTCATGCCCCTCTACTCCACTCTACTCTATGCCACTCTACTCTACGCCACTCCACTCAATGCCAATCAACTCTATACCAATCTACTCTACACCACTCTGCCTTGCGCCACTCTGGTCTTTGCCATTTCTACTATATGCAACTCTACTCTACTTATCTGTCTCCACTCAATGCCACTCTATTCTGTGCCACTCTACTCTACGCCACTCTACACCACTCTACTCTCTATACCACTACTCTACGCCACTCTACTCTGTGGCAATCTACTCTACACCACTCTATGCCACTCCACTCTAAGCCACTCCAACTTACGCCATACCAATCAACGCAATGGCAATTAATTACACTCTACAGCACTCCACTCTACAGCACTCCATTCTAAGCCACTCCATTCCACAACACTCTACACCACTATACACCACTTCAACTTACACCTCTCTACTCTGTGGCAATCTACTCTACACCACTCTATGCAACTCCACTCTAAGCCACTCCAACTTACACCATACCAATCAACACAATGGCAATTAAGTACACTCTACAGCACTCCACTCTACAGCACTCTATTCTAAGCCACTCCATTCCACAACACTCTACACCACTATACACCACTTTAACTTACACCGCACCAATCTACACAATACCATTCTATCACACTCTACACCACGCCATTCTATGTCACTCCATTTTAAGCCACTCTATTCTATACCACTCAACACCACTCTACTATATGCCACTCTATTCTATGGCATTCCAACCTATGCCACAGTACTCTACACCACTCTTTGCCACTCCCCTCTATGCTGCTCTTCTCTGTGCCACTCCATTCCACTCTACATCACCCTACTCTGCATCATTCTATGCATTCTACTCTATGCATTCTACTCTATGCTACTCCACTCTATGCCACTCCACTGTACGCCACTCTATGACACTCAAGTCTATGCCACTGTACTCTGCACCACTCTACTCTACACCACTCCACTCTGCACCATGCCACTCTAAGCTACTCCACTTTATGCCACTCACCTTTGCACCACATTCCTATACACCTCTCTGCTCTACGCCACACCGCTAACTTTTAACCATGCTAAACATCAGCCATACTGCTGTACAATATGGCTAAAAAACATTGGCATAGCTGATAGCACTCACATAGGCGAGACACATTGGTGTTGCCAGTTATATATGGTTTTAAGTATTCAATTACATCTCAAGCGGACTGGAATTCGGCTAACTTTTTTTTGACAGCTGTGACTTGAATCCCAGCAGGAGAAAGATATTGTGTTAGTCATAAAAGCTTGGGATGTTTATAATCCCATAAGAAAGTTGCCAAATTACAAGGTCAGTGTGTCTTTTTTGATATGTATGAGAACGTCTTTCTATTTTGTATTCTTCTCTTCTCTGTCCCCTTTCAACCATTATTGCTTCTTTCATTTTAATCATTGGATAGCAAATCTTCAGAAATTGTTCATCCTAACAAATGCACTATCAATCAATTTACTTCCCCCACGTCTTGAGTTTCTTCCAATCAGGTCACAGACACCACTGAGAAGAAGACTCTTCTAAACATCTGGGAAGAACTACTTAACATCTGTAGGCAGGGTCACCCCTGATCCTACTGGATTCCTCAACCACCTCCAACACCATCAACCATCAGGTGCTTATCAAAAGATTGCCCACTTCGTCCCACATCAGAAACACTGCTCTGTCATGAGTTCAACAAATTCCTCAAAGCTTCTCTCATCAAGTCAGACTGGGTATATTCCTGGCAAGTATTGCCAATATTAAATGTGGTGTTGCCAGGGGAGATTTCTTTGTCATCCATGGGATTAATTGTCTCCATGGAGCCTTGATGTCATCTTAGATATCTCCACAGCTTGTCTCATTGGCTTAGTCTGCTATTAGATACAGAATTAATTGTCCTCTCTCAGTGCTGAAAAACAGAAATCCTGATCCTAAGCCCTGTCATGCTGCTCCTAAGCTCTGTCTTTTCTACCCATTCCCTTTATCTTGGCCTGACTCATTAAAAATCATTAGACTCTACTTCAATACCTTGTAACTTGGAAGTCCTTTTTAATAGTGAGCTATAATTTATTATTAAAATGAAGTCTCAAAACTGAGTTCTATATTTTTTATTTGCTAAAAGGGATTCTTTCATTGCTCCACTCCTCTAAGAAATTAAATCCAACTCTTGCACAGGTCTTGTCCCACCTGGTTCCCTTTAATAGCTTGTACAATGGCCTCCCCTAGGTATCTCCTTCAAAGCTCCAGTAAGTTCAAATCTGTGCAGCCTTCATATTTTGCTTGAAATAAAAGCTCCACACCCCTCCAGTACTTAAATATTTACATTAGAATCCTGTCAAAGACAAAGCAACCTTCAAAATCTTGTGCCGAGTACCTTAAGGAAAGCCAAAGCCAATCTCCAAACTATCTCAGAAAACTGTTCATTCCTGCCTACCAACTACAAGCCTCATGGGTGCCAACTGTTGTCTTTTAGTCACCCACTCTATTAGATACAAATAAATAGTGATTGAATTTCTTAATATATTGAGCTCATCCCTAAGGAATGCCTTGCAATACATCTAAGAATTGAGGTAGGACATTGTCAAGTTCAGGAAATGTTGTAGTACTCACCTATACTCCTGAGCATTAGCATTTTCCAATTCCTTTTAACCCCTTCCCTGCTCATGACGGAACCGTTCCGTCATGAGCCACGGTTGCCGTGTGCTCATGACGGAACGGTTCCGTCATGACAATCCTGTCGGCGGCCGCTCCGCCTGCGCGGCGGTGTTTCCCCGCCTGTGCGGGGCGACAACGCAAATGGGCGGAGTCATGACGGAACCGTTCCGTCATGAGCACAGCTCAACTGTGGCTCATGACGGAGCGGCTCCGTCATGAGCACAGGCCCGCCGCGCTGCCCCCCTGCCCCCCCCAGCACTGCAGCGGAATGTCCGCAGCAGCGAAGGGGTTAAGTCATTCCTTTCCAGTTGGTTGCTATTAGTCCTAACTGGTCAGCAGCATGTCTTCTCCACTGTCTAGGTTTCTATTCATTATGGCTCTGTCATCTTTTGACATATATTGTAATTGTAATTGTACTTATATATCACTTACTACTCCTGGCAAGGCGTAGAAGCACTTTTCAGCTAGTTGCATGCTAGAGGAGTAGTGCTGGGTTAGTATAGGGAAATATGAGATAAGTCGAGCTGTGGACATGTGAGTGTTAATTGTATTGAATAGGATAGTGGAAGGATAGAAGAGGGAAGTGACTACAAGATCATAGTGGTAGGATCAGGCTTGTGATGAGTAAAAGGAGAGATGGAGGAGGGACCAGTCTCTATAAAGGGATTAGGTAAATCATAGTAGTAGAATGAGGCTTTAGATACATGAGGGATGACTTTAGAAAGGGTTGCTTGGGAGATCATAATAGTAAAATAAGGGTTCAGGTGAGCCAAGGAGGGATAGAGGGGGGGAAGAGTCTAGAAAGGGTTATTTTGGAGATCATAGTAGTAGAATGAGGTTTGGGATGAATCAGAGTGTGGGGGTAGCGGATATATTGAGAGAGGTATAGGGTGAGGTAGTAGCGCATTGGAGAGAGTCAAGGTTTTTTTCTCTTCTAAAGTAGGAGCAAAGTAATACATTTATAGATTCATAACTGCATAGAAAGGGTATATATATATATATATATATATATATGTTTTTCTCCTTCTTCTACAGTAGGCCTAGAGTAACACACATATAGATACATAACTACATAGAAAGGGTATATACATATCAGGAAAATAATATATTGAGATTTAAAGTATTGTACAATCTTAGACTTTCAAGTGTAGCTGTACCTGAAGCAAATATGTGTATTTATTTTATTTTTTCTTTCACATGTTTATTCTTTCCACAAAATGTCAATAGTGAAGCACTTGTTGTTAAAATATTTATGATAATATTGACATATTGTGACAGATAAATAAAAACAGAGAATCATAAGCATCTAATCAAATAACATATAAATATTATGCAGTGACATAAACATATTAAGCAAATGCTGTACATTAAGTTTGAGTAGTGTGGTTATGTAGGAAAGAGCCAACTCTTAAGTAGTCTTCTGAAGGTAAGATATTTATCTGTGGATTTTGTGTTTGGGGGTAATGAATTCCATAGGTTGACGGCTTGAACAGGGAAGGGGAAGGATGTAACATCTATGTGTTTTTTCATGTATGGTGGGGTTTTGAGGCGAGGTGCCAATCTTGAGCAGATGTTCCTTTGTTGAATGCATTTAGGGATTTTATGCCTAATGAAAAGTGGTTCTGTTCCATGTTTTGCTTTCGGGGTGATACAAAGCAGCTTAACTGTGGATCTTCTAGCAACCGGTAACCAATGTAGAGCCCTCAAGGCAGGGGAGATGTGGACTTGTGGATTTACATGAATGATTAGTCTGACAGCAGAGTTCTGAATCCGTTGCAGTCTTTTCATCGTTGCTAAGATGAACCGTGATAGAACCCATTGGCTTAATCAAGTTTAGACAGTGCAAGAGAGATAGTAGCCTGGACCTTGTGTGTAAATCTCAGATGGGGGAAGATGCACTGCAGAGTACTCATGGTAATAAAGCTTGATTGTGCTAATTTGTCCACGGGGGCATTCATTGATAACTTGGAGTCCATGCTAGTTTCAAGGTTTTTTACTTCCTTAGATACTTTAGGAGGTGTTTCCAGATCGTCATGCCAGGCGCAGATTGAGTCATAATTTTTCCACTCACCACATGTGTGAATTTTCATTTGGGAAGCATTCAATTTGAGATGACTCAAAGTCATCCACTGATCAATGGCTCTGAGGCAACTGAAGATTTGGGAGTTTCAAACATTTTTGTGGCTTTACAGTTTAAGGAGTATTTGTTTGTCACCCGCATTGTTATAGCATGTGAGGGAAAATTAATTGATCATTGCTGGTAATGACTTCATGTAAATGTTGAAAACCATGGTTGAGATGATGAACCTTGAGGGACCACTGCTTTTGTGAAGTACGGTTTGGATGAGAAAGGGGGGAAATGGATGACATTTGTTCTGTTTTGAATGTAGGATATGATCCAGTCGAGAGCAGTCTCCCCTATGCCAGCTTCATAGAGTCTTTGTATTAGAGTGTAATGGTCAACTGTGTTGAAGGCAGCTGAGAGGTCCAAGAGAAGTAGTGCATCAACCCTGTTCTGGTCTACTGTGTTTTTAAGGTCATCCCAGATGTCAATGAGGGCAGATTCTACACCTCTTCCTGGGCAGAATCCTGTTTGGTAGTTTGAAAGCATGGCGTTATCTTCAATGAATTGTGACATCTGGGCGAATGCTGCTCTTTCTATCAGTTTGCCAAGGAAAGGCCCATTAGTAATTAGTCTGTAGTAGATGTGGGTCCAGGTTAGTTGTCTTTAATAATAGGCACATGTATGCCTTTTTAGATCTTCGGGAAAGATTCCCATAGTTAAAGAATTATTGATGATTCTTCCTACTGGTGTGGCAGCCGAGGTAGTTAAAAGACTGTTCTTGAAGATTTGTGGTGGGCAAGGGTCAGAAGGGCAGCCAGCTGGCCTGCTTGCCATGACCATATCCATAAATTCATGTTGTGATATTTGTTTTTTAGGAATGCAGAGGCTAGGTTAGCCTACTCTTGGAGGGTATATTTAAATCGGAGTCCAACATGTCTGCTTTGTTTATGTAATGATCTGCCAGTTTGTTAGTGAATTCTTGAGCAATGGGATGAGTTTCTTCTGTGCATTTCTGTTTATGAAATTCAGTTAGAATTTTTTTTAATTCATTCTTTATTTGCACATTTAGTATTTTGAATTCTTTCCGAATAGTACCTTTTTTTTTTTAGCTTTTTTGATTGTTGACTTGTATATTCTGTTAAATTTGCATAGGTGAAGTTTGTCTTGATTGCTGTTTATTTTGAACCGGATGTGTTGAAGATTTATAATTTGTTGTTTTATCTTTTTCATTTCTGTATCCTCCAAAGTACTTGTTTTCTTTTGTCCTGTTTTGTTGATCTTAGTGGTAGTAAGATATCAAAAGCTTTCAGTAGCCATTCATAAAGATTTTGAAAAGAACGTAATATGTCTAAATCTGTGTTGGATGTTAGTTGTGTTTTCAAGTATTAAAATTTGAGTGTGTTCAACGGTTGATAGGAGGATGCATGTAAGTTGTAGGTGTGTTGATTTGTGGTGTTTTATGTTGGAAAGCTTCTAAATGTTGATCTAATTGTTTGAAAGGTAACTAGTTCTGGATTTTCAAAAATGACATCAAGGATGTGTCCAGTGATGTGTGTGGAATTGTGTATGATCTGATCTAATTTTAGTGTGACTAGGCCAGTGATGATAGTTTTTGGATGGGGCATATTTGGTTTGTCAAACCATATGTTAAGGGCACCAAGAATGCAAAGGTTGGAGTATAGTGTTATAAGGTTTGTAACTGTATCCAGAAACGTGTCCGGGAATGTTGCATTGCTAGGTGGCAGTCTGTAGAGGAGGAGGAAGTTACAGGAGGAAGTTGGTGTAGGGTTGCATAGGGTGATGAGGGCCTCACAACCTTGTATGGAAATGTCGTCAGCTTTGGTAACATTTATTGTTTGCTTGAATATAACAGCAAGTCCACCTCATATTTTGCCTATATGATTTTGTGTAATATTTTGATAGCCTGGAGGATCGGTTTCATGCAACACTGGAGCCATCAACTCCCAACCATGATTCAGTTATGAAGAGTAAGTCAGGTTGTGTGTCATTGAGTAGGTGGTAGATGTGGTGCTTGTTTTTAGAGAGTGAATGAACATTTATTAGTAAGCAGTTTAGAGATTGTGTTTTGTTGGTGGTGTGACTTTGTTGTCTAGAAGAGTGAACAGTATTTTGTGAACTTGTACCAGGTGTGTCATTAGTACTGGTATTAACTGTATGAGGGTCACAATAGTGTTGTTTTTCTATATCGTAATCTACATCCAGCAGGCTTAGAAGGCACTTTGTTGGGTCTGCATGTGTAGGTGGTGGAGATGGAGGTTGAGAGTGATTTGGTGAGCTATGTTATTTTCGTAGAGTAGCCTTGTTGTGTGATAGACATGGAGATGCAAAGTTGTAAAGAGTGGCATGTTCTTTGTTTTGTTTACGTCTCTTTAGGGGGAGGGTGTATGGGTTAGGGGTGCTGGTGGAGCATGCAAGTCATGTTTTAAGGCTCTAAATTGGGCAATGAATGAGAGGCAAGTGAATGAAAGTTGTGTTCAAGTATTTATGGTAGGTGTTGGTGAATATAGAGAAATTGGGAGTAAAGATGGTTTAGGATTTGTATTATTTGTGTGGTCATGAGGGTGAGTGCAGGTGTGTGTTTTTAATTTGTTACGGAATGCATTATGAATGGGTGTGTATGTGAGATTTTATTCTGCTGGTGTGTGTGTTATGTTTTGTTTGGCATCCCTCATCCATACTAGAGGGACTCCCTGGTCCACAAAGTTCTGCTCGACACTTTCTTGCTACCTACATTTCTTTATATGTTCACACACATCACTCTGAGGCCTCTGGTGGGTGGTTAGTAGAATTTTATAAAAACTCCAAATACAAAAGATAAATTAATATAAAAAATCATGATTAGACTAACTGGAATTCAATAACATATGCAGTTCTGATATGGTGTTTTGCAGCCTACCAACATTGCTGATTTACACAGGTGCATAACAAAAGGTTATTACTAAGGTTCTCATTGTGAGTGGCAGACTTTTGCAAGGAATTATAAAAGAAAACATGACTAATGAGGCAGCAGAGTTAATTTGAGATAGGTTTAGAGCCATTTCACAATCAGATGAAATCTTGGACTCAGAGTGGTCGAGCATGTTTTGAAACGAGATTTAAAATAAGTTAGAGCAAGTAACCAAGCTTGTGGGTATTTTTTTTTTTTGTCCTCATTACACCATGGTTACTGCAATCTGGGCCGGTTCGGGAAAAAAAACTAGGCACCCTCGATCCTACTATGGTCCAAGCAGTTACGTACGGCACCTACCACGGCACCCAACTGTCCTTCTTGAAAGAACGCGGGGGAAAGTGGCATAACCTACTAACCACCCCAATCCATGGCTTGATGTAATCATTGGACTCAATTTCCAAATTAAGTTTCCAAATTTGTTATCGATAGTTACTTTTCAGTCCAGCCACTTCAGAAAGGGCTCCCACATCTCAGCGGTAGTACTTTTATCACTTTTAATTTCAAGTTTACATGTCCATTTAATCACATTCAACCAAGTTGTTACATTGGGGGGTAGAGGGTCTAGCCAATATTTACAAATTTCCCTTCTAGCCAGAAGGATTACGTAAAACAGTAAACCCCTCTCTTTAAATCTTAGGGCCTGTTGGGATACATAGTCCACTCCTAAGAGTACCAGGGTTTCTGTTAAGGTTATATTTTCTACTAGGATATCCCTTATATTGTTTTCCACTGAGCTCCAGTAGTCCTTCAACCCTGGGCATGTAAAATAGACATGTAGGTAATTTGCCTTGAGATAGTTACACCTTTTACATTTTGGCACCGGCTGTTGTACACATTTTGATAGTCTATATGGTGTCCAATATAGCCTATGGATAACAAAGAAGTGGTGTCTTTTAAGATTGGCTGGAGTGACAATGTCATATAGTAGTTTAACTGAGTCATACCATAGAGCCTTCATACTTCCCTCCTGCAACACCCCTGTCCAGACCTCAGATGGATCTAGTTTTTTCGCCTACTCCACCTCCAGAAAATGTCTGTACCATATTGCTACTTCTTTAGCTTTATGTGAGGGGTCCTGTATTAAAGTCTCAAAATCCCAGTTGCCTCCGACTTAATTTCCTACCATCATGGCCCAAGAGGTGTGTGGTAAATTTAAATTACCTAGACTTAATTTATGCGGTAAAATACAATACGAATAACTCAGTAAAAATAAGAGGCAGAATCCGTGGTATTCGAGGGTATAATAGGGAATTTATTCCTTACAAAGGAATGATGGTTCGAACCAGGCAATCGATTTCCGTCACCACGAAGGTTCAGGAAGGGATCAGCAATACATTATTGACAGGTTATAGCATATATAGTAATGCATTACAGTAGAGACAGATGCAGGAGGCGTAACAGCTGATAAGAATACACATACGTAATAGAAAAGGCGTTACAATAGGCGTGCATAGAGGCGTATACTAAAAACGTCATTATGATGATGACACAAGTGGGTGGATCCATAAGAGAATCCTGCAAAGTCAGCAAAAAATATATGGCAGAGATGCGCGCGCAGCCGCATGACGTGTGATTGACGTGTAACTAGAGGGTGAAGGGAACTTGACATTTAGCCCTACATGAGGAGACAGAAGTCTGGGGTGTCAGGACAACCTAGTCCTAAATCATATCTAATATCTTGTGTTTAAGGAACTATATTATCTGGAAGGAAAGGTCTTCTCGGACAGATCCTATTCTATACTGACTGCTAGTGCGTGTACAAGCGTCTAAGTGTCTACATGAGATGCGAGGGGGCTTGGGCCTACCATGGTAACGAAAGGCATGAATTACTTGCACGGAGACAGTAAGGCCGGGCCCTTTGCTCTGCAGCTGGAGGGATGTTTACCTAAACTACTAGACAAGAATGCATTTCTTGAGGAGCGGAACAGATAACTTGAAGGCTGAATACAGTTTTGGCAGGCAACAGGCCGGGCTAGGCACCGTCAGCCGCGCAGGAAGTAAGACAAAGTTCATGGATACAGATACAGGTCCAGGCTGGAGCATTCAGAGGCAGAAGCAAGAAAAAGCTTGATGGCAGAATTCAGGGCCTACCTTGCCAGAGCTGGAAAACGTGAAAAGTATACCATATAAAGACGGTGGCAAGGCATACTTAGGAACGGAATATCTGGCCCATTCATGGCAGATATGAAAGAGGACATATTAACGTTGGACACAATTGTATTTGCGTCTTCATAGCTTGAAGTGGAGGGAACATACATGTACTTGTAACATGTACATGGAGCCGTTGGGGTCTAGATAGGGGACACAATTGACCATAAAAATTCATATTTCCTCATTCCCTCCTTGTCCCCTACGGACCCTCATGAAATATCGATCTTCAGGAATCCATCAATCTGTTCATGTAACATCATTTGCTCTTCTTTCTTCTTCCGGGATCTTGAACGAAAACTTGAACGTGGAATACACGATGTGGCACACAGGCCGCAAATCGCTGGTCCACATTGTAGACATAGGCAGCAACTGAATACTATGAGAAGGCCAATACCTAGGAAGGATAGGACTTTCCATTAAGGGTGGGCGTAGTGGGCGTAGTGGGGCTACGTGAAGCAGCACGTAGTGTGCCCAAATCTACGCACACTACGCGCTTCGCGTAGCCCCACTACGTGCCACCCACCTCCCGCCCGCCCTTCTTTTAAATAATATAAGCATTGAAAAATAAATTAAAATAAGTCGACTTACCCGTAAGCGCGGCGTCTCCGGGGCTCCCTCTTTCTGTTTCTAATTTCTTCTGGCAAATGCGCATGCGCGGACGCCCATGCATGCGCATTTCTCGCGAGAAATGCGCATGCGCGGGTGACCGCGCATGCGCATTTGCCAGAAGAAATTAGAAACAGAAAGAAGGAGCCCCGGAGACGCCGCGCTTACGGGTAAGTCGACTTATTTTAATTTATTTTTCAATGCTTATATTATTTAAAAGAAGGGCGGGCGGGAGGTGGGTGGCGGGTGGCAAGCAGCTACGCTTCACCCTCGGCGTGTGCGTAGCGCTGCCCTGCTTCACCTACTTCGGAAAGTGCAAAGCAGGCAGCGCTACGTACACTACGTGGGCGAAGCGTAGTGCTACGCCCGGGGTTACTTTCCATCCCCAGGCTCACAACATGCTCCAGAACCAACCGGACCATGTCCAGGTGCCTGCATTCTGATGTATCTGGTTTGCAATCTTGTGAAGACGAGTTATGGCTTTATATACGGATGGCGCGTTTTCTGGGATGAAAACACAGCAACTTGATCCGATGACCCTACAAGCTCCGCCCCTATCTGCTAGGATGACGTCAAGGACAAGACGATTTTGGAGAACAACAATCCGCATCGCAGACTGCTCCTCTGTTAAGTTGCCTAGGACAGAGGTAGTTTCATTCACTACTGCTTCAAGGGTTCTGGTTAATCTACGTATCAGTTTACTGTTTGAGACAACACCTATGTAAGGAAAGAGACCTTTATTGAAGTCTGTATATTGTTCCCATGCTGTTTCGGTGTAGTCAACAATCGGGATATCTCTCTGGGGTCTATGGTGTACTAGATTGGTATTTCTATGATAATCAGGAGGGGCTAGGAAAACAGGTGGCAGAAGGAATGCAATGCAACAGGTACCATCCCAATCTAGGGGTAGGCGTATATATGCGGTGTGACCACAGATGAAGTAGGAATGACGGGAAGCTCTAAATGTAGACTTGCCTTTATCACTGAATTCGATCACAGTAGTACATTTACTATTACCCAGGTGTACTGAACCATTCTTTCTTACACATAATTCACCTTTGACTGGTAATACGGACATAGCAGGCAAGACTAGTGTAGCTTCAGATTCAACATTTAGAATCATGAGGTTAAGTGTAAAATTACCTAATCCATATACTTCATTTTCTAGGTCAGTTCCTGTTCTTTTGGGAAGTCCCTCCTTGTTAGGATAACAGGCTTTAAGCAAAACTAAGTTCAGGTTTCCCCATACCCAGTTGCTCTGGTAAACTACGGTGTTTGAATCTAAAGAGTTAATCAAACTAAACCATGCTCCACAGGAACCATTGTGTGTGAACGGATACGGAAAGAGAGGCAGAACTCCTTTGTATTTCTGATAGGGAGGGAGTCGGCCACATATCCAACAATTTGTAGCGTTGCTGGTCTGATGGAAATGGTGTAACATACTAATGAATGTGTTGTTGCGCAGCGCAAATCTATAGGACAACTCATGTGGAGGTAGTTCACTAAAAGAATGTTCGGCAGTAACATTATAAGCACGCTTGAAAATAGGATAGTACATGTGTAACAGTATACTTGCAGTAATAATAAAAAGACTTAGAAAAAACATAATCAACAATGTCACTATACAGTGACTATGAAGTGATTTACAGTATGCATCTTTCTTGAGCTGTTTCTGTCTATTTCTCTCTCTCATTCGGTCTAGAGGATACATGTCAAAGACTTAATTCAACCGATTCACCTTGGAGAGGACTTAAACAATCGAATTGTCTGACTTGCTAGACCTTAGTTTCAGTTTGTAGTTTTGAGATTCGGTCTTTTCAACCAGGGGGAGTTTTGAATCAGTCTCTGGAAGGGGGCAGGGCTGAGAGTTCAGATCGGATGGTAGTCCATGAAATTTCTTGATATGACTCGAGTGTAACCAACCCTTGCGACCCTCGACCTTCACTGCTGTCCTCGTCGTTAGAAGAACCAGCTTTGGTTGTTGCCAACGAGGCTCCAACGGGCTTCTCCTGTCGAAGTTTCTGACGAAAACTAGGTCCCCCGGAACCACTTCATGGGGCTTTACCTCGGTGTTGTCGGGAAAGGCTGCAGCTACCTGTGAACGGCAAGATTGTAGTGCAGACATCAAGGAAGCAAGGTAATCTGTCAGCATATTACAATCAACATCAGTTATTTTACGAGGTATAGGCGTCCCCCACATATTTGGTGGCCTACCGAAGACCACCTCGTACGGGGATAGCCCTGTGCGAGAATGGGCTACCATTCTTATGTAAAATAGTGCAACCGGTAAGGCTACTATCCAGTCGACACCTTTCTCTCTACAGATTTTAGAAAGTCGTATTTTCAGGGTCTGATTATGACGTTCCACGAGACCTGCTGCCTCGGGATGTCGGACACAGTGGAATTTCCATTGATAGCCTAACAAGAGTGAAATGTGTTTCATTAGCTCGGATGAGAACGGCTGGCCATTATCTGAGTACACGATACGGGGCAAACCATACCGTGGGAAGAATTCACGAACTAATTGTTTGGCAGTAGTCGGGGCAGTGTAATCTGAGACGGGATACGCCTCTGTCCAACGGGAAAGAGCGCATACAACTACGAGGACATATTTGAATCCTCGACATCGTTCCATCTGGATATAATCCATCTGGAGGACTTCAAAAGGGTGGTCGGGAGGTTGGAATCCACCCTGCTCTACAGGTACGCCTTTACCTGGATTGAACTGGCAACAAATCATACAAGTTCGGACTTTCTGTTTGGCTGCAGCTCGTAAGTGTTTGTTGAACCAAATGTGTTGAATACTGTCTAACATGGCTTTTTCTCCTAGATGTGCTGGACTATGTATTGTGTTAATGATAACTTGAACCATTGAGTCGGGGAGAAACCATATAGATTTTCCCTTCGTCATCCATCCCTGATCTGTTTGGATCCCTCCTAATTCAGTCCATTTCTTTATTTCCTCTGGTGTAGCATGTGTCTGTATGTCAATTACATCAAGGGCGGGATCCTTAACTGTCATGCAGTGTGTCGGTGTCGGAACTATTGTCTTTGTCAAGTCAGTTGCATGAGTCTGATTCTGTGCTGTTTGCTTAGCTGTTCGGTCTGCTAGGTCGTTACCCTGGGAAATAATATCGGTGACTTTTGTATGAGCTTTACACTTCATGATAGATATTGAAGTAGGTAGATGTATTGCATCTAACAGGGCTTGAATGAGGGGGCCGTGTTGAATGTTGGCACCGTGAGAAGTCAAATAACCTCTCTCTCGCCAAAGGACTCCAAAGTCGTGTACGACTCCGAAAGGATAACGTGAATCTGTATATATGTTAACTTTTCTATTCTTGGCTTGAATACAGGCTTGTGTCAGAGCAATAAGTTCTGCTGCTTGAGCTGATAATGTGTCAATACAATTTGTTTCAATGACTTCGGTGTCTGTCGTGACTGCATAAGCGGCCACTAACTTTCCTGTACTTGTTCTCATACATGAACCGTCTACATAAAGTGTCAGGTCTGGATCTGGTAGTGGGACATCTGTCAAGTCTTGTCTGGGTTTCGTCGTAATAGTAATGACTTCAATACAATCATGTGCCAGTGGGTCTGTTCCACTTAATGGCAAAAGTGTGGCAGGATTTAATGTACTACAACGTCTGATGTCTATGTGTGGCTGAAACAATGTGAGTTCGTAACCTGTCAGTCGTGCTATAGTCAAGTGCTGTGTTTGTGTCCGGTTCAAGAGAACCTCTACTGCGTGTGGTACTTGTACTGTCAATTGATGTCCTAATACTATGGAATCGCTTTGTCTGATCGCTAAAGCTGTCGCTGCGACTGATTTCAGACACGCAGGAAGAGCCTGAGCTACGGGATCTAACGTGCTAGAAAAGTAAGCACATGGCTTGTGTGATCCTGCTTGTTCCTGCGTGAGTACTGACAAGGCAGTACCTTCACGTTCTGTAACAAAGAGTGTAAAAGGCTTACTGTAACATGGTGTCGCTAAAACAGGTGCTTGGCATAAAGCTTTCTTTAAGTCTTCAAAAGCTTGTGTATGTTCTGGAGTCCAAGGGAGGACAGTTGATGTCGCTGCCTCCTGGGTTGTCAACTGAATGAGAGGTTTTGCCAAAAATGCATATTGGGGAATCCACTGCCTACAGTATGAAGTATGAAGTGAGGCCTATGAAGGCCCGTACCTCCTTTTGTGTCTTGGGTGGTGGCATGTTTACAATTAACTGGATGCGGTCAGGTGTGAGCTGTCTCCCCCATTTGGACAGCAAGTGCCCTAGGTACACAACTTGCTGGGCACAAAATTGCAGCTTTGAAGGGGACACCTTGTGCCCCTTGTCGGCTAGGAAATGTAAAACCGTCAGTGATGCTTTTTCACATTCGGGTTCGCTTCGGGCGGTGATCAGCAGATCATCGACATACTGAAGCAGTGCAGTGTTAACAGGCATGTGGATACTGTCAAGTTGTCTTTTCAGTGCTTGGCTGTAGATGCTAGGACTTTCTGTAAATCCTTGAGGTGCGCGTGCGAATTTAAAACTTCGTCCATTTAAACTGAATCCGAACAAATATTGGCTTTCCGGATCGATAGGGACGCTAAAGAAGGCGTTCTTTAGGTCAATTACAGTAAAGAACGTTGCCTCTGAATCAATAGCTGTCAGTAATGAAGAGATATCTGGGACCACGGGATATTGTGGTACAATGCATTTATTCAATTCTCGCAGATCAATAACTAATCGATATACTGGGGGTGCTTTTGGATCAGTTTGTTTAAGAATCGGAATGATCGGAGAATTACATACATTGGAGTCGGTTTCTACAACCACTCCTTGTGCAATGAGCTCGTCAATGATTTGCAGTAAAGCCACTACAGCATCTGGCGGTAACTTGTATTGTCGCATTCGTGGTAGTACCACTCCTGTTTTGAGCGTAACTCGATATGGTGTAATGTGCATACAACCTACATCAGTGGGGCCTTGTGCCCATAAGTGTGCAGGTAGATTCTGTAACCAATGATCCATGTCTCTAGACACGTAGTGACCTTTAAAGTCACGCAAAAATAGTCATACTCCGTCCGGAGAACAACATATTATAGCTCCTAGGGCTTTCAATGTTTTTATACCTAACAGGTTTTCTGGGCATGATTTCGTAAGCAATAGATCTGTAGTCCGTGTCAATGGACCGACTGTAAATGCAAGTGGTTGCGATACTTCGTTAATAGTAGGCTTTCCTGAAAAACCAAGGGAAATATTTTGTGAGCCTGAGAGGGGTGCCCCTGGGACTTCATCGTGACTTATAGTTGTTCTGCTTGCCCCTGTATCAAGTAGAAACTTTCTGTCTTTCCCTAATACTTGACTCTGTACATAAGGACCCTCTTGATCTACAGGAACCTCAATAAGGGGTAAGCCAACTTCCCTCTCTAGGCTATTTCATGTGTAACGCTGATACTCTGGGTAGTCATTTTGTGCATACTGGTACATCTGCTGTGTCGTGTTCTGTGTTGCAGCAATAGGCTGTGGCTGTTGTTGTGGAACCACTACGGTCTGTTGTGGAACCGGCATAGGCTGTGCATGTTGAGGTGCTTGTTGTTGGATCTGATCCTGTCTAGGCGGACGTGGTCTCTCCTTAGTTTTACCCGTGGAGATATTATGTTTTAGAACTGCACAATCGTTTATATAATGACCTGGCTGTTTACAATAGTTGCATGTCCCTTTAACGGGAACCGCTGAGTTACTGGACTGTGTCGCACCCTTTTTATGACCGTCAGCTGGAACTGACTGAGCGACAAGCATTTGTTCGTGTTCTTGTTCTTCTCTAATTCTATTCTGGTGATACTGTAACATTTGTAACATTTGTGAAGGAGTGTTAGCTTGCCAAGTGCTCTCAACTTTCAATACTCTGTTTTTAACCTGTGGCAGGGAATTCTCGACTAGTTTTGTTACAAAAAGGTGTGGATATGACTCACTATTTGCTTTCAGGCCGCTATTAATACCAAAACATTTTTCAAATCGGGAATAAAAATCACTAGTGTCTTCATCGGGTTTCTGTTTACAAGCTGAGATTGCTCCCCAATCTTCCTTTTTCGTAGTTAATAAACGTGGCAACACTTGCACTAATAATCCTGGCAATGCTTTTGTTTTGTCCCCAAGCCCTACGCCTGCAGTTCTGCTATTTTCTTCCGTTTCTAATGCGGTCCAATCAATCTTTTGGTCTCCCACCTCCCATTCTTTTTCCTTGAGTTTCTCATAAATACCGGCAGGCAATAATACTTTCAATATTTTCATAATGTCAGGATAGGTATAATCACCCATGAGTAACATGTCCTTTAGTTCACGGTGAAAGCCTGCTGGATCTTTGTCATGGCTGGGCACTAATTTTTTCATTTCCAATAGTTCTATTTTGGTTATGGGCGTGTACACAAACACGCGTCTAAACGTATTGTCATCATTTCTTACTGGGTGTACTTCGCGTAAGGGATTCTGTCTGTCTATGTAATAAGTTTTTCTCTCCATGGAAGGAGCTGGATCATGTTCTGGACACAAAAAGGCACTATATCTATGTCTGTATTCTAGGATTACTTTAATTAGATCGGTACCTAGACCTCTCCATTTATTCATGAGCAGTTCTATCAATATATCAGGTAGGGGACCAGGATCGGAGTGTTGACCTTTATATAATATAAGGAGATGTTGTATCATGTATATACTAGCTAAACGCTGTTCGTCTGGGGCGAGATTCAGAAACGTGTGTGCTAGCGCATCATCACTGTATTTTTCAGAGCTATCAGCCCATTGTACTGCTGACCTGGCTAATTCTTGTTCATCCATAGAATCGAGCACATGGTACCCCCTTCGTTCTCGAAGTAATTTATCAGTAGCCTGGAATAAGTGTTCAGGGGTCCTTGGATTTGTGATAACTGTTTGAAAAATTCTGTTACATTCTGGACGTATCGGACGCATTGTTTTATTAAAAGATCTTCCTTTTCCTACATAAGCTATCATTTGTTTAGCTGGTAATTCATATTGTCGTGTGTTCGTTTCTGACTGTTCCTCCTCCTCTTCCTCTGATTCAGTTTTATCTGCATCTACTCTGCTTTCATGTATTCGTTCTACTTCTTTTCTGATCCTTCGGCACATGGCTTCTATACACTTCTGTTTATCATGTCTCCCGTCTGTTATATTCTGACCCCATTTGGTAAGTGCTTGCATTTCCTCCGAATCTACCTCAGGCCTATCTCTGTTTCTGATCAAGCAGTTTATAAAAAAGCGTAACAATAATTTTTGTATGTCTACTTTCTGGTATTCCATGGCTTCGGCAATACTTTCAGGACCTTGCCCTGTTTGGATAAAGCGATATATTTTGTCTAGATGTTCAACCATTCCTGGTAACGTCATTAAATATTTTGCAGCTCGTCGCAAACGTACTGAAGACAGCAACATTCTGTCGTCTTTTCCTGGCACTGGATCATATCTACAATCGGAAAGAGGCTAGTTTAATATATTGTCTGATATTCTTTGGGGTGTACGTTGGTATGCTAAATCCCTATAAGTCAATCTAGTTGCTGGCGGTGGCATGGAAAAACCTCCTGTCGCACCTCCTGAGGTGCCAAGTCCAAAAGGATTTGTTGGGTGTAGGGTAGAGAGTGTGGGTGCAGGAAGGACTGTGGAAACAGATGGAATGGTTAGAACTTGAGTAGGAGTTTGTTGCTGCGGAGGTGGGTGCAGCTGATTTTGGGGCTGAGCGTCGTTAACGGGTGGTGTGCGTGGCTGCGCACCATTTGATTCGGGGGCTGCATCGTCTAAATAGGAAGAAAGGAAAATGTCTTTTGCGGTCTTGGGATGTACTTTAATCGGGAGTAACGGAGGTGGCAGATCTTTTGGTACCTCCAAGGTGGCCTTAGGCAAACCCTCGGCCAGAAGAGGATACATACCATTCATAAGAGTGTTTCGTTGTCTGTCTATTTGTTCTGTTTTTACTCGGGTACCTTCGTCAATTAATATGTTTTCTCGGGCCTTTTCTGAATCTTCCCTACTTTTCTCTTCCTTTCTGAGCGCTTTCTCTGTGCGCCTATGCGATTCTTTACGCCATAATTCAATGGCATCTTTCTGTGACTGTCTGGCTTTCTTTTTCCATAATGCTTCTTCTACTCTCATGAGGCAATCTGCATCCCATGTTCCAGCAGCGGGCCATCTCTGACTCTCTGCTAAGTCCTTGGTGTAGTCCACCCATAGATCAAGATATAATACGGCATCTAGGCCATGTTTATGGTACATAAAGTACCCTGGAGTGTCCCTAGGTGGGATGGGAACAGCTTCCTCGAGTATCCCTTTTCTAGTTTTTATCTGTCTTAATTTTGAAAATAACGGCATCTTGAACCTTGTTACTTAATTCTTACTCGGTCTTGAACACAATAATTACAATAAACACAATAATGAAGATCGAACAATCACTCATACCACGACATTTAAAACATATCAAAACATTTTAGAACGAACAATAATAATTAGAATAAAACTAGTTAACTGCATAATGCTAAATATACTGTATGTACTGCTAAACAGCACAGATACACTGCTAACACAGTGCAGACCAGGTCTGTATACCCAGACCCGTCTTGACCGGCACAAACCAATGTGCACGTCTAGATGCGTCCCCAGCAACGGTACTCACCGGGAAGCACGGAACGGAAGGCCTCGGAAGTCTGGACTGGACTAGACCAAACTGGACTGGACTCGACTCGTGACTTAGATACTTCGGAACTTCGGAATCTGGTGGGCCTCTGTATACCTCGGATCTTGCTCTCTCAGCTAGGCTCTGGTCGGGATTCTCCGCACTCCTCACCGCCTCGTCTGGGTGTTGATCGCAGCCTCAGTCGCCCCCGTTGGCCTGAGGGAGATACAGGAAATCCTGCGGGTACGCGTAATTGTCCGTCCGGCTGTGGCAGGAGACCGGGTCTGCAACGCACCTCCGGCGCGTGGGGTGTGAGAGGTGTCCCTATTCGGGCGCCAATTATGTGGTAAATTTAAATTACCTAGACTTAATTTATGCGGTAAAATACAATACGAATAACTCAGTAAAAATAAGAGGCAGAATCCGTGGTATTCGAGGGTATAATAGGGAATTTATTCCTTACAAAGGAATGATGGTTCGAACCAGGCAATCGAGTTCCGTCACCACGAAGGTTCAGGAAGGGATCAGCAATACATTATTGACAGGTTATAGCATATATAGTAATGCATTACAGTAGAGACAGATGCAGGAGGCGTAACAGCTGATAAGAATACACATACGTAATAGAAAAGGCGTTACAATAGGCGTGCATAGAGGCGTATACTAAAAACGTCATTATGATGATGACACAAGTGGGTGGATCCATAAGAGAATCCTGCAAAGTCAGCAAAAAATATATGGCAGAGATGCGCGCGCAGCCGCATGACGTGTGATTGACGTGTAACTAGAGGGTGAAGGGAACTTGACATTTAGCCCTACATGAGGAGACAGAAGTCTGGGGTGTCAGGACAACCTAGTCCTAAATCATATCTAATATCTTGTGTTTAAGGAACTATATTATCTGGAAGGAAAGGTCTTCTCGGACAGATCCTATTCTATACTGACTGCTAGTGCGTGTACAAGCGTCTAAGTGTCTACATGAGATGCAAGGGGGCTTGGGCCTACCATGGTAACGAAAGGCATGAATTACTTGCACGGAGACAGTAAGGCCGGGCCCTTTGCTCTGCAGCTGGAGGGATGTTTACCTAAGCTACTAGACAAGAATGCATTTCTTGAGGAGCGGAACAGATAACTTGAAGGCTGAATACAGTTTTGGCAGGCAACAGGCCGGGCTAGGCACCGTCAGCCGCGCAGGAAGTAAGACAAAGTTCATGGATACAGATACAGGTCCAGGCTGGAGCATTCAGAGGCAGAAGCAAGAAAAAGCTCGATGGCAGAATTCAGGGCCTACCTTGCCAGAGCTGGAAAACGTGAAAAGTATACCATATAAAGACGGTGGCAAGGCATACTTAGGAACGGAATATCTGGCCCATTCATGGCAGATATGAAAGAGGACATATTAACGTTGGACACAATTGTATTTGCGTCTTCATAGCTTGAAGTGGAGGGAACATACATGTACTTGTAACATGTACATGGAGCCGTTGGGGTCTAGATAGGGGACACAATTGACCATAAAAATTCATATTTCCTCAGGTGAGCTGTATGTACTTGAACTTTGAGATCCTGCTGCCCGTCTTAATGTACAAGACTTCCCATGGGACCAATGCGCCTTCTGATGTTAAGTCGCCCAATTGTATTTGAGGCATTCCGGTGCCCCCGGGGAGTTCCATACTGGAGCAAATAGCCAATCTTAAAAATTTGTTTCACTGCCAGCCATAGGCTTAAAGTTGCTTTCAGCACTTTCAATCTTACTTTCTTTTTAAAGAAAAGCTCCTTCGGCCAGCTTGTGAGTACTGAGAAAAATAACAATGGCCAACGACAGGCCAGATTATTGGGCCCACTCTTTGATTGTTACCATAAGAACATGTCCAATATAAGTAGAGAAGAACAATGCATCTTTCTCATCCTTGTTTTCTTTATAATTGAATTAGGCATACTGCCTCTATTGTAGACGTTTCAGTCCAGAGTCCTACTTCTTTAGTTCTTTTCTGTTTTAGAGAGTCAACGGTTCCCACCTACTAAACATGTATGAAAACAACTTGTTTTGTTTTTGTCAGTGGACAAATGGTTCCTGAAGTTCTAGGAAAGTTGCTTCATTTGCGACTGGGTACCCGGGCAGCCTTTTCCTGTCTCCCCTGGCGTTTGGAACTTTTTCCATTGTATGCTAGGATTTCTGTTCCTCGGATGCTCTGTGCATGAAGCCAGTGATTTCTGATATCTCTGCAGTCAGCTTGGCTGTCCAGGTCTGGGCTTGTTTGCCACAAGGTGAGACAGAGTGATGCCCCACTTCTTTTCAGGTTTCCAGACACCTCTGATGGGAAGTGGATGCTTAGGTGACTCCATGGCCCAGGATACTCCTATATGATTTTCCACCCATACCTGTGATTCACTGGGTCTTTCTCAAGGTCAGAATGTAGGGGACATTAGTTCTGAGTGTGTTTCCTTATTGGGCCAAGCAGGGGTTGGTTCCTACTGTTTCTGAGGATGGCAGAGGTTCCAGCTTGGATTCTGATTCTTGTTCCCAGTACTGTAGTATTCCAGGTGTGACTTTCTTTGTCCCAGCATGAGACAGGCAGTTTGGAAGGTATACGGCTAGTGTTACACTGTGCAACAGACCAGATGTTTTGCCACCTTTCATGGTGTTTGCATAATGGCATTCAGTTTTTGTCTCATCCTCTGTCTATTCTGAGATTTCTTTTGCATGGTTTCTGTGTGGGGTTAGCTGTAGCTATACACAGTAGTTTAGGAACTCTGTACTCTTTGGGGTGGTTTGGATGTCCTGGTTTCTTTTGTCCCTAAATAACTGAAGAGGTTCTTGATTCTTAATCCTCCCTGGAATGTGATTCTCCCCCTGGGATTTACTACATGTGTTATGGGACCTGCAGTACAATACCCTGTTTGAAGCCCTTGATATCATTCTGGTGATCTCCAGTGCTGTAAAGTGGCCCCTTGTATGTTCCACACCCGATTTGTCTATTCTGCCTGATACTTTGTTTTTTTTACCCAAACCCTTATTTGTTGCCCCTGCATTGTCTGCATTTCTCTTAGATAGGAGGTGATGCCCCCTGATTCGTGCTCTGGGTGCTTCTCTGCTTCTTTGGTTGGTCCAGATATATGTAATGCTGTTTTGTGCTCCATGAAGTGATGTGCTTCATAAATGCTTGTGAGGCCCTGTTTGATAATATTAGCTGCTCTGATCACTCCCTCATTGCCAAAGCCTATGAAATGAAGTGTGGTGGTTTTGCCCCCGGTGGTTCAGGGGTGCTCCACTAGAGGGTGGTAGTGTTCTGGGCTTCTGCATCTGGTGAATATTTGTAGGAAAGCCACCTGAGTCTTTTCTACGACATTCATTAATCATTACCATTTGCAGATTCCAAATAAGGTGGCGGCTTCAGTGGGTGGTGCCATTTTTGTCTATTTCTACTTCTTGAGTTCTTGCTTGTCCATGCCATTAAATGGTTTTCATGTGCTTATGAATAAATGCGTTTTTGGTACGTTTTGTGCACTTCATGCTGTGACCTATACTGCTGTATTGGGTGTACCACCACTGAGCTATAAAGAAAATGTAGATTAGTAAAATGCGGTGGTAATGATAGGATTTCATAAGGTATTCCTAAATATGCCTCATTGTGTGGCCTGCAGTTCCTAGATCCTTCGGAATCTTAGATTCTTAGGGACGTTGTCGTACGTCCATCTGACGTCATGGCAGCTCAGATGGCTGGAACTAGGGAGCGTCCAATGGAGAAAGTGAACAGAGAAGTTGACTTCTGGATGCAGATCAGGCTCTTCTGTGTCTATGATGGGGAAGAATACTTCATTAAATCATGAGTAAAATGAGGACGAGAAGACCTGCCGTAATGAGGAGTACTGCAAAGAAAGAGAGAGAGAGAGAGAGAGAGAGAGAGAGAGAGAGAGAGAGAGAGGGCAGGAAATGGCAAGGTTAGTAAAATGAAAGAAAGACGTTCATGACGATTTAGCAGAAGCTCACAAAATGTACTCCAGCCTCCAGGACAAGTTGCCTGGCTAGAAATGAAATATGCTGATGGGCTTAAAATACAAAACATTTTACAAAAAAAGATTAATGATTTAGTTCCAGGAGCTGACTCGTATTTGGCTAAGATTTTAACAATACGACAAGAAAGGAGTAATCCCAAGAGGGAGAGGAGAAGAAAACAGATGCATTAATTGACTGCTAACGGTTTTCACTGCTAATGACAAACAGTATTATTGACATTTGGGAATAATCACACTTGCCCCTTCAGCAATATTTTACTGCAAGTTATATCTGTGATAAATGCGAGTCCCCATGTCGTGGAGACAGACTGCACTGATACCAATGGTTTGTGATTTACTTTGAGCTCACAAAAGTTTTTCTTAAACTTTCCAATTAACGCTATGCAAGAAAAATGTCTGCCTTTTTTAAGTGTAACATAAACATTTGTGCTTTGCTATTATCACCCCCTTTGGAACTTTTCTACAACAGGGTGGGTTTACAAAATATTTTGGCTCTCTCATGTCATCGTTTTTGTGAGGACTTAATCACTATTTTGGATTTTCTTTACTACTTATACATACTTGCACATAGTAAAACCGGTTGGAAAGCCGTTGGCGAACATGACTTGACTGGCTCTCACATGTAGTTTGCAAGAAAGTCCCTTAACGTTAATTCTCAAAGAAACCTCAAAATAGTGAAAACTTATTGAAAAACTATCAAGTGTGCATTATTGACATGAAACTACAACATACCCTTAGCCAGCGCATCATTTATAAAAAATAAGCACATAAGTGCCCGGTCAAAAAGTGTTTCCTGAAAGTTTGCTGTAAGTGCAGCTGGATGCTGGGGTTTCTCGGTACTGAGGCTGGTAAATGCCAAGGCTGCCTAGATTTGACTCCTCCTTCTGGCTATTGCTTCCCCACCCTACACTCCAGGTTTCTCTGTTTTCATTCTATTTCATCCCTGCTCTCTCTCTTTGACACAATTATTACCTTTCTTTCTTTTTCTTCTTCATTGTCCCTTTTCTGCCTATTGAACTCTTGCGGTGGGTAAAAGAGGAATGATGAAAAATAAGTCCCAGTCTCTAAAAATGAGTGCTAATACCTAGCACCAGCAAACAAAAGCACAAAGTGGAGCAGCGTAATTTTGGCTCCACCCTACCTACACCATGTACATACATTTATGCAACTAAATACGACATTTATATTCCGGTGTGGCCTAATTGTATTGACATGTGTGGCACATTTAAATGAAATAATAGTATATTATCATCTTAATCACTAAGGGTTTATCAATACATGCACTAGGCTAATAACTAGACTGATGTAGCCTTGTTTATTATATATTCATGTTTAACACTGAATGTTTGCTTTCTATTGATTTATGATACTGTAATGTGCAGTCATTTTGATTCTTTAGTTCACTTAGCCTGACATTAGACCTTAGTTGAAGATGTGAGCTTTGACATAGCCAGTCTGCTGTTTCTTTCCTTTGCAGGTGTTTGATAGTGATGCTCAATACCTAGTGAAAGTTTAATTGTTATGTATTAGATAGCTGATAGTGAGGCCTGGGAGAGGAAAGTTGAGAACGTTTGTGAAGACCTGATGGTGGAAGAAGGCCTCCTGTCCACGGTGTACCAGGAGCATGCAACACCCACTGATAACAGCAGAGTACCTAGTTGCGTGGAGATGGAAACTTAGGGAGTATGTTGCCTCTCCTCAAATGCGGTTCAGGGACTGGCTTTCAGTGATGGAAACCAGATATGGATGTTCCAGAAAGTGTTGGCAGTATTTCCAACTGGTTTTTCAACATTAGTTAGGAAGACTTTCTCCTGAAATAGAGGGAACAAATCTCTCTCCTTGCTGATTTTCCCGAATGTATGGCTTCATGCCGAACACTCTTTCATTTTCCTTTGAACTTCTATTGAAGCTCGAACTCATGCTGACACCTTCTTTGCTTCCCCTTTAGAAATCTCCTTCAAGATTTCTGTTTAGCTTATTGTTAGGATAGAAACAGAAAGTCTCTTTTTGGAACGCCTAATTGTGACATTCTGCTTCCTTTGCACTTTGCATTGTGGCTGTTACTAGTTAGCCATCTTGTTTTCACTTGTCCCACCCGCTCGCGATGCTATTTCTTGTTCCGGGTCACGCAATGCATGCTCGCGCCCGTTCGCGCTAAGTATTTCCTGTTCGGGAATGCGTATTACGTGTTCGCGACGCTTGCTGCGCGCTCGCGGGGAAAATATCGCGCAAACTTGCCAATGCGGTCGCAATGGGCGCGGCCATCTTGTTTTTCACTCTATTGCTATGGTTCTGGGGCCTGCTTTTCAATCCTCCCTCTATCTTTTCAATCCTTTGTTTCTGAAAACTTTTTTTTGATCTTTTTTATTTATTATCTCTCTCTCTATTTTCCTGATTCTCTATTTTTTGTTTTTGTCTACTTTTTGTGTGTTTTTTAACTACTTTTTCACTCTTTTTCTATTACCTGCTTTTTTCATTTCTTTTGCTTACTTTTTTAATTTTTACCTTTTCTTTTCCGCCACCCGCCTACCCCAGAACCATGGCAAAGGGCCACAGCAGGGCGCATCATTGCAGGCACGGGCCTTATTTGGGGAGGTGGAGCAGGCCGCACTGTTTTTTTTTGTGCAGCACCCCCACCCCTTAACCCTGGCAGCAGGCGGCAGGCGGCAGGCGGCAGGCCTGGGTCCGGGTACGGGCTCCGGGAGCATCAGCAGCGGTGGGGAAAGGTGCGCCGGTCAGTGTCTCACTGATCTGGTGTCCAGCGCAGCCAGAACCAGTTGACACACCGGTGGTCTGATATCCTGGACTGGGAGCAGGACCTGCTGGACCTGCTAGGAGTGGAGATCCCGGATCTTGGTGAGTAGCTGTTTAATTATTACTAGTTTGTGTCTGTTCTTCTGCTCTGTGTTATATAATGCGAATATATTTTTTTTCGACCAGCTAGAATGCTGCTGCTTACATTACAGGTAAATTACGTTTAATAGCCTTCTGTGATTGTTATGACACAGGTGCTCTGCGCTACTAATCTTGTTATTTGCAACTTTGCGTTTGCGCTCGTTTTGCGTGATTATGTAAGAGTTTATTTTAGAGAAATTAAGTTAGGTAATGCTAGAGTGACTCTAGTCCTTCCTTTGTTCTGTCACTGAGAGATAGGGGTGGATTGATACTTAGGTTTAGTTACTTATTATGAGTTTGTAATCTTTTAGTGGTCTGCGTGACTCCCCCTCTGTTACGTCACGTGCTGCTGAGTGCTGCTAGTGCTTACCCCAGCCCTTAGTAGAACCTTTTGTAGTTTGTTCAGTGAGTGGTAATAGGCTTAGCACTAGCAGAACATCAGCATCAACCAACCAACAATTTGGTGTATGCAAAAATGTAGGCATGTGTCCTCCATTTATGCATTTTTGCGGACTAAAAGAAGTGGAAATGCTTACTTAATGTACAATTGGCACGCCTGGAATAGGTGGGCTAGGTCAGGTGGTACGTACTACTTAGGCTTAGTATTCTGGAATCAGAATGGAACACTGGATTAGTGTTGATAAATAATAACTAGTCGGTCCACAAATCCCCCGATACTACTTGTCGACCAGATTAGATAGGTCAATTTTATTGCAAATGTTGTTTACATAAATGTTTTTTTGACCGTCTTTTAAAAATATTTTATTTTTTTCACACCAATCATCAATGTTTGTCTCTTTCTTTCTTATATCTGTCATGATCAGCACCCAGGGGCAAGAAGACGGGGTCAGAGTCGGCGGGAGCAGTTAACCAACAAGGAGAGGAGGACCAGAACGAGGGCTTTTCTGCTGGCTCCAGTAAATCTTCCTGTTTTTAATACTAATAATTCTTATTCACTAACCTTTACTGCACCGTATTATTTTCGAACTATTGTTTCCGTTTCCTAATGCTATTTTTTACCAACAATTATCCTTCGATCTAAACTATCTGTTTCTAAATTTTTGTTATCCCTGCCTCTAACTGCCTCTGCTATGAATCTCTCTACTACTACAATTAGTCTGTCTGTAGCTAAGCTTGCCCAGTTGGCCACTCTTTATTTAAAAGGTTTTAAATAAAACTCAGATTCACCACTAGCTCTAGCCATTGAGTCCAGTCCTTTGGGTTGTCCTCTAGTCTTATTAATCTTCAGGCTTTATTAATCTTGATGTTTTTCGACAATTCCCACCAACAAAATGCCCAACCAGATTTTACTATTTTGATAGGATAGGACATACTACTACTGTTGTAGAGATTTTGCACATACAGAACTTTGTATAAGAAAATAGGATGTTGGTGATGGGAGGTTGGACCTTCCTCACATCTCAATCAGAACAGAAGCCACCACAATCCCCTGCCCGATTAGTTATAGTAGTGTTTCATTACTATTAGCTCTCCGACCCCCCCAAGATACCTAATGAGTAGACAACCCAGAACATAACACTCCCGAACTCTCAGTCATGGAAGCAATGCACATGCACACCCTTCCATTTTGTTCGCTCACTCGATTAAGTCCATCCACACCAAATACCACAGAGTCTATGTAAGTTCAAAAGTTTTATTTGCAACTAACAAGCTCTGTACGTTGTTCTATAATGCAGCACCAACAGCAAAATGCATAAGATTAAAACTATAAACATTGTTACACTTAGTTACACTTACAACAACTACAAGTCCATAGAACAAAGAAGAAAACATGCTAAATCATAATAACTGAACAGTGGTGGAAGCACCACCATCCCCTAGGAATATAGTTTATATAAAATTATAAATGAAGATCTCTGAGCGTATTTTGTGGACCCCTCACCTTAGAAGAACCTAGTACTGGTTACATCATAAGCTCTGCAAAGCTCTGGTTCGTAGAAGAGAATCTTCTGTCTGTTATGAGAAAAATGATGCACGTTAGTATATTGCAAGCATTTCTCAGTCGTGTCAAAAAGTGTAGCATTTTTATGGATAAGCAATATGGACTAACACCAGAACTCCATAACAAAGTGGCTTGTTCTGTTTGACCTTGTACGCAGCGCTTAGACAGTAGCAGTATGAGCTCATGTGGGCTCAAAGGCGTCTTTATACAACAATCTGCGAGGTAACGATGTGTGTGCAAAAATAAAAGACACAAAGGTAAAATGGTTGCATGGCTCGGGCTATCTAAGTAAAGACTAGAGTGACCCTAGGGACCATATAAGTACTAGTGTCTACTCTACTACTACCTGATTTGTACTAGTGATGTATGTTGTATATGTATGTATTACTATTAACTCATTTTTCAATCTTGCTAGTGAAAATAGGGGGAGGTGTATATGACACCTAAAAAATGTGTAATGTTTTTTCAAGGCGCACTACCAACCACCTGTGCTGGGGCCAGCAGCGAAGGCGACGCGGCTGCTGACGAAGGAGACGATGTGGCAGTTGCAGGAGGAGCTGCAGGGGGTGAGCCAGCAGCAGTGGCGGGCTGTGGTAAGTTAGATTCCTAATCCTTACTTATTGACATTACACTCACTGCAAGTGTGTACTGTATACTGTACAGTTGAGACTTACTAAGTAAAAAGTTGTTGAGAGTGTTGAGTAACCAATGGCCTCTTCTATCTGATTTCAACTCAGCTGTGAAAGTTTTATGGAGAAGACTAAAAGTCAGATCGGATGACCTTGATGGATGAGTTGAACGAAAAGGGAAAGAAGAGTGGAAGGAAGAAGGACGGGCGAGATTTAATATTTATGAATGGCAGAGAAGGATAGGTGGGATGCATGCATGCAAGTAAACAACAACCACAGCAGACCTAAATGTCTGTGTAGCGGTGGAGTCGGTTGACTGCGGTGCATTGATTTAGTTACTAAAATTGTAAAATGCTATGTTGCTGGATATGTGCTTTGTCCAACTCTTTCAAAAAATGTACGCTAAATGGAGGATGTGCAAAGGGTGCCGTCACCGTGGGCCTGTTCTGTCCTGTTGGTGTTGTAGGTTAATGCTGGAAACAGACTAGAGTAGAGATGATGCATCCATGCCGCCTCAGAAAGTGTTCTTGTTGCACTACACCATAACTTGTGTATTTTTTTCAACTTGGTTTCTCAATATCCCTTTTGTTTTTCCATCTACAATTACAGGCCGGGCCTTACCCTGTGCTATACTTGAGAAAACAATGCACACTTACCTTACCAATCAATCTACATCTGCCAGGCAGGCAGTGGCGTCACCCAACATTGATGGATGGAGCATCCATGGAAGGGAGGACCAAGAGGAATGCCGAGATTCAACTCCCCATTTGACCAGGATAACACAGTAACAGTATCAACTTTCATCATCTTTTAAATAATACGATTCATTTTTTTGTCTACAGTCATTACAACAGTGTGTTCCTGTTATTATTATCATTGGGTTTGCTCTCTGTTTATAATTCATCCCATAGGTGGCTGATAGGAATCAGATGCATGGTTGGTCGAATGCCTGAAACTCCCACAAATGTTAAAGTCCAAGAAAGTGGGAGGATAGATACATACCACAAATGTTATGTACTGTGCTTGCTAGTGCTACCGTGCCACTATGTGTAGAATTAATTTGTCTTACTGCTTTGCTAAGGGTATATTTCTTGTTTTTTCTTCATGATATATAGCTACTTCTTCCAAGGGGAAACCTGACAGGAAGGAATTGGCAGCCAAGGCCCGGCCCAGAAGCTGGAGGCCATACAGCGTGAATACCATCGGCAGATGGTTCTGGAAGAGGAGGAGGAGGAGGCGGCAGCAGCTGCAGCCTCCTCCAATGCCCCGGGCCCAAGCCACCGCCCTCCAGTGGAACGGCGCCACCGTCTGCAGCCGCCCGCCGTCGCCCCTCCTTTAACATCACTGCTGCCCCCCGTGGATGCAACTGCCGCGCATTGAAGCGCTGTGTTGCCCGCCTAGAGAAGCAAGTACGTGTCCTCCAGAATCGAGCCCCCCGTAGATAAGACCATGTTCATTGCCCCTTTTTTATTTATTCTTTTGGTGGGTGGGAATCGGGCGTTGGGTTTTCTCTTTTCTTTGGACAATTGGACACTATCTTGGACTTTTTCTTTATGGACATTGGTTAGCGTTAGGGAGCGGGGTGGGTCAGGTGTTGTGAGATTTCTTCACATAGTTTATTTTTGTTAGGGGATTAAATAATATATTTCTACTTTACATGCGATGTTGTTACTGTTTTCTGGGTGGGATTACTGTTTTACATCACACTGTTTCCTTGCTGGTTCAGGGCCGCCCACAGCCAGTGTTTGATTTAAATAATTGGCTGACTTTGGAGGACACAAACAGATAGATGCGGCACCCCTCACTGAGTGACGTGTCCTACTAGTACTGTCAGTCTCTTCTACTCTATGCATTCTGCAACTGGACTCAAAGGGATGTGTGAAATTGAATTAATGAAAACATGTCCATTATTAATTATGCCTCCCCCAAACTTCTCTTACCTTTGCTTTATGTTTAACTTAGGCACAGCGATGGCTGCATGGTGATGATGGTTTTCTTTCCTAACATGCCATGGTTGTGGTGGTTGTAGTAGTAGTAGACACTGGCAGCAGCATTTGCAAAAAAAGAAAACGAGACAGTCAGTAGCCTGAGAGAGACTCTTCAAGGAGTATTAGAATGAAGAACAGTACAGAACTTACTGCCAAACAATAATATGCAAAAATACAACAAAACATAATGGTGGTGGGGATAGCCTAGTAGTACACAGAGTTATAAACTCTAGTTGTGTCGAGTCACTTGACTAGGCCTACAGTACACTGGACACAAGTGTAACTGTTAGTGCTGTGTAGGATGATGACAACAAGTCCATTAATCCAATTGATGCCGGCAATTAATGCTGATGTATTAGATTCCTTTGGTAAAACAATTACCACACAAATATACTGCTCATGGGTGGGCAAGCAGAAGAAGATCCCCACCCTGCCTTGAAATTGAAGTACTGTTGCTTTTTCCACATCCGCCCCAGCAAACGAGTGATAAATTATTGGTGTATATTTAATTTAGTCACACCTCAATAAGTCACACAGCCCGGGGGAAGAGGGTTAGGGTTTGTTGAATGGTTGGAAAGGGGGGTTTGGGGAAAGGTTTGAGAAAGAAAAACAGTACGCATGGACAAACAACAAACGACAGAATCTTTGTAGACTACCATATCCATATCAATATGTTAAGGGAGAAAAAGGAAATGCATGCATGATGATGATAAGGAGACCCGGATTGCATACAGTTTGTGTTCAGTCAGAGTTATCAGGCTTACTTTTACAGATAGCAAAGAAAATTTTAAATATCTGTAGGGATGAATTATAAACAGAGAGCTAACCTAATGATAATAATAACAAGAACCCACTGTTTTAATGATTGTAGACAAAACAATGAATCGAATTATTTAAAAGATGATGAAAGTTGATACTGTTACTGTGTTATCCTGGTCAAATGGGGAGTTGAATATCGACATTCCTCTTGGTCCTCCCTTCCATGGATGCTCCATCCATCAATCTTGGGTGACGCCACTGCCTGCCTGGCAGATGTAGATTCATTGGTAAGGTAAGTGTGCATTGTTTTCTCAAGTATAGCACAGGGTAAGGCCCGGCCTGTAATTGTAGATGGAAAAACAAAAGGGATATTGAGAAACCAAGTTGAAAAAAATACACAAGTTATGGTGTAGTGCAACAAGAACACTTTCTGAGGCGGCATGGATGCATCATCTCTACTCTAGTCTGTTTCCAGCATTAACCTACAACACCAACAGGACAGAACAGGCCCACGGTGACGGCACCCTTTGCACATCCTCCATTTAGCATACATTTTTTGAAAGAGTTGGACAAAGCACATATCCAGCAACATAGCATTTTACAATTTAAGTAACTAAATCAATGCACCACAGTCATACAACCGCTACACTCGACTCCACCGCTACACAGACATTTAGGTCTGCTGTGGTTGTTGTTTACTTGTTTACCTTTTATGCCACTCATGAAACGCCCTGACTCATTCCATCAATCATCTCCGATCCTTGTACTGAGTGACTGTGAAGATACTATGTCACTGTGGTCATCATGATGGTGTTGTTCAACTCAGTCTGCAGTGTACCGAGTGAGCCCAGATTCCATATTCAAAAATGCAATGGATCGGCCTGCAGTAGAAGTACAATTTGTTATTAAACAACAAGAGTGGAATATTGACTTGAGTCACTGTTAGTGTGTAGAGTAAATACTAGTACACTTTGACTTCACTTCATATACAACAAACAACAAAAACACAAACACCAATCACTCAGAGTCGGTGTCCAATGCATGCTATTCATTACCTGTTCCTTCTCATCTTAAGTGAAGGGACCGTCTCTCTCGCCATCATCATCATGGTGTTGTCCTACTCAGTGTGCAGTGTACAGATTGAGTCCCCTTCCTATATTCAAAATGCAATGTATCGGCCTGCAGGAGAAGTACAAATTTGTTATTAAAAAAACAAGAATGGAAAAAGTGCCTTGAGTTACTTTTAGTGTGTAGATTATTACATATAGTACACAATGAAGTAACTTCATGCACAACAACCAACAACAAAATCACTCAGTCAACGTCCAATGCATGGCATCATTCATTACCTATTCCTTCTCATCTTCAGTGAATGGGCCGTCTCTCTCGGATCAGATAGGAGGATAGCTATAGTAGTCATCATCAATCATGTTCCACTTCTTTTGGAGATTTTCTTTTTTCTTCTATTTTGCATCATCCAATCATCATCTGTCTTCTTGAGGGCAATGGATTTAGGGAGATTCAGGAGGATGTAGGAACAGGATTTGGAGGAGTGTACTGTGAAATGCAGACAGCTGAAACTCGTATATGGCAATAAAACAAGTAGAAGATGGTGGTGATGGATTTGTTGTGATTCAAAGTTTCTAATCAGAAAGACAGACACACAAATAAAAGAAAATAAGGGAGGAAGACAGTAAGAAGTGAAAACCTAATTGTCAGGGAAGTATAGCTCTTCCTCAAACTCTGTGGGTTCAACCAGAAGTAGGTAATCATCATCTAACTCACCAGTTCGGTCACCTGAGCCGCTGTCCTCATCGTCCTCCCTTGACTCATGTACTGTGTAATTCGGTGGTATAAAGTGCTGATTCATTTTGATCATGGTTAACCTCTCCATGTTTTTGGATGAGAGACTGGTCCGTCTCACTGTTACAATGGAACCAGCAGTACTGAAAACACGTTCAGAAGAGACACTTGCGACAGGGCAAGCCAGATAGTTTATCGGCAGCCTGCTGAGCAGTGGCCATTGGCCCCTTTTTCCATACCAATACCGCAATGGGTTTTGATCAATGTACACCTCCGTTGGGTCGTCCAGATAGCCCTGGACGATCGGCTCAATGTTCAGGGGTGCTAAACTTTTTTCGGGCTCTTTTCTCGTTGCATCAGCACTGGACTTACCAATGCCTTGCTGTAAATACCAATCGTTTAATGATTTTACTGGGCCTAATGATCCAGTTCTTGCTGTTGTCGATAGTGTTGGTGAGTGTCCTGAGCCAAACACACTGTCCTCAGGCTCTGAAGTTGAACTTGACGCCGGATGCCCTGCTGCAGTACTTGTTGTAGGTTTATCTAGCGGGCTTTTAATTAGCAGCCGTTCATTTTCCAACTTACTCGCTGACTCAGCTATCCAAGTTTTGTACCGGGCAACATCCATTTCTGAAGAAGGAATTAATGTCTTCAGTGTCCATTTTGTCTGTGGATCCAAAATTGTGGCACAAATGTAATGTTTTTGTGATAAAATCTTATTTTGCACCCTTGTATTGTCAGCTAAGCGACGGGCTAAGCTCTCCACCAACTCATATGCTTCTTTTTTTTCCTCTACACCTTTGTATGCTTCAGACACCTCCTTCAGCTGATGCTCTAGCATTTTCAACAATGGGATAGCTTGGCCCATAGTACAGTCCTCCTTGCTGACTTCAAGTATGAAGACCTCGAAAGGAAGAAGCATCTCAGTCAAGCATTTAACTAGGCACCATTGGTCCATCTGAAGGGTCATGCCTTTCTCAGTAGCATCCCCTCTTCACATGACATATTCATTGATTGGCCTGTACTGCTCAAACAGACGGTCAAGCATGCAATAAGTTGAGTTCCAACATGTTCCCACCTCCTGGATGAGTGCTTTGACTGGCATTCTATAGTCACGTTGAATGATCCTGAGCTGCTTCCGAGCTTTAAAAGAATGGCTGAAATTAGTGCATATTCTTCGGCAGGTGGTCAGTAAGTTGCGGACTATGGCGTCTTTTTTCAAAAAGTCTTGAACTATAATGTTAATGCAGTGCGCCAAACATGGAACCCTGAAATAGCAACCAAGCTCCATGGCCTTAAGTACATTACTGCCATTATCTGTGGAAACAAAACCATTCTTAAGCCCTCTTGGGCGCAGCCATTCAAAAACCTTGCTGTGAAGCTCTTCCAATATGTTTACAGCAGTATAAGATTTCTCCATGGCGAACATGGATACAGTTGCATGTTTCCCAGTAGCTTTAAAAATCTCAGCTGTGTTAACAGCACCTACTTCAGATAGCTAACCCCCACAAAAGAGACCCAGTGTGCAGTGATGCACATGTAATCAGTGGCTTGGCAACTGGTCCACATGTCTGTTGTCAGGTGGATATTGTGAACAGCATTCTGCTGCAAAGCTTGTCCAACCAATTCCAGCACATCGTGATGTAGTGCTGGAACAGCAACTCTTGCGAAATAGGACCGGCCGGGAACCTTCCATTTAGGGCAGATGGTTGACACAAATTCAAGGAAACCCACCCCTTCCACAAATGAAAAAGGGAGAAGGTCCAGCGCTAACATTTTAGCCAGCTTCGCATTGTACAACCGTGCCATTGGGTGGTTGCGTTGGTACTGCCCCTCCAACCTAAGCAAGCTGTCAATGATAGCCTGGATTATTTTCCTTTGTGGTGCAGTTGTTTTCTTTAACCCAGTTAGACTCAATGACGCACTTTGTTTCATTGCAGTAATAATCGGTCGCCTTGGTGTCTCAGCCTGACTCTGACTCTTTTACTGCGGTGCCACTGAGATGTTGCTGAGGATGTGGGCGGTACCACTACACTACTGGGGACAGGGCTAGAAATGTCTCCCTCTTGTTCACCTTTCACGGCGATAATATCGTTCCCTGATCCTTCATGCCCAACAACAATGGGTTGAGTTTTACTTTGTTCTAAACGAAGTAGGTGAGCCTCCCACACGATAGTGTGGTGTATTTTGAGATGACTTGTTTGGCCTCCGGTACCATAGTTTGTACTAAGCTTACCCCGCCTAACAGCATGTCGACAAATTGAGCATATAGCAATGTTCTCTTCCTTACTACTAACCGAAAAGAAGTCCCAAACTGGGGAGGAGAACTTTCTGGTGCTGCTGGATGTGCCACTTTCAATACCAGATGAACTGGAGGGTGTGCTTGGAATGTGACTCTGTGCAGCTACACTGTGACTTTTACCACTACCTACTGAGGTGGTGGTTGAGCTGGATGTAGGTCCCTGCCTTTCCTTTGCAAATGAAAATATGGAAGCTGGAGGTCGTGGTGGTGTTACCTGTGTTGGTGGTATCCGTGCTACATCCCTTGCAGCCATTTTGGATAGGGTAATAATGTTGGTCTCCATATCCTTTGGGCCGGGAGTGATGTCCGTGATGACTGGCTCGTCATCATCATCATCCCACTCTTGTACATCTACCTCCATAACTCTAAGGCTTTCTGGGACCTTCCTTTTCACTAACCTTGTCTTGTGGGGTGCATCACTCTCAGACTGAGCTGGTGGCTTCCAAGTGGCATCAAGATCATCAGAAGCGGGGCTTGAAGAAGAAGATGATGGACTAACCCTCCTTTTCTTTGCTGGGGGTCTGGAAGACAATGGATCTTCTGAAACAGTGGTTTGCTCCACTTTGTCTGCAGGAAGCTCGATTTCCTGAAATGCCCCTACTTCAGGAGGAACAACTACTATTGTGGGCTGTTCTTGTGGCTGCTGCTGTTCTTGTGGCGGCTGCTGTTCTTGTGGCTGTTGCTGTTCTTGTGACTACTGCTGTTCTTGTGGCTGAGCCTGCTGCTGCACACTTATCTGCTGAGTTTCCGCCTGCGTTGATTGTGTACTACTTTGCGAGAATGACATTTCAAAATCGCTGCTCGTTAGTAGACTGGCTACCTCTGTGACACTCATGGGCTTGGGCCTAGGTTGGTGCGGAGGTGCTGCTCCCAGCTTGGTTCCCAGACAACGCTGCTGCAGGAGTAATTTTTTTGGTCCCAAAAAATACATTTGCCGGCACACCAGTCATGGTTTGTGCCTCTTCCTTTTTCTGTTCCTTCTTCTCACCAGCAACTTTCTTGGTACTGGAGGACCTGGTACCTTTCTTTGGGGCCAGCTTCTTCAGATGTCAGGCAGGACGCAGGTGCACAAGTTGCAGAGATGTCTGTGGTCACACGTGGACGTGATGTGGTGCGCAGCAGGACTTCTGTCTGGCAGGACAACAGATGATGTTGATAGTTACCTCCTCCTCTGTCTTTTTGTGCACCTAAAAGCAAATAAGCCAGGAGAAGAACATCAGTGAAATGTTGCATTTTTTGTTGTGGTTCAAATACTACTAGTACAAACAAACAAATAAAAGATATAATGTATCCATTTGTGAGACTTTGTCAACAAGGGCTATGGTATACTACTTACTGTGTACAGTGTACACACTACACTCTCAGGAAGGGAAGAATAAGAACAACCAAAATACAAATGTAATGGACGGGAGCTGCTGCTGGCAAAGGGGATGGATGGAAGCAGTAAGCCAATAGGAAAACCATGCAAGCCTATATGGCAAAAGCAGCACACTGATAACTCTCACCAGAAAAGGCCACCAGCCACATGGACACTCACAAATCACAAGCAACAAGCAGGAGGCCTTGGAAACAACGAACTGACAAAAGGCCTATAAAAGAAGCCAGGCAAAGGATGCATGCTAAACCACACTGCTTTGCCTTTTTAATGCAATAAAATGCAAAAACGAAAATCCACAGGGCAAAACAAGGTCTGCAGGGTGCACACCAACACACCAGGCACACACAACAAAGGCATTTCTTTAACACACACCCAAAAACAGAAATATCCCCCAAAAACACATTTTCCAACTCAATCCAATGCCATCCATGCCCTAAATTATGTTTAAATTCAACAGAACACACATAAACACTTGTTTAATGCACCTGTGGCTACCTGCTCTGAGCCTACTGGCAGACAAGGCCACACAAGCTTGCAGGCCTAGGCTACAAAATGGCCACCAGCCACATGGCCAGGCCCACCCAACTACAAGAAACAGAAGACAGACAATGCAGGCCTATTGGAAAAAGCACACTGCCTGCCTTCAAAATGGCCGCCTGCCTCATGGCCAGGCCCACAACAAGAAGCCTAGGCCACAAAGGAATACCATGCAGGCCTATATATGGCAAAACCACCACACTAATAACTCCCACCAGAAAACGCCACCAGCCACGAGGACACTCACAAATCACAAGCAACAAGCAGGAGGCCTGGGAAACAATGAGTTGACAAAAGGCCTATAAAAGAAGCCAGGCAAAAGATGCATGCTAAACCACACTGCTGTGCCTTTTTAATGCAATAAAATGCAAAAACGAAAATCCAAAGGGCAAAACAAGGTCTGCAGGGTGCACACCAACACCCCAGGTACACACAACAAAGGCATTTCTTTAACACACACCCAAAAACAGAAATACCCCCAAAAAACACATTTTCCAACTCAATCCAATGTCATCCATGTTTAAATTCAACACACAGAAACACTTCTTTAATGCACCTGTCGCTACCTGCTCTGAGCCTACTGGATGAAAGCAGGCCCGTGGGCAGACAAGGCCACACACGCTTGCAGGCCTAGGCTTTAAAATGGCCACTAGCCACATGGCCAGGCCCACCCAACTACAAGAAACAGAAGACAGACAATGCAAGCCTATTGCAAAAAGCACACTGCCTGCCTTCAAAATGGCCGCCAGCCTCATGGCCAGGCCCACACCAGGCACACACAACAAAGGCATTTCTTTAACACACACCCAAAAACAGAAATACCCCCAAAAAACACATTTTCCAACTCAATCCAATGTCATCCATGCCCTAAATGATGTTTCAAAAACATTCAACACACACCAAAGGAACAGTTGCTTCATCATGCACCCACCCATGACTAGCTCTGGGCCCACTGGCTACCCCAAACAATTAAAAAAAAAAGATTGATAAGTACCAAAATTGTAGTTGCGGCAACTGCAATGCCCCCAATCAAACAGACACAACACCAACTTACTTGTAAAATATCAAATTCAAAAGTCCTCAAATCCAAAGATAATGATGCAGCAGACACAAAGAGTGATCCTTCCAGCTCAAAATCCAAAGGCAGAATGAACAGGAGATGGACAAAGCACTGGGAGGAGCCTGCTGGACAGGAACAGGAAGTTGGAGACTCTGTGGCACTTCCTCTCCCCCCAAAAAGTTTTTAAAGGACTCCTTGCACAAAAAAGGACAGCCAAATGTCAATCTGAGGAGTTTTTTTCATCCAAATTATCATTTACAGAAGGCTTTATGCTGCTAGAGATAATATTCTTCTCCCGATTGAAAATTTGGCGTGTTCGCGAGCTTCACCACACTTCCGCTGGATGACGATGGCGCGTCCAAAATTACGTGTTCGCGATCTCATGCTCTCTGTCGCGAAGGAGATTGACGTGTTTGCGACCTCACGCTCTCTCTCGCGGTGGAAAATGACGTGTTCGCGATCTCAGACTCTCGCGGTGTCTGATGGCGGGGCGAATGACGTGATCGCGATCGCGAACTCTCGCGGGATAGTGCTATCAACATCTCGTAGAGCACGCAAACGGATTGGAAAACTCGTCGGCGAACGCGTGGTTCCCGGTAAGGCGATCGTGTGCGCGAGAACGCATTTTCAAAGTGCAAACATGAAAAAATCTTCGCACCGCTGCGAATCGCGGAAATTTGGGCATTTTCGTGCTCTCCGCGAAACGCGAAAATGTCAAAATATCGCAAATTCCGCGAGCGGAACAGAATTTGACGCCCACCCTTAGGGACTTATTAGAAATAATAGGAGGGGTAGTCAGCCCCAAAGAATGTCCTTGGGGGCCAGCTACCCCTCTTGTCACCTCCAGTAAGTCCCACACAGCAGGATTGCTGAGACCTGGTCGGAGGCAATGCCCCCTTTCTCTATTACTCTGTGAACGCACCTCCTGGCGCACTACTAGCAGGGGCGTGCAGTCCCCTTGGCTATTGAGGGTTCTTGGTGGGCAACAACCCCTCCTGTTACCTCCGGCAAATTCCACACAGTGGGTTTGCTGAGAGGTTTTTGGTGGCCATGCCCCCTTTCCCCAACATTCTGCAAATGCGCCTCCTGGTGCACTACTAGCTGGGGGATGAAATCCCCTTGGCTCTTGAGGTCCTTAGGGACCAACTAGCCCTCCTGTTACATCCAATAAGATCCACACATCTATATTGCTGAGAGGTTGTCAGAGGCCACGCCCCATATCTCCACCAGACTGAAAATGTGCCCGCTTGTGCACTGCTGCTTGGCGGAGGAAGTCCACTTTAGTCCTGAGTCCCGCAGGAGGCAGGGGGACCTCATCCTCCCACCAGCACTGTGCCGTGAGGTAAATTTGCAGCATGGTGGTGAAAGGGAGCGTGGTCTGTGACCACCTCTCAGACATACCACAGTGTGGGGCTTACTGGAGGTAACAGGAGGTCTTGTTTTTTTTAACTGATTTTTATGTAGCGCTTTACATGAGCACCAGTTGCGTTACATGAGATTATGTGGTTTGCCCAGAATAACAGGATGTTGTGCGTCCTTGTCGAGACTCGAACCCGGTTCCCCAGATTTGAGGTTGACCACCCTAGCCGGTAGGCCAAATCCTGTGCCCTAAGGACCATCAGCAGTCAAGAGGACTTCATCTCCCATCCAGCAGTGCACCAGGAGTTGCATTTGCAGAGTGGTGGAGAAAGAGGGTGGGGCCTCCAGAGCGTTGCCGGCTTTTAAAAAAAAGATTGCAATGTCCCAGTGGTGGGCAACCCAGAACATTGCTGGAGCCGGTCCTGTGGGATGAAGGTCCCAAGGGCCATCTACGGCTCAAACGAGAAGGGCTGCGCAGCCCCCCTTCAACATTAACTGAGTCCTGGGGCGGTGCTGGTCTACGCGGCTAAGATGGCTGCGTTGCCCCACTTATGTAATTTAATAGAGTTGCCCCAGGGAGGTGGTGGTCCCTTTGGCTGCATATAGGGGCCAGAAGCCCCGCACACATCATTATGTAATATAGTCCCGTGGAGGGGACAATCCCTGGGGTTGCAGGGGCCACATGGACCCCGCATTTCTTTCTATTGTATCTACCCCTGGGGAGGTTGCAGTCCCTGGGGCTGCTGCGGAACCGTGTGAGCCCCTGTCATTATTTCCAATTGCCCCGGGAGCTAGACCACCCTGGGGCCTAAATTAAAAGAAGCACGGATGCCTGACCTTTGTTTTTTTTTTTTTTTTTAGAGAGTCGTGGATCCAACGTGACTGCTGATGAAAATTTTAAAACAAAGATGCATTTTTGGCCCTGGGAGTCCCTCTGTACCCACCCCAAAAGAGACCTACGGGGTCTCTACCCTGCCCCTTTTTCTTTTTATAAATCTTTATTCTTGTGAGTCCGCTGTACCGAGTCACAATATGGTTGCCAACACTTCCTGGTTTGAAGTGTTGGGAGCCAATCAGATTGCAGGCACTAGATCAGGAGAGGTCACGTATCCACTGCTGCCTCAGTTGTATATCTGAGAAATCTTTAAATTTCTCAGCAACTACTCAACAGATTTACACCACCTAACAAAAAGACTGCTTTCTGGACCAAGAGCAACCTTTTTGCCAAATTTGGTGTAATTCCGTTCAGCAGTTTGGGCTGTAGCCGTGTCTAAAGTTTCTCTCTTTGACGGCTCACCCCGAAATATTCAAGACAGCAGCTGAAGTGAGCGTCAAACTAGTTTTGAAAATCTCACAAAGATTCATCAAAATACGTCAAAGTTATTGGCAAATGAAAACATGCCCTTCCTATGGAAACTAAATCTTAACTATAACTACCTACTGGCAACTGCCAGTAGGTAAAAGATATAGATATAGTTATAGCTAACAAATTACTCAAACTACACAAATGCAGATATATGTGAAAACTGTAATTTAGTATCTCTATAAGTAAAACATTAGTATGCACTCTCATAAATGTCTGAATTATACAGCAAATGTACCTCCTGTATTCCGGTCAAGTGCACCACTTTACATGAATAATACTAAAGCACACAAATATATGTTATGACATACATATATATATGACATAATCAAGACGTGAAAGGGTGGAGCCACACTTACGCTGTTCCAAAAGCTAGTCCACTACTTTCTACTAGGAAACAAGTAAAAGGCGAATGACCAAACCACTTTTATGTAAATAGCTTCAAACTGTTGCCCTAGACCTCTAGGTTGCTGTAATGTAAGTAATACCTACAACAATTACAACGGAAATAGCGGTTACACAGCTGCTGTGCTTCTGAGCAGTTGCTTATCTGTATTTGTCTGGAGGAAATTCAGGAGAAAGGGCCATTTGTTTCCTCCTTATAGAAACAAAGTGCACTTCCAACAGAAAGCAGCCCTCTGGGTTCTTAAACATTGATATAAATTGCAACTGGTAGAACTCCAAGGGCCATATTTATTTAGAAATTCATGCAATGCAGCAGGTCTGCACTGCTTGAAAGGGAAAAGGCAGGACTGTAGTTACCATTATATGGTGCATTACTGTCCTTTCCTAGTGCTGGAACACTTTCAGCTGCGTAGTGCCAATGCAGACACCCTTGTGTCACATTGCAAGGGGTGACTGCATTGCAGCAGGATTGTTTTTGTGCAGGAAAGGACACCTTCCTGCACAAAAACAATCCTCATATGCATTTTCCTCTTTCTAAGTTTGTTGCAGAATGCAGAAAGAGGAGACAATGAGGAGAAATAAAGATATTTCTCCTTGTTGCTCCTCTGGTGAGGAGGTGTACAATTCTGAAGCATACCCAGGTCTACCAATATTGGTAAATCCGGGAACACCTATGATCCACCCATGGCATGCATCCCTGCTTCAGAGTTACGCAAGACAGTGATTTGTGCTGTCTTGCGCTACTCTAGATCTATCAAGCCACGCAGGGCCATGCAAGGTGGCCTTGCTTGGCTCGCTAAATCTTATTTAGGTTTTGTGTCACCCCTGCGTAGCGCAATGTAGATGCAATAACTTGACAAATATGACCCTCAAGTTTAAATTTTGTATGGGTGGCTAAACTCTATCCAATTATGGCTCTAGGCAGATATATTGTTGTGCCTCTGGTAAGTGGGGCCCAAAGGACTAATGACACTCCTCTCTGCCTACTTCCACCCCCATAATTTCCAAGTAGGATGTTTTAACCATTGTCTTGCCTGGATGTTGGACACAATTCCTTCTCGCATGTTCCAAATGTCAAACATACCTCATCACCATCATACGTCTTTTTTTAATGTTTTTAAAGAACAAAAAAAAACAATATGCAGTCAAAAGCTAAACGAGCATCTCATATTTTATATTATGTCATGTGAATTTGTAGAGCACGGCTAATCACCTGTGAGGGTATCCAGGCGCTGAGTAGGCCAGGCCTCAGGGGGGAGTAGGAGATAATGCCTGTTTCAACTCACCATTTTAAGGAGACAGGTACATTCATCATGTAATAATTGCAAAACAATGAAATCTGGTAAAACCTGTTCAAAGTGAAGATCTTTTAACAACTGCAATACAAATGTAACCCAAGAGGCTTATAGAGACCACAGAACATCGTAAAGTGGAGAGTATCCTGTGTGGAGATCAAATCATAACAGTAAGGTTTCAAATTGTTTACATGGCGCCAACCTCTTAGTACTGCTAATAAGCAATTTGCCAGGTACAACCTGAACCCTGTTAGTAAAAAACGATGATTACTATTCATAGCACAAGAGAGGCACAGTTCAATTAACAGCAAGGTTTTTAATTTTAAAAAAACAAGAGAGAACTGAGGGCTTGCACAGTTCCCTAGTTTCTTGCATAAAAAAGAGGAAAAAAAACTTTTGTCCAAATCAAATCTTTTTTGGTAACATTTACAGGGTTGAAAAACAAGTCTGGGCACCCCAGGGCCATAAGTGAGGTTTTGATATAATTTATCCACGGGATAGACAGGTTGTTATCAAGATTGAGACAATCCCTCAAGATTGTTTGATTTAATACAGTTTCCTCCTCTATTCAGACCAGAATCCATCTAAGCACTGATCCGAGGGATAATACATCAGTCACATACCCCACACCTAATTTTAGGTGTACAATATGAGATGTTACACTATGGGGGAGAGACAACATGCATCTCTAAAATCGGTTTTCAATGGATTGTAGCATAGACAAATCAGTATAAACCCAGATATTGCTACCATAAGAAGCCTCAGGGATAGATTTGGCCCGATAAATTTTCAGTATTGCTTTTATGTGCTTGTTACCAAATCTTGCTGCAAAGTCCTGGATTTAATCATTGGTCCTGGAAAAAAGATTTCTTTTAGTTGGTAAAGCCGCAGATCAGGAGCTAGCATGCTTGAACAGAACTCCCAAGTATTGAAAGTAATCTACCCTACTGATAACATGACCTTGAGCCATCAGAAGTCTTTGCTCTTGCTCCAATCAATCAATCAACTGGGATTTGTAGGACATTCACAGGGAGTTTGGCAGAGCCAACCCCTGAAGTCTGTGCACAGCAATGGGATGACAACAGTCAGCCAAACATCCATGCATGTTGTGGGGATGGACACAGGCCCTGGCCTGTGAGCAGCCAACCCTACGCCACACACAGCCTTCTGGTATGCAAAGTGTGTGGCTGATCTCACAGGACCTGGCCAAATGCAGGCAACTAACTGAATGTGTCTAAAACTCACAACACCAAAATATAAAAATTGGCTTTATCAAGGGGTTGGCAAATCAATATATACATAAAGCACATCTTTAATCTTCCTCCACAAATAACCAATTTTTTAAATCAAATGTATAGTTCAATAATTCATACACTGGAATGTTCTCATTATTAATTATTATAAAAATGTTTATTAACATTTTAATTAAAAAAATACGTCTGTGACTCTTTTACATTGTTTTTATTTTTACATTTTGTGGGTGAAAAGTATTAAAAGAAATAGTCAGAGCCAGATTGCTTTTTCTTTGTTCGTTTAAAAAAAAACAACAACATGGCTATGAGTATTTCGTACAACATTGTTCGGCCCAAAAAATGCAATTATAAAAACAACCATAAGAGGATTTTGTTCTTCATCTGATGAGCATAGAATTCCAGCTAGGAGTGCTTTACAAATTTTGGCAAGTTCTCCTGGGGTCATGGATTTAATGACCCAGGAATTGTATTGTTTTATTTTATGTTGCTGGTGGGCTGCTGGACTCCCTGCTCCAACAAGATAATAAAGGCCTTGGTGGTGCTCTTACCTATTTTAGGGGCATCACCAAGCTAAAAGAAATGTAAAAAATAAAGCCCTTGCAGGGCATTATGGGTGTTCCTACAAAGGAGAAATGAATAATAAATTAGCAGCATCAGCAGTTGGTGAGAAGAAATAAAGGAATGTATGGCCCACAAGGCTCGTTGTGCTGCTTCTTCTGGCGCACTACGATTGGGGGATGAAGTTCACTTTAATTCCGAGGGACCTTGGGGGCCAAAAAGCCCTCCTGTTACTTCCAGTAAGTCAGACACAGCGGGATTCCTGAGAGCTCGTCGGAGGCCCTGCCCCCTTTCCCCACCACTCTTCAAACGCAACTACTAGTAAAAAAAAATAGAAATGTACTTAAATAACAAAGTAACAGGGACAATGTAGTTAGGAAATAGATTTTAAAAAACCTTGGCAATTTACTTAAAAAACTAAAGGTTACAGGGTCATTATAGTTAGCAAATACAATTTTTTTTAAAACCTGTGTATTACTGTGAATTTCTAAGTTTTTTAAATTCTATTTGCTAACTATAACATCACTGTAACCTTTGGGTTTTTCAGTGAAAAAGAAAATAAATATATATATATGTGTGTAAGTGTGTGTGTGCACGTGTGTGCGTGTGTTTTGTATCAAAATATGTCCCATATGGATATAAATCTTATTGTCCTTATGTTACTTCAATAAGATTCTTTGTCCACTAATGGTTATAGGTAATTAAATAGCATTCAATAAGTCATGTAGCGCAAATACTGCATCCACTATACCAACTACAGCTATGTCATCAAGTAATTAAGTGGATTTGGATTTGAAGAATAGGAAATGCATACTTTTCTTGCCTAAATGATATTGCGATAGTTGATTTCGTGGCTGCAATATCTAGATCAACATTTTTGACCTTGATATAGTGATATACTGCCCCACTGACATAACACAGGGATCTCTGACATATTATCGACAGACACATTATCGAACTACACAAATATCGCATCAAATATATCGACATCAAAAATATCGACATTGTATACTTATTTAAAAAACTACACTAATATCGACACTACAATATCGTAATACAAGTATATCGATCACACAAATATCGCACACATTAATATCGCAATACTAAATATCGACATGAGTTAATAAATATGACACATGTCACAAATATCGATAACCAAAATATAGACATCAATAATATCGTTTTTTTAAATATATCGACAATTCTAATACTAATAAAACCAATACTTTCAACAACATAAAGACAATATTTTCCCAAAACATACATTTTCAAATGAGATTCTACCTAAACATAAACATAACATTTATAGCGATCTCAATATTTAACAACATAATAAAAAAACACTGAAATAATTATCACATTGGCATTTCGAACACATTTAAATAAAATTACTACACATTATAAACAATCTTTTTATATATAATGCTTTAAAACTCTCCTCCTTTAAAACTAAATATACTCTTACTTAGCATTTTCCATAAAAGGAAACCAATTAACTAAAAAAAACTCAAACCATCCAATAGAAAGGCCACATACAGAAAACAACCAATTACATTCAAGAAACAATTTTAAACCACTATATAAACCAATTAAAACAAGTCTTCTACGGTGCCTTAAACCAAAGCATTGAACGAAGAAGAAACTCTAGTAAACAGAAGAAACCTACATCCTACTACTATTCTAAAAACGTAAGTAAATATTCTTTTCTAACTAAACTGCCAAATTAAACTAAAACACTAATTTATCTTTCCTCAAATAAATAACTAACTTATATATTCCATCTCTTTATGTTTCCACTACAGATATTACTCCAAACAGCTAAAGAAAATATTGAAGATTGCCAGCAAAGACTCACTAAAAAGTAAGTATACTATCAAAATACTTTATAAAATATTAATTAAATCCTACTCAAACCCCAAAACATCCTAAACCCCTAAACAAATCCATGTTCTCTTTTTAAAATTTTTAAAAACCTGTATAAATTAACACCTATAGTCTATACCACTGGGCATGAGGGTAGGCTCTGTTTGCTTAGGGAGAGGTTAGGCTACTGCATCTTATTTATTAGGCAGGAGGGGCACATAGTAAGAGGGGTAGGGGACGGGGGTACATTGACATGTGGTGGGGGAGGGGGGGTAGAGAACTGGGTGGAAAGGTTGTTCATTCTCCTGAATAATTGGTCTTGATGATAAATGTGTGGTACCTCCGGGACAGGTGAAGGCGAGGGAATGTTTTTAGAGTTGTTAATTTGTAAAACAATAAAATACGTTTCTACAATAAAAATATAGTCTATACCAAACAGCAATACCACCCCACTTAAAAAACTAAACCAACCACAACAATAAATGTTCTTTAACTTTCAGAGACTAAATCAACTAAACAACATTTTGTCTACAAACAACATCTTCATTCAAATACAACCAAAAACACTTGGTAAGTATATATAAAAAAAAATGCTTTTTTGCTATTTTCATTTAAATATATAAAGTACTATTGCATATATTTTCATATACATTTTTTCCAGATTTGTAACACATCACGATGACAGAAGAAGCCCAATTTATAACTTCGCAGAAAGGAAAATTCTTATTGTGTTACATGGGTTACACATACACCCAAGAAAAGCAGACGGACCGAAAAGTGAACTGGAAGTGTACTAAATATTATTCTAACAAATGCTACGGACGAGCAACAACAAGAGAAACAACTGTACTATATACAAGAGAGCATAACCATCCACCCAATCTCTCTGAAATAGAAGTCAGATCAACTTTTGAAAATATCAAAGAATTAAGCACAGGTTCACAAACTGCTACAAGTGTAATCCTAAAAGAACTATTACCTAGAGTGCCCAAAGAAGTAAGAGGCCAATTACCATCAATTGCTTCTATAAAAATAACTATTGCTAGGACCAAAAAAGCAACCACGACAACTATACCATCCCCTAAAACTTTTCAAGAGATCATCATTCCACCAGAATTAAGTATCACCCACAATAATGAACCTTTTATTTTTTTTGATAACAAAAGCCCAGAAAAAAGAATCATAATGTTTGCTACTGCAAACATTATAACTAAACTGCAACAATGCCAAACATGGATGATGGATGGCACCTTTACAATATGCCCAAAACCATTCTACCAGCTTTACACAATACACGGTCAATATCACAACACTTCCATACCTTTAATTTATGCACTATTACCTAACAAACAAAACACAACATATAATGAAATGCTAGGAAAACTAAAACAAGAATCAAATGATTTTTACCCTCAAAAAATTATCATAGACTTTGAGCAAGCCACGATAAATTGCATTCTAAAACTGTACCCCCATACAGCTATCCAAGGATGTTACTTCCATCTAAACCAATGTATATGGAGACATTTACAAAAATCTTCACTAAGTGTAGAATATGCCACTAACATAAGTTTTGCACATAAAATAAAACTTCTAACAGCCCTAGCTTATGTACCAACCACAGATGTTGCAGAACATTACAATCTTTTATTAGAAAGTCCATTCTACAAACAAAATGAAGTAAAGTTATCTCCCCTGTTAGATTATTTTGAGGATACCTGGGTGGGGAGACTACACAGATCAGGCCATAGACGTCAGCCCAAGTTCCAAATACCTTGGTGGAATGTATATGTAAGTACACTCAACCAACAAGCCAAAACTAACAACGCCGTCGAGGGCTGGCATAATGCATTCCTAACTTCTACTGGGAGAACAACTCCAACACTACAAAAACTACTAATTGCCATACAAAAGGAACAAAGTTTCCAAGAATTAAGAATGCAACAATCTGTCCTACAATTAAAACCAAAACAGTCTAGACAAACTACTCAAATGTATAATTACCTATAACAACAGGTACAGCTATACCCATCCAGAAGAGGACTTGAGTACTTAAATATAATAGCTCAAACTCTCTTCTAAACCCTTTTCTAAATAATAACCCACAATTCTACTAAAACAACTATCACAACATAAATAAACCACTTTATTATATCACATATTTAATTATGTGGTCTAAAATATATACATCAATTATATGGACATATATTTAGACAACATAATTAAACAAACCAAGTACACAACAACAATATTAAATATATAAGGTTTGGCCACAAACAATAAAAATATTTAAATGAACTTACCTGTGTAGTAGCTCCAATGGGATAATAACATTCCTTCCAAATAAATCCAGGGAGTTCAAAATCCATAGGTATCCCAAAAAAAATCCCAATAAAATGTAAAAATACAACTGTTTATCGAAAACAACGTCTACGCCAAAAAACGACTATCCATTAACCATAAAAATCCCGAAAAATATTAAAAAGTTAGATAACCGCTCCTGGAAACCCGAACAATAAAGGAAGTGTTAAATAAACATTAGTAAACACAACTAATAAACACTTCCTTTAAAAAAAATAATGTGTTTGAAACCGACGAAAATATCTTCTCCGTAAAACCTACAAAAGAGAAACAAACATTCCCACCCACCCACAAACACACAAAACGCACGTAAAAACATCACTACAAACGTTATTCAAACACTATAAAACTTTAACACACCGAAATAACAAAACACTAACAAAGCCACAAACATGGAACACAACGTAAATTATAAAACCGTATACAAACTATTACTAACACCCTAACTTCTAAAACATCAATCAATACACACTTATTACAACATAACTACTTCCACAAAACACTTAAAACTATTTAATAATAAAGAAAATAACTCTTACCTTCTCAAACGCGAAACAGCTCCGGACCGCGACCTGGATTCGACCAAAATAACCCAAAACAACAGCGAGCGGTTACAAAATAAAAGACCCAAACAAACATAGCAAGTTTGGAAATTAAAGCAGCAGAGTTTTAAGTGAATGCTCAGCCTGGACTTCTCACTTTATCAGTAACGATAATATTGCCCACCTCAAATGGTCAGCTGCTCAAATGACCACAAAGACAACAATTATCCACAAGTATGAGAGGCAACATATTGTAAGAAATGTAAATTAATTTCAAAATAAACAATTGAGTTTCGAATCCACACAGTAGTTGAGTATTTGCTTGAATTCCTTTATTCCAAGATTTAGTGAGACCAGATCCGCAGCCAACGCATTTCGACAAAACATGGGATTTTCAAGGCGAGTTTCAACAATAAGAAATATTTACACGTCAAAACGGGGGGTAGTATGACGAAAGCGGCAGGACCCAGAGTTCAATCTAGGTAATAGGTCGATAGCTTTAGACCGTTCGTATGGTATATATCAGACAGTAAAATGTGTAGTCACTTTCTCCTAACTTGTCAGTGTAGAAACTGCGAGTGAGTAGGAAACAGTCGAGGTCCGAGGTCCGAGGAACGATGGAAACCGTCGTGTTGAAACATAACAACTAAAAAAATACCAATAAATGGCCTAACTATTTATTTAACATTACACATTACTTTAAAAATTAGTAAAACATTAGAATATAATACTCAAAAAGAATACCTAATTTTTGTCTCTATGTGAAAATTCTTTAACGTATAAAAATAAATCTAATAAATAAAATATTTATATTAATATATCAATAAAACAGTATATATTAACAAAATAAATAGATGAACATGATATAATTAATATATTGGTGCCGATCACAATCCGGTAAAAAATTCCCCCGTGCGACTCGTATCGGGTCTTTTTACCGTACGAATCGTACAAGTGCCGTACGAACTGGCAATCACGATTCGCATGGTAAAAAGTCCATACGAACCGCACTGGGAATCATTCCCCACACGTCCTCGGGTCGGAAAATGTGTCCAACACGTCCTCGGACGATTTACCTTACAAACGTGAAAAGCCAAGTCCGACCGAGGAATCACGATCCATCCCGTGCGTCCGACCGTACAACCGTATGGAAAAAACACCGTCCGCACCGAACACCCATAGCAACCATGGAGACATGTGCCCGCATACGCGCCCAACACTCCCCCCAGCCCCCGTACGTCCGACACGTACCCCCCGTGTATGTATACCCCCACCCGTCTAGGTACACCCCAGTACGTTCCAGTCGAACCCCCACCCCAGTACGTGTCATACCCCCGTCAATGTACACCCCCCCACCCCTGTACGTGTCGTACCCCCGTGTACCCCCACCCCAGTACGTTCCAGTCGTACCCCCACCCCTGGACGTGTCGTACCCCCCGTGTACCTACACCCAAGTACGTTCCAGTCGTACCCCCACCCCAGGACGTGTCGTACCACCGTCAATGTACACCCCCCCACCCCTGTACGTGTCGTACCACCGTCTATGTACACCCCAGTACATTCCAGTCGTACCCCCACCCCAGTACGTGTCATACCCCCCGTGTACCTACACCCCAGTACGTTCCAGTCGTACCCCCACCCCAGTACGTGTCGTACCCCCGTGTACCTACACCCCAGTACGTTCCAGTCGTACCCCCACCCCAGTACGTGTCGTACCACCGTCAATGTACACCCCCCCACCCCAGTACGTGTCGTACCCCCCGTGTACCTACACCCAAGTACGTTCGAGTCGTACCCCCACCCCTGGACGTGTCGTACCACCGTCAATGTACACCCCCCCACCCCTGTACGTGTCGTACCCCCGTGTACCCCCACCCCAGTACGTTCCAGTCGTACCCCCACCCCTGGACGTGTCGTACCCCCCGTGTACCTACACCCAAGTACGTTCCAGTCGTACCCCCACCCCAGGACGTGTCGTACCACCGTCAATGTACACCCCCCCACCCCTGTACGTGTCGTACCACCGTCTATGTACACCCCAGTACATTCCAGTCGTACCCCCACCCCAGTACGTGTCATACCCCCCGTGTACCTACACCCCAGTACGTTCCAGTCGTACCCCCACCCCAGTACGTGTCGTACCCCCCGTGTACCTACACCCCAGTACGTTCCAGTCGTACCCCCACCCCAGGACGTGTCGTACCCCCCGTGTACCTACACCCCAGTACGTTCCAGTCGTACCCCCACCCCTGGACGTGTCGTACCCCCCGTGTACCTACACCCAAGTACGTTCCAGTCGTACCCCCACCCCAGGACGTGTCGTACCACCGTCAATGTACACCCCCCCACCCCTGTACGTGTCGTACCACCGTCTATGTACACCCCAGTACATTCCAGTCGTACCCCCACCCCAGTACGTGTCATACCCCCCGTGTACCTACACCCCAGTACGTTCCAGTCGTACCCCCACCCCAGTACGTGTCGTACCCCCCGTGTACCTACACCCCAGTACGTTCCAGTCGTACCCCCACCCCAGGACGTGTCGTACCCCCCGTGTACCTACACCCCAGTACGTTCCAGTCGTACCCCCACCCCAGTACGTGTCGTACCACCGTCAATGTACACCCCCCACCCCTGTACGTGTCGTACCCCCCGTGTACCTACACCCCAGTACGTTCCAGTCGTACCCCCACCCCAGTACGTGTCGTACCACCGTCAATGTACACCCCCCACCCCTGTACGTGTCGTACCCCCCGTGTACCTACACCCCAGTACGTTCCAGTCGTACCCCCACCCCTGGACGTGTCGTACCCCCCGTGTACCGACACCCCAGTACGTTCCAGTCGTACCCCCACCCCAGTACGTGTCGTACCACCGTCAATGTACACCCCCCACCCCTGTACGTGTCGTACCCCCCGTGTACCTACACCCCAGTACGTTCCAGTCGTACCCCCACCCCAGTACGTGTCGTACCACCGTCAATGTACACCCCCCACCCCTGCACGTGTCGTACCCCCCGTGTACCTACACCCCAGTACGTTCCAGTCGTACCCCCACCCCAGTACGTGTCGTACCACCGTCAATGTACACCCCCCACCCCTGTACGTGTCGTACCCCCCGTGTACCTACGCCCCAGTACGTTCCAGTCGTACCCCCACCCCAGTACGTTCCTGGCGCACCCCCAACACAACCTCCTAAGTACGGAGCGCACCCCATGCCCCAACATCACAACCGCATGTACGAGTCTTACAAAGCCACACACAAGGACAAAATCGTACAACCAAATGGCCCATGTACACACCGTACACACGCTCAAAACGCACGTACACAACCAGGACAAAATAAAACAACACAAGAATACACCAGTCGAAAGGCACACAGCCACTAAACATGGCCAACAACCACTTAAATAACACAACACTGACCTGCAACTGCCAAAAACAAACAGAGGCCCAATACACCACCACTCCTTATAACACACCCACCCAAAATTCAAAAACTGCCACACCCACCCATGGACCAATAAAAAGGGCCCACACACACAAACCATGAGCCTTTCCAACAGACTCACTGCTGCCAGACACCACAGAACCAGACTACAAGCTACACCACACCTTACACTTGCACACCTTCAAACGACCACCCTCACAAACACCCTCTCATCACATTCACACACACACACAACCATCCACACCCTCCCCCCAACATCCACCCCCCCCCCCCACACCCACACCATCCCCACCCACACCCCTCACCATGCCCACTACCAAGAATCCAAAGTTCAGTCACCGAGAGTTGGAGGTCCTTGTTGATCAAATCCTCAGAGTCGAGCCACAGATCTTTGGAACATTGGTCAGAAGCACCAGCCAGGCAGCCAAAACAGCCATGTGGCAGACCATCGTCGATGCTGTGAATGCTGTTGCGGACACCAGGAGGACCAAGCAGGATTGCCAGAACAGGTGGTACAATCTGCGGAGGAGGGTCAGAGCCAAGAGGCAGGAGGAACACGACCAGGCCAACGCCACCGGAGGAGGGCCCTCCCGCAGAGCCGTACAGTACCATCCCTGGGAGGAGAGGGTGATGGCCATACTGCCGGTGGAGGCAGTTGAAGGAGTAGAAGGACTCCGAGACCCGGGTGAGTACACAAACAACGCACCTCACATGGGGGGAACTGCAACCACAACCAAAATCAATAACAGGCACGCAACCACCACAAGCCATCGCATTACTCAACCACACTCCATGAGCAGGCACATGCCACTGCTGCCACCATGCCCCATGCACCCAGCTGGACAATGTCAAGTCACAGGCCACAGAAGACAACAACACATGACACGGTAACCCGGATGGCGGGAGGCTGGGCACCAAGAATCACATAGTGCGACTCCAAAGCAGACAACAATGCCCTCTGCCCATATGGCCTAGGTCACAGCCAGACAAACACTGTGTCCCAACACAGGAATGACTTGCCAGCAAATGGCGGACGCCTTGCATCAACACATGGGGGTGAAGGCACTGTTTTGCACATGCCAGCAGCTAATGAACAGCCAACAGTGTGAAAGAGTGGCAGCACACACCACCACAGCAGCAGCGCACAGACACACAGCAGACAAAATGGGTGCCTGGAGATCAGAAACAAACTCACATCAACAGGCCAAGGGCCACTCAAAGATCTGCTAACAGTGTGTGCCCAGGAAGCTGGGCCAAGGTGACAGAGGGTGACACACGGAGGGAGGGAGAGGGGGCCACAGAGGGAGGGAGAGGGGGACAGAGAGGGAGGGAGAGGGGGACTGAGAGGGAGGGAGACGGACAGAGGGAGGAGGCTGACACACGGAGGGAGGGAGAGGGGGACACAGAGGGTGGGAGAGGGGGACAGGGAGGGAGGGAGAGGGGGACTGAGAGGGAGGGAGACGGACAGAGGGAGGAGGCTGACACACGGAGGGAGGGAGAGGGGGACACAGAGGGAGGGAGAGGGGGACAGAGAGGGAGGGAGAGGGGGACTGAGAGGGAGGGAGACGGACAGAGGGAGGAGGCTGACACACGGAGGGAGGGAGAGGGGGACACAGAGGGTGGGAGAGGGGGACAGGGAGGGAGGGAGAGGGGGACTGAGAGGGAGGGAGACGGACAGAGGGAGGAGGCTGACACACGGAGGGAGGGAGAGGGGGACACAGAGGGTGGGAGAGGGGGACAGAGAGGGAGGGAGAGGGGGACTGAGAGGGAGGGAGACGGACAGAGGGAGGAGGCTGACACACGGAGGGAGGGAGAGGGGGACACAGAGGGAGGGAGAGGGGGACAGAGAGGGAGGGAGAGGGGGACAGAGAGGGAGGGAGACGGACAGAGGGAGGAGGCTGACACACGGAGGGAGGGAGAGGGGGACAGAGAGGGAGGGAGAGGGGGACAGAGAAGGAGGGAGACACAGGGAGAGCAAATCAGTCCTTTGGTGTGTGGGAATGTCTGCTCGTCAGCAGGTGGACTGCGTGCATGTAGACAAGGGTGCCCAGTGCCAGAACCCCCCCTCTTCATCATGGCAAAACGCAGGGCCATGTTACAACCTGTACACGAGCACAAGGACAGCCACCTGCATCATATGAGTGTGTGGATCCACTCCATGTGCACATGTACAGTGCTACAAGGAAGGCGCAAACGCATAGCTCGGCACACATGCACACTCCACTGCTGACTGCAGACACACTTGACGCAGCAAGTAAGACTGTGCCACACATAGTTAAAGGGGCCAAATTGGTGCCCAAGGGACACACACATGCACAAGTGCACTGTGAGTGGAATGCAAGACAGATCCTAATTCCAAGAGGAAATGTGCCAACTTTGTAACGGATGAAACATGGATGTTGCATGGATCAAAATTAACATTGTCTCTCTCACACACAGGTCAACGTCGTGCTGCACCCCCCAACACTGGGGGGGAACACTCACAGGACCCGGATCTGCAGGAGACCGATCCCACCGGCAGCGACCACTCTCACCACTCTGCGGACGACCCCGACCGACCTGGCCCCTCTGGTGTCCAACCACCTGCAGCACCTGCGTCAGGTACAACCGTGCCAACCACCACCCCCACTCCTGCCACATCCCAGGAGACACCCAGGATCCCTGCCCCAACACCACAATGCAGCCAGGCTCGCCAGGAGGGACACGGTGTCCCGGGCACCCAGGAGGAGGCAGGCGACAACGCCAATGCCACCCCTCAGGGGTCCCGGAGACCCCATGTGCCCACAAGTGCAGGCCAGACGCAAGTGGGCAGGGGTGGTGGGAGTGGAGAGCGGCGGAGGCGCGAGCCTGACCAGTTGGCTGGGGATCCGGTATTTTCCCATGTCCGTAACATCCTGGACTCATACCGGCAGGACACCACGGGCATGGCCCAGGTTGTGTCCGTCCTCGAGGGGATCAAGGTCCAGCAGGCCCAGCAACATGCGGAGCTAATAGCCTGTCTACAGCTACACCAACGGAGGATGGAGGACAGACAGGCTCAGCAAGTGACGGCGTCCCAGGGGATTCACGCTGAACTCCGTCGGATGGCCGACACCATGGCCGACCCTCCCTGTGCCAGAAGGCGGAGAACATCACCACCCACAGGGAGGGATCATGAGGAGGAGGAGGAAACATCCGACGGAGCATCCCAGACGTCGTCACGGCCTGCTGCTGAGGTTCCCCGCAGGAAGCCGGGTCGTCCACGGAAAGGACCGTGAGGGTGGCTGCTACATCACCATCTCCCAGGACACCTGGCCTGGCACCTGGCCCACTGGAGCAACAGCATCACAGCATCAAGAGACATTCTCTGCCACATGGCCCTGCTGGTCACTGGCTGACCAATGTTGACAAAGACTGTGGCATGGACTCTGAGGATTTCCAATGGCAAGGACACCAACTCCCCTACTGAACTTTGGATTCCCTAATCCCGGAAAGGCCCTCACTTGGCCCCCCCCCCCCCCAATAATAAATCACACTATTAAGAGTAGATGCCTGCTGGTAGCATTATTACCTAACATGTGTCTTGTACAGTCTAAACATGCCTGAGTCATCTGTTCACTTCAACCATCCACACCCTGGGGCCTGAGTCTGGCACAGGACACATGGGTCACAGTTTTCTAGGCAAGACAGACATGGAGCACCATACACACCCGTGATGGTCAGAACCAGCTGAGGGGGTGGCCGAACAACCGTGCTGACAGACACATTGAGTACAGCAACAGTCATGCGCAGAGGTCAGGGATCCTGGCCCGTGTCCTGGGGGGCACCCAGGTACGTGTAGACAGGTGGCAGAACCATGTCCTGCAAGCTTGAGTCCGGTGGATGCAGAGAATGGGGTCATGGACAACGTTGGATGCATGGGGATGGCACATGTCACAATACCCACACAGTCATGGACATCATGCCCATTACACAGTCTCAGCACACACACACAGCTTGCATCTTGCCACTCGACACATTGACACATAGCCACAATCAGGGAATACCATGCCAGACATGCAGGATGCACCGTGCCAACACACCAGCATTGACTGAGAAGAGGCACCTTGGAGGCATAGGGACACCTTTAATAGTCATGTGTTTGGGATTGCAGAGGCAACTTGAAGTACACATGAACACATCATGTGGAGTAACATGTGGGTCCAACACTGGCACCCCCCTTCTGCAGCACAAATGCGTGATAGCCATGGAACTGGCACACAAGTGTCGGATAATAGCTAAATACCCACAGCTGCTCACGGAGAGCCTGCCATACACCATACATCCGCTGATGTGGAAGTCCCACGCCATGTCAAGACAATGTTAACCGTATGTGTCCAAGGGCAGTGTCACACACATTGATGCCTTCATCACAATCCACCATCCCATCACTGATGACTGACAACCAGGCAGCCCATCTATTCAGGTGTACCCAGCTGCATGTCGTGTCCCATGGGGATGCCACATGTCTGCAGAGGACCCAAACCCCGACCGGGGCAGTGTGCACACATCGTGAACAACTGCCACACCCAATACACCCCAGATGCATCCCTTACCCCATGGAGACTTCCAAACGTGTCCGTGCCTGTAACGCTGAGTCAGCCCACGATGCCATGTCCATGAGGAATAGCAGTGCCACAACAATGCAACCAGCAAACGGCATGCGCAGGTACCTGGGGAAGAGAGACACACAAGAAGTCAGCCACAAGAAGCACAGCCACTTGCATGTGCATTTACTCGACACATGTATGTATGACAACATGCTAGGTCACAATTATGCCTGGGGAAATACTACCATCACTGCCACCATCACTCCAGTGACACACCCACACACACCTCTGACCCACGTGCCATACATGCAGGTGGAGACACACATCACAACGCATGCCACACGGGGACCAATGCGTGCACACTCAGACCCTGGTACTCACCACTAAGCAAAGAAGTCGCGTATGAGCCGAGTCCGGATGTCCTCTTGCGGCTCCACATCCTCCACATCACTAGCCCCATTGCCAAGCCCTTCGTCCTCCACGGGTGGATGGTCCTCGTCATCTTGATCCAGGATGAGGGGCACAGCTCTTTCAACTGCCATGTTGTGCAGCATGCAGCAGACCATGAAGATCTTGCAGACCTTCGCCGGGGCATATGGGAGTGCGCCGCCGGTCTTGTGGAGGCACCGGAATCGGCTCTTCAGCATGCCAAACGTCCTCTCTATCACTCGCCTTGTCCGGCCATGGGCGGTGTTGTAGCGGAGCTGGGCCGGCGTGATGGGGTTGCGGAGAGGTGTCAGCAGCCAAGGCATGTTGGGATAGCCAGCGTCCCCTAAATGGAAAGCACATGGATATCGTTAGAACTGGCGAAGCGGTAGTGCTGCTCGGCCAAACAGAATACAGGACAGACACACTGTACCCACCAACAACACATGCACGTTCGTTGCGCAGCTGCATCATCATATCAGGCATCCCGCTACGCCTCATGATGTAGGCATCGTGTGCTGATCCTGGAAAACGAGCACAGACATGTGAAATCACCATGTTGGACAGACACACCACAAGGGCATTGATGGAGTGGTAGTGCTTCCGATTGCGGTACGCCACCTCCCGTGCGTGTGGTGGTACCAAACCTACATGTGTCCCATCTATGGACCCAATGACATGGGGCATCCCTCCCAGGGCATAGAAACCACGTTTGACCTCAGTCATCTGTTCAGGGGTTGGGAACTTGATGAAGTCATCCAGGTGAATCAACATGGCCTCCAAGAAATCATGCAGCACACCGCTGAACATGCTCTGGGACATGCCACCAACATGAGCTATGGTATATTGGAAGGTACCCGTGGCAAGGAAATGTAGGGCAGCCATTACCTTCAGCTGGGGTGTCAGTGCCGTAGGATACCTGTGCTGCGGTTGCAGGTGTGGTGCCAGTCTCGCCGTCAGCTCCAGAATCAACGGTTGGGTGAAGCGGTAGAGCCGGATCCTGTCATTCTCCTGCATGGTGGCCAAGTCTGGAATTCTTCGGGCAACAGGAGGCGCTCTGCAGTAATTTGGAAGTGACAAGGAAGAGTGAGTGCACTACGAGAACAACTCATGTCTACTGAGCACATGTAAATCTGCCAATACACACATGCCACATAGGGAGTCAGGCATGTGCTACATGCCCAGGACACGTATGGATGCAAGGTGACACTCCTTCCAAGACCCAGCTACACACGGTGATTGAGAACCTCCCCATGCCACGCCATGGGAATAGCTGTGTCCCAGTGCAAGTGCACTGCCCGACGCAAGACAGGAGTGACATACACCCACACATCAGCAGAAGTGTGATGCTGATTGCAGAGACTGGCAGCGGAACACTTGAGCCACAGGTCACATGACATTACACTAGTCCAGCCCACACACCTTGCCATGAAGGTGCACATGTCATGACTCCCCACACATTCCTTGTGAGTTTGCTGACATGGCCTTGTCACGCTACTCCGTGTCCCTTGCATACATGTGCACCTCACATCCGGTAACACATGTGGCATGGTGTTGGGAACAGTGTGCAATGACAATCTACACACAGCCACATGTTGGTTGCTGCAACGGCTGCAGCTTTTGAGGGTGCAACAACATCAACCCGATGTAAATCCCGGACACATATATGGCATAGTCACATTGTGCACTGTGGGTAGTGATGAGTCATGTGTCATGACCCCTGTACCGGGCATCATGGGACACTTCCGTGTGTTGGTGTCCGTGCCATGCCAGTGACGCTCACCCCAAGTGCGCAGTCCCACATGCACACATGTCAAAGGAGTCAAGGGCATGCCTGGCACACATTGCACCCTCACACAGTACACATGTACACATCTCATCATACATCTGGTGCCTTCTCCACTCAGGAGGCATGTTCCACATCACAGCCTGTGACACCTGTGCCCAACACATGTGGTAATGCACAGACGATGCCTTGGTGTCCATTCCTGGACAAGTATGTCCATCCATGGACAAGTATGTCCGCCCTATTCCGACATGTGTGTCGCCTATCACCACAGTGATGTGTAAAATCCGCCGTACTGCTGCTGAGAGGGCCTGTGCATGTTCCCAAATCACTGTGGGAGTGCTGCCGTATGTGTACCCATCGTGATGGCGAGCGTAGATGCGAGTGTACGGTTCGTACCACTACGGGTACGCATACGCGTGCAGACCCATAGTGATAGTGAGCGTAGATGCGAGTGTACGGTCCGTACCACTACGGGTACGCATACGCGTGCAGACCCATAGTGATAGTGAGCGTAGATGCGAGTGTACGGTCCGTACCACTACGGGTACGCATACGCGTGCAGACCCATAGTGATAGTGAGCGTAGATGCGAGTGTACGGTTCGTACCACTACGGGTACGCATACGCGTGCAGACCCATAGTGATAGTGAGCGTAGATGCGAGTGTACGGTCCGTACCACTACGGGTACGCATACGCGTGCAGACCCATAGTGATAGTGAGCGTAGATGCGAGTGTACGGTCCGTACCACTACGGGTACGCATACGCGTGCAGACCCATAGTGATAGTGAGCGTAGATGCGAGTGTACGGTCCGTACCACTACGGGTACGCATACGCGTGCAGACCCATAGTGATAGTGAGCGTAGATGCGAGTGTACGGTCCGTACCACTACGGGTACGCATACGCGTGCAGACCCATAGTGGTACGGACCGTACACTCGCATCTACGCTCACTATCACTATGGGTCTGCACGCGTATGCGTACCCGTAGTGGTACGGACCGTACACTCGCATCTACGCTCACTATCACTATGGGTCTGCACGCGTATGCGTACCCGTAGTGGTACGGACCGTACACTCGCATCTACGCTCACTATCACTATGGGTCTGCACGCGTATGCGTACCCGTAGTGGTACGGACCGTACACTCGCATCTACGCTCACTATCACTATGGGTCTGCACGCGTATGCGTACCCGTAGTGATAGTGAGCGTAGATGCGAGTGTTCGGTCCGTACCACTACGAGTACGCATACGCGTGCAGACCAAAAGTGATGGAGAGCGTAGGCATGCATGTACGGGCCGTTGCCATGCATTTGGGGTGCCCTAGGGCCCCCACACGCACCGTACCTGTGTGTGATGCTCCAAATTACATGGGGGACAAGTATTAAGGCCTACATGCATGCTGGTTGTCATGGAGACCAAGTTCAAAATTGGAAATTGTTCTGGAAGGTGCACAGCAGAAGTCAGTTGGGATTTGTCTACTTTGTTGCAATGTGTTTGTGGGGCTGACATCATGCAGGAGAATGAAACCGATAGAGAACCCACAGACTGCTAGGTTTGAAGGGATTGGTGGAAACAGGATGCAAATGTGAGTGACCAATCTCTCTGTACTCCTGTGCATGAGACTGGGCAGAAGGGCACATATAAGGCAGCCAGGTCCCATGAGGGAGCACTTGCCTGCACATCTTTGCATTCGTCGACCCAGCTGCTGCTACTGATTCCCTGGAACCATGTCAAGGGCTGTGGAGAGGACACAGCCATTCACCCTGGAGGAGAACATGGCTCTGCTGGATGTGATCCTCCCACAGTACTCCATGCTGTATGGGCGACCAGGTTATCAGGTGAGTGCATAGGCCACTGCCACAGACTGTCCCTATGTGGTGACTGTGACTTCTGCCATTGCGTCCAGGTGTAACACACATGCCATGTACTGTCGGGGGGGTCCCAGGGGGGGGGGTGCCTGATGTCTCCCAGCAGTGCCCTGAGACAGGAGGGGTGGGGGCCTATCACTCACAGCAGTGCCCTGAGACAGGAGGGGTGTGTGCAGAGTCCTCCCAGCAGTGCCCTGAGACAGGAGGGGTGGGTGCAGAGTCCTCCCAGCAGTGCCCTGAGACAGGAGGGGTGTGTGCAGAGTCCTCCCAGCAGTGCCCTGAGACAGGAGGGGTGGGTGCAGAGTCCTCCCAGCAGTGCCCTGAGACAGGAGGGGTGTGTGCAGAGTCCTCACAGCAGTGCCCTGAGACAGGAGGGGTGGGTGTGGAGTCCTCACAGCAGTGCCCTGAGACAGGAGGGGTGTGTGCAGAGTCCTCCCAGCAGTGCCCTGAGACAGGAGGGGTGTGTGCAGAGTCCTCACAGCAGTGCCCTGAGACAGGAGGGGTGGGTGTGGAGTCCTCACAGCAGTGCCCTGAGACAGGAGGGGTGGGGGCCTATCACTCACAGCAGTGCCCTGAGACAGGAGGGGTGGGTGTGGAGTCCTCACAGCAGTGCCCTGAGACAGGAGGGGTGGGTGTGGAGTCCTCACAGCAGTGCCCTGAGACAGGAGGGGTGTGTGCAGAGTCCTCCCAGCAGTGCCCTGAGACAGGAGGGGTGTGTGCAGAGTCCTCCCAGCAGTGCCCTGAGACAGGAGGGGTGTGTGCAGAGTCCTCACAGCAGTGCCCTGAGACAGGAGGGGTGGGTGTGGAGTCCTCACAGCAGTGCCCTGAGACAGGAGGGGTGGGGGCCTATCACTCACAGCAGTGCCCTGAGACAGGAGGGGTGGGTGTGGAGTCCTCACAGCAGTGCCCTGAGACAGGAGGGGTGGGTGTGGAGTCCTCACAGCAGTGCCCTGAGACAGGAGGGGTGTGTGCAGAGTCCTCCCAGCAGTGCCCTGAGACAGGAGGGGTGTGTGCAGAGTCCTCACAGCAGTGCCCTGAGACAGGAGGGGTGTGTGCAGAGTCCTCCCAGCAGTGCCCTGAGACAGGAGGGGTGTGTGCAGAGTCCTCACAGCAGTGCCCTGAGACAGGAGGGGTGGGTGTGGAGTCCTCACAGCAGTGCCCTGAGACAGGAGGGGTGGGGGCCTATCACTCACAGCAGTGCCCTGAGACAGGAGGGGTGGGTGCAGAGTCCTCCCAGCAGTGCCCAGACACAGGAGGGGTGGGTGTGGAGTCCTCCCAGCAGTGCCCTGAGACAGGAGGGGTGGGTGCAGAGTCCTCCCAGCAGTGCCCTGACACAGGAGGGGTGGGTGCAGAGTCCTCCCAGCAGTGCCCAGACACAGGAGGGGTGGGTGTGGAGTCCTCCCAGCAGTGCCCTGAGACAGGAGGGGTGTGTGCAGAGTCCTCACAGCAGTGCCCTGAGACAGGAGGGGTGTGTCCAGAGTCCTCCCAGCAGTGCCCTGAGACAGGAGGGGTGTGTGCAGAGTCCTCACAGCAGTGCCCTGAGACAGGAGGGGTGGGTGTGGAGTCCTCACAGCAGTGCCCTGAGACAGGAGGGGTGGGGGCCTATCACTCACAGCAGTGCCCTGAGACAGGAGGGGTGGGTGCAGAGTCCTCCCAGCAGTGCCCAGACACAGGAGGGGTGGGTGTGGAGTCCTCCCAGCAGTGCCCTGAGACAGGAGGGGTGGGTGCAGAGTCCTCCCAGCAGTGCCCTGACACAGGAGGGGTGGGTGCAGAGTCCTCCCAGCAGTGCCCAGACACAGGAGGGGTGGGTGTGGAGTCCTCCCAGCAGTGCCCTGACACAGGAGGGGTGGGTGCAGAGTCCTCCCAGCAGTGCCCAGACACAGGAGGGGTGGGTGTGGAGTCCTCCCAGCAGTGCCCTGAGACAGGAGGGGTGGGTGCAGAGTCCTCCCAGCAGTGCCCTGAGACAGGAGGGGTGGGTGCCCATCACTCCCAGCAGTGCCCAGAGACAGGAGGGGTGTGTGCAGAGTCCTCCCAGCAGTGCCCTGAGACAGGAGGGGTGGGTGCAGAGTCCTCCCAGCAGTGCCCTGAGACAGGAGGGGTGGGTGTGGAGTCCTCACAGCAGTGCCCTGAGCCAGGAGGGGTGGGTGTGATGCACAGTGTGAGCCTAGATCATTGATTGTGACATTGCCATCATTCCACCTGTGTACCCACTGTGGCACGTACTGCTTTTTCCCTCACCAGGGGATGATGTCCCTATGACAAAGGTGCAATGCGTTGGCTGCATGACATGCCTTGTTGTTACCAGCTAATTTGTACCCATATGTCTCTCTGTGACATGTGGCTGGTGTATTGATGTGGTGTCACTTGTTCCTCCTCACAGGTAGGCGCCACTGCCAAGGAGCAGATCTGGCTGACCGCCGTCAGTGCCGTGAGGGGTGTGGATGGTCGGAGGCGGCGCCTGGCCCAGGTGAGGAAACGCTGGCAGGATATCCGGTGCTGGACGCGGAGGATTGCACGGCTCCTGCTGGGGGACTCACCTGAGAGCCACAAGAACCGCGGCCGCCGCCGTCTGAGCCACCTCCACAGGCGTGTGCTGCCGGTGGTCTTTCCAGACCTGGAGAGGCGCTTACAGGCGATGCAGCAGCCGGAAGGGGGTAGGTACATGTGTGTTTGTTGTGTGTCACCGGCATTTGTAAGGGCACAGTAGCATGAATCCACTGGCAGGGTTTAAAGGTGCTGTGCAGATCCTGTTTGGCCCAGTATAGCGCTGTGCCCCTGCCACCCTTCCCCTCCTTGCAATGTGTTCCCTGGTCTGTGTGTAGTCACTCCTTCCCAGGGTAATGTAGGCTGGCGCTTTGTCCACGGGAACAATGTCTGTAGCATCATGTGTGGGGGTGGTGTGTAACAGGTTGTGGGACCTTGCCTGTGCACTGTCAAGTTCACTGCATGTGGGTTCCATGTCAGTTGGCACTGATGCTGACTCCAGACATGGGAGTTGGTCTCTCATGTGTCATGCCTTACAGCGCGCATGTCCTATGTAGTGGCCTGTGACATGATGTGCATGACTGTGCGATACACATAGTGCAGGGATGGTGACGTGTGTTGCTGTCATTACCATTCAGTAGCATGTAGTTGCGTGCCCACTACTGTCCCCTGGGGCACCTTTTCCTCAGTGGTGTATGTGTCATCATGGACGTGGCCACTGTCAGTGTCTACAGCGTAAGTTGTGCTCTGTGCCATTGTCCCCTGTCACCATGTATATAGACGTGCTAATTTGTACAGGTGTCCACTGTGCAGCCTGACCTGATTGTCCTTCTTCATACTCACAGTTGCCAGTGCCTGTGTGTCTTGTTATACTCATCTGAGGATGGGCACTGGTACCTCATTATTTGTACAGGCGCACCTTGGCTGTTTGGCGTCCAATCTTGCTTTTTGCCTGCCCCTGTGTGTATCACCCAGACCATGAGATGTTGGTGCCACCTGTGTCTCCACAATTTGCCTCGTGTAGGGTCTTGTTGGGGCGGGCAATGCCTATGTGTTAAATCCTGATTACCACTTGCTGGGTCTGGGCAGTGTGTGATGTGCCTGGACACACACGCAATGTGCAGTGACCGAGTCATGTTGTGCATGTATTCAGCATTACCTATGCAGCATGTGTCTCAAGTTCATGGATATGGTCCCTGGTCATCGGTATTTTCGCAAACGCTGTGTGGTGCAGATGCAGTGCTGGATTGTCCCCAGGACCTGGGTGCTATGTCAGACTCCTTTTCCTGTGTTTAGCTATTGTCTCATGCTCTCCATGGTATTTCAGTGGCATGGTGGCTCAACCAACTGTGTGTTGCATGCCCTACATCGGTACCCTGTTCAGTAGATGTTAGGGATCTTCCTTTTCAGGCCATGCAATGTTACCTATGTAGATTGGACTCATGTGACAGATGTGTACAGGTGTCTGAATAATTTCTGTCTCTCCACCCTGCCCACAGCATCGTCGGGGGACACAGAGGGAGACATGGACACAGACCAGGCGGAGGGACCGAGCACCAGTGCCAGCCGTGACATCGGGGCTGGCACATCGAGTGGGACAGAGGCGGAGGAGAGTGTGGCCGAGGACCTGTCGACTGGCACATCAGACTACGAAGCTGACAGGTCCGGGGACGATGTCTCCGAGTGGGCGGAGGCTGCACCAGCAGCTGACAGCGGAACAACACCTCGCACCGCCCCCTCAGTTTCCACCAGCCGCCTCCCACTTGCTCATGTCCCTTCCCAGCGTGCCCGGTCACAGCATGTCTCCTTCCTGCCAGGCACCGCGCCCCCTGCCCCTGTCTCCACTGCTGCCGCCAATGCAGAGTCTGTGGACATCCAGCGGCAACTGCAGGTTGGTCAGGCTGCGATCCTTAATGTCCTCCATGCCCACGGCAAAACCCTCACCAACATCGAGGCTTTCTTGGAGGGCATTCATTCATCGCAGGCTGACCAACGCAACTTGCTGAGGTCCATCGACTCCACACTGACTGCAGCAGTGGGTCTCCTGCAGCGCGACCTCCCCCCACCTACCCCTGCCCCATCCACACTTCCCACTCCCATGCCTGTCACACGTACACCCAGACGTCGGCATGCACCCACATCAACGGACACGGGCACCACACCAGCAGGGAAGGTCCACCGCACTCCTCCTGACACGCACACACAGGGTGAGGTAGGCACACCCACTGGGTCGGGGGGCAAACGTGTGACACGCAGCCATAGTGGGAGTCCGCATTCCACCCAGTCCACTCCCTCCAAATCCCCTCCCCTCAGCTCTCCTGGCCACATCTCCCCCAAGGACTCCTTCATGGCCGCTCTGTCCCTGAGCCCCACAGTTACACCACCACGCAAGCGGTCACGGAGGTCCCCGGTCAGGGTGGTTGAGTCTCCCCCCCTGTCTCCACCCTCCCCCGGTGGCGCTGCGACCCATCCCTCTGACCCCCCCCTCCTTGGGGCCTGAGGTCCCTTCGGGTGCAGGGGACTCCCTGGATGACCTTGCAAAGGTGTGTAGTGCCATCCTGGCCTCCGCCTTTGGCACTGATCCACCCCCTGTGGTGGACTCCTCCATCCCTGCACCCACAACGCCGCCCCTTTGCCCTGATGTCCCTGCGGTGCCTGTTGCTCCCCCCCCCCCTGATGCCCTCACCAGTGTGGAAGACGATGCCATTTGACTGTGCAGGCAAGGTAGGGGACACGCATCCCACTGTGTCCCCCATCCAGCTGAGAATCATTGACTGCCCTATGGGCTTTGTGAAGATTGAACTGCCTGCGATCCACGGACATTGTGCTCCTGCAGAATAAAGCTTAATTTTGTTTTCATTATCACACTACTGCTATGCTGGTATTGGTGTTGGTGGGGCTGCTACATGGTTTTGGGTGGTGTGTAAGGGTTTGGGTGTGTGGGATATGTAGTAGTGTACTGCTCATTGGTGGGACCCTGTGATCTGTGTGCCATCACAAGGTGTTGGCTAACTTTCTTTGTTCATGTAGGCAGTTACTGCATGGTGCACTTGTCCAAGGGTGTATTCCTTCCTCTGTGTACCCAGCTTTCTTCCCTGCAGGGTGTTCCCAATGTTTAGCGCAGCGCTGTGTCTACATGAGCTGTGTGTGTGACGGAGCCCTTCTACTTTGGCCATGCATGCAGGGCCATGTCTCCACCTGCGACAATCGTGGCATCCTTGGTGATCACTGTACTTGTGTGTGGAGTCTGTTGACATGAGTTCATGGGGACATGTTCCCTTGTAGCCAGTATGCATGTGGATAATTCTGGCCTCACACACATGTGTTACACCCCTCCAGTCTCAGGGCACTGCTGGGAGGACTCTGCACCCACCCCTCCTGTCTCAGGGCACTGCTGGGAGGACTCCACACCCGTCCCTCCTGTGTCTGGGCACTGCTGGGAGGACTCTGCACCCACCCCTCCTGTGTCAGGGCACTGCTGGGAGGACTCTGCACCCACCCCTCCTGTGTCAGGGCACTGCTGGGAGGACTCTGCACCCACCCCTCCTGTGTCAGGGCACTGCTGGGAGGACTCCACACCCACCCCTCCTGTCTCAGGGCACTGCTGGGAGGACTCCACACCCACCCCTCCTGTGTCTGGGCACTGCTGGGAGGACTCTGCACCCACCCCTCCTGTGTCAGGGCACTGCTGGGAGGACTCTGCACCCACCCCTCCTGTCTCAGGGCACTGCTGGGAGGACTCCACACCCACCCCTCCTGTGTCTGGGCACTGCTGGGAGGACTCTGCACCCACCCCTCCTGTCTCAGGGCACTGCTGGGAGGACTCTGCACACACCCCTCCTGTCTCTGGGCACTGCTGGGAGTGATGGGCACCCACCCCTCCTGTCTCAGGGCACTGCTGGGAGGACTCTGCACCCACCCCTCCTGTCTCAGGGCACTGCTGGGAGGACTCTGCACACACCCCTCCTGTCTCTGGGCACTGCTGGGAGTGATGGGCACCCACCCCTCCTGTCTCAGGGCACTGCTGGGAGGACTCCACACCCACCACTCCTGTCTCAGGGCACTGCTGGGTGGACTCTGCACACACACCTCCGATTTCTGGATATGTGCGCTTGGCACATACACGGTGGGGTTACGCACACTGCATTAGAGGTGAGGGTACGAGTCTACTGACACTGGTGTGGTGGGGGTACGCTCCGTACGTCCGCGGGTGTGGGTACGGGTCGTACTTACACTGTTGGGCAGGGGGGTACGCTCCTTGCATTCGTGGGTGGGGGTTCGAGTCGTACTTACACTGTTGGGCAGGGGGGTACGCTCCTTGCATACGGGGTGGGGGTAGGGTCCGTACATATCCGTCCCCACGCTATGTGATGTTTGTGCGGCCCGTACCCAGGTCTTTGCCACGTGGGTGCGATCCGTCCCGCCATTGTTGGGGTGACGTGTGTGGGCGTGGTCCGACTCGTACCCACGCTCTTCAGGCGTGGGTATGGGACGTACCTGTCTGGTTGTGTTGCCGGTTCGCGTGGTGACGGACTTCCGTTGTGGCGGTCGCTGGATTATCAGGACACGCCCCCACCCCCTCGTGGTGACCAGGGCATGGGAGTCAGGTATGTCCAGGCCATGTGTAGTGTGTCACTCATGTGGTTGTTTTGTGGCCTGCCCTGGTCGTGCCACCCCCACCCCACCCCACTTTCCCCCCTCCCTTAGTTATTCTGACCTTCTGCGGCGTCTGCGTCGTAACCTGTAGAGGAGGTGTACTGCTATGAGGGCAGGGATGACTCGTAGGTTCGGGTCCATGTCTGTCCGTCGCGTACTGGTACTCCTTGCTCGCGTCGTCCTGTCGCGTACGGGTCCTCCTTGATCGCGTCGTCCAGTCGCGTACGGGTCCTCCTTGGTGGCGTCGTCCTGTGTGTCTGTCACGTACTGGTCCTCCTTGTTCGCGTCGTCGTCTGTCCGTCGCGTACTGGTGGTCCTTGTTCGCGTCGTCCTGATTTCCCGGCAGTTTTTGGCTGCCGCAAAATATTCACCGTGCGGGGTGACGTCGGTGCGAATCGTGATTCCTGGGTCGTGAATGGCTGGCTGCGTGCGTCCAGACGTCAGGTCGGCGCTTTCCCGGATCGCATTGGTAGGTGTTTTTTGTTCGGTCGGTCTTTTTTACGATTCGTACGGTAATGGTGTACCCGTGCGAATCGTAATTCCATGTTTGTATATTTTGACGACCGGGTACGCGTCGGACGGAGAATATGCTCCGTCCGACGGTTCGTACCCGGTTTTTACCGGATTGTGATCGGCACCTCAGTCTCTACAACATACCAAAAAAATATTTTAAAAAATACATATTCTAAAATGTTAACAATTTCAATATTAAATATATAATATAAATATTAATAATTAAAATATATTTGTCATATATTTCCAAAAATACAATTCCTTATTAATTCAAATAAATTCTAAAAAATTTCAGAGTACACAAGATAAATTTATAAATATTATACAGCTATAAAAATCTGATTTTTAAATTTTGTGTGTTCATATATTCATGTCCAAAATATACATTAAACAAATATATATCCATTATAAAAAAAGTATTACTATAATACAAATGTTAAATATTAATTATTTTATTACATGTTTATTTCAATGATTTAAGTATTAAAATATGCGTAATAATAAACGAAATTTTCTCTCGAATGAATATACATTCCAACAACTATAAAATAAATATTATTTTCCTTTCTACTATTTAATTTAAAAAAAATTGGAATTTGCATTCTGATATAACTTCTATCTTTTATCCAACCAAAACTAAAATCTACAGATTTTTTGTCAATTAAATCCAATTAATTTAACTATTGCTATTCAACTCTATAATTAATTCTAATATTTGCTATTTACCAAACTTAATTAACATACTACTCCCACTACATACTGAACTTAATTAATTTACTATTCTCAGTCCAATCTATATTTAATTAGGGTAGATGCTGGACACTGAACTTAAATAATTTACTATTCCCACTCTAGTCTATATTTAATTAAGATAAGTGCTGGACACTTAACATAATTAATTTACTATTCTCACTCCAACCTATATTATATTAAATTAGAGTAGGTGCTGGATACTGAACTTAATTAATTTACTATTCCCACTCCACTCTATATTTAATAAAGAAAACTGCTGGACACTGAACTTAATTAATTTACTATTCTCACTCCAACCTATATTAAATTAAGGTAGGTGCTGGACACTGAACTAAATTAATTTACTATTCCCACTCCAGTCTATATTAAATTAAAATAAGTGCTGGACACTGAACTTAATTAATTTACTATTCTCACTCCAACCTATATTTAATTAGAGTATATGCTGGACACTGAACTAAGTTAATTTACTATTCCCACTCCATTCTATATAAAATTAAAATAAGTGCTGGACACTGAAATTAATTAATTTACTATTCTCACTCCAAACTATATTTAATTAGAGTATGTGCTGGACACTGAACTGAATTAATTTACTATTCCCACTCCAATCTATATTTTATTAAGATAAGTGCTGGACACTGAACTTAATTAATTTACTATTCTCACTCCAAACTATATTAAATTACAGTAGGTGCTGGACAATGAACTTAATTAATTTACTATTCCCACTCCACTCTATATTTAATTAAGATAAGTGCTGGACACTGAACTTAATTAATTTACTATTCTCACTCCAACCTATATTAAATTAGGGTAGGTGCTGGACACTGAACTAAATTAATTTACTATTCCCACTCCAGTCTATATTAAATTAAAATAAGTGCTGGACACTGAACTTAATTAATTTACTATTCTCACTCCAACCTATATTTAATTAGAGTATGTGCTGGACACTGAACTGAATTAATTTACTATTCCCACTCCAATTTATATTTAATTAAGATAAGTGCTGGACACTGAACTTAATTAATTTACTATTCTCACTCCAAACTATATTAAATTACAGTAGGTGCTGGACAATGAACTTAATTAATTTACTATTCCCACTCCACTCTATATTTAATTAAGATAAGTGCTGGACACTGAACTTAATTAATTTACTATTCTCACTCCAACCTATATTAAATTAGGGTAGGTGCTGGACACTGAACTAAATTAATTTACTATTCCCACTCCAGTCTATATAAAATTAAAATAAGTGCTGGACACTGAACTTAATTAATTTCATATTCTCACTCCAACCTATATTTAGGTGCCAATTCCGATCCGGTAAAAACCGGGTACGAACCGTCGGACGGAGCCTTTTCTCCGTCCGACTCGTACCCGGTGCGAAATCCATCCGAAAATGCAAGTACGAATCATACGGAAACACCATTTCCGTACGATTCGAACAAAACACCGACCGAACAGAAACTAAACACAATTCCGATCCTGAAAGGAGCCGACGTGACGTCGGTACGCATCCAGCCTACGTTTCACGAACCAGGAAGTACGATTCGAACCGACGTCATCCCGCACGGAAAATATTTACCGGCTGCCAAAAACTGCCGGGAAATCAGGACGACACACGCAAGGAGCAGCTGGACGCGACGAACAGACATGGACCCGAACCTACGTGCCATCCCTGCCCTCCTAGCAGTCCACCTGGCGTACAGGAACCGACGCAGACGCCGCAGAAGGTCAGCACAACAACCAGGGGCAAAGGGGGGGGCAGGGGCAGGACACACAACACCAACACATGGTACCAAATCACACATGGCCTGGACATACCTGACCATCAGGGCCTGGTCACTTCCAGGGGGTGGGGGCAAGGCCAGCAACGCAAGCGTCCGCCACAACGGAAGTGGATGGTCACGCGAACCGGTACGTACCCTACCCAGGCCGCAAGAGCGTGGGTACGGAACGTACCACGCGTCCCCCTACGTCACTCCAACAATAGCGGTACGGCCCGTACCCACGTCAGAAAGGCCTTGGTACAGCTCGTACCAGCATTGCTGGGGTCATGTAGGGGTACGCGTGGTACGACCCGTAGCCACGCCCCCAAGGCCTGTGTACGGTGCGGACCCCACGGCCCGCAACAATGGTGGGACGCACCGTACCCACACACCAAAGGCATGGGTACGGCCCGTACCCAGGCACGCAGAGCGTGGGCAGGGGTATGTACGGACCGTACCCCCACCCGTGGAAGTACGGCCCGTACCCCCACCCGTGCATGTACGCCCCGAACCCCCACTCGTGTATGTACGCCCCGAACCCCCACCCGTGTATGTACGCCCCGAACCGCCACCCGTGTATGTACGCACCCAAGCGCCACCCGTGTATGTACGCCCCGAACCCCCACCCCACCCTGGTATGTACGCCCCGAACCCCCACCCGTGTATGTACGCACCCAAGCGCCACCCGTGCATGTACGCCCCGAACCCCCACCCCACCCTGGTATGTACGCCCCGAACCCCCAGCCGTGTATGTACGCACCAAACCCCCACCCGTGTATGTACGCACCAAACCACCACACCAGCCGTGTATGTACGCACCAAACCCCCACCCCAGCCGTGTATGTACGCACCGAACCACCACCCGTGTATGTACGCCCCCTAACCCCCCCCAGCCGTGTATGTACGCACCGAACCACCAGCCGTGTATGTACGCCCCCGAACCCCCCCCCAGCCGTGTATGTACGCACCAAACCCCCACCCGTGTATGTACGCACCTAACACCCACCCCAGCCGTGTATGTACGCACCGAACCACCACCCGTGTATGTACGCACCAAACGCCCACCCGTGTATGTACGCCCCCGAACCCCCCCCCAGCCGTGTATGTACGCACCGAACCACCAGCCGTGTATGTACGCACCAAACCCCCACCCCAGCCGTGTATGTACGCACCGAACCACCACCCGTGTATGTACGCACCGAACCACCACCCGTGTATGTACGCCCCCGAACCCCCCCCAGCCGTGTATGTACGCACCAAACCCCCACCCGTGTATGTACGCACCTAACACCCACCCCAGCCGTGTATGTACGCACCGAACCACCACCCGTGTATGTACGCACCAAACCCCCACCCCAGCCGTGTATGTACGCACCGAACCACCAGCCGTGTATGTACGCACCAAACACCCACCCGTGTATGTACGCCCCCGAATCCCCCCCCAGCCGTGTATGTACGCACCGAACCACCAGCCGTGTATGTACGCACCAAACCCCCACCCCAGCCGTGTATGTACGCACCGAACCACCACCCGTGTATGTACGCACCGAACCACCACCCGTGTATGTACGCCCCCGAACCCCCCCCAGCCGTGTATGTACGCACCAAACCCCCACCCGTGTATGTACGCACCTAACACCCACCCCAGCCGTGTATGTACGCACCGAACCACCACCCGTGTATGTACGCACCAAACCCCCACCCCAGCCGTGTATGTACGCACCGAACCACCAGCCGTGTATGTACGCACCAAACACCCACCCGTGTATGTACGCCCCCGAATCCCCCCCCCAGCCGTGTATGTACGCACCGAACCACCAGCCGTGTATGTACGCACCAAACACCCACCCGTGTATGTACGCCCCCGAACCCCCCCCAGCCGTGTATGTACGCACCGAACCACCAGCCGTGTATGTACGCCCCCGAACCCCCCCCCAGCCGTGTATGTACGCACCGAACCACCAGCCGTGTATGTACGCACCAAACACCCACCCGTGTATGTACGCCCCCGAACCCCCCCCCAGCCGTGTATGTACGCACCGAACCACCACCCGTGTATGTACGCACCAAACCACCACCCCAGCCGTGTATGTACGCACCAAACCACCACCCGTGTATGTACGCACCAAACGCCCACCCGTGTATGTACGCACCAAACCCCCACCCCAGCCGTGTATGTACGCACCGAACCACCACCCGTGTATGTACGCACCAAACCCCCACCCCAGCCGTGTATGTACGCACCGAACCACCAGCCGTGTATGTACGCACCAAACACCCACCCGTGTATGTACGCCCCCGAATCCCCCCCCCAGCCGTGTATGTACGCACCGAACCACCAGCCGTGTATGTACGCACCAAACACCCACCCGTGTATGTACGCCCCCGAACCCCCCCCAGCCGTGTATGTACGCACCGAACCACCAGCCGTGTATGTACGCCCCCGAACCCCCCCCCAGCCGTGTATGTACGCACCGAACCACCAGCCGTGTATGTACGCCCCCGAACCCCCCCCCAGCCGTGTATGTACGCACCGAACCACCAGCCGTGTATGTACGCACCAAACCCCCACCCCAGCCGTGTATGTACGCACCGAACCACCAGCCGTGTATGTACGCACCAAACACCCACCCGTGTATGTACGCCCCCGAATCCCCCCCCCAGCCGTGTATGTACGCACCGAACCACCAGCCGTGTATGTACGCCCCCGAACCCCCCCCCAGCCGTGTATGTACGCACCGAACCACCAGCCGTGTATGTACGCACCAAACCCCCACCCCAGCCGTGTATGTACGCACCGAACCACCAGCCGTGTATGTACGCACCAAACACCCACCCGTGTATGTACGCCCCCGAATCCCCCCCCCAGCCGTGTATGTACGCACCGAACCACCAGCCGTGTATGTACGCCCCCGAACCCCCCCCCAGCCGTGTATGTACGCACCGAACCACCAGCCGTGTATGTACGCACCAAACCCCCACCCCAGCCGTGTATGTACGCACCGAACCACCAGCCGTGTATGTACGCACCAAACACCCACCCGTGTATGTACGCCCCCGAACCCCCCCCAGCCGTGTATGTACGCACCGAACCACCAGCCGTGTATGTACGCACCAAACCCCCACCCCACCCGTGCATGTACGCACCGAACCTGCTATAAGAATGGGGTGTGCAAAACACCCCCAGCAGTGCCCAGACACAGGAGGGGTGGGTGCAGGGTCCTCCCAGCAGTGCCCAGACACAGGAGGGGTGTGTGCCTATCACTCCCAGCAGTGCCCAGACACAGGAGGGGTGTGTACCTATCACTCCCAGCAGTGCCCAGACATCGGACAATATACCCCATCAACAAGTTCAGTGACCTACAAGGGTGATACCCCAGATGCAGGCGGAGACATCGCTGAGCCAGCATGGCTATATTGAAAGGCAACCCTCACACATCCAGGAAATGTAGACACAGCACAGCACAGCATTTGGGAGACACCCTGCAGGAAAAATGGGCTGGGCCACAGAGGACGGAACACACCTTGGGACAATGTCACCATACAGTGAGAGCAAACATGACCAAATACCATTTGCAGAGACCTTTGTGATGGCACGCAGATGGCAGGGTACACCCCATGAGCAGCACACTCCAACATTTCACAGACCCCTAACACATTATCACCACCCCAACGCAGGGAGCACCAGCACCAACAGCAAGTCCAGGAAAGCATCAGTGTGCAAAACAAAAAGAAAAGGCTTTATTCAGCAGGAAAATATATCAGAGAAAATGTCCACTATGTACAAGGGCCATGGGCCAGCCCAGCAGCAATGTCCGGGGGGGGGGTACACATCGGGACGTGTGTCCCCTAGCTTGGCTGCACAGTTCACAAGTCCATTTCATCCACAGAAGAGGGGGCATCAGGGGGGAGGGTGGAAACAGGCACCGCAGGGACAGGAGGGGAAAGGGTAGGTGTTGTGGGTGCAGGGAGGGATGAATCTGCCACAGGGGGGGTGCCAGCGCCAAAGGTGGAGGACAGAATGGCGCTGCACACGTCGGCAAGTTCCCCCAGCGACTCCCCCGTACCCAATCCAACCACAGGCCCCAAGGAGGGGGGGGGGGCAAAGGGATGGGTCGCAGCGCCACTGGGGGAGGGTGTGGACAGGGTGGGGGACTCAACTCCCCTGGCCGGGTCCCGCCTCCACCGCTTGCGGGGTGGTGTCATCCTGGGGCTGGGGGGCACACTCGCAGTGGATGATGCTGTCACTGACTGTTGGCCAGGAGAGCTAAGGGGAGTGGATTTGGAGGGAGTGGGTTGTGTGGAATGCGGACTCCCACTGTGGCTGCGTGTTCTACGTTTCCCCCCCGACCCAGTGGGTGTGCCTTCCTCACCCTGTGTGTGCGTGACAGGAGGTGTGCGCTTCGACTTCCCTGGTGGTGTGGTGCCTGTGTCTGTTGGGGTGCGTGCACGCTGACGTCTGGATGTGCGTGGGACAGGCACGGGAGTGGGAATTGGGGATGGGGCAGGGGTAGGGGGTGTTACGCAGCGCTGCAGGAGATCCAGTGCTGCAGTCAGTGTGGAGTCTATGGACCTCAGCAACTGCCGTTGGTCAGACTGCGCAGCCGACATGCCCTCCATGTATGCCTCCATCTGGGTCAGCACCTGGGTGTGGGCATGGAGGACATTTAGCATCGCAGTCTGACCAACCTGCAACTGCCTCAGGATGTCCACAGACTCCGCACTCACCGCAGCAGTGGTGACAGGGGCAGGGGGTGCGGTGCCTGGCAGGAAGGAGACATGTGGGGACCGAGCACGGAGGGAAGGGCCACGAGCATGTGGGAGGCCGGTGATGGAACCTGAGGTGGCGGGGGGATGTGGAGGGCTGCCATCAGCTGGGGGGGCAGACTCCGCCACCTCTGGGAGCTCAGCCTCGGACCCGTCTGCGTCATAGTCTGTGTTGGCAGTCAACAGGTCCTCCGCCTCACTCCCTTCGGCCTCCGTGCCACTCCATGTGCCAGACAGGACAGCACTGCTGGTACTGGTGCTCAATCTCTCCTCCCGGTCCGTGCTAGTGTCTCCTTCCGTGTCCCCCGGCGATGCTGTGGGCAAGGTGAAGAGACAGGAGAAAATCAGACACCTGTACACATATGTCACATGAGTCAAATATACATAGGTCACATTGCATAGCCTGAAAAGCAACAGGAGTAACACCTACAAAACAATGTACACATGTAGGCCATGGAACACACAGTTTTTCTACCCACCATGCCACTGAGACACAATGGAGATCATGACACAACAGCAAATCACTGCACCTGAAATTTTAGAGAGGAGTCAGCCTCTGGGGACAAATGTGCACAGCACCTGCACCACACTGCGTCGTCAAAAAGGGATGAGCATGAATCATATCCATTTACTCTTGCCGCATGCTGCAAAGGCAATACATGAAACCAGGCCACACATGACAGGGTCACTGCACCTTGAGCGTATGTCCAGTCAAACATCACACACAGGCTAAACCCAGCAAGGAGGATGAAGCTTCTGACATGTAGGCCTTGTACGCACAAACCACCCACACCTGAGACAATCTCATTGAGACGGAGAAAGTATGTACACCTCTTACTCTGGGATGGAAACACATGGCCTCCACTAATTCATGACTGTAAACACACAGCCCCTGGTGGCCATGTCCACACATCATTGACAGGCAAACATCATCAGATTGTCTCAACAACACACACAGGTAATGCCCACTGTGAGTATGCACAAGCAAAATGGGTCCCCCTGTACAGTGGACACATGTAGCAACCTGTAGGTCCTAACAGTTGAGCCCAGGGTACAATGCCACCCTACGCAACCCATGGCAAAGACACAGTGAATGGCCATATTGTTGGATGACGCACATGATACCTAGGAAGAGGTGCCCCAGGGCACAGTAGTGCCCACACTCCTCCATGGTCCAGGATGGACATGACTGCAAATTAAGCAACCGTCCCTGCACTTAGCAGGCCTCCCACTCAGGCACATCATGTCAGAGGGCACACAATTGGACATGCATGCTGGAAGGCTGTACATTTTGGAGACACACCCCTATGTCGTGATTCACAATCAGTGCCAAGTGACATGGACACCACAATGACTGAAATTGGCCATGGCACACGCAAGGTCCCCATACCTGTGGCACATCACCCCCACACATGATGCTGATAGCATAGGGCACCTGCATGAACTGCCTGCCTAAATAACCGTGTGCAAGAGTGGCGACAGACCAGGGAACACATTGCAAGGAGGGGAAGGGAGGGAGTGAGAACAGCACTGTGCTACTTTGTGGAGAAGTTGACGCACTGCACAATCAAACCCTGGCAGTGTATCCATGCAACTGCACACTTACATTGGCTGGGGACACACACCTGACACACATGTACCTACCCCCTTCCTGCTGCTGCCTCTCCTGTAGGCGCCTGTCCATATCGGGGAAGACCACCGCCAGCACACGCTTCTGGATGTGGGTCAGACGACGGCGGCCACGGTTCTTACGGCTCTCAGGTGAGTCCCCCAGCAGGAGCCGTGCAATCCTCCTCGTCCAGCACCGGATGTCCTGCCAGCGTTTCCTCACCTGAGACAGGCTCCGCCTCCGACCCTCTGTACCCCTCACGGCACTGACGGCTTCCCTCCAGATCTCCCCCTTGGCAATGGCGCCTACCTGTGAGGATGCAAAAGAGAGAATACATTAATCCACATGAGCAAAGACACAGAGACACACATATAGAACAATCCTCATTATGAACAGGCCATGGTATGCATGCAACTAATTGCACCTTTGTCATAGGGACATTATCCACTGTGGAAGGCCAAATGCACTACGTGCCAGTGGAAGCACACGGGTGGCATGAGGGGTACCACACACTCACTGACCAGGGATCACACTGTGCCTCACAGGCTACACCAGGATTATGTACAGCACCTCACAGCAGTCACCTGCCCCAGCACACTGATGCTACCTCAGCAGAGTACACAGACACACACAGGTACAGGACAATCACATGGCATTGCCAACTGCGGGTACACACCTCACTCTGCCCATGTGCCAGTAGACGGGGGTGTCACAGGTGTGGGGCTGGCTCAGCACGGCATGCACACAGCACTGCTCCCTGCTCACATCCGATGGCCAGGCCATATCCATCCCTCATGCTGCTTGTGTGCAACACTCCCCATATGCACTCACCCACATGACAGGGGACTAACACACACACCAATGTGCAGGGGACGAACACGGCCTTTGGACACTCACAGCACAGGTACACTGAACAAACACACATCCATGGGTACTGACACCTGTCACACTGGGGGGAACACAGGATCACATCAGGACTGTGGAAACAACATCCCCAGGAGGAGTATGCAGGCAGAATGTGGCATGCACCTTGCATTCATTGTCACAGTAGGCACTATGCAAGTGAGGAGTGCACACAGGAAACACAGCATGCTCTGCATGGGTGACATGAGGCCTTCCACACCCTGGGACCCACTCCAAACAACAGTGCATGTCTGTCACACATGGACACAATGCCAGAAGTCACTGTCACACAAAAGGGGCACAGTCTAAGCTAGTGGAGTCTGCACTCACCTGAACCCCTGGTCGACCATACAGGCTCTGGAACTGTGGGAGGATCACATCTATCAGGGCAAGGTTCTCCTCCTGGGTGAATGGCTGTGACCTCTCCACAGTCCTGGACATGGTGCCAGAGGAATCACTATCAGCAGCAGTGGTAATGGATGAATGGATGTGCAGGCAAGTGCTCTCTCATGGGACCTGGCTGCCTTATATATGCCTGGCTGGCCTGTTCATGTATAGGAGTACAGATTGATTGGTCAGTCACATTAGCATCCTACGTTTCATCCAATCCCTTCAAACCTACCCCAGTGTGTGGCTTTGCATGGTTTCAGTTTTGATAATGATGTCAAGTCAACATCCACATTGCAACAATGTAGATTCTTTCAAACTGACTTCTGCTGTGCACCTGGTGCTCAAAATCAAAAATTTAACTCAGTCTCCATGGCAACCATCAGGCATTTAGGCCCTTATACTTGTCCCTCATGTGTCCCCTATGTGTTTTCATACATTTACACACAGGTACGGTGCGTTCCACGCCCTAGGGCACCCCACAAGCAGTGATACCGACCGTACATGCGCTTGTACGGTCCGGATCACAATATGGGCGCTGGCGTATGCGTACGCCACAGTAGTACGGACTGTACACGCGCTTGTACGGTCCGGATCACAATAAGGGCGCTGGCGTATGCGTACGCCACAGTAGTACGGACCGTACAAGCGCGTGTACAGTCCGTACTACTGTGGCGTACGCATACGCCAGCGCCCATATTGTGATCCGGACCGTACAAGCGCGTGTACAGTCCGTACTACTGTGGCGTACGCATACGCCAGCGCCCATATTGTGATCCGGACCGTACAAGCGCGTGTACAGTCCGTACTACTGTGGCGTACGCATACGCCAGCGCCCATATTGTGATCCGGACCGTACAAGCGCGTGTACAGTCCGTACTACTGTGGCGTACGCATACGCCAGCGCCCATATTGTGATCCGGACCGTACAAGCGCGTGTACAGTCCGTACTACTGTGGCGTACGCATACGCCAGCGCCCATATTGTGATCCGGACCGTACAAGCGCGTGTACAGTCCGTACTACTGTGGCGTACGCATACGCCAGCGCCCATATTGTGATCCGGACCGTACAAGCGCGTGTACAGTCCGTACTACTGTGGCGTACGCATACGCCAGCGCCCATATTGTGATCCGGACCGTACAAGCGCGTGTACAGTCCGTACTACTGTGGCGTACGCATACGCCAGCGCCCATATTGTGATCCGGACCGCACAAGCGCGTGTACAGTCCGTACTACTGTGGCGTACGCATACGCCAGCGGCAATATTGGCCCAGGGACCCTATACACGCGCTCCGAGCGTATGTACGGTGCGTATTACAACTGTCAGTGGTGACAGGCGGCACACAGACAGGAATGGAGCGGACAGGTATTGCCAAGGGTGGACACCAATGCATTGTCTGTGCAATACCACCTGTGTGTGACACAGGTGTGTCAGGATGTGATGTGGCACTTTACCCCTGAGGTGTGGGCAAAGCACATGTACGATGAGCTGTGTACACATGTCGTGTGTGATGGTGCGCATTGTACCACACATCCCCTGCACTCCTTTGACATGTGTGCATGTCGTACACACTAGTGGAGCCATGAGTCACTTGCATGTCCCAGTCACGGACACCCGCACCTGTCCCCTGATGCCAGGTACACGGAATATTACATATGACACGTGTATGGCTGCGTTGCATGCTGCAACCATGTCATGTGTGTGGCATGTCTTTCCATGATTTTGCTGTAGGTGTGTGATTCAATGTGTCAGCAGTTGCTGCTGCCAACATGTGTCTGTGTGTCGATGGGCATGGCACACTGTTCCGCACACCAGCCCACATATGTGATTTGCCATGAGGTGTGTATGTATCCAACTACACGGAGTATCAACACAAGTACATATCCACATGCTCCCTATGTATGTTCTGTCTCGACATGTACTCCTCAAAGGCAATGTGTGTGGCCTGTCCTATTCCTATGACATGTGACCAGTGCATATCGCATCCAACTACCTGTCTGTACCATACGCATACTACTTCTGCACATGTGTGGATGTCTGTGAATCCTGTGATGCGTGTGCATGTTCACTTACACTGGCCCACAGCTAGTCTCATGCCATGTCATCGTGATCTTGCCCCCCTCCGTTAGTGGCTGTCCCTTGGTAGGAGTGTAACCTGACTGGCGTTCGTGTCCAGGAACTGTGGCACAGACCTGACTCACAACGTGGCATATGTGTATTGGCTGTGTAACATGTGCTCAGTGCATTGACGATGTTGTTGTACAGTGCTCACTCTTAGGTGTTCCTTCCATTTCACTGCAGGGCTCCGCCTCTCCCTCGACGTATGCCAGACATTGCTGCCCTGCATGAACGGGACTGTATACGCCGCTACAGATTCAGCCAACGGTTGATTGATGAGTTGACTGGCCGGCTGGAAGCACAACTCCTCCCGCGCCACAGGTATCCAAGTGCACTGACACCCAAGTTGAAGGTGATGGCAGCCCTACATTTCCTTGCCACGGGTACGTTCCAACATACCATTGCTGATGTCGGGGGCATGTCCCAGACGATGTTCAGCCGTGTTCTGCATGATTTCTTAGAGGCCATGTTGTTTCACCTGGATGAGTACATTAAATTCCCAAATCGTGAGCAGTTGACAGATGTCAAGCGTGAGTTCTATGCCCTGGGAGGGATGCCCCATGTCATTGGGTCCATAGATGGGACACATGTTGCGTTGGTACCACCACAGGCACAGGAGGTGGTGTATAGGAATCGCAAACATTATCACTCCATTAATGCCCTTGTGGTGTGTCTGTCCAACATGGTGATTTCACATGTCTGTGTTCGCTTTCCAGGATCAGCACACGATGCCTTCATCATGAGGCGTAGCAGGGTGCCAGAAATGATGCTGCAGCTGCGGAACGAGCGAGCATGTATTGTTGGTGGGTAGACTCTGGCAGTTCAGTGTTTGGCGTCATCTTCCAATCTCACTGCCTGTGCTGACACACTTCTGTCCATGATGTTTCCTTGTAGGGGACGCTGGCTATCCCAACATGCCATGGCTGATGACGCCTGTCCGCAACCCCAGCACGGCTGCCGAGCACCTCTACAACAACGCACATGGGCGGACCAGGAGAGTCATTGAGAGGACGTTTGGACTTCTGAAGAGCCGATTCCGGTGCCTCCACAAGACCGGCGGAGCACTCCCATATGCCCCGGTGAAGGTGTGCAAGATCATCATCGTCTGCTGCATGCTGCACAACATGGCAGTGGAGGAAGCTGTTCCACTCATACTGGATCAAGATGACCAGGACCATCCACCCGTGGAGGATGAAGGGCTTGGTGACGGGGCAAGTGATGTGGAGGAGGAGGAGGCTGTGGAGGACATGCGGAGTCGGCTCATACGCAACTTCTTTGCTTAGTGGTGAGTTCCAGTGTCTGAGTGTGCACGCATTGGGCCGTGTGTGGCATGTGTTGCAATGTGTGTGTCCATCTGCATGTCTGCCAAGTGAGTCAGTGGTGTGTATTGAAGTGTCACTCAAGTGATGGCGCAATGGAAGGATGTTGTCTGAGGGTCATCATTGTCACCTGTCATGTTAACAACATGATACGTGTTAAGTACATGCTTGCGGATGTGCTCCTTTGTGCTGAATCCTTGTGTGTCTCTCTTCCACAGGTCCATGTGCATGCTGTCTGCTGGTGGCATTGTTGTGCTCCTGCTACTCCTCATGAACACAGCGACATGTGCTGATTCAGCGTCACATGCACGGGCAAGTGTTGAAATCTCCTCAGGGTAAGGGATGCCTCACGTCGTTTTGGGTGTGTGAATTGTTTGTAGTCTGTGTGCACTTCTCCGGTTCATGTGTGTTCCATTTGCATACATGGTGATCCTACATGGGGAACATGACATGGGGCAGGCTTCACCTGGAGCCATGCTCAGACTTGGTGACTGTCATGTGGCAGGGGATTGGGGATTGTGATGAGGCCATCATTGTGTGTAACACTGGCCTCGGAAACATACAGGTTGCACCGGGTTGACATGGTGTGTGATTGCCCCATCAGGGCCTCAATGGTGTATAGCGGCCTCTCCGTGGCAGCAGGGGGTGTTTAGCTGTTATCCGTCACTTGTGTGCCAGGTCAATGGGATGCCAGCATCTGTGTTGCAATGGGGGGTGCCAGTGTTGCTCCCACATGTACATCCACATGACCTGTGTATGTGTTGACAGAGTATCATTGTCATTCCAACACACATGACTAATAAATTTGTCCCTCTGTCTCCAAGGTGCCTCTTCCCTGTCAATGGTGCCCTGTTGCCACTGTGCGTGCCGCAGGTCTGGCATAGTTTTCATAGGTGGTGCATATGTGTCTATGTGTAGAGTGACAAGATGCTAGGGGTTTGTCAGGGAGTGGGAACTGTATTATGCACAAGATGCACAGTTCCATCCACCTCAAGGCAAGAGAGACCATCCCCCAGGGAAACTACAACATCTGTGTAGAATCCTACCCTGCAGTCTACGGACATGTGCCTCACGACTCCCATGGTACTTGTCCATATCCGGAGTGCATCTGCACAGCTCTGCTACTGCGTCGGGCAACCAGGCCACATCAACGTCCTAACGGGATGGGGGGAATGTTTCACAGCCAGCTGCAGGATGACCTTCTAGATCCACGCCCACACTCATGATGCAGCCCACAACCCCAACACAACCATGTGGCACAGTGATCCTAAACTGCATTCTGGCATCTCCATGCATCCAACCTTGGCCTAGCCACCATTCTCAACATCCGCCTGACGCAAGCATGCTGCACATTGTAGGGACACATGTCTAGACATACCTGGGAGCGGCAAGCCAGGTCACTCCACATGATCCCTGACCTCTGCGCATGACTGTTGCTCCCCTGAATGTGTCTGTTGCCACAGTTGTGCGGGAACCACTCAGCTGGTTGGGCCCAGCACAGGTGAGTTTGGTACTCCATGTCTGTATCAGATGAGACATTGGGACCCATGTGTGTCCTGGGCAAGACTGCGACCCCACGGTTTGGATGGTTGGAGTTAATTCTGAGATCAGGCATGCTTTGACTGTACGACACACACATGTATTGTAATAATGTAGAATCACGGCATCATCTTGTAAGTGTGATTCATTTATTTGTGGTGGGGTACGGGTTTGTGGGGATGACAAGAGGTGCACAGCGGGAGTGTAGAATCCAGAGTTCACTGGGGGAGTTGGTATCCTTGTCGTAGCAAAATGTCAGAGTCCATGCCACAGTCTTCGTCAACATAGGTCAGACAGTGACCAGCAAGTCCATGTGGCAGAGAATGTCATGTGCTGCTATTGGGCCAGAGGGCCAGGTGCCAGGCCAGGTGACCTGGGAGATGGTGATGTTCTGCTGACTCTCACAGTCTTTTTCGTGGACGACCCACCTTCCTGCGGGGACCCTCGGAAGCAGTCCGTGACGATGTCTGTGACGCTCCGTCGGATGAATCCTCCTCCTCCTGATCCCTCCCTGTGTCTGGTAATGGCCTTCGCCTGGTGCCACAGGGAGGGTTGCCCATGTTGTCGGCAATCCGACGGAGTACACCGGTCATTTGGGTTTGCACCGCCACGAGCTCAGCCTGTCTATCCTCCATCCTTCCTTGGTGTTGCAGTTGACAGGCATGTTGCTGGGACTGCAGGGTCTTCATCTCCTGGAGGGTCCCCTTGATGTCATTGAGGGTGGACGCAATCTGGTCCATGCCCCTGGTGTCACGCCGGTATGTATCCAGGATGTTGCTGACCTGGGACACTACCGGGTCCTGAGCTGCCTGGTCAGGTTCGCGCCTCCGCCGTCCTCCACTCCCGCCACCCCTGCCCACGTGCACCTGGCCTGCCGTTGTGGGTGCATCGGGTCTCCGGGACCCCTGAGGGATGGCATCTGCGTTGCCGCCTGCCTCCTCCTGGGTGCCCGGAGGACCGTGTCCCTCCTGGGCAGACTGGCTGGGTGGTCGTGTGCGGGCAGGGCTCCTGGACGTCTCCTGGGATGTGGCAGGAATGGGGGTGGTGGTTGGCACAGTTGTACCTGACGCAGGTGCTGCAGGTGGTTGGACACCAGAGGGGCCAGGTTGGTCTGGGTCATCCACGGAGTGGTGAGAGTCATCGCTGGCGGTGGGGTCATCATCCCGCGGAGCCTGGTCCTGTGTGACTTCCCCCCCAGTGTTGGGGGGTGTTCGTCGACGTTGACCTGTGTGTGAGAGAGACAATGTTAACAGTGTCACATGTGGCATCCATGTTGCATGCATTTCTGATTTGGCACTCTTCCTCTGGGTAGTTGGATCTGTCCTGCATTCCTCTCACAGTGCACTTGTGCATGGCTATGTCCCTTGGCCACAGCTGTCAGGGCTTTACGCATGTGTGAGACACAATCTTAGTTGATGCATCTATTTGGGTACACAGTCAGCAGTGTGGTGTGCGGGCGTAGCGAGCCATGCAGAGGCGCCTTACGTGTTGCACTGTACGTGGCCAAATGGTGTTTTGGCAAGGCAATTTGATGTTGCAGGTAGGGGACTGAAGCATTTGTGACAGGGTTCTTACCGACACGGTGGGTGGGTATACTGGGTGTGTGGTTAGGTCTGTGCCTGCAGCACGGATGGACTCGTGCACAGATTGACACATGGACCGGTCTTCATCTACGGAAGGGGGGGTTGAGGCACTGCCAGACCTGGTCTGCATGCACACAGTCCACCGGCTGACGAGTGGACATGGCCACACCACCCAAGGGTGATTTAGTCTCCCTGTGTCTCCCTTCCTCCCTCCCTCTGTCACCCTCCTCCCTCCCTCTGTCGGTCTCCCTCTGTCACCCTACTCCCTCCCTCTGTCTGTCTCCCTGTGTCCCCCCTCTGTCTCCTTCCCTCTCATTCCCCCTCTCCCTCCCTCTCTTTGTCACTCTCTGTCACCTCAGGCCAGCTTCCTGGGCACACACAGTTAGCCGGTCTTTGAATGGCCATTGGCTTGTTCATGTGAGTTAGTCCCTGTTCTCCGGGCACCCATTGGGCAGTGTGTCTGAGTGTAGGCTGCTGCTGTGGCGGTGTGTGCTGAGACTCTATCAGAGCGATGCATCTTCATTGTCTGCTGTTATGTGCAAATTGTGCCTTCAGACCCATGGCATCCTGCATGGCAGCCATCATTTGCAGGCAAGACAGTACTGTGTGGGTACACACAGTTTGTATGGCTGTGCCCTGGGCCATATGGGCTGAGGGCATTGTTGTGTGCTTGTGAGTTGCTCAATGTTAGTTTTGCTGCCCCCACTCCCAGCATCGACCACATCCTGTGTTGTGTTGGTGTTTTGTGTGGCCTGTGACTTGGCATGGCCCTGATTGATGCATGGGGCATGGAGGTGCCAGTGGCATGTGTGTGTTTGTGGAGTGTTGTTGTGTCCGGTGGTGGCTTGGGGGGGGTGGCATGCATGATTGATTGTGTATGGCATCCCCCCCATGTGAGGTGAGTTGTTTGTGTACTCACCAGGGTCTGGGAGTCCTGGCAGTCCGTGTAGTCCCTCCACCGCCAGCGTGGACATCACCTTCTCCTCCCAGGGATGGTATAGTACCGGTCTGGGGGGCGGCCCTCCTCCAGTGATGTTCCCCTGGTTGTGATTGTCAGTCATCTTCCTCTTGACCGTCCTCCGCAGATCGTACCACCTGGATTGGCACTCGTGCCTGGTCCTTCTGGTTGTCCCAACAGCATTCACAGAATCGACGATCCTCTGCCACATGGCGGTTTTTTCGGATATGCTGGTCTGTCTGACCAATGTCCCAAAGAGCTGTGGCTCGACTCTGAGGATTTCGTCGACAAGGATCTCCAGCTCCTCCTTTGTGAACTTTGGATTCTTGGTGGTGGACATGGCGTGGGGTGTGGTTGTGGGGGTGTGGGTGTGGATGGCTGTGGGTGTGTGGGTGTGGTAGTGGAGGTGTGTGTGTGAATGTGATGAGGGGGTGTTTGTGTAGGTGGTTGTGTGAAGGTATGCAAGTGTGAGGTTCAAGTATGGTGGTGTGGGTCGTCTGTGGGCTCTGGCAGCAGTGGGTCTGTTGCAAAGGCTCATGGTTTGTGTGTGTGGTCCATTTTTATTGGTCCATTTGTGGGTGTGGCTGTGTTTGAAATTTGTGTGGGTGTGTTATGAGGAGTGATTGAGTTTTGGGCCTCTGTTTGGCAGTTTGGCAGTTGCAGGTGAGTGTATGTGATGTTTGTGGGGTTGTTGGGCCTGTTTGGTGGTGTGGGGAAACTCTACTTGACTCTCCTTGTGTAAATATGGTTTGTCCGGGTTCAGTACGTGTTTTTTTGGCGTCAGTACGGTCCGTACATGCACTGGTGGGGGTGCGGTCCGTACATTCCCTGGTGGGGTGGTGGTTAGGTGCGTAAATACACGGCTGGGGTGGGGGTTTGGTGCGTACATACACGGCTGGTGGTTCGGTGCGTACATACACGGCTGGGGGGGGTTCGGGGGCGTACATACACGGCTGGTGGTTCGGTGCGTACATACACGGCTGGTGGTTCGGTGCGTACATACACGGCTGGGGGGGGGTTCGGGGGCGTACATACACGGGTGGGTGTTTGGTGCGTACATACACGGCTGGTGGTTCGGTGCGTACATACACGGCTGGGGTGGGGGTTTGGTGCGTACATACACGGCTGGTGGTTCGGTGCGTACATACACGGCTGGGGGGGGTTCGGGGGCGTACATACACGGGTGGGTGTTTGGTGCGTACATACACGGCTGGTGGTTCGGTGCGTACATACACGGCTGGGGTGGGGGTTTGGTGCGTACATACACGGCTGGTGGTTCGGTGCGTACATACACGGCTGGGGGGGGGTTCGGGGGCGTACATACACGGCTGGTGGTTCGGTGCGTACATACACGGCTGGGGGGGGGATTCGGGGGCGTACATACACGGGTGGGTGTTTGGTGCGTACATACACGGCTGGTGGTTCGGTGCGTACATACACGGCTGGGGTGGGGGTTTGGTGCGTACATACACGGCTGGTGGTTCGGTGCGTACATACACGGCTGGGGGGGGGTTCGGGGGCGTACATACACGGCTGGTGGTTCGGTGCGTACATACACGGCTGGGGGGGGTTCGGGGGCGTACATACACGGGTGGGTGTTTGGTGCGTACATACACGGCTGGTGGTTCGGTGCGTACATACACGGCTGGGGGGGGGATTCGGGGGCGTACATACACGGGTGGGTGTTTGGTGCGTACATACACGGCTGGTGGTTCGGTGCGTACATACACGGCTGGGGTGGGGGTTTGGTGCGTACATACACGGCTGGTGGTTCGGTGCGTACATACACGGCTGGGGGGGGGTTCGGGGGCGTACATACACGGCTGGTGGTTCGGTGCGTACATACACGGCTGGGGGGGGGTTCGGGGGCGTACATACACGGGTGGGTGTTTGGTGCGTACATACACGGCTGGTGGTTCGGTGCGTACATACACGGCTGGGGGGGGTTCGGGGGCGTACATACACGGGTGGGTGTTTGGTGCGTACATACACGGCTGGTGGTTCGGTCCGTACATACACGGCTGGGGGGGGGTTCGGGGGCGTACATACACGGCTGGTGGTTCGGTGCGTACATACACGGCTGGGGGGGGGATTCGGGGGCGTACATACACGGGTGGGTGTTTGGTGCGTACATACACGGCTGGTGGTTCGGTGCGTACATACACGGCTGGGGTGGGGGTTTGGTGCGTACATACACGGCTGGTGGTTCGGTGCGTACATACACGGCTGGGGGGGGGTTCGGGGGCGTACATACACGGCTGGTGGTTCGGTGCGTACATACACGGCTGGGGGGGGTTCGGGGGCGTACATACACGGGTGGGTGTTTGGTGCGTACATACACGGCTGGTGGTTCGGTGCGTACATACACGGCTGGGGGGGGATTCGGGGGCGTACATACACGGGTGGGTGTTTGGTGCGTACATACACGGCTGGTGGTTCGGTGCGTACATACACGGCTGGGGTGGGGGTTTGGTGCGTACATACACGGCTGGTGGTTCGGTGCGTACATACACGGCTGGGGGGGGGTTCGGGGGCGTACATACACGGCTGGTGGTTCGGTGCGTACATACACGGCTGGGGGGGGGTTCGGGGGCGTACATACACGGGTGGGTGTTTGGTGCGTACATACACGGCTGGTGGTTCGGTGCGTACATACACGGCTGGGGGGGGTTCGGGGGCGTACATACACGGGTGGGTGTTTGGTGCGTACATACACGGCTGGTGGTTCGGTCCGTACATACACGGCTGGGGGGGGTTCGGGGGCGTACATACACGGCTGGTGGTTCGGTGCGTACATACACGGCTGGGGGGGGGTTCGGGGGCGTACATACACGGGTGGGTGTTTGGTGCGTACATACACGGGTGGGTGTTTGGTGCGTACATACACGGCTGGTGGTTCGGTGCGTACATACACGGCTGGGGTGGGTGTTAGGTGCGTACATACACGGCTGGTGGTTCGGTGCGTACATACACGGCTGGGGGGGGTTCGGGGGCGTACATACACGGCTGGTGGTTCGGTGCGTACATACACGGCTGGGGGGGGTTCGGGGGCGTACATACACGGGTGGGTGTTTGGTGCGTACATACACGGGTGGGGGTTCGGGGCGTACATACGCGGGCGGGGGGTGGTGGGGTGTTCGGCGCGTATGCGGGCACATGTCTCCATGGTTGCTATGGGAGTTCGGTTCGGACGGTGTTTTTTGCGTACGGTTGTGAAATGGGGAGGACGGGAGGGATCGTACTTGCGCAGTCGGACTTTATTTTTCCGCACGGTGGGTTTCTCGCCCGGGGACGTGTCGGTGACTTTTCCCGACCCGAGGACGTGTGGGGAAATCTTCCCAATGCGATTCGTATGGACTTTTTTCCGTTCGAATCGTACTTGGCAGTTTGTACGCTACTTTGACGATTCGGACGGAAAAAAATCCGGATACGAGTCGGACGGGGAATTTTTTTACCGGATCGGAATTGGCACCTATATTATAGTATGTGCTGGACACTGAACTGAATTAATTTACTATTCCCACTCCAATCTATATTTAATTAAGATAAGTGCTGGACACTGAACTTAATTAATTAACTATTCTCGTTCCAAACTATATTAAATTACAGTAGGTGCTGGACAATGAACTTTATTAATTTACTATTCCCACTCCAGTCTATATTTAACTAAGATAAGTGCTGGACACTGAACTTAATTAATTTACTATTCTCACTCCAACCTATATTACATTAGAGTAGATGCTGGACAGTGACCTTAATTTATTTACTATTCCCACTCCAATCTATATTAAATTAAGATAAGTGCTGGACACTGAACTAAATTAATTTGCTATTCTCACTCAAAACTATATTAAATTACAGTAAGTGCTGGACAATGCACTTAATTAATTTACTATTCCTACTCCAGTCTATATTTCATTAAGATAAGTGCTGGACAGTGAACTTAATTAAATTAATATTCTGACTGAAATCTATATTTAATTATGGGATTTGTTAAATTCTAAAATATATTTAAATTTTCTAAATATTTTTATTTTTTATTAAAAAAATATATAAACATTTTAAATTAACTTCCCACCCTTATCCCCTATAACCCAACATTCCGCTCCTAAAATTATTTGTAACATTCTAAATTAAAGTTACAATTTCTAAATTAATTTGTAAAAACATTTACAAATATATAAACATTTTTAAAACACTTCCCACCCTTATCCCCTATTAACCAACATCCCACTCCTAAAATTAATATTAAAATTCTTAATTTATTTTACAGTTTCTAAAAAATTTTTTTTTTTAAATTAACAAATATATAAACATTTTTAAAACACTTCCCACCCTTATCCCCTATCAACCAACATCCGGCTCCGAAATATATTTGTAAAAATCGAAATTTTATTTCCAATTTATAAATATTTTTAATAAAAAATTAACCAATATATAAACATTTTTAAAAAACTTCCCACCCTTATCCCCTATAAACCAACATCCCGCTCCTAACAATTTTTCTAAAATTCTAAATTTAATTTTCAATTTCTAAATAAATTTGAAAAAATTTTAAACAATATATAAACATTTTTAAAACACTTCCCACCCTTATCCCCTATAAACCAACATCCCGCTCCTAAAATTTTATTTAAAATTCTAATTTTAATTTACAATTTCTAAATTAATTTTTTTTTTAAATAAAACAATATATAAACATTTTTAAAACACTTCCCACCCTTATCCCCTATAAACCAACATCCCGCTCCTAAAATTATTTATAAAATTCTAAATTTAATTTACAATTTCTAAATAAATTTCAAAAAAATTCTAACAATATATAAACATTTTTAATACACTTCCCACCCTTATCCCCTATAAACCAACATCCCGCTCCTAAATTTTTTTTTTAAATTCTAAATTTAATTTACAATTTCTAGAAAATTATTTTTAAAAATGTACAAATATATAAAAAAAATTTAAACACTTCCCACCCTAATCCCCTATAAACCAACATCCCGCTCCTAAAATTATTTTTAAAATTCTAAATTTAATTTAAAATTTCTAAATAATTTTTAACAAAATTCAAACAATATATAAACATTTTTAATACACTTCCCACCCTTATCCCCTATAAACCAACATCCCGCTCCTAAAATTAAATATACATTTCATATTTTAAATTAAATTTACTAATTCAATTTTACAATATATTAAAAAAAAAATTTACTTTTTTAAAACACTCCCCACCCTTATCCCCTATAACCCAACATCCCGCCCCTAAAACAATATAAATATTTCTCATATTATACACATTTTAACTATTTATACAAACAACTTCAAAATATTTACTAAACACACAATGACGATATTTTCACATGTCGATATTATCACTAACGATATTACTTACATCGACATATAAGTAAAAAAAAAAACGATATTTTTAACATCGATATTAGCTATTTCGATATTTTGGACATTCGATATTTTTGACTCGATATTTATGTCCCTCGATATTAAAAAGTCGATATATAGACTGCTCACCATAACACAGCATGGTAGAACAAATAATTTCTTGAATTCTGCTTCAGAATTGGCCCTATTATATATAAAAGGTCATTAAGTCACAAAGCGAGCAGTCCTTAAATTCTTTCAAAAAATAATAGATACAGCGAGCAAGGCACAACACCCATGGCTATCTAGTTTGAATTACACTTGATTCCACCTCATGTCTGTTTCTCCGACCATACTAAACTACCTGTCTCTTTGTCTAATACTTCAGGGCGCTTGTTCATTCCTTTGCTACTGTTTTCATAGCCATCGCTTCCTGCTTCGTGGACACATTTTTTTCCCTTTCTGAGCTTCCTGTCTGCAGATCTGCCAGCCCTAACCCAATGATTGCACATTGTCTACGGAGCAGTAAATCGGCAATCATAGAAGTAATTTAAATGTGCAAATGATGGGCCCGATTCACAAAGGTAAACTTAGACCAAAAGTCTAAGTTTCTGACTTTCGGTATTTACAAAGGTAAACTTATGCCAAAAGTCTAAGGTTACAACTTTCAGTTTTCACAAAGGTATGTTACAAGTAGTATCTTTACATCCACACTCAAGGCGAATCTCCGCCTGAGTGCAAAGATTCTGATTCTATTCCGGGCCTGGAGTGAACTCTCCGGGTGCAGATGTAAAGATACTACTCGTAACTTACCTTTGTGAATACCAAAAATCGTAAACTTAGACTTTTGGTCCAAGTTTACCTTTGTGAATACCAAAAGTCGTAAACTTAGACTTCTGGTCTAAGTTTACCTTTGTGAATCGGGCCCAAAAAGTTTAATTCTCCTGATCTGAGAATCATCTCTTTATGTAGCGACATCCCATTCTCTCCACATACATGGCAACATTTTGAAATTAAAAAGGGAGATTTTAAAAAACAAATCGGGGATTTTATTTTCCATATTGACATACATTGAAGCCAGGGCTCTTCTTGCTGAATCAAGTTTGTTGGCATGTGTGCCTCTAGCTACAAAAAATCGATGGCTTGGGGGAAGTTCTAACCAAATTCTCATCCTAAATCCAACTCATGAGTGAAGTGTAATAGACAATTCTGTCAATAACACGCATTCTGGGTGAACCGGAAATTACAAGACATGCAAAAGCCGTGTAGTGTTGCAGTCCCTCTCCCCAACGAACTAACAATCTTCTGTTACTTCAAAGACAAACGGCTCCTTGGCTGACATATCCGAATGGCAAGCACTTAACTTGCCAAGCACTTTGACCTGCTTACATTAAACTTTTCTCTCAGCTTGTGACTGCCACGTTTCCAAATGTATCACCCGGCCTCCATAGTTCAAGCACCCATGTACAATCACTGGGCTTCAGAGCTCTAATTATACCACGCGGTCTGCGGTGACAGTGAGGAAACAGTTCAGGTCACTGTACCGAAGACTCTGTTTTGAGAGCCATAAAAGAGGCAGTGGCAGACACTGACAGCTGTAGCTTTATCTAAATATTAAGCTGTGACTAATTAGCATTTGTATTGAAATGTTCCCCGGTGTTTGAACTGGTAAAGTGGCATGCTAATTGTACGTAAATGCAAGAACTTCTTAGTGTAAAAAATGAAGTTTTCATTTTGAGACTGTCGCTTCTCATTGAGGGAGGCAGTGTAACAGGGCGCAGTGTCATCCCCTGCTATGAAAGCCGCTAAGTCTCTTTCTCCCCGCTCCAGTCTTCTGTGGGGCTCTGAGACTGGAGCGGGCGCACAGCGCATATCACATTCCAGTCAATCATGGAAACCTCGCCAGACACTCGTCGTGTTCTGACTGGATAATAACGAAAAGCTAGCGCGGGAGCCATTTTGTATTCTTCCAGATCTCTTTCATGTGCTGCTCTGTTCAGCTGCTGCTCAAGGGTGTGGAGAGCTATTATTCACCATCTTTACAATGAGGCATAAGAATTCACCTTAAAAGTCATAGGCACGAATGAGGGCTTCATTTACACAGTGCAGATAAACACTGCGGTTATTTTTCCTAAATGTATATATAAGATTAGAAAAGGCTTTGTAAATAGGGTTCAAAATATGGCAGCTGTAAATTCGGTTCACCCAGAACAAATCCAACCACCCACACCTAAATCAGACAACTTATCTAAAAACAATACATTAACTGAAAGACCTTGTTGGACTTGGCCCTATTTGCTGGGTTACCCCCAAACGTTTTGCTTCTTCCTCCTATTTTTTCCTGACCCATAGCTGCCAAGGTTTCAAAGTGCTATGACACTTTCATGATTTCAGTGTAATTATGAGTGACATTTTAACTACGAGTGACACTTTCTTGCAAGCAGAAAATCAAGCAATGAAGACGAGGGAAATGTATAAATATTTGAAATTAGACCCACTTGAGCACGAAGAAACTCTAAGAAGATCCTAAAACTGCTGCAAATGCCTGAGATGGCTGACTCATAATTACAAGTAAATTATCAAAATGTCACACATAGCAATCTGAAACCTTGGCAGCTGTGAAAGAGGATGGGCATCACTTCACATGACAAAGCTTTGAAGACCATGCCCAAACGTACATATTTCATAAAAGTGTCGATAGGAAGTATGTGCTTTATTCTATTGCTATTTAATTGCTTCCCTTGTACAATACTGCTTGTATAATAAACTTGTGAATTTTGGATAGAATAATGTATTGACTAATAAGGAAAAAAGCGAAAATAAAAGATAAGGAGCATGTTAAAACAAGGAGAATAAAACAAATCACTTTTACCAGGTGGTGGCTGTTGTCCAGGACGAGATCATGCAAAAAATGAATGTGATGGGAAAAGGTTTATTTCTTGGAGTGGAGTGAACGGAGTCGGTAAAGCTGCCACTGCAGGGGCCACCTTATTCATAAGCAAATGCTGTAATCTGGAAAGGAAGATTTTTCAAGTAACTACTAAGATCAGCCTCAGATGCCACCACTATTAAACAATAAAAAGCGGACAATTAAAAGACAGGTCACATTGCTCTTCTAAGAATTAATACCAAAAAGAGCAAGCACTAGCATTTAGACTGCAGAATCATAGGACCCTATAACCAGATGTGATGGCCCTAACACAGACCTGAGCTGCCTCAGGCCTACACCATAAATTAATCAGAGTCAGCTGACTCACGGACTACAGCCGCCGCAGTCCCCACATGTGTTACAGCAATGATTGCTGGGCAGGTTTCAGGAGAGGCTGTGAGACACACACAGCTGGCCGAAGTATTTCCAAATGCCACACCAGTATAGTGAGAGGGCCCGGAGCACTGCCCCCTACACAGTTAACTTACTTGGACGAGTTAATAAACCAAGAGAACTGCATGTACTCTGTAGCAAATAGAAAGTTTATGTCATTTTAAACACAGACTTGCTGCATTTATGCTTTGTCGTTGGTTTTAGAACAGACAAGCTTCTCACGGATCACCCTGCAGCGGAGCCTCTCTTCCTGCTGCAGAGTAGATCTTCTCATCCAGGCTGTCAAGACAGTCCGCACCCGGTACGTGCTCTCTGTTCTCTCCGGTAAGTGAAAGTCCACTGCCTGAACAGATATCAACTTTTCCAGTTGATACTGTCAGAGGCTAGCTTATGACGTTTCCCTGGGTAATGCGAGAGAATCTCTTGCTAACAAGTTTCTTTCTTGCCTAATGTTACTGTGGGGCCACCCGCAAACCAGCCACCGCGGAGGCGCGCCTTCCTCAAAACTTCACGCTTCTTGGAAGCAGGATGTGACGTCCCCAGAGGCGCAATTGTAGCAACAACCTTACTGGTCATTAGACACTATCTTAGATTGATTCATGACGTCAGGCTGTCAGTCAACCGCGCCGCACTGAATCTGATCACTTGAAGTTGATACGTCTGGCACTGCAGTTTGTTGTCACTGTAGTGTGAGACTGCCAGCACCTCCTTAGCCCCTAGTGGTCGAGACAAAGCCTGCTGCAGGAGCACAGCATGCATGCAAGGTTGAGACACAATGCAGATATGTGTGACAATGCATTTCAGTGCAGTAATGCGGATTACCACACTGAAATGCGTTTGTCTAATGCCTGATGCGTGATACTTGGCAGGACTGCTGACCTGTTGTTGTTGGTTTTAGTACTCTGGGCACTTTACCACTGCTGATCAGTGCTAAAGTGCATATGCTCTCTGTGTACATTACTATTATTATTGGTTCTTTCTGATTAGCATATTTGATTTACTGGTCAGTTCCCAGTAAAGTGCACTGAGTGTGCCGGGGCTGTTAAATCAAATACTACTAGTGGGCCTGCATAAACTTATTGTGTCACCCACATGAGTAGTTCTGAAACGGTAACTCAGAACTGCCACTGCAGTGTCTGTGCGCAGTTGTTAACTGCCATGTCGACTTGGCAAGTGCACCCACTTGCCAGGCCCTAACCTTCCCTTTTCTTACATGTCGGTCACCCCTAAGGTAGGATCAAGGTACCCCTGTGGGCAGGGTGCAGTGTATGTGAAAAGTAGAGCATATACTGGTGTGTGTGACATGACCTGATAATGAAATACAGCCAATTTCGTTTTTTCATTATTGAAAGGCTATCTTGCCCCACAGGACAGAATGGGGAATGCTTTGTAACATTTTACAAGTATATATTCCCACAGGGATAAGATGAAAAAATAAAGTTTAGGCTCTCTGAACTCAGAATTTAATAACACATCTTTTACTAAATATGTTTTTAAAATTGTGTGTTTGAAAATACCACTTTTAGTAAGTAGGCATTTTCTTGTTTAACTATTCTGTGTGCCTCTGCCTGTTTGTGTAATGACTGTCTGGTTTTGAAGTGACAGGGGCTGGGGAGGTGCATTCTCTCAGACAGCTACCGGGAGGTGTGGGGGGGGTTTGATGTGTGTCCTGCCTTTCCTGAATGAGTCAGCACTAGATTGAGTAGGCCTGATCTGCATTTGGAGTGGTGGGAGGAGTAGCACCTGTACCTGAATAGGGCTGTGCCAGTCTTCACAATGCTGGCTCCGCCCTCCTGTGGTGTGTCTGGAGCCAAGGCTCACACTGACAATGGATGTTGTTGTGCACTTGCTTAGTGCCCCCCAGAACTGTTTTGAACTGGGCTCAGAGCACCTTGCACAAAGAGAAGAAAGCCATTTTGGGGTATAAGTATCTGACCCCAAACCCCTGAACTTTAGACTACTTCTGGAATCAAGAGGAGAAGAGCTGGAGAAACTGAGGAGAAGTATTGCCCTTGCTGTGTGTCTGGGGTTGGCCTGCAGTTGGTGTTTCTGCCAAAGAAAGAAGGACTTCGCTGCGTGCTGTGTCCCCTGCTTGAGGAAAGTCTCCAAGGGCTTGAGTGGAGCTGCCTCCTGTTTTGAAGTCTCAGGAACACAAAGACCTCACCCCCAGCTCCCCTAAACTTCCTTGCTGGGAGTTCTGACCTGCCAGGAGTGCCTGTGACTGTGTGGGGCCACTGGAGGTTGTTTCTGCTGCTGGGAGCTGGAAAGCATTGCAATAATTTATTTTTCTAAACCGGTGCGGTGTCCATTTGTGGTGCTATCACTATTTTACTGTGAGTGTTGGTACAAATACTTTACACATTGCCTTTGGGATAAGCCTGTCTGCTCATGCCAAGCTACCAAGGGGGTCGCTGAGAATAATCACAACATCAAAAGAATAAAAACACCACTCAACAGACACAAGTAGAGCAAATTAAGATGTGAAAAAGACAAAATCATACTACACCCCTATAACAGTCAACAGATGAGTCATCAGAACTAGGAAAAGAAAACAATATTCCACAGGCATACTTGAAGATGGCTCCCAGTTGGAGGAACTCCACATGAATCTACAGAACGCTGCAATCCAGAGTGCCACAACACAGAAACCCCACCATCGCAAGCCTGCCATTGGCAATATTTTCATGGAATTGATCTAAAAAAATTAAAAGGTTAGAAAATTACATTAAAGGGAGCACAGCTAACACTCCCAGGCATATGACTCAACCACCAGACAGTGGGACAAAGGTAATCTTCCACTACTTAATACTTTTAATACCCTCTCAGAAAAGTATTCTATGACAGAATCATCGTAAGCAGACCACCATGGTAACTTTCAGTGTCAGCACCTTAAAAAATCTTCGAAGATGTCCATCACACAACTGTTATGAACACTGAACACATGGCTCATTTTGTTGGGCTGTTTAAATTCCTGCATTTCATTGCCTGCTGTCAACTTTTCTTCATCTCTAATAGAAAGTATGAAGTTACAAGTGCACTCGCAAAAATGCTGATATTAATATTGCTGTCCACTCTGTAGACTGACATGGTTTTGTTTATATTAATGAGTGTGGTCATTACAGTATAGCCCCTTAGACTATAAGCTTATTGTTTACAAAGATGGATGCTGAATGTCAACATGGGGATAGAGATGCTGAATTTTGCACCATGTTAGTTTAGTCTTGCAGCAGTTTTAATGCCTACAAACGATGTGTTATTTTGAAAACATGAAATTAAATCAATGGTCAAACAATACATAAACACAAGGTTTGGACATTTATTAGCAGAGGTGTTTGTGCTAGAATAACCGCCAGAGGTCACGCCAGATTCCGAAACAGCCATCCTCAATTAGAAAGTTGTTTTCAGAAGCTGTGTACTCCTAGAGCATATATTTTTCCATAGCAGAACTCTGGTGAGGAATAGCTGAAGTCAGCTGTTCAAAGGTGTGATGTTCAATCAGTCCTAAGAAACGAAAACTCAAAAGGAATGCCTAACCGCCTTTACTTTTGCATTCCCTTCGGTTACCAATTATTATGATGTACTAGACTGAGGAAATAAACCTTTTAAATTACATGTCTTAGGGCCTCATGTAGGTAGCGAAATACCGGTCGGTAACGGCCGATTTTCGGTAAATATGCCGTTACCGACCGGTATTCAGACAAGTGAGATGTAGGAGTCCAAAAACCACTTTTCGGTAAATATGAGGCGGTAAATACCGATTCATAGTTACCGAATTCTAAAATACCGATTCATATTTACCGAATACACATTTAACGAATCGGTAAATATGAAGTGGTAAATATGAAGTGGTAAAAATTTAAAATGACATGTAGGAGCAGTCGGTAATTAAGAAATCCAGGAAAATCGGTAAATAAGAGTCGGTAATTAACACGGATGGAAAGCAGGTGGTAACCATCAACAATGCACATAAGCAATCCCAAAATGCAACAGCGTGGACAACATGGCCGCCATGTACGTCATTGCAAGGCGCCTACGTCTACAGGCAGCAGGACTGAGGGTGTGGCGACGGGAGGAACAAATCTACAGACAGCGCATCACACTATTCCAGCTGACTGATGCAGAGATACATGAGAGGTACAGGCTACACCCCGAAACCATCATGGACCTGATAAGGGACCTGCACCCACTCCTGGACCAGCCAACAAGAAGGGCGCACGCCATACCACCACATGTGCAGGTGCTCTGCAGCCTACATCTACTGGCATCCGGCAGTTATCAGGTGGTGACAGCTGCGGTGGGTGGTGTATCCCAGAGTTGCCTGTCCCGTTTCTTCAGGAAGTTCCTGGATGCAATGATGCAGAGAATGCACCACTACATAAGCTTCCCAAACACACAGGCTGCACTGCAGAAAACAAAAACAGACTTTTATCACATGGCACAGTTCCCCCATGTCATCGGCTGTATTGATGGTACACACATCCCAATCTGTCCACCAGCTGATACAGAGCACATCTACAGGAACAGGAAGTCCACCCACTCCATCAATGTGCAGGTGATCTGTGATGCAGGGAACATCATCACAGATATTGTTGCAAAGTTTCCTGGGAGCACCCACGACTCTTACATCTTCCAGAATAGTGGGATCTACACACGACTGAGTGCCGGAGAATTCCGAGAGGGATACCTGCTGGGTAAGTAACAGTGACGCCCCTTGAAACCTGCAAATCAGAGTGTATAGAGGCATGTACCTGATGGTTCCCTTTTACTCATCCAGGCGACAGTGCATATGCATGCCGTTCATTCATCCTCACTCCCTACCTACACCCAGCAACCCAGAGTGAGAGACGATACAACGTGGCCCACAAAACAACACGCAATGTGGTGGAGCGCACGTTTGGACTACTGAAGAGCAGGTTCCGCTGCCTCCACAAGAGCGGAGGCGCACGCCAGTACAAACCCATCACCTGCTGCAAGATAATTGCCACTTGTGCAATGCTGCACAACCTTGCCACGAAAAAAGGTACAGATGTGGAACTAACATATTTTGAGGACAACGAGGATGAGTCAGGCCAGCCAGAGGGCAGCGCAGCTAGAGTGCCAACTGCAATCGATGGGAGAGAGAGACGGGCAGAGATCACATGCAACTATTTCTGAGTAAGTGAGGGGACACAGCGAGTTGTGAGAAGTCATGACGTAGTTTAATGTGGCACCACGCCATGAACACATGAACAGGCCAATCTGGCAATATGCCATCTATACAATGAGTATGTCCAGGGTTACGTCACCCAATGGCAAGTGGATAAGCAGGGCCACATCAATGTTTGCGCATACGCGCTGCAGTGGTGGATTGCACGGCCTGTGCATCCTCACTAGAGCCAACCCCAAGCCGCCTGCTGCTCCTGCGTGCTTCGGGGACGGGGGGTGTGATGCTGCTGCTGGTGTCGATGCTCTCCGCAGCATCCCCTGCAGCAGTTGTCGATGCCTGACTAGTCAATAGCACCCCTAGTGCACTTGTCACCTGCACCATCCCCCGAGACAGGTCACTGCAGCACTGTGTTAGGCCCTCCTGCATCGTCACAGAGCGCCGGCAAAGTAGGGAAGTCGCAATTGCCAGACGGTTGAGTGCCCTGCTGGTAGTGTCCCTTCTCTGGCGTTCCCGGCGCCGTGCTTCGATGCCAGCATCTAATTTGCTGCACAACTGCTGGATTGACTGGGACATGTCCCGAATGCCCGCAGCCATGCCGCCAATGTTTGTGTCCATGTTGACTAAGCTTGTCTTCATCACCCGCATGTGCCTCTGGACTGACATAACTGCCTTTGATTGCAGGCGCTGTTGCTTCAACATTTGGCCCTCGAGCCCCAAGAAGACACCATGGCCGTCAGTGGGTGCTGGTGGACTCTGGACACGCGACCTGCGGCGCCCTCTTGCTCCCGTCTGTGCTGCCTGTGAGGTGTGGGGCACAGTGGGATGGCTCCCTTCCTGGGGCCCGGTGCGGTCTTCTGGGCCCATGCTGTCGTCTGACGAGGTGTCTAAGGCTCGTAGCCTGGCTGCTGGACGCCTCCTCATTCTCACACCTGCAAGCGGAGATGTGGCCGGTGAATCGAACATGAGTGGCGATGCTGGCTCTGGTGGTGGTGATGCTGGCTCTCGGTGAGGTGATGCTGGCTCTGTGTGCGGCGAGGCTGGCTGCGTAGGTGGTGCGGCTGCAAGTGGGCCTGCTCCCTGGTCTGAACTCGTGCTGGCTAGAGGTGATTTTTGTGGCCGGTGTGCCGTCTCCCCTGCAGCATGCCCTGTACTGCATGATGTCACATCTGTGGACAGAAAAACAACATTGGCTCAGTGTCCCCGAAGGGCTGCATTGCAAGCGTCACAATAAATCATTTCACATTCCAATCTGTCCTCTGTCTCCTTGTGCCTCGAGTGCGTGACATGCCTTGTTGCCCTGTAACATTTACGTCATGGTTAGTGTTGCCCTGACTACATCTCCCGGAATGCATTGCCTGTCTGCACTGACACGTGTGGACTGCAGTGTGATTCTCGTTTCACAATGGGGGATGTGGGATAGGGGTAGGGGAGGCTACATTGCTGTGCTTTCGTCTTACCTTGGTGTGTTGCGGCTCTGGCAGAGCTGTCGGCGTCCCCAAGACCCACGACGCTCTCTTGCTCGAGTGTGGCCGCCACCAGCTCCTCCAGTTCGGTGAGGGCAGGTGCCCTGTTGGTTCCACCTCCGGTCTGGCTGGCCTCCTTCTGGATGTCGCCCATCTTCCTCTTGGTCACAATCCTCAGGTCATACCAGCGCTTTTTGAGGACCTCAATGTCCCTGTGGGTCACTCCCACAGCATTGACCTGCGCCTGGATGGCCAGCCATATGTTGCGCTTTTCGGCCTCAGGCACTTGCAGGGATTGCCTCCCAAACAGCTTCTGGTGCTGCTTCACCACCTCCTCCACCAGCACCTGGAGTTCCTTGGGGCTGAATTTGAGCTTCCTCCTCCTTTCCCCTCCGTCTTTCTGTGTTCTCTGGCTGGACATGCTGTTCGTTTCCCGCTCGCACATGCAACTGCTCCCTGCCTCTCCTCTGCACTCCAAGCCTCTCCAGGGTCGGCTAATTATGTACACCTGCCTGGGTGTGGCCACTTCGGCTAATTGTGTACACCTGCCTGGGTGTGGGCAGTTTCTGGTTGGGTGGGCTGTCGTTGCACAGGATTAGCTGTTTCGTCAAGTCATGTGATGTTATTTACCGAATCCGTACGTACCGATTCGGTATTTTCCGATTCGGTAGATACCACCTCGGTATTTTCCGATTCGGTAGATACCACCTCGGTATTTACCGATTCGGTGGATACCACCTCGGTATTTACCGATTCGGTGAATTCCGATTCGTATTTACCGACTGTTACCGAATCGGTAACTGTTACCGAATTTTTACCTACATATAACTTACCGGTTCTAATTTACCGATTCGGTACGGCTCGGTATTTAAGAACCGGTAACATTTATTTACCTACATGAGGCCCTTAGTTTCTTAGTGCTATCTTTGAGTCTGTTCTTTATAAACCAAAGATTGTTTGTATTACCATTGTGTCCCTGAACTCATCTACCAAGTCTGATAGTTTCCATAAAACACTGTCTTCTCAGGATTGCTCAGCCAGCTCTTGTTAGGGCTGAAGTCCAACTGGCTTTCTAATCAATGTTGGTGCATTGAACTGAGGCCTTGCATCAGAGGGTTAGAAATATGAACCCTGCAGCTCTGCCCTCCTCCGCCAAGATTTTGTATCATCGCCCTTTGCAAGGGAGGCAGCTAGCAGCTTACTTAATAGGTACTTGGAGCTAGGTTCTTTCCCACTTAAGTTTAAAACCTCCTGCATTAGATCAACACTCATAAGAAAAACCTTGACCCATCAGATCCAGGAAACTGAAGACTGAATAGCCCAATAGTCAAATGCTTGTTCCAAGGTAAAACAGTTGAGAGAGTAGCATTTTCTTAACTTTCCAAGTTTACAAAGGAAAATTACTTGATGCCAGACCCACAAATCTAGATTCAGGTCAGGTAGATGCACAGAGTCAGCCATCTTATCCATTTGGCTTGACCAAAAAATCGCAGTTGACAAGAATGGAGTGGCCATCGTATTGCTTCTGAACTTACCAGCAGCATCTGATACTATTCCAGACCAATGCTACTACAAAGACGCCATCATCTTGGAATTCTTGAAAATGCTCTAAAATTGAGTACTTTTAAACCCAAGTACAGACAAAACCTGGTGTAGCACCATCTTTCACATCAGCCTTTCACACCCAACACTCTGGTGTCTCTTGGGGTCTATTATTCAACTACTGGCTAAACACCTTACCAGATCTGATTAAATCATTCAACTGCAACTATAATAACTATGCAAATTATTCTAAAAATGGATGGAAGACCTCTACAAATTAAAACATGATGACTGCCTTAATGCCATAGATGCACTCATGCTGAGTAACTGCCTAAAGCTCAACACAGCAAAGATAGAGATCATCGCTTGTGGATAATGGCAACATCACCAACCTTACATCATATGGCCTAAGGAACTCAAGTTCCCCCACCAATATCAAGAGAGAGAAGAAACCTATGGGTAGCCATGGATTTAATTCAAACCTATCCTTGATACCACATGAAAGCAAGGTCAAAAAGAGAAGCTACTACACAATGAAAACACTGTAATGCATATTTTCATATCTTAGATACCAACAAAAGCTACAGGCTATCCTTGAACTCATAATCTTCATGCTTAATGAAACCAGCAACCTAAAACTTTGTGTCCCGAGGTTCACCTTATGAAAAATACATCTAATCCAAAATGCTTCCACAAGACTCCTTCACTTCAACCCAAGAGAACGCATGACTCCAGTTCTGCAATCACACCACTGTACACTTAGAGCTAGATAAGCAATGTTCAAGGCATTCTGCATTGTCCATAGAGCTTTCCAAGAGAAAGGATCACTGTAAATACAAATTAAAGTCATGCAATATACACAAAATAGGACACTGTTTCCAGGTTTGAACCACAGATCATCAAGCCATCTTATGTAAGAAATCCATAGGAGGCACCAGTTTCTCAACCACCATGCTCTGGAACTCACTACCTGGCAAGATTTGAAGCATTCAAGAGCAATACACTTCAGTAGTGATGTGAAATTTGACATTTTCAAGATAACTACACTATCCCATAGGCCTATCATATTACCTGGAATAATAACCAACTCTTCAAGTACAATCTATAGTCTACTGTCCACAGATACAGAACAGCCCCACTAGAAAACACTGTCCATGTCAACGTAAGATAATAAGGTGGTGACCTATGTCCATCCAGGGTAATATATATTAATGTCAATTCATATACAACCCTGACAGGCCTCACTAATACACTGGAAATAATTTAGGAGTCGCCACGAGTCACATATGCGCCACCTAGCTTGCCCCATAGAGCACTTGATGCTACTTTTGCAATGCCTAGCCGCTGAGGTGGCAAAATCAGTGCCACGAAGATTGGGGCAGTTCAGCTTTGTAGATGCCAGATTCCGCCACCTTTTTTGGGCCATTTTCTACTTTGCTAATTGTGAATAATAGTGTTTTATTCACTGTAAGCATAATAAAATATGAAGCAGCAGGAAGAGCTGGAACTGGTCTGTCTCTGGAAGCTATGGTAAGTAAAATATAATGGTTTTAAATGTATGCTGTGTGTATGCAGGTAAGAGTGTGATTGTGTGAGAGTGTGTATCTGTGTATGTGTGAACTTGTGTCTGTATGTGTGAGCATGTTTCTGTGTCTGTGCATGAAATCAAGTGAGAGTCAGACAGTGAAATTGACTGAAACTGAGGGGCAGATCAATTAAGACTTTGCAGCGGTGCAAAGTGATGCAAACTGGTGCAAACTGGTGCAAAGGCTTGATAAACTATTTACTTTCCAGTGTACATTTTTTTTTACCCTGAAAAGTAGCCTTTAAGTAGCAAAAATAATGTTTTGTGCTGCTCTGTGATTCGCTTTGCATCACAGAGGTATATTGTGGGTGTTTTATGGGTATTTACATGCTACAACATAGGATTTTTTACGCAAAGTCCTCTCCACTAAACACGTTAGAGAAGACTTTAACATAAAAATAACACCTTCTTGAGATAGACATTAAGGTAAAGAAATGTTTTCATTTCTTCTAACGTTTTACTCATTGCATGCATTCTGCACTATACAACACACATCCCATGTGTGACTTTTTTTTAGGTTTGTCTAGGAATAGTATTTTGTACTAAAAAGTAAACTTGCAAGTACAAAACCTATGCTAAACATCATACATACCCTTGGCATCATGGTGCTTAGGAATGTGTGCATGGTGCTAAGGAGCCTGTTTGAGCACCAGCGTTGGGAAAGAGAGTAGTAATACCATATCGTAGTAGATAAGGCTCTACAATACTCTCTTCCCCTGATGGAATACAGCATAGCAACTTTAGTTGCAGTGCTGATTGACTCTCTTTTTCTAGTAAACATACCCCTAAGTGTCAGTTGGTATGAGTGAGTCAGTGAGTGAGAGAAAGACTAACTGCAAATAAGTGTGACTATCGGTGAGAATGAATGTGTATGAGTGTGATAGAGAAATAATGAGGGACATTGAGTGGCAGTAAACAAGCCAGAGAGTGAGAATGAATAAGTACAAGTGAATGAGAATGAGTGATTGAGAGTGTAAGTGTGAATGAGTGAATATAAGTGAACATGAGGGAACATTTGGTATTATGCTTGTGAATGTGCCCTTGACCCTCGCATACTGAAGGTAATTCTAGGCTTAATGAGGCACCAATTGCAAAATTTTGGAGGCCATTCTTAGTAGGTCAGCCACCTGTGACAAAATCTAGAAAACAAGAGCACAATAGAGGTTGTAGTTGGCATATGTGGACACTGGCGTATGTAGACACCCATGACAAAATGCTGGCACTGACATACTGGATGTAATTCTTGGCATAAGGGCACATGTAGACAACTGCTAGTGCGGGCATACTGGTGGAAATCCTTGACATAGGAGGCACCTGTGGCAAAATGCTGGCATAGTTAAGGTAATTTTTGGCATAAGGGAGGACAACTGTGGTATTTACGAGGGGGCATTCATGAACCCTCCTCCACCCAACCGCCCCTCACTGCCCCCAGAACTCTCACTGGAAGATGTTAGTCTTCCTCACTACAATTCAGGTCAGGTATTACAGTCCACCACTTTCAAAAATCACCAGCCGCCATTCCAAGAACAGAGGACAAACAGCGTCTTGAGTAATGTTTACTTTCTTCTGCTTCACCTGAGATGGAGATGTTAGCCTTTGTAAAAATGTATAAATTATTAAATTCAGCAGTGCAACGTGCACTCTTCTGATTAAGTAAAAAAAATGAACAAAAAAACAAATATTTTAAAGAAGCTGGTGCCACGTTTTATTTTTATGTATACATGAAATAGGACCTGCCTGAATAAAACCTTCACCTCTGTGATTCACGTGAGTGCTAGAGCCTTGCAAAATATCTTAAATCAAAATCTGTCAACAGTAAGGAATAATGTAGGAGAGTGATATGGTTCATATTTAAAATATCTTCTACGTCAATTAATACATGTGGACATAGCTACTATTGTTCTATTAAAATCTCTTTTTTTCTCTCATATGATTTATAAACACATTTCCCATGGCCCTACAGAGTATGGAATTATTAAATCATGACCGTTTGTGGCATAAAAAACTAGGCTACCAGTGCTGTTGTGTGTTACGTAGCACTATATCCTCTTAAGATGAACACATCATTTTTCAAGTGCTTCTAAGAGAAACGAGTAATGATCCCATTGCATATCATACCAGTACCCTAATACATGTAAAACAAACATTGTCTATGTTTTATTATTATATTAATCATACATTTATTATTGGACTTCATTGATGTCAATTATTGGGATGTCATCAGAGTGAAGGTTTTGTGACATCACTTCCTAGGAAGACTGAGGGTCAAAGGTCACATAATGTCACTTTCTGTGATGTCCTTAAGGTCAAGAGTGTGTGATGTCACTTCCACTACCCGTGGCATTTTGGTGAATCAACATCCATGACTAATACTATTACCATAACACTCAGAGGTTGGGCAGCTGATTGTAGTACAAGCAGGATGCTTAAAAAGGCCCTAATACTGCTTGACCTCTTATGCTCACATAAGACAGAACCCTTATGTGTCATGTACATGCCCCAGTACTGTACCAGTACATGGGAGTGAACTGACAGTTATCAAATGAATAGGAATCCAACATGCGAGGTGTTGAAAAGTGGGTTATTAGAAGGGGTAAATATGCATCTACAACTGGAAATGAGGCAACTAACCCAGTCTAGGGCTCAGTACAGGTCTCAATAAATTATTCCCATGCTCAACCCTGGATAGCTTGGCATCAAGCAGGCAGGCTTAACTTAGGGGACAGGGGTGTAAAGCATTTAAAAACACCAATTCAGTAAATATTTAAGACACAACACATAATAAAAATACAGCACCAATTTATAAACATTGGACATATTTGTGTATTTAAAATGACACCAAAACAAAAAACATCCAATGTAGGGAACCTGAGATATGAATTGTTAAAGAATAAACACTTTTCAGCACTTAGTCACTTTATGGTGTTTTTTCCAAAGTTGCTCTAAACTTTTCCAAACTTCTAGAACTTCTTCCTGGAGTTCCTCTTGAGGGTCCAACGGGTCAACAGCACAATCCAAGGGCCTGCAAGCTCCAAGATGGTCCTTGATAGTTTGGGACCTCAAATCCTACAATGCACCTTGCCAAAACCCTTAAGTCCGCTGAATGCATTCCAGACAGGGGACTCTTGGTGGAGATGACACAGGTGAGCTCTGTTTATCTGTAGCTTGCAGAGAGCCCACTCTTTATGCCTCTTGAAGCAAGATACACCCAGAAAGGCTGTAGTTCCAGATATGCAGCCGGTACAGCCAGTCAGAATGCAGTGCCTGATGGTGAAAATCAAGTTTCCAGCTTGGCGTCCACTCTTTATTCCTCTTGAAGCAAGGTACATCCGAAGGGCTGTAGTTCCAGATAATGCAGCAGGCGCAGTCAGTCAGAATGCAGGGCCTGATGGTACAAATCAAGTTTCCAGCTTGGCAATCCTTTTTCTTCTCTTAGTTTCAAGCAACAGAGCTGAGAGGCTCCGCCCTTCTCAGATACTTGTCAGTGTTCACTAGGGTCAAGCAGGAGGGCACTCCTGTCCAATGAGGTGCAGGGCAAAACCCCAGAGCATGACAACTTCCACTAAAGTCTAGCATAATGGTCTCCCAGAAAGCACTATTCCTCCAAAATTCAATATGGCTGAAGTCTCAGCAGAGGAGCAAGAACTAGTTAAACCAACCTCCAGTATGGCTCATTTCCCTAGCTCTCCTCCCCCTGACATCTACAAATTCCTTCCTTAAGCCTACCATCTGGCTGGGTCATTGGAGCTGGCGGGTAAATGGGCCTGGCATTCCCTGCCTGTCCTATCCTCCTTTGAACCTCCACGCTTTCTGATTCCTTCCCCCTGCTCTGGCATTACTGTGTAGCAGAGCCGTCTCCGACCAGATAACCTCTCACCCCCGGTGCCACATTTCACTTCATCAAAGCAGCCTGGCTAATCCTGTTAACGCTGACCAATCAAGGAAGAGGGCAGAAAGGCTGAATTTCGGCTTAGGGACAAGGATGTTTTTTAACTTCTTTTCTGTAGACTTTAGGATAAATTCAACATTAGCATATTGTTGGATTTATCAATAATATTCTCCTAAATCCTTGAATGATATTTTTCGGTAATCCCTACCGATATTTATGATTTCCTAAACTATTGCAATGTTATCCTATGCGGCTGAGGATCTACATTGGGGGAAATGAAATGTCCAATTTCTCCAACATCAGGGCCTATAAAACATCTTTAATAAGGACCCTGCTTACAGCTACATGACCCCCCACCCCTGGGACACCTAAGGGAGACTTTAGGGTCCTGAATATGCAAAGATAATGTAGATCCTCACTCCACAGTGCTCCTAGCACAAAAGTTGATTTTGAGTAGCACTTTAATACAATTAGAGAAGTGAAATGTGCAATTTCTCCATCCCCAGTACATATAAAACCTTATTTATAACAGTCCACCTTAAAAGTACATGACCCTCACCACCCCTAGGACACCTAGGTGAGACCATGGAGGTACCTCATATGCACAAAATATTGTAGTTTATCAACATTTAAGGACCGCAAACACCAAAGTTGACTTTGGGCACAATTTACATTTGAAAGCAGTGCTGCAACACAGGGCTGCTTTTCAAATGACCTCAGGCTCTCAGCAGTTCACAACTACAAGTGCAGAAAGGGCTGCTGGCCTATAAACTGCCACTCCCTGTTACATACTAGGGACTTAAAGGTAGTTTTAATCCCCCTGCCTAATTATGTACTAGGGATTTATGGGGTAGGGCAGGCCAATCAAAGGGGTACCCTAACACATAGAGTACCCTAAAGTGTGTGTGTTTTCACTGTGTTTTCAACATAGCACTGGCCCTGGACCTTGTTAGACAGAGCCCAGGGACAGTCACAGTCAGTTATCACCAGTGCCAGTCAGCAAAAAATGTGGGTGCCCAGGGCACAGGATGACATTGCAATATGAGGAGATAGGTTCCATGTCACTATCTAGCAGAGGGCTCTATTTTAGTCCACAATTGTAGTTTCAAACTAGCTAGATACTATAACCATTTATTTATATCTCACAATTAAAATCATGTATGAAATGTAAATAACAAAGTCCAATCCAGCCAGCAGATCTTCCCACTATCTCTCCCTCCAACCTCTGCCTGCTCATGACTATAAGTTTCAAACCAAAAATCTAAGAAATCAGAACCCACTGTGGTAACCAGCCTAGTGGATTATGATCATAACTAATGACATAAAGGGACCGCCAGAGTTGTTCAATGGGCCAGCATGGTGAAAACCATAAACTGCATGCTACTCAAAGTGCCCGCATAGTGAAAACCATAAACTACACACTTCCTCATGCATTACACAGCTAAGTGCTGTATCCAATAACCAGATGATGACACCTCGGTGGTCATCGTACACACTATAGAACATTTCCCATAGAGCATGAAAACAAAGGCAACATTCTCACAATCACACATCCTACACAGTTTAGTATGCAAACCATGTAGGCAAGTGCTTCAGCATCACACATTAAATAATATTAACAACACAATACAATACACATGTTGGCATGACTATCTATGAAAATATGGCATGCTTAAATCTAAGTACAGCAGCCGCTCTCCCATCATTATAAACCTCTTGAGAACAACTGGACTAATTATCCCGGAGCAATGAGCAATTATTAGCAAACATCAACACTTATGTTTCTTTCATTTAATAGTAAATATCAGAGGATACTTACTGGGAATGACCCATTAGATTGCTGAAAATTAAAAGCTAGGTAAGATTAGTACTTCATTGCTATATATTAAAAATACCAATGAGTGAAACAAATGACAGGTACATTGAATTTCATTTGATTTTAGATTCTCAGAAGGCACATCTGTGCCGTAACTATAAATCCTATGTAACATGCGGGTGAAATTAATTTAAAACTGGGATTCCCATCAGCCTCAAACCGTTTCAACATCTTTAGATAGCTCCTAACAAAGGAAATGTACAAGAGGTCATTTGCATCATTGGGGTCTCTAAGCATTCACAAATAAAGCAATTATGTCCTTTAGGGGCTGCAAGGGGTCCAAGCTAATTATCCATGCCTGACTGACCTCGGATAAAAAGATTCTAAGGCCCTCAATTTGAGTGGGATGCTAATTTGTGTGATTTTTATCATACCTAAAACATTGGGTTAAATACCACCCAACTATGGGGACTATTCACAAACTTCATTTTATAGTACTCTTAGTACCACTAACAGACTACTTAATGCTATACACAAACATACCTACATAGGTTCCCCCTGCATTCTGCAGCACACATAGAAAGAGAAATATGCCCCTAAGGATAGCTTTTGTATTTCTTCCAGCACAAAAAAATCCGTAATGCAGGCACCCTTGCACTATGGTGCAAGAGTGTCTGCACTATTGCTAGGCAGCACACAGTACACCAGCACAAGGAAATGATCCATATCTTTGTAAATATTGTGCATTTCTGCTCTCTAACTTTCATGCAACGCCGTGTTGCGTGAAATAATAGTAAATGTGCACCATCAATTCCAAAACCACAGCAAACCAGCTTACCTCCCAATCAAAAGCACAAAACATGTTGAAACAAACCAAAACCCACACACAGTACTATTATATGTGGGGATTAAGGGCCTGATTAGGATGGCGGTCAGACTTACATCCGGCCACCATCCCTGGTACGAAATGGGACTGCCCGATAAGCTGTCAGCAGTCCCGCTCCCTGAATCACAATGCGACTGCCTTCAAGGCAGTCCCAAAGTGTATATTTTGAATTGCAGCAGGTGCTGCAGGTTGCAGCACACACCGCAGTACTAAATATGCACCCCATGCATATCCCTGCACTATGTGGCATGCACCATGTGGTGCCTGCCACTGTGTGTGGAGATATGTTGAGGGGGCACCATAGGTTCCCCCCAGGGGCCATGTCAAAGGGTCAGGGAGGAAGGGGAGCCCGCTACGGGCCACCAGTGTCCCTTTCTGCCTGCCTTTTCATGGCGGATAAACCGCCATGAAACAGCCGGATGGAAGGGACACTGCAGTCCCTACGGCACTGCCACTGTTCTAGGGATACAAGTCCCTCCGACGGACCGACGAGCTCCTTGAGCTTGTCGGATCCATGGTGGTCGGTCTCTCTGACCGCTAACCATCCGCCCGCCATCCTAATGTGGTGGTGGTAATCAGTATTACGATGGCAGTGGGACCGCCACCGACGGCTGTCAGTGGCAGTCCCACCGTCATTGTAATCAGGCCCTAAATTTGGATGGATTGAGGAATGAAACATGCCAAAGTTTAGAGGAAGATATATTATGCAAGGTCGGAATTGTGCATGTCCATAATTTGGCAAAATATGGTTTTGCAGGCTGTTACATGGAGCTAAAAAGAGAAGAGGAAAGAAGTAGCATAAAAGTAGAAGCCAAGGACTCGGATCAAGGAATTTGCTGCAAAAATGTAAGCCAAGGAAAAATAAATTAATTGAAGAAAATTGTGAGATCCTGAAATTAAGATTCACCACACAAGAGTGGTAACCAAGATAAAATAAGAGTAACTTTGTAAAAAAGCAAGGAATCACTAATGCAACTACTGATCCTGAGTGATTCAGATGCAATATATGTCAATTTCAGGCAATAGAGCAGGGAGCACTGACCAAGACAAACCATATTTCTGGGAGCTCAGTAACGATTATCTACATCTAGTCTAACCAATCCAGACCTGCACCTGAAGGTTTTGGAAATCCTGCTTCCTACATAGATCCTCAGCCTGCAAGTGGAGAATTGAAACCTCAAATAGGGTACTGGGGCATGAAGTGCCTCATTTACAAGAAAGTGCCGTAGCGCGGCTCCGCAAGCCCTTTTCCTGCGCTGTGCTACAGCACTTTCAAAGCACACAGATGAGTCACATCTTCAAGGATATGACGGATCCCTTCGATCTCCCCTGTGCTGGTGCACAATTTGCTGCCATGCGCCGATGCAGGCACCCTTGCAAGGATGCCTGAGTCACGGGGATGATTGTTTATGTGCAGGAAGGTGTCCCTTCCTGCACATAAACAATCTGAAATTGTGTTTTTCAACTTCTATGTATGCTGCATTAGCAAACATAGAACTTGCAAAATGCAATTTTTTTAATGAGTGTTTATGTGCAGGAAGGGACACCTTCCTGCACATAAACAATCACCAGAGGTGATTTCCTCGTTCTAAGTGTGCTGATTTCCTGTTCTATGTGTCCCTGGGGAGGTGTAGCATTCAAATGCATTTCCATGTTTGCCATTTCTCGTAAATCTGGAAATGTGGCAGAAGCCATAGGTGTTGTGTAGGAATACCCACATTAACACTCATGGAACGCCCCTTTCACGCAAAGTGCTGCGTGTAAAGTTGCTGTATTATAAGGACAGAAAAAGTCACGCAGGTTGGCTTTTCCTGTCTTTGTAAATATGGGGCAGCAAAATGCGCCACCGGTGCGTCACAAAAAGTGATGCACCCGCAGTGCAAGAGGCTTGTAAATAAGCTTAGTAGTTCTTGGAAGTTACTAGCAAAGAAGCTGAATGTTGTTGTTGCCAATCCTGATATGGAACCTAGTAAGAAGATAGGAAAAAGACATATGCTAAACGCCTTTTAAGACATTGCCATGCACAATAGTTAAAACACACAAATGTTTCAAGATTAAATGCTAGCACTTGTTTTGTCTGCCCCTAGCACCCTTAGCAGCTAATCATAATTCACCCTAAAAAATATATAAATTAACCCGTAATAATATGAGCAAAACATTTTTTTACATAAACTACAAATATCTATCCAACAATCTAATTATTAACAAATATTTATATATATATATATTCACTGAGAAAAGCAACGGTTACAGGGACGCTATAGTTAAGAAATTGAATTAAAAAAACCTTGGAAATTCACTGAGAAAACCAAAGGTTACATTTTATATCCTTTGGAGCTTATTCATAAAACGTTACTGAAGATTCAAATAAAGACGTTACAGTAATCCAGTCTGGATAAAACCAGCGCGATAACCACTGTATGCCGACTGTCAGATGGTAAAAATGGTAAGATTTTTTTCACAGTTTTAAGGACATATGCTGCAGAAGATGAGACTGCATTGACTTGATCACCAAAGGTCAGTCTCTCATCTACAATTACTCCCAGACTTTTCACTTTTTTCATAGGAGTAGGAAAAGAGCCAATAGAGGGCGGCCACCAGTTTGGGTTCCAGAAATTGGCGTCATTTCCAAACAGTATAACCTTCGTCTGCCTGAATTAAGCTTTAGGCAATTATCTGCCATCCAGCTGCCTACCGATAACATGCACTCCTGGAAACATGTAGGAGGCGAGACCAAAGCCAAACGCACTGATGATCGGAGCCAAAGAAGAAATATATACATTAAACAATGTCGGGCTCAACAATGACCCCTGGGGAACTCCACAGGGCAGCTTGAATGGCTTTGAGAGGTAATCATTCAATGATACCATTTGTACCCTATCTGTTAAGAAAGACTTTAGGAGTTTACATGCTTTCTCCCGGATCCCACATGCCCTTAAACGGTCCATCAAGAGATCATGATGGACCATATCAAAGGCTGCGAACAGATCCAGTAGGATCAAGGCAGCCTTTCCACCTTGATCCACAGCTCTTCTAATCTCATCAGTAGCCTTGATGACTCCGTACTATGGCCCTCCCTAAAGCCAAATTGGGTCGAATCCAAGGCTTGGGTCCCTCGAAGGAAGGCACTAAGTTGTCTTTCTATCATTTTGGCAGGAAGTGGTAGCCGGGAGATTGGGCGGAAGCTGTTTGGGTCCTTTGGGTCCAGGTTGGGCTTTTTTAGAAGGGGAAAGATCAACGCCACCTTCCAAGGTTTGGGAAAATGTCATGTTCCAATCATGGCATTAAAGATAGGTGTAAGTGGAAGGGCCACTGGTTCTGCGGCTAATTTAGCCACTGCAGCCGGGCAAGGGTCGGACTGTGAGCCTGATCTTGCTGCCAAGAGCATACTACGAGTGTTATCCATTGATAGTGACTCAAACTTAAGGAGGGTATGGGGGCACCATAAGGAGCTCATGTTCCTCCTCAACTGTAGCCCTCCCTCTTGCACTTTGACCATTGAACACCGAAAAAAACACCTCAACTTTATTTCTGAAGAAATTAGCGATATTTTCGCAAAGTTCCTGACTGGACTGAACTTTAGGTGACTGTGGTTGCTCCAGGCTGGAGACTGTTCTAAAAAGTTCTTTGGCAGAATATTTGTCCGTCTCAATACGGTCAGTATAGAACTTTTGTTTAGCAATGAACAGGAGTTGTTTATTTTTTCTCCATATACGTTCCAGACACTTACACTTCAGTTTTTCCAATCTCAGTTCTTCTGTAAACCAAGGGGCGGAAGGGAGTACTCTCTTGGGAAAGATGGTTTTACCTGGAGCTAGTTTATCACACGCTCTCTCCAGCCATTTAGAGTAAGCAGTGGACTCTTCCTCTACCCCCCTGTTAATTTGGTCCATGCTCGATGTGAGGTGTTTCTGAAGATCATTTCCATCCAATTTATTCCAGGCCCTAAATTCTATGGGCCTCTTAGTAGATGTTCCACCTGCCCGTTGATTTAGAAGGGCTAACTCAAACTGAACTGCTCTATGGTCAGTCCAGACGAGAGGAAGAACCCCCGTAAACCGGAGACCTGGGTGGTTGGAAAATATCCTGTCTACGGTGTGACCCGCCACATGAGTTGGAGCAATGACATGCTGCTGGAGATCTGCGCTCTTCATCAAATCAAAGAGGATTGATGTATCTGGATCAGAGGGGGCCTCCAAATAATAATTGAAGTCCCCCAAGATAGTATACGCATCTCTACAGATGCTCTCTTCCAGCAGATTACCCGTGGTTGTATTGAACGCACCTCTCACTCCTCGTGGTCTATATAATAGTATCCCTCTAAAAGTATGATGATGGGAGAGGTTAAGGTTAAAAGACAGAGTTTCACAGGCTACATTCGATGCAGCACCTAAGACTGCCTTTATTGACCTACAGTAGATGACTGCCAATCCTCACCCTTTCTATGGGGCCTATTCAACGTGTACACTGAAAACCCTGGAGGCGTGGCTTTAACCAGGTCCGGTCCTGATGCTTCATCGGTCCAAGCTTCCATAATAAAGGCAATTTTTATGTCCCTCTTCTCAATTAGCCTTGCACACTCGGTGCTATTCTTGACCAAGGATCTTGCATTCAGGAGGATGCAATTCAAAATTAGTGTTTCCTGCCCCACTGGCAGATCACTTATATCCCTCCTTTGCTTAATGGTCTGATATACCATGTCAGGCAATGTCACTTTGCAATTTGAGCATGACTATAGATGTACTATGGGCTTAGAATTAAAAGTAAGACATATGTAATCCTGGTCCATCTCCACCCTATTCAGAGCTAACAGTTCTGTTCTAGAATATCTGATCGGGGTATTTTTACCTGATGATGAACTTCCAGGGGTCGTTGGAGCTGAGCGCTAGCCGAGTGCGGATAGGCACAGACGGCTTGCCTCTGGTGCTCCTGCTGCGCGCTCATGCCAGCCTCGTGATTTATACCCTAAGGAGTAGAAGGCTAGTCTGCTAGCCAAAAATCACCCCAAGATGGTGGCCCCACCAGAAAAACAGAATGAAAGCTGACTCGAACAGTGATTTCAGCAAAGGGATTCCCCGTGAGTAAGCACCTTCTCCTACCTCACAATTTTACTCTAAGAAGCAATTTAAAATAAGATGCAACACACAAATACAATTTAAAAAATATATAGAGTGCAAAATATGCTGTATAATTATGTGCAAAAGGCAAGTTAAAAAGTTATGTGCGAAAGGCAAGTTAAATTAAATTTCCAGCTCTAACAAACTCCTGGCTCAAGCTTCAGGAGTGGTAACGCTGCGCGCTTGCACCAGCCTCGTGATTTATACCCCAAGGAGTAGGAGGCTAGTCTGCTAACTAAAAATCACCCCAAGATGGCGGCCCTGCCAGAAAAATGAGATGAAAGCTGACTCGAATAGTGATTTCAGCAAAGGGATTCCCCTGAGTAAACACCCTCTCCTACCTCACAATTTTACTCTAAGAAGCAATTTAAAATAAGATGCAACACTAAAATGCAATTTAAAAAATGTATAGAGAGTGCAAAAACGCTGTATAATTATGTGCAAAAGGCAAGTTAAAATGTTATGTGCGAAAGGCAAATGAAAATTCAATTTCCAGCTCTAACAAACTCCCAGCTCAATCCTCAGGAGTGGTTACAGGAATGTTATATTTAGGCTTACATTTCACTCATACAAAACCAGTGAAATTCTGCAGTTATAGCTGCCTGAGCTAACTATAACTTACACCATCGCAATGCACTGCCTATGACCTCACATATTACATCACTCATGTCATGGTCAGTGACATCACTGATGAATTCACTGATGACATCTCAAATGAAATCACTGATGACATCATCCAGTGAGTGTGAGTTTTTTTCTGAAAGCTAGTTACTCGGGTTGGTAGGCTACATGGCTCCGGACGCAGACGCCAACACAAATTCCAAATATCATGGTGGAATGTCTATAACACACCTTGGCACAGGAATCCAAAGCAAATAACACACAGGAAAGATGGGACAATGCCTTCCAACACATACTAGGCAGAACCTACCCTACACTCTATAAATGTGTAGGCAGCATTACAAAAGAGCAAAGCTACCAACAACTACAAATGGTGCAATCTGTAACCCAAATTGCACCTAAAAATACTAAACAAACCAAAAGAATGTACGACATGGTAAAATTTAATGTTCAACTCTCCCTAAACAACAAAGGAGTAGATTACTAAGAAATAATTGGCAAAACCATATTGTAAAATAAATACTAACCTGCAAAACTTCGCAAAAATTATAACATAATCTTAACCAATATGGCAAGTAATTTTTTATATAAATAATAATCATAATATTTTATTACATCAGTCAAAACATTAAATAACACTTAAATACGACTCACATAATGAAGCTAACCCTCACCTAACAAAAAGCTCAAAGAACAAACTCAATTTATTACATAAAATAATTACAATACATAAAGCACAGATTTCCAATACTTACATAGATAACAGAGTATAACATTTCCCACCAAAAACAAATATAATGTGTAGATTTACTGTTCTGTAGCTGTAGATCTTCCTCTGTATCCACATAGCCAAAAAGTATAATCCACCAAAAATAGGAAAAATACATTCTAAAAAGCCCCTAAAAAATGGCAAAATAAAACCAATCCAAAAGACATCCAATGAAACAATCGAAAGTATCTAGGAACCATAATAACAGCTAACAAACTGCTTAAAAAAAGAAAAGCTCCTGGAAACCAGATAAAAATAATCAAAGTAAAAAATATTGGTTTATCGTAAACCAGAAGAGATTTCCATTTTTTTAAAAAAAACATTAAATCCAAATGCCCATAGGACACATTTGTAGAGAAAAACCTTTAAAGTAAAACAGAAAATCCACCTGCAAAAAACACTACATTTCCAAAAATGCACATACAATACAACTAATCATCAAAAAGCAAGTAGCATAACACAATATAACATAACATAACATGTCAATACATTACTAAAATGGTTTTTGAAACCCAACCCAACACACTAGTAAAACAAAAAAGAAAACGCAATAAATGGAACTAAATATACAAAAAAAACACAAACAACACTATAATTAACCTTTAGACCTTCTCCAACCCTCAAAACCCGAAAACAAAATCTGAAAACCCCAAAAGGACTTGCCTGTTCCAACGAACCACAGCACCTTACAGTGATCTGGATCCTGGAAAATAGACTAATAATGAGATAGGTAGACTACAACATAGAAGGTAGCCGTAAAAAAAATAGGCGCTAACATTTTTTTAAAAAAAAGGCTATCTCCCCATAGAAATTAATGTGAAAATAAGTATAAACGCTTGAATAAATGTATTAAAAGATGTAAAAAACAATATTAAACATGTAACTAATCATTGTAAAAAAATGTTGGCAAATTATAATGTATAAGTTATAATAGTATAAAAAATATACAATTATTTTCTGTATACTGAATAACATGCTGAAATCATGTTACGAATATGTATTTGAACCAATTTAATAAACACTGGGAAAAAACCTGGAAAATGTATGACATACAATACTATTTAAATATTATTTATTTAATACCACTGCATTAAAAAAAATATCAATTTATACATATGTTTTCCAGAAATATATATGTTCAGAAATGTAAATATATATATTAAATAAACATTGAAAAAATGAAACAAATATGTGTTGCATGTCTTTATTCTATGAAAATGACTGAGTAATAATGTTATTTCTTACCAATATACAACTGACAACTTTTTAAATTATCTTTCAAAACTCCAACAATACTAATTCAATTACATAAAGTACTACAACTACATGAAAACACAATTTTACAAAGGCATTTCACACTAAAATGGTTAAATTAAATATTCCCACTCCAACGGATAACATTTTGAAGAAATTGTTGGACTCTAAAGGGGTGACATTTACTATTCCCACTCCAATGTAAATCAATGTTGGGATGGTGTTGGACACTAAACTAGTGGCATTTACTATCCTCACAACAAACTAAACCTAATTGGGGAAGGTGTTGGACGCTAAAGGGTGACATTTCTTATTCCCACTCCAATCTAAACCAACATGGGGAAGGTATTGGACACTAAAGGGGTGGCATTTACTTTCCCACTCCAATCTATACGAGTTGGGGTAACATGATGGACACTGAAGGGGTGACATTTACTATTTTCACTCCAATGTAAATCAAATTGGGGAAGGTGTTGAACACGAAAGGGAAAGCATTTATATTCCCACTCCAATGTAAACCCATTTGGGGAAGGTTTTGGACACTAAAGGGGTAACATCTACTATTCCCACTCCACTTAAAACCAATTTGGGGAAGGTGTTGAACACTAAAGGGGTAGCATTTACCATTCACACTCCATTCTAAACCAATTTGGGGAAGGTTTTGGACACTAAAAGGGTGCCATGTACTATTCCCACTCCAATCTAACCAATTTCGGGAAGGTGTTGGGTATTAAGGGCTGGGAATTGCTACTCCCACTCCATTATAAACCAATTGTAAAATATGTTGGACATATAAAATTCTATTCCCACTCCGATCTAAACCAAATGGGGGAAGGTGTTGGGCACTAAAGGGGTGACATTTACTATTTCCAATTCAATGTAAACCAATTTGGGGTAGGTGTTAGACCCTGAAGGGTGTATATTTACTATTACCACTGCAATATAAACCAATTTGGGGAAGCTGTTGGACACAGAAGGCAATATATTTATGTTACCACTCCAATCTAAACCAATTTGGGAAGGTGTTGGACACTAAAGGGGTGGCATCCACAATTCTAACTCCAATGTAAACCAATTTGCAGGAGATGTTGGACATTAAATTAGTGACATTTACTTTCCCACTCCAATCTAAACCAATTTGGGCAAGGTGTTAGACACTAAAGGGGTGGCATTTACTATTCACACTCCAATCTAAACTAATTTGCAGAAACTGTTGGACACTAAGGGAGTCACATTTACCTTGTCTCTCCATTCTGAGCCAATTTGGGGGAAGGTGTTAGACACTTGGGGACTGAATGAGAGTTTGGCGATGCGACGCCGGGTCCTTCAAAAAAAGGCACCGCAATGGGAATGCCCAAAAAAGTTCCCAAATTCCATATGCTTGGTGGAACCACGGCAGTCCCACCAAGCATATGGGTGCCTCTACACTGTTGGAACATTACCAGGGAACGGTGGTTGCCTGGTGGCTGTGATGGCCCGCCTGCTAAAGTTGTAATCAGGCGGTCGGGAGACCGCCACCACCACGCCCCTGCAAATCTGGTGGTCTGTGGGCCTAAGGGGGATGGCATTTACTATTGCAAATACAATTTTTTGGGAAAGTTGCTGGACCCAAACATTTTATATACACAAACAATACTCCAAACTCGCATGGAATTTTTGATTTATAAAACATAAATAAAATACCTTTAAAGACATAATAATCCAAACTAAAAACCTATATTTTCAAATTTTAACATTAACATATAAAATAATATATTTATCACTATCAATAATTAATATTTGTTTATTCATATTTATTAGTATTCCTATCCTTTGAAACATACCATAATGAGAAATTTATAATCCAAAAATCAAATTCAAAAAGGTAAAAAAAAAAAAAAATTAAACTAATTTAATTAATTACTTAAATATAAAGCATATTCTTTATTACATTGAAGTTAATACATTTTAGAATATATATTCTCAAAAACTGAACTTGTTACAATAATAAATATTATAAAAATGTCCTTATTAAAAAATTGTTTAAATAAATGAACCTATAACGTAAATATACACAAAAATACAAAACAAATAAACATCACTATCGCCGCTCACGACGTTGATCATGTGACATGAGATGACGTGCTGACGTCAGACGCCCTGGCCCCTTCCGGCTACTAATACACACACAATGGAGACATAGACGCTCCCGCCAGAGGCACATACGAGGACCTAGTCAGATTTTGAGGTAAGCTCTGGGCTCCAGATACTCTCGCGCCTAATACTATCGCTAGCAGGCGAGGTTACCTTTTAACTCTATACTTGTCTTATTCTATTTACTGAGATCCAGGGCTTGTCCCGTTAATTTGCCTAGCGTCTAACGGCTAACGACAGTATCTCGGTTTACGAGTATACTGCGGTCTCTCTTTGATCCATTTCGGTCAAGGGCGGATATCATTGAGAGTCGACATTGGATTTAAAATGTTGTTATTTAGTAAGACAATCCCCCAAAAAACGCTAGCGGTTTAGTCTGTTATTCTTCTTTAACGATTGGTGACATTTGGGTGATTTGAGCTGTATTAGACTATGTAAAGGGAAAGCTAACTCGCTAATTTTGACGTCACTTTAATGATAATCATTCTAGAGTGTGTTATTATTATCTTTATGAGAATGGGCAACCATGATAAATCCTTTAAACTAGCCTTCATGTTATTCTTGAAGCGTTACACTTTGTATTTTCCCTCAATGAATACACTAGCAGGGTGTTCTGTGCTAGGCTGGACCTTGCAATCATTTTCACTCTGCTCTTGCCTATTCATTTTTGTCCCAATAACAGAAACCGACAGAGGTGAGTGACTCTGCTGACGGTTGAGTGGGATGACATTGATAAAATCTAGGTAAGAGCGGTGTTCTTTATAACTAATGATAAAAATCTAAATATTCTTTATGGCACAACACTAACATCATGAGTGATGATTCACTGTTCTATTGTTTCATTTTGCAGAGCCCTTTGACTATCAACTAAAGAGGATTGACAAGATTGGTCAAGTATTGTGGCTTTAGCAATGAAAACTTTATATTATAATTTGTTGCACTTTTTGCTAGCAGAGTGACTTAGGTCCATAGGTCCTGAAGAAAGCCCAGAACTTAGTTGTCATTATGGCTGAAACATGTCGGCCTAATTAGAACAAGGGTTAAACTTGCTTTTTAAAATTTTTCCACTTTTTGGGAGGAAGAATAAAAATTGGTGCCCCTGAGTAGGTAGTTTTTAATCACCACTTATTTTTGCACTCTGCCCCTCCTTACCTTTGAGTTGGGAGATCTTATACATGCTTTGCACTCCAGCTCCTTCCCACTAGGGGTTAAGTTGTAGCCCACATGGGGTAGCTTGCGGTCCCCATGTGTTGGAGGAACCCAATGATGAAGCATGTCACCCTCGGGTGAGTGAGGGTTTTCGTCCAAAACTAGGTTGTGCCCTATCCTTATTCTTTTCAAATTCGTGCTGCCCTATACAGTGTGTGATTGACGATTTTCCGGTAGAAGTATTCGGTGGCATTATTCTACCTCTGACCCTTGTGTGTGGGATACACATTTGTGATTTACAACCATTTGCCCTCTGAAATGTCTAAGCACCGAAGGGGAAAGAGGTGGCAAGATAGAATGCTCTAATGTGTCTCTCACGGTCAATGTTCAGGGTGATCTGTCGTTCTGACACAGCCTCTAGTTTAAGAACGTAAGCGCCCCATATCGTTAAGCTCTGCACCTGTCTCTCTCGCTGACATGAAGAATTTATGGCTATCTATTCTGCTTTTGCACACATCTGCAAGTCAGAGCGATACCACTGGGGATTCTGAGGACTTCCATGCCATCGTAATACATTGTTTATATAGAGTCAAAGCCAAATCTATCATGCAACATTCTAGCTTATTTTTGTTAGACCTAGGCATCCATCCCAGGAGGCAAAGACCTTTGTGTGGCATCAGTTCTCTACACATCAGTGTCGAAATATGTGCCAATTCTTCTGTCCTGGCCCTTATTATGCCGTGACATTCCTACACCATGTAGTAAAAAGAAGTTTTGGGTGCGCCCCACCAAGGGCACTCTGATGGCAAGCCTGTGAACAGTTGGCTGATGTGCCTTGGGGACAAATATGTTTGAGGCAGGTTGTTAAACTGCAGGAGCTTAAATCTGAAGGTACATGAGACTTGCTCTGTGTGCCTTTTGGTCTTAGTCCACTGCTTGTCTGATATCTCATTTTGAAGGCACTGGGCCCATTTGACCCTGACATCTAGACAAGATTTTGCCAGTTGCTCTTGAAAGCAGTGTATGAGACTGTAACAGCACTACGCCCTACTCCATGCATCAGCAGGTAATGCAGAGCTGCATTCGTCGGCGATTCTGACGGGCCCCAAATTATTGTCAGTGCATGCACCAATTTACCTGGCTGGAGACCATAATTGTCCATCAACTGTGTCACCTGTTTGTGTGATTCCAGCCAACATCCATGGTTGATTGTCGAATGTAGTGGCGTATCACCCATAGTAGGAGTGAGGTAGTATATCGCCTTGGGTCATCCTTGGCACACAGGTATTTGGCCCATCAGGCCCATGCACCAATGCAGATTCTTGGCAGCCAGTTCTCTGGAGGCCCAACAGTGAAAAGCCACTCCACGATTCTGTCATGCCCGAGTGGTGCAGGAGTGTTTTGCCTTCTGGGCTATCTAGAGCTTCTCACCATCGCATTGGCCACTTTTGTTGCACTGCCGTGTAACACCACACATAGTTGGGTACCCCAGTCCTCCCTTCATGAATGGGAGCAGTGATTTGTGGAGTGCCACTTTTTTGTGCATGCCACCTTAGGTAAAGTCAGATAGCAGCTTGTACAATTCTATGAAGAAGGAGCGTTTCAGAAGGACCGGGAGTGCAGAGAACAGATATAGCAGCCGCAGAAATACTAATATTATGGAAATAGTTATCTGGACAGTGGGAGTGCATATCAGAAAGGTAAGTAGTGCTTGATCTTGCTAGCACTCTTCTCAGATTGCTTTTCACCAGGTCATCATTATCATGATAGATGTGTCCTTCAAGATATTTTAATGTATCAGCTGCCCACATCAGCCTATAGTTAGAAGCTGTGGCCCCATCTCATGACAGCTGTTTCCTGAGAGGCCAATTCACTTTGAGCCCCTCAATGAGGCTTGGGAGTGAGTCGCTGGGGTTGCACTGGTATATTAGAGCGTCCTTTGACTAGAGCAAGAGTGCATGGCATTCATCCCCCTGGCCGATGCCCCAAGACAGAGCTCTTTGATGCAGCAAGCATGCCAGTGACTCCATTTCCAGGGCAAAAATTATAGGAGACATGGGGCATTCCTGCTGTGTGCTGCACACTGCTTCAAAATCATCGGATATGACCTGCCCAATGCATGCCCTGGCCAAATGGCTTTGTTTACAGTAGTCTTATCCATCACAGGAATTCCGGAACAATCCTATTAATTCTAGGGCCAGACAGAGGTTGGGCTAGCTGAGCATGTCAAATGCTTTCTTGATGTCCAAGGACACTCCGAAATTTATCACCACTCAGTGTCCCATCGCGTCCATCAGAGTGAGCAATCTGTGTACAGGAATCAGGAAGGTGCTGCACGTTGAGATAAATCCATTCTGGTCTATATGACTCAAAGTTTGCAACAAGGTCAGCAGCTTGTTGGACAAGATGCAACTTAATGTTTTGTAATCTTGGGTTAGGAGGGACGGGGGCAATAGAAGTGAACTCCAAGTGGATTTCACCCTTTCTTGGGGAGTATTATAATTAGGGCTTCCCTCATGGCTCAAGGGAGTCCTACCTTATCTCGGGCCACCCTATACACTTGGAGCTGCTTACTGGCTAGTGGAGTCCTATACATATTAAAAAAAACCTCTGCTGGGAGTCGATCCAACCCTCTGCAGCTGCAGTATTGCTGCTTGCACCTCGTCTATTTGTAATGGCTCATTGCAGCAGATCCAGCACAGGGTTGAGAGCTCCATATGCGTACTAGCACAGCTGGTAAGGTGTTGGACTGTCATACAGTGCATAGAGTGCACAGTAGTATACCATAAAGGTATCACATGTGGTCTCATGTGAATTTACCACTGATAAGTCTCGGCATCAAATGATGCCAATCAGGTTTTAAGGACTTCAGAGTTCAGCAAACATGCAAGCGTCCTGCCAGACATGGTGGTTTGTCATGAAGATTGTGTAGGACAGGCAGCCCAGTCAGCTGCACAGGTTTGCATGTCACTTGCCCAAAGCTACTACAGATGGAATGTCTTGGGTGCAACATTTCGAATCACAACCCCTGAACATTGTGGTAAATATTCTTTTACCTAGACTGAATTTCATACGGAATCTAAAATAAAGTAAAATAGCTCAGAATAATAAGAGGCAGAATCCGTGGTATAAGAGGTTTTCTGAATGGGCTTTATTCCAAAATGGCCGACTCGAGTGGCGGCCTTCAGGTTCCGTCACCACGAGGGTTCAGGAAGTGAAGTACAATACTTTATTGACAAGAAGTAACTTTTATAGGTCATACATTACAATGAAACGAATGTAGAGGGTGTAACAATTGATAAGAGAAATGACATAGTAAATACGTAATCGAAACTAGGCGTAATAATGAGCAAGAAGAAACATGATTGGCTCTGATTATCACACATAGGTGGATCTATAAGATAATACTTAACATAGATGCGCGCGCAGCAGCATGACGTGTAATTGACGTGCAACTAGGGGGTGAAGGGGACTTGACATTTAGCTCTACATGTGGAGACGAAAAGTCTGGGGGGTCAAGTCAACCTAATCCCAAATCATATCTAACATCCTATGTTTAGAGAACTATGTTATCCACAAGGAAGGACTCTCGGACAGAATCTATTCTATACTGACTGTGCGTGTGTGTACAAGCGTCTAAATGTCTACACTGAATGCGAGAGGATGGGAATATTCCATGGTGACAGGGCTATGAATTACTTGCATGAGGATGGAAAGGCCGAGTCCTTTGCTTGGAGCTAAAGGAAATGTTTGCCTAAATCACTAGACAGGAATGCATCGGCTGAAAAGCAAAGTAGATAATTCGAAGGTGAAATACAGCTTCTTGGCAGGCAGGCGAAACTGGCCGAGGCAGGCACCGTTAGCTGCACAGGGAGTAGGACAAAGTTCATGGATACAGATGCGAGCTCAAGCTGAAGCTGTCAGAGACAGAGAGCAGGGAAAGGCTTTGAGGACAGAATCGGGCCTATTCTGCCTGAACTGTAAAAATAGAGTAACTTAGCCATATAAAGTCGGTGGCCTTTCATACTTCATACTCGAATATCCAGCCCATTGATGGCGGATCTGACAGAGAACATGTTGATGGTGGACGCACATATGTTTGCGTCTTGGAAACTGGAACTGGAGGGAACATACATGTACTTGTAACATGCATATAGAATCGTTGGGGTCCAAGATAGGGGACATAACCGATCAGGAAAATCCACATTTCCACATTCCCTCCTTGTCCCCTACTTGCCCTTCAAGAGATATCAATCTTCATTATTCCATCGATTTGCTCATGGAGCATCATTTCTTCTTCCTTCTTCTTCCGGCATTTTGAACGAGAACCTTGATATGGAATGCACGATGTGGCACACAGACCACAAATCGCTGGTCCACATTGCAGGCATAAACAGCAACTGAAGAGCATAAGAAGGCCAATTCCTAGGAAGGATAGAACTCTCCATCCCCAGGCTGATATCACACTCCAAAACCACCCGGACCACGTCCAAGTGCCTGGATTCTCGTGTATCTGGCTCACAATCTTATGAAGGCGTGTTATAGCTTTATATACAGATGGCGAATTTTCTGGTATGAATATGCAGCAGCTGGATCCGATGACCCTGCAAGCTCCGCCCCTATCGGCCAGGATGACGTCAAGAACAAGACGATTCTGAAGAACAACAATTCTCATCGCTGATTGTTCCTCTGTCAGATTGCCTAGGGCGGCTATAGTCTCGTTTACTACAGCTTCAAGAGTCTTGGTTAGTCTACGTATCAGCTTACTATTTGATATTGTACCTATATAGGGAAAGATACCTTTATTGAAATCTACATACTTGTCCCATGCCGTCTCAGTATAATCGACAACTGGGAGATCTCTTCGCTTTCTATTGTGTACTAAATGAACATTTCGATAATAATCAGGAGGAGCTAGGAAAACAGGTGGCAAAAGGAATGCTATGTAACAGGTACCATCCCAATCTAGAGGCAGACGCATATATGCCGTCTGACCACATATAAAGTAAGAATGGCGAGAAGCTCTAAATGAAGATTTACCTCGATCACTATATTCTACTGTAGTAACGCATTGGCTATGGCCCATATATATGGAACCAACTTTTCTTACACATAATTCACCCTTAACTGGAAATACTGACATAGTGGGCAGAATTATTTCAACTTCGGATTTGACATTCAGAATCATAAGATTAGGTGTAAAATTACCTAATTTATACACTTCATTTTCTAGATCAGTTCCTGTTCTACTGGGGTGACCCTCCTTATTAGGGTGACAGACGTTGAATAAAACTAGATTCAGATTTCCCCATATCCAATGTTGTTGATAAACTGCTGTGTCTGGGTCTATGGAATTTAGTAAGCTAAACCATGCTCCACAGGAGCCATTATGTGTGAACGGATGTGGAAAGAAAGGCAGAACTCCTTTGTTATTCTGATAGGGAGGGAGTCGGCCACACACCCAACAATTGGTGGCATTACTAGTCTGATGGGAATGATGTAACATACTAATGAAAGTGTTATTGCGCAGCGCAAGTCTATAAGATAATTCATGTGGCGGTAGGTCACTAAAAGAATGTTCAGCAGCAACATTATAAACATGTCTAGAAATAGGATGATATATGTGCAAAATCACACTCGTAATAATTATTAAAAGACTCAATAAAAACAGAATTAATAATGTCCTCATACAGTAGCTACGCAGTGATTTACAATACGCCTGTCGTTTCAGCATTTCTCGGGTATTTTCTCTACTCAGGTCCAAGGGATACATGTCAGAGACAATTCAACCGCTTCACCTTGGAGAGGACTTAAACAATCAAATTGCTCGACTGTTTGGGCCTAAGCTTTAATTTATAGTTCTGAGAGTCATTCTGTTCAACAAAGGGAAGTTTTGAATCAGTCTGTGAGGGAGTGCAGGGCACAGTGTCTATATCCGAGGATAGTCCATGAAATTTCTTGATGTGGCTGGAATGTATCCAGCCCTTGCGGCCCTCAACTTTCACGGCTGTTCTTGTGGTCAACAGGACTAGCTTCGGTGCTTTCCACCTGGGCTCCAACTGGGTCTTGCGGTCGAAATTCCTCACAAACACCAGATCACCCGGAGCAACGTCATGGGGTTTCACCTCAGTGTTGTCAGGAAAGGCTGCAGCTACCTGTGAACGACAAGATTGTAGTGCAGACATCAAGGAAGCCAAGTAATCTGTTAGCATATCACAATTAACATCAGTTATTTTACGTGGTATAGGCGTCCCCCACATATTTGGTGGTCTTCCGAAGATCACCTCATACGGGGATAGCCCTGTTCGAGAGTGTGCTACCATTCTTATGTAAAACAGTGCAACTGGTAAGGCTACTATCCAGTCAACACCTTTCTCCTTACATATTTTAGACAATCTGATTTTCAAAATTTGATTATGTCGTTCCACGAGACCTGCTGCCTCGGGGTGTCGGACACAGTGGAATTTCCACTGATATCCCAACAAAAGTGAGACATGTTTCATTAATTCGGATGAGAAAGGCTGGCCGTTATCTGAATATATAACACGTGGTAAACCGTACCGTGGGAAGAATTCTCGAACTAACTGTTTGGCAGTAGTCGGGGCCGTGTAATCTGATACTGGGTATGCCTCAGTCCATCGGGAGAGAGCGCAGACAACTACAAGAACATATTTGAATCCTCGACATCGTTCCATCTGGATATAATCCATTTGGAGCACTTCAAAAGGATGATCAGGAGTCTGAAATCCACCCTGTTCTACGGGAACACTTTTTCCTGGGTTGAACTGACAACATATCATACAGGTACGGACTTTTTGTTTAGCTGCTGCTCGTAAATGTTTATTGAACCAAATGTGTTGAATGCTATCTAGCATAGCTTTCTCCCCTAAATGCGCCGGACTGTGAATTGTAGCTATAATGGCTTGGACCATAGAGTCAGGAAGAAACCATACAGATTTCTCCTTCGTCATCCATCCTTGATCTGTCTGGATCCCTCCTAGTTCAGTCCATTTCTTTAATTCTTCTGCAGTAGCATGTGTCTGTATGTCAATTACGTCAAGTGCGGGATCCTTAATTGTCATACACTGTGTTGGTGTCTGAACTATTGGCTTTGTCATGTCGAATGTGCGAGTCTGAGCAGTCTGTTTAGCTGTTCTGTCAGCTAAATCATTGCCTTGAGAAATGATATCAGTAACCTTCGTGTGTGCTTTACATTTCATAATCGATATAGCAGTGGGTAGATGTATTGCGTCTAACAAGGCATGAATGAGGGGACCGTGCTGAATGTGGGCACCATGGGAAGTTAAATAACCTCTCTCTCGCCACAGCACGCCGAAGTCGTGTACAACTCCGAATGCATAACGTGAGTCAGTGTATACATTAACTTTCTTATTTGTGGCTTGAATACAGGCTTGTGTTAGAGCAATAAGTTCTGCTGCTTGGGCTGACAAAGTATCTATACAGTTTGTCTCAATAACTTCAGTGTCTGTTGTGACTGCATACGCGGCCACTAAATCTCCTGTACTTGTTCTCATGCACGATCCGTCTACATACAACGTCAGGTCTGGATCTAACAATGGAACGTCTGTCAAGTCTTGTCTAGGTTTCGTCTTTATTTCAATAATCTCAACACAATCATGAGCTAGTGGGTCTGTTCCAATTACAGGTAACAGTGTAGCAGGATTCAATGTATTACAACGTCGGATCTCTATGTGTGGCTGAAACAATGTCAGTTCATAACCGGTAAGTCTTGCTATGGTCAAGTGTTGTGTTTGCGTTCGGTTCACAAGAACCTCTACTGCATGTGGTACTTGTACTGTCAATGGATGTCCTAACACTATGGCATCGCTCTGTCTGATTGCTAAAGCTGTTGCTGCCACTGATTTCAGGCACGCAGGCAAAGCCTGAGCTACGGGATCTAATGTACTGGAAAAATAAGCGCATGGCTTGCGTGATCCTGCTTGTTCCTGAGTGAGTACTGACAAGGCAGTACCTTCGCGTTCTGTAACAAAGAGTGTAAAATGTTTGCTATAACATGGTGTTGCTAAAACAGGTGCTTGACATAAAGCTTTCTTTAAGCTTTCAAAAGCTTGTGTATGTTCCTGAGTCCAAGGGAGAACAGTCGATGTGGCTGCCTCCTGTGTGGTTAACTGAATGAGTGGTTTTGCTAGGAATGCATATTGAGGGATCCACTGCCTACAATATGAAGTGAGGCCTATGAAAGCCCGCACCTCCTTTTGTGTCTGGGGTATTGACATGTTAGCAATTAACTGGATGCGATCTGGTGTAAGCTGCCTTCCCTCCTTGGACAGCGAGTGACCAAGATAAATAACTCGCTGGACACAGAATTGCAGCTTAGAAGGAGACACCTTGTGCCCCTTGTCGGCTAGAAAATGTAAAACTGTCAGAGAAGCCTTTTCACATTCGGATTCGCTTCTCGCGGTGATCAGTAGATCATCGACATATTGAAGTAGTGCAGTATTGACTGGCATGTGGATACTGTCAAGTTCTCGTTTCAGTGCTTGGCTGTAGATGCTGGGACTTTCTGTGAATCCTTGGGGAGCGCGTGAGAATTTAAAACTGCGCCCATTTAAACTGAATCCGAACAAATATTGGCTTTCCGGATCTATGGGGACGCTGAAAAAGGCATTCTTGAGATCAATTACAGTAAAGAATGTTGCTTCGGAATCAATTGCTGTCAATAATGATGATATATCGGGGACCACAGGAAATTGTGGCACAATGCACTTGTTTAGTTCACGCAAATCAATAACCAATCGGTATACTGGCGGAGCAGTAGGATCAGTTCGTTTAAGAATCGGAATTATCGGTGAATTACATACATTGGAGTCTGTTTCTACAACTACTCCTTGGGCAATTAGCTCATCAATGATTTTCAGCAAAGCCACTACAGCATCTTGCGGTAACTTGTATTGTCGCATTCGTGGTAGTACCACTCCTGCCTTGAGTGTGACTCGATATGGTGTAATATTCATGCAACCAACATCAGTAGGGCCTTGTGCCCATAGATGTGTAGGTAAAGTCTGTAGTCGGGGATCCATGTCTCTAGACACATAGTGACCTTTAAAATCGCGTAAAAACAACCTTACTCCTTCCGGAGAACAACATATTATGGCTCCTAGGGCTTTCAGAGTTTTAATTCCTAACAGATTTTCTGGGCATGATTTAGTAAGCAATAAATCTGTAGTTCGTGTCAAAGGTCCTATCGTAAGTGGAAGAGGCTGTGATACTTCATTAACAATAGGTTTTCCTGAAAAACCAAGGGAGATATTCTGAGAGCCTGAGAGGGGTGCCCCTGGAACTTCACTACGTTTTATAGTTGTTCGACTTGCCCCTGTATCGAGTAAGAATTTTCTATCTTGACCTAACAATTCACTATGTACATAAGGTCCTTCTTGATCTACAGGAATCTCGATAAGGGGTAAGTCAACTTCCCTCTCTAGGCTGGCTCATGCGTAACGCTGATACTCAGGGTATTCATACTGTGCGGTCTGATACATTTGTCGTGTTGTGGTTTGTGTGGCAGTAGCAGGCAACGGTGGTGCAGCTGGCACAAACTGTATTGGCTGTTGTGCGGCTGGCATGGCCTGGGCGTGCTGCATAGCTCCTTGTTCATTCTGATCCTGTCTGAGTGGCCGTTGTCTTTCTTGTGTTTTACCTATGGCGATATTATGTTTTAAAACTGGACAATCGTGTACGTAATGACCTGGCTTTTTGCAATAATTGCATGTCCCTTTTACCGGTCCTGCTGAATCGGAATGTATCATACCCTTTTTATGTCCTTCCGCTGGTACTGTCTGAGACACTAGCATTTTCATTTTTGTATCTTTCATACGTCTTTGTTCGTGCTCTTGTTCATCTCTAATTCTATTGTGATGATACTGTAACATTTGTAGCATTTGTGACGGAGTGTTACTTTGCCAGGTACTCTCGAATTTCAATATTCTATTCTTTACTGGAGGGAATGCATTTTCTACTAATTTTGTCACAAATAAATGTGGATACGACTCGCTACTTGTTTTTATACCACTATTTATTCCAAAACATTTTTCAAATCGGGCATAATAATCACTTGTGTCTTCATCATGCTTTTGTTTACAGGCTGAGATTGCACCCCAATCTTCCTTTTTCGTAGTTAATAAACGTGGCAGTACTTGTACTAGTAAACCTGGTAATGCTTTAACTTTATCCCCGAGCCCTGAACCTGCAGTTCGGGCCTTTTCTTCCGTTTCTAATGCTGTCCAATCTATCTTTTGGTCGCCCACTTCCCACTCTTTTTCTTTCAGTTTTTCATAAATGCCAGCAGGCAAGAGCACCTTTAATATCGTCATAATATCAGGATAGGTATACTCTCCCATCAGTAACATGTCCTTAATTTCTCGGTGGAAACCCGCTGGGTCTTTGTCATGACTGGGTACTACTTTCTTCATTTCTAACAATTCAATTTTTGTTATGGGTGTGTATACAAATACACGGTGAAACTGATTGTCTTCGCCTTTTATTGGGTGCACTTCTCGTAAGGGATTTTGTCTATCCATATAATACGGCATTCTTTCTTTGCGGGACAGCGAGAATGAATCCGGACTTACAAAAAGGACATACTGTTTACGTGACACTAGTATTTCTTTAATTAACTTGTTACTAGAACCTCTCCATCTGTTCGCGAGTAGTTCCGTTAATATATTAGGTAAAGGACCAGGGTCAGCATGTTGGCTCTTATATAATATAAGGAGTTGCTGAATCATATAGATTCCAGCTAAACGTTGTTCATCTGCACTGAGGTTAAAAAACGTGTGTGCTACGGTCTCATCACCGTATTTTTCAGGACTGTCAATCCAGTGAACGGCTGATCTGGCTAATTCTTTCTCATCCATGGAATCGAGGAGGTGGTAACCCCTTCGTTCTCGTAGTATTTTATCTGCGGCTTGAAACAAATGTTCAGGAGACTTCAGATTTATTACAGGCGTCGGATACGTTCTGCTATTATTTGGACATACAGAGTGTATGGGATCAGAAAAGCATCTAGTATTATTACAGGATCTTCCTCTGCCTACGTAGGCTATGGTCTCTGACTGTCTTGCGGAATTCCCTGATTCGGACACTTCATCTTGCTCCAACTCGTCTGTTTCCAATCTTTCTTCATGAATACGTTCTATTTCTTTACGGATTTTTCGGCACATGGCTATTATACAGTTTTGCTTATCGTGTCTCCCTTCTGATATATTCTGGCTCCATCTTGTAAGAATAAGCATTACATTCGGGTCTACCCCTGGTCGGTCTTGATTTCTGATCATACAGTTTATGAGGAAACGTAACAGTTCCCCCTGTATCTCTACTTTCTGGAATTCCATAGCTCTGTTAATACATTCTGGATCTCGCCCTGTTTGAACAAAATGATATATTTTATCTAGATGCGCAGTCATTCCTGGTAACCTCGCTAAATACTCTGCGGCTCGTCTGATACGTAATGATGCCAGGACCATTTCGTCCTCTTTACCGACCACCGGGTCATATCTACAATCTATAAGGAGTTCCTTAAGCGTACGTTCACTTACGAATTTGGGTGTACGTGAATGCGCTGACTCTTGAAAAACAAGTTTATTTATTCTAGGTGGCGTAAAAGTATTGCTAGCACCTCCCGTGGCCCCATCTGGGGCGTCGGGTGTGAATGGATTCGTCGAACGTGACACAGCAACTATAGGTGTCGATACCACTGTAGAATCGATTGCGGAAACAGATGCGGAAACAGATGTGCTTGCCGGAGCTTGTGTCGGGACTTGCACAGGAACAGATACCTGATCCTGACGTTGAACCCCTCCGCCAGACGGTCTATGTGGTGCGGGGTTGGCATACTCGGGAGCTGCGTCGTCTAGATATGAGGAAAGAAAAACATCTTCTGCGGTTCTGGGATGCCCTTTAGGATGTACCTTAATTGGAAATAATGGGGGTGGCAAGTCTTTTGGCATTTCTGGAACAGCCTTAGGTAGTCCTTCGGCTAGAAGGGGATACATACCATTCATAAGAGCATTTCTTTGTCTATCTACTTGTTCTGATTTCATTCGGATACCCTCCTCAATTAATAGATTTTCTTGAACTTCCTTTGAACTTTCTTTACTCCTCTCTTCTTGTCTACGTGCTTTTTCTGTACGTCTATGAGATTCTTTACGCCATAACTCAACAGCGTCTTTCTGTGACTGTCTGACTTTTCTTTTCCATAACTCTTCCTCCACTTTCATGATGCACTCTGCATCCCAGGTTCCCGCTGCGGGCCACCTTTGACTTTCTGGCAATCCCTTGGTATAATCTACCCATAAATCAAGAAATAATATGGCATCTAAGCCATGCTTGTGATACATAAAATGCCCTGGAGTGTCCCTAGGAGGAATAGGAACTGCTTCTTCAAGCACCCCTTTTCTAGTAGTAATCTGTCTTAACTTCGAAAAGAGCGGCATATTGACAACTGATCCGATACTTAATCTTGAACACACTTAATACAAAAAGCACAACAATGAACAATCACTCACACCACAATATGCAGGACATCCTAACACATTAAACATTAAACATTAAACATTTTAACCTTTAAAAATGACCAACAATGATGACAGTCTGCATAACTAATCACCAAGCAGAATTCTTGACAATAACTAGATACTTCGGAATACTTGATATACTGCTAAACAGTACATATACACTGCTAAACAGTGCAGACCGGATTTGTGTACCCAAATCCGTCTTGACCGGCACAACCTATGTGCGCGTCAACACGCCTCCCCGGCGATGGTACTCACCGGGTAGCTCCTTGAAACGGAAGGCCTCAGAGAATGGACATCGGGACTTCGAAAACCTGGTGGGCCTCTGTATACCTCGGATCTTGCTCTCTCAGCTAGGCTCTGGTCGGGATACTTCGCACTTCTCACCGCCTCGTCTGGGTTGATCGCAGCCTCAGTCGCCCCCGCTTGACCGGAGGGAGCTACAGGAAATCCTGCTGGTACGCGTTATGGTCCGTCCAGCTGTGGCAGGAGACCGGGCCTGCAACGCACCGCCGGCGCGTGAGATGAGAAAGTGTCCCTGTTCGGGCGCCATTATGTGGTAAATATTCTTTTACCTAGACTGAATTTCATACGGAATCTAAAATAAAGTAAAATAGCTCAGAATAATAAGAGGCAGAATCCGTGGTATAAGAGGTTTTCTGAATGGGCTTTATTCCAAAATGGCCGACTCGAGTGGCGGCCTTCAGGTTCCGTCACCACGAGGGTTCAGGAAGTGAAGTACAATACTTTATTGACAAGAAGTAACTTTTATAGGTCATACATTACAATGAAACGAATGTAGAGGGTGTAACAATTGATAAGAGAAATGACATAGTAAATACGTAATCGAAACTAGGCGTAATAATGAGCAAGAAGAAACATGATTGGCTCTGATTATCACACATAGGTGGATCTATAAGATAATACTTAACATAGATGCGCGCGCAGCAGCATGACGTGTAATTGACGTGCAACTAGGGGGTGAAGGGGACTTGACATTTAGCTCTACATGTGGAGACGAAAAGTCTGGGGGGTCAAGTCAACCTAATCCCAAATCATATCTAACATCCTATGTTTAGAGAACTATGTTATCCACAAGGAAGGACTCTCGGACAGAATCTATTCTATACTGACTGTGCGTGTGTGTACAAGCGTCTAAATGTCTACACTGAATGCGAGAGGATGGGAATATTCCATGGTGACAGGGCTATGAATTACTTGCATGAGGATGGAAAGGCCGAGTCCTTTGCTTGGAGCTAAAGGAAATGTTTGCCTAAATCACTAGACAGGAATGCATCGGCTGAAAAGCAAAGTAGATAATTCGAAGGTGAAATACAGCTTCTTGGCAGGCAGGCGAAACTGGCCGAGGCAGGCACCGTTAGCTGCACAGGGAGTAGGACAAAGTTCATGGATACAGATGCGAGCTCAAGCTGAAGCTGTCAGAGACAGAGAGCAGGGAAAGGCTTTGAGGACAGAATCGGGCCTATTCTGCCTGAACTGTAAAAATAGAGTAACTTAGCCATATAAAGTCGGTGGCCTTTCATACTTCATACTCGAATATCCAGCCCATTGATGGCGGATCTGACAGAGAACATGTTGATGGTGGACGCACATATGTTTGCGTCTTGGAAACTGGAACTGGAGGGAACATACATGTACTTGTAACATGCATATAGAATCGTTGGGGTCCAAGATAGGGGACATAACCGATCAGGAAAATCCACATTTCCACAACATGATGCTGACTTGGGCGGGTGTTGCACAAGGGTCCCCACATTGAACCTTGCATACGATCTCTTCTGTGTACAAATAGGTGCACACATAGCCCCATACTTTACTGATAATGAGGGGACTGCCACAGGCATTAACATCAAATGGGACGCCTTTAAAGTGGCCATTCAGGGGCACTGTATCAAAACCACATTGGTGTCCAAAGTGTGTTGTGCAAGGAATTGCTTAAATTGGAAGGGGACATTGGGCATGCTGAGCAGCAAATAGTAACTTCACCATACACTTGGGCCACCCTAGTGTATGGGGAAGTCTACACTTCCTGGACAAATGCACTTTAAAAGTAAGTAAAATAAAACTGTTATAAAAATAGTACAACCCCTATAGGATTAACTTAAAGGTTGAGCCCCACCTCTCCCAAAACTAGTCAAACCTATATTTTTATCATGAAACTAAAAGAAATATTTTCTCGCCCAAAAAAATTGAAAACCCATCTGACCCAAATCTCCACTTCATGAAAGAAAAACAGAAGAAAATAGAGTACAACCTAGAGCAACTGCACATAAGTAATTATAAAATGTTTGAAAGTGTGTTTAAATGCTTTATAAAACGTTTTTTACAAAACTATGAATTTAAAAATTATACTACTTGCAGATAGAATGGCAGTAAGGGCCACATTGCATACACTTTGTGGTCCGTGAACTGATCACATCCACCGGGATATCGGTGAAATTCCAGTACTGAGCACAGTCATAATTATGTTGCTACCCATTCTTTCTTTTGTTCCAGAATTTGTCTACCACTCTGGCGACGTATCTGTTTGTCTATCTTTACCTATAGTTGCTTGCTTCTTAGAATTCTGTACCAGCAACCTTGCCCTTACTGGCACTGCCAGGGAACCTCCTCACAACCTCCTCACAAAGGAGCATCCTTTGGGTATAGCAGGCACCTCAAAGATGGTATTTGGGAGGGGAAGTCGGTTTAGGGAGGGGTGTTTTTTTTTAGAGGGGTTTTCTTTCCCTTCCTAGGGGTATGGCCAGGTTTAGTTATAATGTGACCTGGTTTTGCAGGGGTGGATTGGGATGTGGAAGGGATGGATTGGGGTTTTGAGGGAGGTTCTCTTGTCTTTCTTAGGGCTATGGCTGGGTTTAGTGGTGTGGGGGTCTGGTTTTTCAGGGGTGAATTGGGTTGTGGAAGGGATGGGTTGGTTTTTGGGGGAAGCATTTTAGACTTTGGGAGGGTGGGGGTCAGATGTCACAGGGTTAAGAGTAACCCTGGGGGTAGTACTACGCTCGTGGAGCGTGCGTAGTTTGTGCTACTACACGAATTGCACGTAGCACAGCGCAAAAACGCGTAGCGTAGCAGGCATTTTTTGCTTGTTCGCAGTCCTCAACTTTAAGTTGGCGACCGCGAGCGAGCAAAATCATCATCCCGGCGAGACTTTTTCCTCGTTCGCTATCAGCAACATCAAGTTGCCGATTGCGAGCGTGGAAAATAAACCTTCCGGCGAGATTCTCAACGCGGGGAGGTCAGGTTTCTCATTGCGAGTGGTCGCGTATGCTCGCTACCGCTCACGATGAGAAACTACCAGTCTACGTTGAGAAAGCTGCTGCTCGAGTACAAATCTACTCAAGCGGCAGAAAACAACCACATGCACTGTGCATGATGCCGTTTGCAATGATTGCACAGTGCGGATATGCATCCGGCACTGTGCAATCAGTGCGAACAGCATTTTCCTACCGCACTACGCAGTTCGCGTAGCTACGCGTAGCATGCGTAGTGCGAAGTGCACTTCGCGTAGCTACGTGTAGCGCTACTACGCAAACTACGCCCAGGGTTAGTTAAGGGCAAGGGCAAACAAGACAATTTCACGAGGAACATAGAGAGGATGTTTGGGAGGGAGTTGGATTTGGGAGGTAGAGGGAGTGGAAGTGAGAGGTGCGTTTGTTGTATCTACTGTGTGTTCTGTAGGTGTCTGTTGTGGGTGACTGTGAGCGTTTGCGTTTTTTTTGGGGTGTATGATGTGGATGTGTGGCGATGGAACTGGGGGTAGCAGACAAGGATCGATGTTGAACTAATCCTGTGGGGTCCACCACTACTTGGAAGTGTCCAACAAAGGATGACTCGGATGATGATGAACTTGAGCTTGTGTCCTCTGTGGCACTCCCCACTCCCTCGTGGTCACTGGATCCCTCCGTGTCTGTGCTGTCACATCCGGAACCACTGTGACCACCTGTGTCCCCAATGACATTGGCCCCTTCTCCTTTAGTTGCCCTGAATGCATCTCAAATGACATGTAAAATAGGTTTACTGGAACTGTGTTTCCATACCTAACCATCACATATCAACTGAAAACATTTATTAAGTGCACACATCACACCAGCTCCATGGTTCACTATATAGGCTCCAAAATTAGCATGAGCACATGCACACATGCTACATAAACTGTAAACAGTTGGCTCCCCTTCTGTCATCACCCCAAACAGCTCCAAATGTATTGATGGACTTATCTACACTCTATTGTTATGCCCGTACTCGGATAGTTGATCACCTTGCATACTTTTGTCCTTGTACTATACCATAGTAAAATTATGTTACCAAATAGGATGGATAAATGTTTCTACATTTACACATTGTTCACACAAGGCCCAGGTTACAACAAATTGTCATTTTCATCATAGCACATCATGATGTCATGAAGGTCAAGTTAAAGACCAATGTACCATCAATATGTGCTGTGGCAGAAATCACATGCAAATGTTCATTGCACACTGATGACACTTTTGAGTTCAAACTGCATCATATGTCCACTACCTGAAAAGTCTAAGACAGCTGTACTGAAGTAGTTTAGCTATGCATCACATGTAGCATAGAAAGTTTGCCTTGAGACGTTGACTGTCAAAGTTTTGGGAGATAGATACTACAACATCACACGGCACAAACCTTCAAATAGCCATGTGAACATTCCCAATTCTGCTTGCTATAGGTGATAACACCAATCACAGATTGCAATCCTTTAACCCAATACACCTTTGCTGGTTGTACCAGTGACATAAATGTGTGGGAGCACAATAATCCTAATGGGATGGTACATCACAGCACCATTTGGCATAGGAAACACAAATTGCCTTGTAAGACTGAGTATAGACACTCGTATAAGATCTCTAAATTTCTACATCTCGCTCCATGATGCATGTCACCATCCGGGTCGGGCGGAGAACTCCGCTCCGCCCGCGGAGTGTACAGAATTTCCTTACTCCGCTTTTTGCGGAGAACAGGGCAAAACTCCGACTCCGCAGCGGAGCGGAGTTGTCCAGCCCCCCGCCACTCCCCCTATTAAAAATGAATGATAATTCATTTTTAATGAAAAAACAACAAAATAAACACTTACCTGTACTGCGGTGTCCCCGGGCTGCCCTCCTCCTCTTCCTCGCCGTCTCTCTCCTACTTGGGTCATTCATCTTGCGAAAACTGCGATGAAGTAGCAACAGGGAAATGTACACAAGGCAACATGTAGCCACTAATGCTGATGGCACCAGTGATGTTCACACGCTCATGTCACTTTTGAATCCCAACTTACCAATGGAAAGTGATGTCCTGTCACTTCATAAAGAGTGCACTGTATGCCATGTCACATGTAATAGGGCCACCATCACATGAGAGACAGTAGTGAGGGAGCATCTCTCCTGACATAAGGAAGACAAGTGGCACCCACAACATTAAAGAACATGAGTAGATTTTTTACTTCACTCAGTCATGTGTCTGTTCAAGACAGTAAATCAGTAGTGGACTGGAATCGGCTGTTTTCCTGGTCATCAAGATAATAGGTACAGCACAGCAGCATGCACCCACTACCACACCTGTACAAACAGTAACTCTGCTTATGTGGCGCACATGGGCCACCCCCAATAATGATGGGGAAATGCCTGCCTGTAATATACAAAGTTGACAATGTAACATGTATGACTCTGGCCAGGACTCACTCCCTTGTTGCTGCTATTGGGCCCTCAATTTCCCATCAAGCGCTGGGTAGGCCAGTGCCAGTATGCAGGTCATTAGGGGAGTCAGGGTCTGGCACATGCCCCATTCACTTTGGGAGGACAGCCCCAGCTGGAGCTCAGTAATCTTCCTGGTCCAGCACCTCAGGTCCTCTCACCTGTTACGCCATTGGACGCTGTGCCGGAAAAATACCCCCAGGGTCCACACCTTCCAGGCTATGGCTTTCTAAGAGGACTGCTTCTGGTGGGCATTGACCTGTATGGATACAATAGATTAACACACATATTATAACTGCAAGTCTTAGAATATCTGTTTGGTTAACACACATTTTGTATACACCTAGCACAAGCTTTATTCAATAGTTAACACACTACATGTGTCAGTCTCACATGCTAAGCACAACAAAGACATGAAAACATGCTTTTGTAGTTATCTGCTGACTATCATCAACCCTGGTCGTAACCTACACAGACAAAGGCAGCCCACTAACATCATGTAGCCCATGGCCATCCTACATGTAATGTGATATGATATACTAAGAACCACAACACACCATTGTGGGCTTCTGCAGGGTAAACTACTTTTGCATGATTGTACAGACACCTTTACAGATAGGCCCATTGACTTGATGCATACGGTCCATACAGGCTAGTTCCATAGTATAGACTATATCCTACGACTTAGGTCACAAAGAAAGGGCAGGCATGTGTGTCATTGAGAGCACCTCGCTAGGGACGTGTGGACATGTGGAGAACTTAATGGGGTATCACACTACGTCTGATTGAGTTTGTATGGTATGTACTGTCATCACAAGACACACCTTTTGCCATGTCTGGCACTGTTACAGGGATGACATTCAACATACCATTGTATGACTAGTTAGATTGGTTTATTGTAACAAAGCTGGTGATTCACACATTACAAACTCCTCAGACGTAACCAACTCTCTGCACTGTTATTGTGTCACCTGTGCAATAGGCCTCTACAATGCAAGCATTACTTATGGAAAGTGACACCTGACCTGTGGGAGTAAGGGGCCTGTCAGAAGTAAATGACACACATGGACAATGTAGGTCAATGGAAAGAAGTATAAGGTCAGGGGGTTACCTCTGTCAACATTCCAAATGTAGTACATGTAAAACTAATCAGGGCGAACAGTGTTTCAGAAAACTCTTTTTGGGAACATCCAAGGATCTGCAGGTCTACAGGGAGATTAATCTGTGCATCAGTTGTATTGCCATGGTAACTCTTGAGCAGTCTGGGCCATGGCCTACACTGAACACAGCTCATTGTCAGGCCTTGCTCTCTGCAGGTTGTGCATACTTATCCCACATTAACCTCACATTTCAAAAATGTATAAACATAAATGTACATCTTGTTGCCATCCAATAAGTGACCTCAAGGTAGAGTGGCGCTCTGAAGGGGTCTGTGAGGTATAGTTAGCTCCCAGACAACAGTTTGGCAAGCCCTGATCTGGGCTGGGTAACTTGTGGGACTATACACATAACTAACATCATCCTCATCTTCTTCTTACAGTATACATACACAGCTCATGCAGTAAACCCTATATATGTGAATGCACATTTACTAGGATCTGATTAGCAAATCAATCATAGGTACCATCAAAAGTATACATGCATAGATATGTGAATATCAGTGAATTTCTGCAATGATAAAACACATCGACAGCTACTTACAGTTCCCTAGATGTGAGGATTTAACCCATGTGAAGGGGGGATTTCTATGGATTTGGTTGTATCCTACAGGTGATTAGAGCCATTGATGGCACCCATATTGTTTTAGTGCCACTAAAAGCCAGGGAACAAGTGTACCATAACATGAAGCATTTCCATTCTATCAACGTGCAAGTTGTCTGTTTACTGAATTTGTACATCTCAAATGTCTATGCCCTGTTCCCAGGATCAGCCCACGAATCCTTCGTACTGCGGAACAGCACTATACCCCAGCTGGTGTCACAACTGTTAGGGGTGAGGGCCTGGCTTGTTGGTAAGTTTTATTTGTTCTAACTTTGTATAGGTAATGTCAGGTAGTATATTTGGAAAGTGTGTAAAGTATCGCTGTACTTCTGTCTTTCTTCCATCTAGGAGACTCAGCGTATGGCACCACTGAGAAATCCAACAACATCAGGGGAAGTCTGCTTCAATAGGGCCCATGGAAGAACACAGCAGCAAGTGGGTGGAGCGGGCTTTTGGGGTACTGAAGGCCAGATTCAGATGTCTGGACAAGACAGGGGGAGCCTCCTCTACTCACCCAGGAAGGTATGTCAAATCACCGTGGCCTGCTGCATGCTCCACAACATTGCCCTGCGATGAAACATTCCTTATACTGCAGAGATTGGAGACCATGATGAGCCACCAGGTGAGGATTCTGAAATGCCAAATGATGATGACAGTGGTGAAGAGGAAAGAGCTGACTTGCGTCAAGATCTCATCGACGACTTCTTCTCATGTTGTGAGATGTCATGACTCTGACTATTAAAGCAACTCTTGGTGTGATGCTTTAAGAAGGATGTTTATGGAAAATATTAGGAAGATGAATCTCTGGCAAAATCTAGTGAAAGGTGTTTGCTTTGTCAGTGTTGCTTTGTTTAGCTTAGAATTTTGCCTTGGACTGTGTTCTGTAGAAGTTGACTATGTGAGTTGTGCATATGTATGGTGTCATACCTAATCTATGTGTTTTGGTCTGTTTTAGATACCTTCAACATGGCATGTTCATTTGGACATTTCAGAGTTGTGACATTAGCAGGTATATGATGTTGTTTGGGTGTACAAAGTGGATATGGATAGTTCCTGAGAATGTCTGTCACAGACTTTGGATGTACAAATCCTGCACAATAAGGAGCAAAAGAGGGATTTACAAAACAGGTCGCCCTCCACTCATAACAACAATATATCAATAAAGACCTGATCTCTGATCTGGACAAGGACAAATAATCTTTCCAATGACCCACAGGCAAGGTAGGAAACTCACTGCCTAAAGAATGGCTTCTAAAAAATGCTAATAACAATATAAATGAATGAAACTTCACTCGACAACAGGTTGCACAGCGTAAATCAACTTTTCATATTAAAAACAACAATTTGTTCATACTGACTAACAGACTCCACAAAAAATGATTTTTTTGCATCACACTACGCATTATGTATTGTTTAACATGAATATTTTAATCAACTTGTATGTGAATAAACAATGTCTTTTCACATAAATTAACAACACTCAATCCAAAGTTCCAGCTTTTGTCTTCCTTATTTCAATAGCCCTGCCTAATGCATTTCGGAACATTAACAATCCCTTCTTTAGGGGCCTCTGTGAAAATAACATAAACATCTTTTATAACATACTGTTGTGGTGGCCTCAGTAAAGAAACAAATCAAAGCAAAGGGATAGAAGTTCCTTCTCCTTCAATGCAACCAGTCATGGCAAAAGGAAAACTTAAAATGAGAAAATGTTCTGTGAAGTGACTCCATACCTTCAATGTAGCCAAACCGAAAAACCATGATGCAAACACCAACTCACAAAACCCATGGTGGATGAAGAAAAAACAAGTATTTAGTGCCATTGTATGAGAAACCTTTGCTATGGAATCAATTGTATGAAGTGAAATCAAATAGTGACAAACTCTGCGTGTACCGAAATTATACTCTCCTATGTTTCTCTGTACGATAATATGAACAAATTCATGCTCACAAACTAGTGCGACAATAACCCATGTTGGACACTTACTCTGAGCACATACACATCAGGATACGTTGTCCCTTTACCTCCTTTGAACAAAAACTGGATCCTGTCTGCAATATAAGGCAGTAGTTACACAAGACGAATTGGGGACCGGGAGCGAAGTTAGAAAAGAAGGAGGTCCAGTATCCGTGCTCCCACAAGATAACGTGTATGTACTAGGGGGGTAACAGTTCCTCAGAACTAAGAAAAACACCAAATAGTGGTACTTAAGACTCACATGAGGCTGGATCAACGTAGGTGTAGGGGGGAATTTCCCCTTTAAAATATAATGCCCTCACACACCCTTGCGAGTGTCATGCTTCATCATCGGGCATTGCTCCTCGTGGGGGTGGCGCTGCAGTCCCTCACAGGGCTCTTTGGCAGACATTCTTTGAGGAGACGCCGCAGTTGTGCATGCGGGTGTGTGGGCTTATAAAAAAGGGGTGAGTGAGTGTTTTAAAATTACCGAATGGAACCCAGAACCAATGTTTATTCAAGGGTCCATATGGTAAATTAAAAGGAAGTGGATCCTGGAGCTCCTCTTTGGAATAAATATAGAGGGCAGATGTGTGACTAACCGTTGCACTCAGGATGTGTGCAGTAGTGAAAAGTCCTACTTAAAACAGTTATATAAGGCACCCATTGTTGACAATCCTGTTACATTTGAATGATTCTGCCAATGTCCCAGCAAAACTACAATGAAATGATTTTGTACCTCTAAACTCCAACAGTAACACCGCTGACAGCTTATTCCAAACTGCAAGATCACTCACACACAATGCCCCGCCTGTGGATGTACAAATCCTTACATTAATTCATCATTCAAAGCCGAGTAGACACTATCTGATGCTTAGAAACTCCTTCCCCAACGCAAGGGACCAACTCTTACCGCTGCTCCGATGTATCTCGTGTGACTGTCATAAGCTGGTTAACGATATCCGCACCACAACAATTCCAGCGAAGTTTAAACCTATGGAGACAGCAATGAATGACTACTCCGCCGCAACTTATAGCGGCCATCTTATAATGTGTATTTTTATTCCTTTCACACACCCTTTTTCGGAGGTGTAAACAACCTAAATGAGGGACTACAACTCCTCAACCTATGTCGGCCATCTTAACATGTGTCTAATGTGCTACTGCTACTTGAATTGTGCCGAACGCTTCTCCCATGTGAGAAATGAGCTTCTCACTCTGTAGTTTTGATTACCTTGAACCCCACTCGAAAGGACCTAACCAAGATGTGGAAAATTGCTCTAGTTAGTGCACAGAAATTCATACAGATCCCTTGGCACACAAAATTCATAGCATCACAGTATTGCTAGTGTAATTCTTCAATACACAATCTGTACAAAAATAATGATGCAAAGCTTTGTTCTTTAGTTTTCCTCTTGGTCCTTCTTTTAATATCACGAACTGTGATTCAGTTGGAAAGCCAATGCCAAATGCCAACACGTGTTTCGTCGCCTTCAAATATTTAACATGCGACTTTTTCAAGGCTGAATCGGCTTCTATCAGTATATATTATCATGTGGTGTTAATTCCGACCCATACGGTCCTTCGGCGTATATTGTGATTATACGGTGTCCTCCTCATGCCGGTTGACTCAGTACTCGAGGCAATCGGCGTGAGGAGGGCGCTGCATAATCACAATATATATACACATTGTCGACGTATGTTAGAAATATCCACTGCATCATACTCCTATAGAGAGAGATTACCCACGCCAGAGAACTGTGTATAATAGTGAATTATTTCTGTCAGTCTCTTTTTTTAAAACAGATGGTGAATTAAACTGTATTTGTAGATGCCAATTTGTCTGAAGCCCAATGTCCACAATATCCACAATATTACTCCCATCAGAAATAGAATAGAATCTAGAAATAGTCAACAGGGTTAATGTGTAGCACACACAGGAGGGAATTACTTGTGAGGTTTTTACTGAGTGTGGTGGGTGTCAAGCCATCCTTACCTCCTGGAATTTTGCATAGACATCCCCACATGCAAACTTGGAGGGATCCACTGCTACAGAGACAGGGTTGTCAGCAGGAGAGTCTTCATCTGACAGGACCCCCCTTCCTGTGGCTGTCACAGATGTTGATGGCTCAGATGTAGTTGGACCACAGGAAGGGGAAGATGGTAATGGAAAATCCATGCACAGGGTTGTGTTAATGTCCTGCAACACCCCAATGAGGGAGCCCATGTTGGTGCTAATGCCGTCTACCTCCTTGTATATGTCCCTCTGCAGCTGCTTCGTCTCCCATTTTTCCGGTAGTACCTAGCCCATCATGCCTTGGGACTCTTGATAGGATCCCAAGACTTGGTTGATGGCGGCCTGGGTGTTAGTGGCCCGAGTGGGCTCGTTAAGTGGGCCCACAATTACCCTCCAATGAACCTCACCCTCATGGGCCTGTGCCCTTGGCCCAGGCTGCACCCTTCCACTTTTCCTGGTTCCTCAGTGACTGGGTTGGTGATAGCCACCTCAGAATCTATGACTGGGTGGGGCACAAGATATTACAGACCGTGCTAGGTACACAAGTTGGGGAGCAGAGGTTGACTGTGATGTTGCAACTGGGATGGGAATTGTTGTTGTTGGTACAATGAGACCTACTGTTGCCGTCTGCCCAGGCTGACCAGAAGTACTGGGCAGGTCATCCATGTCCAGATTTTCACTGAGGGCTTGATCCTGGGGTAGAGTGGGAGTCTGTTTGGTAGTCAAGCTATAGCCAGGTGCTCTGCCAAATAGACCTGTTGAGAAATAGAGAATATTGTTATTGGTGGGAGTTTGGTATCTACATCAGTTCTGTCACAGTAAGTAGAGTTCTTGGAATAAAGTGAATAGGTAGAGGTTACAATTGTGATCTGTTTTCATGGTGTCACAAGACAATTGGAGACATTCAATAAATGTAGTAGAATGGAGTAGCTCATTAGATGTGCTGTTATGTTGCATAAGAAATGAACCTGATATCTCCCCAACATTTAAGGCAACACAGTGTAGAAGTAATGTATATTTGACCATTCCAAGGCCTAGTTGTGGAGAATACAGGTGAACACACAACTTGGTGGTATATTTAACACTAGTCATCATGTGAGCAGTGCAGAGGCAACGGGTTACTGGCCACTTCTAATTAGCTGAGTTACCTTCATGACTTACATATATTTGAGGTACACACTTGGTATGGTGTCACACATGCCATCAACTGTTTCAGTTGAGGAGACCAAAGTAACATCAAGGAAAGAAGTAAGACATGCCTCTGAGTAGAGCATCGTATGTACTGCATATTCCATGAGAGCTGAACATTGACAAGTGAGGAGGGGCAAATAACACAATTGCATCTTGTTTAGTTGCAGAACAGAGCCTCATGATAGTTGTAGTCATTTGTATCTCTATTTCCCAACAAATGACAAATGGTTAGTGTAAAATACCTGTTGCCAAAATGCAGTTGGGCTGAAATATACATTTACATATTGACACATATCATGGGTCCTGGGATGATTATTTCATAGTACAACACTTACAAACAGCATTGCATCACGTGGCAAATTATGGAGATTGATAGATGTGATCTTATATGCAACAATACACATTGAAACTGACAATCAATCATCTCTGATACTTTGAATACTGAATGTTAGGAAAGGAGACAGAGAACACACTAGTAAAAGCTGGGATGAGAGCATACATTGAAGTGTTAAGACAGTTACTGAGGTATCACGTATTAGACTCCACTCCCCCAGTTATTCCTGTCAAACCCTCAGAATGCCGAATGGCATAGACCTTCTCCTCCCAGGGTAAGAGTTGTAATGATGTGCATGGAGGACCACCGCCAGTCTTCTGGGCCACCAGGTGATACTTGGCGGTCAGAGTAGGGACCTTCACCCTCAGCTCATGCCACCTCTTCCTAATTTCCAGCTGTGTGAGCAGGGTGGTACCAACAGCATTCAGTTTGTCGACTATCTGATCTACATTTCCATTTTCCTACTGAGAGGAGTATGTTGGACTTGAGCTCCAAACAATTGTGGCTCTACTCTTATGATTTCATCCACCTCAGCATGTGTAAAACATGGATTTTTGAGGTAAGCCATAACTACAAATTAAAGCAAGTGGTAAGGAAAAAAAACAAGAGATATTAGAGAGGAAGAGAAAGAACAAAAAAATGGTGTGGAGAGTGTTAAATGGGATGAAGAATTAAAATGGCTGCCTAATCTCAAAAACACAAAACGGTGTTGTCTTCATTGCAGTACTGCAGTTGAGAAGCAAAGGAACATGGTCAGGGATGGGGTGTGTTTTATAGTGTGATTTGCAGGAGTGTCCACTTGGCAAATGTCCAACAGCTATGAAGTTTTTGAATCCATCCAGTGGGCTCTTTTGTGGTGCTTTACTGCTAGCCTACCATGGTGGTCTACTACTGTTGGGGAATTACTGCAGCAGTAGTTCTAAAGAGAAGACAGGTATGCTACCATAACATTATAATTTTGGTGGTTGAGAGAACTAGAGGTGCACTAAACAGGCTCATATAAAAGATTAATGCCAAAGAAAAGCAAGAGGGGACTTAAAATTCAGAGAATGGCTGTACTTTTTAAGTGTTACAGCTCTTCCTGTGTGAACACTAAGGGCCCGATTACGATGCGGTTAGGAAAGCATTTCCACCTAGGAAGGCCTCCTAACGGCATTTTCTCCTTCCGAATCGGATCCGGAATGTGTCTTACCGACCGAGGGCCAGATTACGATTCACTTTAGGAGAATAGGCTCCCATTGAAGTCAGTGAGAGTCCAACCAAATCATATCTGGAAGCATCCGGCTGCATCATATGTGGTCGGTCGGACTCACCCAATCCGAGTCGGTCAGAAACCATTTCCAAACCCATTTGATCAGGAATATTTCCTAACTGCATCGTAATCGGGCCCTTAATAGTTTATCCAGTTCAATTTCTCCTCTGCATTCTGTTATTTGCATCTTTTAATGATATCTATACACAGGAATAGCAATACCAGACCAAAAAGAATCTAAATCTGGCCCGCTTTAACTATAATTTGACTTCCAAAGAGTGAGGTATGTAACCTCCAAATGTAGTCTGTAAATGCAAAACCTTAAATGCAGCACACAAAACAAAAGCTTGAGTGTGCACTGCCCTGCATCTAGGTCCCAGTTTTCCACAGCATCACACAAGTGCTGGAAAGCTGAAGTGTCACTATGCAGCCTATAGATGCCCTCAAAGGAGAGTACAATGGAGACAGAAAGCTTGCTGCACCGTACTGCAAGCAGTTCTACCAACAGAGGTCGTCATAGAAGAGTACAGGGCCAATGGAAAGCTTGTTGCACTCTACTAGCAACAAAGGTTGTCACAGAAGAGTGCAATAGAGATAAAGAGGGAAAGCTGTAGTTGAGCTATGCCTCCAACAGAGGCTCTCACTGAAGTGTGCAATAGAGATGGAAAGCTTGTTGCACTATATTCTGAACAGACGTTTTCATAGAAGAGTAAAGTCGAGTCAGAGCCCTTCCTGGGTGTTTACTTACAATTTGGAACAGAGAGTTATGCAAAAGGCACACAACTTTGACATCTTGAGAAAATACATATAGCAAGTACTGTACAATACAATAAATAATCATATTAACTTCTGCAAGATAATATTTCTGTCACATTTTTTATGGACTGACTTCCACCATGAAACGTGTCCTTTATTTTTTGGAATTAGGCTTTGACCCCCAATGAAGAATGGCAAATGCAGAACTATTCCAGGATGACTATGACATCCTGGAATTTTTGCACGAAATGAATACATGTAACTGAAACACCAATATATCAGAAAGAAGTGCAAGGTCCGCCAAGCTGCTATAGTTTGTGAAGTTGAAATTAGAGTTCCTCTGAAATTAAATGCAACTGCTTGAAATGTCAGTCACAAAGCTGAGGGGATGTGAATTCATCCTGCAAATTTGCACACACAGTCTTGCTACTTTAATGCATTGTGGTTGTTTTTCTATAGCATAAACAAATAAACCAAAGCTGGTAGATAGTGATGAGTCAACACTGTAACTTACAATAAATGTCTTGCATGTTATGGAAATAGTTGATGACACCCTACTTTACATAGTGACTGGCAATCACTAGGTTTTAGGTTTACATACACATGTTCGATGGCAAAGTGAAGTCACTTTAAGTGAAGACATCCACTGGCTGAAGTAGGCTGGTCAATTGACCTATACTTTGTGCTGTAGTGGGAGAGAACATTACTTGAGTAACATTCGAACAGAACAATGGTGAAAATAATTTTTCTTAAGAGCCGTTATATATGTATGCTTTTGTATGAAATAAATTGCAAAACATGAGGTTGTCAAGACAGCTAAAGCTGTTTTTAAACCAGACCTAAATAGTTAATTGCATTGATTCGACATCATTATGTTGCATTGTGGCAAGCTTGTGGCACTGCATAAATACTGCATCTGTGTACACACATGCAAATAGTGTGACTGTTAGACCTGTCAGCCCTTTGGGTGGTCCCTCCTCATCATTATTTATTTTGTCCCACTTTTGCCTCAAACCCTGTTTGAATTTTTCCTTTTTGGGAACCACCAGACTTTTTCGTGTTGTTGCAGATTCAGGGAGCCATTTTGTCTACCCCTGAAACTTCTGTCTGAGGGCCTGAAGCGCAAAATGGTGGCCACCTGTGACATCACCAGCATCCACTGGAACCTACCAGCACCTTCCAGAACATTCCAGAACTCTGTGACAGTTGGAGGCGGTTTAGAATGTTGGGAGGTTAAGACAGAGTGTTGGCAGTTGGAGCTGGCAGTTGGCACCTGACTGGTGAAGAGAGAGCAGCACAACAGTGAAGGAGGAAGGAGTGAAGCAGCAGGGGTGGAAACTTGTGCCTGGAGTGGGGTCCATAAACCCACCCTTGATACTTGTCCCTACTGATGGATCCCAGCCTGTAGCCCTGTGTGGGAAGAAGCCAGAAAAACTCATCCTAAGGACCTGGACAGCAGGAACAGGCCTTAGAAGCAGAAAGCAGCAAGATCCTGACCTGGAAACTGGTTTCCCTGGAGTCCGGCGTCGAGTAGCCTGAGACCTGGAGCCCGAGGTGGAGAAGCGGCGCTGACTGAAGAAGCAGACGTCGTACCCGGAGCCGCCTGAGGTCGTGAGAGGGCGCCGACGGAGGTCGTGAGGAATACCAGAGGTCGAGGAGGAAGTTAACCGAGGTCGAGTGAGCGGCGTCATCGGAGGAGTGAAGTCCGCCCTCCGGAGTCGTCGGAGACCGAGGTGAAGTGTACCGGAGGTCGGGAGTGAGGATCGCACTCCGGAGTCGCCCGGAACCTGAGAGGAGGAGCACCGGAGGTCGGGGGTGAGGATCGCACCCCGGAGTCGCCGGAAGTCGACATCGAGGCCAGGCCGGCCGACGTCATCGAAGCCGAGAGCGCCATCGGACCGGAGCCGCCCGAAGTCGACATCGAGTAGAGACTGCCCGACGCCGTCGAATCGGAGGTCGAGATCGAACCGAGGCCGCCGACATCGGACCGGAACCGCCTACCGGCGTCGTCAAAGAACTGACATTGTGCCGAGGCCGCCGAGATCGAACCGGAACCGCCTCACGGCATCGACACGACTCCAGCGGCGTCGGAGCATCAGAAAAAGGGCAGTAAGTGGAGTAGAGGGCGCCTAAGGCCCTGTGGAGACCTGAGAGACTGCTCTAAGGGGCTAGGGAGGTGCTGGAACCAACCTGACTGTGCCAGGGGTGAATTGGGACTAACCTAGAGAGGTTGTGTGGAGAGAGAAAGCCAGGGCACTGGTATTCCCCCCTTGATCTACCTCAGTTTAGGCCTCAGCCTTGTCCCAGCCAGGGAGTAGTACCCCTCAAGCCTTCCACAACCCTACAAGCTGTGCCTGGGCCAAATCAGCCCTTAGGAATTGAAAAGTGATCTGATTACATGAGTGCTGCTGTATTCTTTTAATTATTTATTGGGGGCACTGTATTTATTGTGTTAACCTATTTATTGCTTCACTATATTTATTGGTCTACAGGACTTGTTGGTGTACAATATTTATTGGTTCAGTATTTATTGCCTCAGAATATTTAATTGCCTGTATTACCTGCACTTATATTTATGTCCTTTATATTTATGATCACCCCTATTTATTGAATCTCCAGACAGTATTTATTTGACCTGCACTATTTAAATTTGTATATTGTGATTGTCTTATTTATTTTTCCAATCAGCAACTGAGAGAAAAAGATAAAGAAAGTTATTTTCATAATTTTTACGGTGTAGAGTCGTTTTTGGAACGGATGCTCGCATGGTTATTGTTTGGGTATGTTGTATGCTTAGCACGGAGCCTGATTCCTGACCACTCGAGCCAAGCTACCACAGTGTGTCCGGAAGACCACCACCACCCCTTCTAGTGTGGGAGTGGTTTTCCAACATAAATTGGTGTTCAGTGGTGGGATAGAGCTGTGCCTACGCATACTCAACAATAACTGTGGGTAGTCCATAGGCCTACACCGGGAGTTTTCTCAAAAGCGGCCTTCCTAATTGTGGGTTTTTGTTTTTTCCAAATTTACTCTGGTGGTGGGAGGAGGTATTATTAAAGGTACCCCCCTGCATAGTTACTGCACAAAACCTGTCCTCTAACCTGAGTGGGCAAGATGGAGTTTGTACTAGAAAATCTAGAAACGTACACTGTGGCCCAACTCAGGGAGTTTTGCCAGCGGGAGGGGGTGTACTGTCCCCCAGGAGCAAAGAAGGGTGCACTCCAAACCAGCTTAAGGGCTTGGGGGGAGGCACGCAGGGAAAGCAAGGCTGAGGAGGAAGACAGGGATGGAGAGCCTGACCCTGAGGGGGCTGAGATGTACCAACCTGAGGTGGGGAACCTGTCAGCAGGGCCCAGAACCATTTCTAGGAAGGGCAGCAGTGCCTCTAGCGGTGGCTTGTCTGAAGTGGAGCTAACAGACCGGAGGGAGAAAAGACAGCTCACATGGGACTTAGCAAGTCTGGAGAAGGAGAAGGAGGAGCAGAGGATGGCCCATGAATTGCGACTGAAAGAAATAGATCTTCAGATCTTGAGAATCGGGGCACAACCTGTTCCTAATGGTGGCAGCCAAACCCAAGAGATCACCAGGGAATCCAAACCTTACCTGCCAAAGGACATAGTGGCTAGCTATGGAGTGGGCGACGATATCGCCAAGTGGCTAGCGGCCTATGAGGTCTCACTGAGGGCCCATGGGGTTCCGGAGAAGTACTGGGGAGGGGGATTGTATAAGTACATGCCTCCAGCTGGTAGGGATGCTTTATTGGCCCTCGAGGAGGATGAGCAGACCCACTACCCCACCATGAAACTGGCGCTCATCAGAAAGTTTGGACTAACACCTGAAAAGTACAGACAGAAGTTCAGGGGTAGTCACAAGCTGGGCACGCAGAATTGGGTGGACTTCCTGGACTATGCGAAGAAGGCAATGGAAGGTTGGATTCAGGGCAGTGAAGTGAGGAACTACGAGGAGTTGTTTGACCTAGTACTGAAGGAACACCTGCTCGAGAAATGTTTCCCTGAACTGCGGCAACACCTGGTGGATAGCAAGCTGACCAGTCCCCGGAAGCTTGCTGAGGAGGCGGACATTTGGGCTAGTACCCGGGTGTCCACAAGGGGGACTGGAGGGGATACTCAAAAGGCCGGACAGGGCGCCCCCCAGAAGAAAGAGGGAGGGGAAAAGAAAAAGGAGTTCTCCAAAGGCCCCCAAAATAACTTCCAAGGGAAGGGAACAGGATTCACCCCTAAGGCTAACCCGCCCAGAAACCCTAATCCTGGCCAGAGTCAGCAGCCAAGGGTTGTCCATTGCTATGAGTGCGGTGGCGTTGGACACTATAAAGGAGATCCGAAGTGCTTGAAACGACCACCCCCTCCCACTGGAGGAAAGACCCCCGGAGTAGCTAGTGTAGTGCTCGGGGAGGAGATGCCCTTAACTAAGGGAAGGGAGTGGGCGGGTGTCACTTTAGTGTCCCTGGGAGAACGGGAGATGGTTCCTAAGATCCAGGTGCCCGCAAATACCGCAAAGTATGGGCAGTGGATCACCATCAACGGCCAAAGAGGGGAGGCTCTGAGAGACACAGGAGCCAGTATGACTATGGTGCGTAGCCAACTGGTGTCTCCAGAGCAGGTAATTCCCGATGTACTCCACCCAGCCGCGATGGCTGACGGCAGAACAGGCCACTATCCCGTGGCCGAGGTTCCCTTTGAATGGGGGGGGGTTGCAGGTTCACTTCGAGTTGCCGTAAGCCCTGCCGTGCCAGTCGATTGTCTGCTGGGGAATGACATGGAGCACAACGCTTGGAAGGAGGTGGAATACCGGACTCACACCGAGATGCTGGGTACACCTGACTGGGCCTGTGTTAGCACAAGGTCCGCGACTACCCGAAGAGGGAGTTCATTTCGGCTGGAGCCTGGAACAAAGGCCCAGCCAGCTGCCAGTCAAGGGAAGAACCGAGGACAGGAGGAGCCTGCCTCGGCGTCCCCACCCCGTAGGACGGATAGGCCACCGGAGGTGGTGGACCAGGAGTCTGCGGTGGGGGACGTTACCAAACTGGAGGACCTACCCATCCCGGCCGAGTGGCACGTGGAGGGAGGCCCGTCCAGGGAGGAATTCTGCCAGGGCCAGAGGGAGTGCCCTACCCTTGAGGGGCTGAGGCGACAGGCCGAAGCCCAGGCAGCAGGGAACGTTGAAGGGAACTACAGTGTTTACTGGGAGGATGGCCTCCTCTACAGTGAACCCAAGGCACCCCTACATGGATCGTCACGAGCCTTGGTAGTTCCTCAACGTTATCGAGCCTTCCTTCTGGAGTTGGCTCACGAGATACCATTGGCAGGACACCTGGGGCAAGACAAGACCTTCGCCCGTCTTGTCCCACACTTTTATTGGCCTCAGATGAAAGTGTCGTCCGATACCTACTGCCGGACATGTGTGTCTTGCCAAGCCAGTGGGAAAACAGGGGTGAAGCTGAAAGCTCCCCTGGAACCACTTCCTGTCGTTAGCACCCCCTTTGAAAGGGTGGGCATCGACATTGTGGGTCCGTTAGATCCGCCAACATCAGCTGGTCACAGGTTTATCCTGGTCCTGGTGGATCATGCCACACGGTACCCAGAGGCAATACCTCTGAGGACCATAACAGCACCTGTTGTGGCTAGGGCCCTGATGGGAATCTTTACCCGAGTGGGTTTTCCCAAGGAAGTTGTGTCCGACAGGGGGACCAACTTCATGTCAGCGTATATGCGGGCAATGTGGAAGGAGTGTGGAGTGACCTACCGGTTCACAACTCCTTACCACCCCCAGACCAATGGTCTGGTGGAGAGGTTTAACAAAACCTTGAAAGGCATGATCAGAAGTCTGCCTGAAAGCCTGCGGAGGAAATGGGACGTCCTCCTACCCTGTTTACTTTTTTCCTACAGGGAAGTGCCACAGAAGGGAGTGGGCTTCAGCCCCTTCGAGCTTCTGTATGGGCACCCTGTACGTGGACCTCTCAACCTGGTGAGAGACGGATGGGAAAGAACTCCCAGAAAGCTTCCCCAGGATGTGGTGAGCTATATGCTGGCCTTCCGAAGCCAAATGGCTAAGTTGTGGAAGCAAGCTTCTGACAACTTGGAAGCCAGCCAAGCAGTGATGAAGGCGTGGTATGACCACAATGCTCACCCGGTGGAGTTGGAGCCTGGCCAGAAGGTGTGGGTGATCGAACCCGGAGAGCTTAGTGCCCTCCAGGATCGCTGGTCAGGACCCTTTGAGGTGTTGGAGAAGAAGGGTAAGGCTACCTACTTGGTGGACCTGAAGACCCCTCGTCAACCCCTGCGGGTGCTGCATGCCAACCGCCTCAAACCCCACCACGAGAGGCCCGAAGTCATCTTGATGATGGTGACTGACGGAGGAGAGGACGTGGAAAGCGAGCCTCTCCCTGATCTGTTTGCGTCTCAAGAGAAGGATGGGTCGGTGGAGGGAGTGTTTCTCTCCCCATCTCTAACTCCTGAACAGCAGGAGGACTGTCGCCAGGTCCTGGGGCAGTACTCCTCGTTGTTCTCCCTTGTCCCGGGTAGGACTCACCTGTGCGTCCATGACGTGGACACAGGAGACAGCCCACCTGTGAAGTCCAAGATCTACCGGATGTCAGACAAGGTGAAGGCCAGCATTCACAGTGAAGTCACTAAGATGCTGGAGCTAGGAGTGATCGAACCTTCTAGCAGCCCCTGGTCCAGTCCGGTGGTGTTAGTACCAAAAGCTGCACCACCGGGTGCCCAACCAGAACTGAGGTTCTGTGTGGACTATCGGGGACTGAATTCAGTGACCAAAACTGATGCTCATCCGATCCCTAGGGCGGATGAATTGATTGACCGGCTGGGAGCTGCCCAATATCTAAGTACCTTTGACCTTACTTCTGGGTACTGGCAGATCTCTCTGACTGATGGAGCAAGGGAAAGGTCAGCCTTCTCCACGCCCAATGGCCACTACCAGTTCTGTGTGATGCCCTTTGGGCTCAAGAACGCACCTGCCACGTTTCAGCGCCTGGTAAACCAGATCCTCACCGGAATGGAGAGTTTCTCTGCTGCTTATCTGGATGACATAGCCGTCTTCAGTAACAGCTGGGAGGATCACTTGCGTCACCTGCAAGCTGTTCTCCAGGCCCTGAGACAAGCTGGATTGACGATCAAGGCCAGCAAGTGCCAGATCGGGCAGGGGTCGGTAGTGTACCTTGGACACTTGGTGGGTAGGGGAACGGTGCAACCCCTCCAGGCGAAGATCGAGGCCATCATGGCCTGGGAACCCCCCAAGACACAGACTGAGGTCCGAGCATTTTTGGGCCTCACGGGATATTACCGCCGCTTCGTGAAGGGGTACGGTACCATCGTAGCCCCCCTCACGGAGCTTACGTCCAAGAAACAACCTCGACGGGTAGTCTGGACGGAGGCCTGTCAGCAGGCCTTTGTGAGATTGAAGAAAGCCATGTGCGAGGCCCCGGTCTTAAGGGCCCCAGACTTTTCCAAGGAGTTCATTGTCCAGACAGATGCATCAGAACATGGCATTGGGGCAGTGTTATCGCAACTCAACGAAGAGGGTCTGGATCAACCCGTGGTCTTCCTATCCCGGAGACTACTTCCCAGGGAACAGAAGTGGAGTGCAATAGAGCGTGAAGCCTTTGCAGTGGTATGCGCTCTGAAGAAGTTGCGGCCATACCTGTTTGGCTCGCACTTCCTAGTTCAGACCGACCACAGACCCCTTCGTTGGCTGATGCAAATGAAGGGGGAGAATCCCAAGTTGTTGAGGTGGTCTATTTCCCTACAGGGGATGGACTTTCAGGTGGAACATCGGCCTGGAGTGGACCACGCCAATGCAGACGGTCTCTCAAGGTATTTCCGCCTTAGTGATGAGAACTCCCAAGGGGTTGGGTAGCTCTCCCCACTTTCAGCTGGGGGGGACGCGTGTTAGACCTGTCAGCCCTTTGGGTGGTCCCTCCTCATCATTATTTATTTTGTCCCACTTTTGCCTCAAACCCTGTTTGAATTTTTCCTTTTTGGGAACCACCAGACTTTTTCGTGTTGTTGCAGATTCAGGGAGCCATTTTATCTACCCCTGAAACTTCTGTCTGAGGGCCTGAAGCGCAAAATGGTGGCCACCTGTGACATCACCAGCATCCACTGGAACCTACCAGCACCTTCCAGAACATTCCAGAACTCTGTGACAGTTGGAGGCGGTTTAGAATGTTGGGAGGTTAAGACAGAGTGTTGGCAGTTGGAGCTGGCAGTTGGCACCTGACTGGTGAAGAGAGAGCAGCACAACAGTGAAGGAGGAAGGAGTGAAGCAGCAGGGGTGGAAACTTGTGCCTGGAGTGGGGTCCATAAACCCACCCTTGATACTTGTCCCTACTGATGGATCCCAGCCTGTAGCCCTGTGTGGGAAGAAGCCAGAAAAACTCATCCTAAGGACCTGGACAGCAGGAACAGGCCTTAGAAGCAGAAAGCAGCAAGATCCTGACCTGGAAACTGGTTTCCCTGGAGTCCGGCGTCGAGTAGCCTGAGACCTGGAGCCCGAGGTGGAGAAGCGGCGCTGACTGAAGAAGCAGACGTCGTACCCGGAGCCGCCTGAGGTCGTGAGAGGGCGCCGACGGAGGTCGTGAGGAATACCAGAGGTCGAGGAGGAAGTTAACCGAGGTCGAGTGAGCGGCGTCATCGGAGGAGTGAAGTCCGCCCTCCGGAGTCGTCGGAGACCGAGGTGAAATGTACCGGAGGTCGGGAGTGAGGATCGCACTCCGGAGTCGCCCGGAACCTGAGAGGAGGAGCACCGGAGGTCGGGGGTGAGGATCGCACCCCGGAGTCGCCGGAAGTCGACATCGAGGCCAGGCCGGCCGACGTCATCGAAGCCGAGAGCGCCATCGGACCGGAGCCGCCCGAAGTCGACATCGAGTAGAGACTGCCCGACGCCGTCGAATCGGAGGTCGAGATCGAACCGAGGCCGCCGACATCGGACCGGAACCGCCTACCGGCGTCGTCAAAGAACTGACATTGTGCCGAGGCCGCCGAGATCGAACCGGAACCGCCTCACGGCATCGACACGACTCCAGCGGCGTCGGAGCATCAGAAAAAGGGCAGTAAGTGGAGTAGAGGGCGCCTAAGGCCCTGTGGAGACCTGAGAGACTGCTCTAAGGGGCTAGGGAGGTGCTGGAACCAACCTGACTGTGCCAGGGGTGAATTGGGACTAACCTAGAGAGGTTGTGTGGAGAGAGAAAGCCAGGGCACTGGTATTCCCCCCTTGATCTACCTCAGTTTAGGCCTCAGCCTTGTCCCAGCCAGGGAGTAGTACCCCTCAAGCCTTCCACAACCCTACAAGCTGTGCCTGGGCCAAATCAGCCCTTAGGAATTGAAAAGTGATCTGATTACATGAGTGCTGCTGTATTCTTTTAATTATTTATTGGGGGCACTGTATTTATTGTGTTAACCTATTTATTGCTTCACTATATTTATTGGTCTACAGGACTTGTTGGTGTACAATATTTATTGGTTCAGTATTTATTGCCTCAGAATATTTAATTGCCTGTATTACCTGCACTTATATTTATGTCCTTTATATTTATGATCACCCCTATTTATTGAATCTCCAGACAGTATTTATTTGACCTGCACTATTTAAATTTGTATATTGTGATTGTCTTATTTATTTTTCCAATCAGCAACTGAGAGAAAAAGATAAAGAAAGTTATTTTCATAATTTTTACGGTGTAGAGTCGTTTTTGGAACGGATGCTCGCATGGTTATTGTTTGGGTATGTTGTATGCTTAGCACGGAGCCTGATTCCTGACCACTCGAGCCAAGCTACCACAGTGTGTCCGGAAGACCACCACCACCCCTTCTAGTGTGGGAGTGGTTTTCCAACAGTGACGAACAGCAAAATGCAAATGTGACACACAGTCAAAATTGTGTTGCATTATGCTGCAAACTTAAAACCTTAAAAGTCTAACAGAACACCTGGAGAAGTGAATAAAGATCGAACATGTCACAGTTTGGGAGCTAGAAACCAGAAGGGAGCAATGGCAAGAAGAAAAAACTGCTGCACAGTTGAGGAGTGGTAAATCCTTATTGCTGAGGTCTACAAATAGAACAGACTATTAGAGAGTTCGAAAATTGTTCCAGAAAAAAAGCTGCATTGTCAAATGATATTCTGACATTACAGATAGTTCCCCGGGGAAACAACAGACTTTTGCAACCCCTTTGATGTAATAGAAAGGACCATAGATGCTTGTGTAGCCCCTTCTATAAAATAGGTCTTGTTGGCTCACATTTTACATCACCAAGATCATGAGGGGTTGTTCTCTCATTTGGCCCCATGAATATGAAGGAAGTCTTTGCTTTTGCACCCATGTCATATTACAGACACAATTGCCCAAAAAACGTCGTCAGGAAGTGCATTGATTGTGTGCCACATATGAGGTGATTCCTCCTAACAGGGTCCTCTGGAAAGGTGGAACGGGGCCCGAGGGACCCCCCCAAACATCCACCTGTAACCCCAGATTTGGCGCCTCTCACACAAGCCTGATTTAGAGTTTGGCGGATGGGTACTCCTTCACAAACGCAACAGATATCCCAACTGGCTTATTACAAGTGTCATAGGATATAATTCATGTGAAATTAGGCAGAGTGCAGCACACATGGACAGAGGAACAAATGAAGAGAAATAAACATATTTCTCATCATTATGCCTTACCTCGGGAGGTGTACGAATTTGACACTTCCCCAGGTTTACATCACTTTGTAAAATCTGGGGCTGCGCCAAATTCCATGGGTGTTGCATGGGAAAACCTACCGCAACGCCCCTGGGACGCCTTACGGGCACATCAGTAAGGCGATGCAGCGATTTGCACTGTGTCGCCTCACTCATGATTTATGAGGCCACTCAAAGCCACGCAGGGTGGCTTTGAGTGGGTTTATAAATATTTATGAGAGTCCTGGGTTGAACATGTAGCACTTTACGTGGTGCAGACGTTACGCAGGGCTCTCATCAATAAGCCCACTTATGTTTCTGCCACCAAGGTATTTATTTATGCGTTTTTATATACTGCGTTCTTTACCCAAAGGTGTCAGAGCGCTTTATAATAAAACCAGTTAAATTACATTAGGACTTCAGAGTACATGAATTAAATATAAAATATGAAACAAATACATGCGTCTAAACACAAAAAGAAACACAAAAAGAATACGATACAATGGTGTGTACGAGAGATGTGCAATTTAAACTAAACAGTGTAGATATAATCCACCAATATTGGCGGGATGTGAGCACAAAGAGTATTGGAGGAAAGTGAGTGCAAAGAATATAGAAATAGCATAATAAAATGTTTTATATAGCATAGCATTATGATATACACAGGCAACAGTGTATGCAGGAAGCACACGGTGGCCAGTATATGATGGAAGTATAGGATGATCCATTTTTAGACAGATGGTAGATCTAAACACATGGCAATCCCTTTGTCTGCAGCCATGAGTGACTGTGCCTCGCGCACTCAGATTACTCGGGTGGCGTCCCGGCTCGGACCCAGGAGCCTCTGGCGATTGAGGGCAAGAAGCCCCGGAGGGCTCGAGTCACGTTGCTGCAGCCCCTTCGCACTCAACCACATGTGAGAGCCATGACGCACTCGACATGCTTTTGAACCCTATAGCTGGTTCATGCAAGGACGTATGAAGCTATCATGGTGCAGTGGCTTGGGAGTCCACTGAACCCTGAATGGCTCTATATTTTATTACCACACGAGTGGGCGGGTCCATTTCCTTGATTTGCAGGGGGGGGGCAATGGCACGCTAACTACACCGCTGGGTTCACCCTAATAGGCGCCCTTCATTTCGCTGGTGTTTTCTGTATTTCTGGTCCTATCACTCACGTACTAGAACCAGTGGGTCTAGACGTGAAAACGTGCCCCACACCTGGCTGCTAATAGAGGGGGCAGAGCGCTTTATTATCAGGATGAAACTGGTGAAGTCTGGAGCAGTCTTCATTAGTGGGTCACAAACAGGCCCTGGACAGGTTCCTACACCTAATCATTTCTCCTCAGAAGTACTCTATTAATTCTCATCAAGCCCCGGGTTAACGGCGCAGGCTGCAGAAAGAGTTCCGCGAGAATGAGGTCGCTGGGGTGGCGCTGCTCCCTTTGAATAATAGAGATTTAATCTGGAGCCTAATAGTGTTTGAGGAATCAGGTTTTGAGAGATCAGACGTGATAATAATTAATTCTTCTTTTTCCTCTCTACAGGGATTTGGCCCAGACGAAGAAAGGAAGTCTCGACGACATGGAAGGATTAGCAATGACTTTTCGAAGGTGTCTCGGATGAGATGAGGCATAACAGGATGCGGAAAGATTCGTGTTGTTCCCCCGCTAAATAATATTGTCTAATCTGCAGCGTAAGTGTAGAGTTGCATTTAATTTTAGTTATCTTTGCAAGTGAATGCTCATGCTAATATTATACTTTAATTAGAAACCAGTATCTGTAGTACAAAAACAATGAGAAACGTTTCACCTGAAATGAAATTCCCCAAACCGTAGCCTGCGGTCTGTTGCAGATATGAGGAACCAGCACAGAAAGGCAAGCCCTTACGTCACCACCGCTCTGCAGCAGCATGCACTGTAAATAGCCAGGAGACTTTTTTCAATATCTGCAGGTTGGAAACTACGGGGCAGATTTATGAGCCCCTTGCGCCACTTTTGCGTCACTTTTCCCATGTTAAATCTGCCCCTACATTTTCACCACTGTGCTAAGGAAAAGTTGAGAAAAACGTGTGATCATCATGAAATATATGAATGTTGCTGTTATGGCCCTCGCAGAACGAAGGAACAGTTTAGTGAGTTTCTGATTGTTATGTAATGTTATTTACAGTAAAGGGGCAGATTTGCTACCAATTGGTGCACCGCTGTGCAGTACCCAAAGTTGCTGTGCTGCATTGCGTCATTTGGAGAAGGCAGAACTGCGTCATATACTGAAAGTAATGGTGCAGTTCTGGTCTCTACATGCGCTGGCGTTTTCTGCTACCTAACACGAACTCAGGCCCCCTTGCGCCATAGTGCAATGGTGTCTGTGTTGAGGTCAGGATGTGCTTTGTGCATGAAGGGGTACCTTGCCGCACAAAAGCTGCTGAGTGTAGCGCACATGCAAAGAGGAAGCAAGGAGGAAAAATAAAGATATTTCTCCTCGTGATGCCAGCCTTCAGAAGGCACAGGAATTTGGTAGAAATCCAAGACTACAAGCCTTTGTAGGTATGGGTTTAGGCCAAAGTCCCTGGGTGGATGCAGGGGAACACCCATGGAGCACCAATGGAACGTCTCCCTGAAGCAAAGTAATGCAAGGCAGAGAAATTTGTAAATACCAAAAATGATTTTGCATCAGGTCTGTGTTAAAAAAATGTAAAGCAAACTTGATGCAAAACCTTTGTTAATCTGGGCTAAAGTGCCTATTGTCCTTGCAGACGCGGGGAAAGAAAGCACCCAAAATACTCCTGCCCCAGCAGTTTAGGCCAATCACTTGGCACACCAGGCACCATTAAGAACGATGCATAAGAAAATTTGCAGAACTGATTGCACTAATGGGGAAACTCAAGCCGTAACAAAATGACGAAAAGAGACGCTCGTTGGTGATATCATAAGCGGCACTTGCACAAAAAACTCCAGTGTATCACAACACTGTTCAGTTCGCTAAACCAATATTAGGTTGTCTTGTATCGAATGTTTACTCCAGGTACACTCTGGAGCACAAATTCCTACATGATAACCGGCAAAGGATAAACCGTATAAAATGTGTAATTTTGTTTAAACATTGGAATAATTTGCCATAAACTCACCATTGTTTGCACCTAGTTTCCTTTATCATTGGGATTTTACAGGGTCGAGCTGGGAAAGAAAATAGGCCGAGGCACCATAACAAGAACTGGTCCCCACCTGCAAGTCAGATAGCTAAAAAAAGTGGCTCACATTTTTCAATTGGAGCAGTTTTGAACTTGTAAAGACATACTATAAAGGTGTTATGCATGGTATGGAAGACTGCATGCATTTGTGCTTGCCCAAGACAATGATTGCGGTAATTTAAGGTAATTCAAAAGAAACAAGCATTTGCAATGCAATAGGTCTCACATTTGCAAGACTTAGAGCTAACCATAGATATAAGGCCAGCTGACAAGGGAGGGAACGTAGTGATCCTCAGCAAGGACATGTACATCACGGAAGCCAACGGACAGCTCAGTGATCCTTTGTTCTATGTTAGGACTGACAAAAATGAGCACACCAAGAGCATAACGGGCATCTTGGAACAATCTAGGTGATTGGAGGGACAAAGGTCTCCTAGAATGGGAAGAATATTGTTTTCTCAAAAAAGACTTTCCCAAGCTCCCAGTCTTATATCTCCTCCCCAAATTCCACAAGAACTATTCCAATCCCCCTGCTGGCCAATAGTGTCTTCCAAAGGGAGTGCCTTGGAGAATGTGTTGAGATATGTGAACCATTTTCTGAGGGATCAGGTGGTCACACTTCCCTCGTACGTGAAGAACACTAAAGATTTCCTTGTCAAAATACAAAGGGTTGAGTGGCAGAATTACTTTTTACTTATCACTATGGATGTCAGTTCATTATATACGATCATTGAACATGAGCGTGGCATCTCGGCGTGTGCCAAATACTTATACAAGAGACCTGTGAGACACATGGAGCACACCAATATGATCATTGAAATGATTAGGTACTGTCTCAAAAATAACTTCTGACAAGATAAGGACAAGACCAGCATATCCAATGACGTTGACGACACTACCCGAGTCATATTAACCTACAATGGTAACTCGAATGAAATACAGAAAATTCTTACTAAAAACTGGGAAATGTTGAGGAAAGATCCTGTTATTGGTACATCCATTCCCAAAAGACCACGTATCACATATAGAAAAGGGCGCAGTCTCAGGGACATGCTCGTACATAGTGATATCACCAGGGTCGATGATACCAAAGATATTAACTTGCAGGGCTTTTCTTCCATGCAGCCACTGCAAAGCATACCGTAGTAGATGCATGAGAAAGGAGTTTCTCAACACCAGTATCAATGCCACTATACATATCAAACAGTTCCTCACATGCAGCTCCACCTTTGTTGTGTACATCTTGGAGTGCCACTGCAATCTATGCTATGTGGGAAGTACCACACTGATGGCCAAAAAAGAGGGTCTTCGAGCATATGAGGAACGCACCAACAAGGACCAACACTACCCCATAGCAAGAAATTTTGAGACACACCATTACTCGGGCACTACCAAACTACAGTATTTCATTATCGAACAGGTAACTACCAAACACAGAGGAGGTAATAGGGTACTGCTACTTAGGAAACACAAATTTAGGTATATAATAGACCTGGGAACACTCTACCCTAGGGAGGACAATATAGATGAAGAGATGGCCATACACCTACATGAGGATTAGTCGTATCCCTTTGTTCCATGTACAGCACTTTCCTACTGATGTACTGCCAATACATACAGAGGGTTTTAACCTTCTGTCATCTTGATATCTAATTTTAATTTCAATCTTTTCACAGGAGGAAAGGAAGGGACCTACTGGGCTAAACCGGTAATTCTACTTGGGCTCCCTACACTTTTCTTCATGACATCATCTCCCTGATGTTCCGGTCAACCCAGATAAGAAATCTTCTTTCTTTTGTTTATTTTCTTTAACTATGGTGTATCACATGTTTTCACGGTTGTACTTTTGACAAAGACTGTGTGACCTTAGTACAATTGCCATGCTATAGCCCACCAGGGGCAGAATGTCATGCATCAGCCATGGATCACCTGCGTTGTGACACTATGTCATTACTGACAAATATGATTGCATATGTGTTTGTGCACAATGGTTCTAGACTGTGTCTTCAACACGCTCTCATTGATTCCAAATTGTAGAGCACTGGCGTTCATAATAATGTTTACATTTTACATGAATCTTGAACCACTCAGCCCACTAGGGGCAGAGTGTTATGCATCAGCCATGGATCACCGGCCCTGTTACTATTTGCCACTTTGTCGTTACTCCTCACTAATATGTATGTATTAGTGTCTTTGCACAACAGGCCTGCAGTGCATCCCCAACTCGCTTTCAGTGATTCCTAGTTGTACAACACTGGCATTCATAATTATGTTCACGTTTTACATGATTCTGAAATTTGTATTCTGTTGCTGAATTGATCTGCACGGTACATAATCCATGTTGTTTATACTGCAACATCCCTTGGAGTGGTGCCATTACAACCGCTCTGACACTATGACGGAATAATAATAGTTTACATGAATGTTTATGTTTTATAACTGTGGATGTTTATTTTGGTGATGCACTGTGGACGCATTGAGCTAAGAATCTATGTAGACAATAAGCAATAAGCAGACACATTTATGCACTTCATGAAGAGACTGTGTGATACTGAGCAATTTTGGGTATTTTACTTTCCTACACTACAAGATGGCGGCAACATTGTGGTTGCTAGTCCTCTGTTTATGTTGCACCTAAGTGTGTAGGCCTAATTCTGTTTTTACACTCTGTGCATGTAACCAGCTCTGTCTCACTTTGTCACTTTTGTGTGATCAAGGCTGCTTGATGGCCGAAACGCGTCACGTTTGTGATTTATGAAGGAATAAATTGCCTTGTTGTGGATTTTTCTGTGTCGTTCCTGAGAGTGCGTCTTAATTTGTTTCTGCCTTGGGATATATATATACATATAGATATATAGATAGATATATAGACATATTATATATAGACATATACAAATATCTATATATATCTATATCTATATCTATATCTATATCTATATCTATATCTATATCTATATATGAACTGCTGGACGGAATGACAACATATTTAACAGAAAGCTAGCTCTTGGTCCAGAAAGAGTTCTTATTGTAATATGGGTAAATCCGTTCGGTAGTTTTTGAGGTATTGGGGCAAAAAGAAATATAGAGAACTAGGGACGTGGAGGGTTCGCAGATCCCAGAGATCTCAAAATGGGATCTGAATGGGTACCAACACTTTAACCAGGAAGTGTTGGCAGCCATCTCAGGACTCAGACTCAGCTGATTCTCAAGAAAAAACATGAAAAAAGAAACAAGGGAGCAGGGTAGAAATACCCAGACCATCTAGGTCTGGTGGTGGGGTCCGACATTTTTGTTTCTAAGTTTTACTGCGAATTCACGATCCCCGTATCCATGAATCTGTTGTAAAATGTAAAAAAAAATACAAGTGCGAGTTCCGATGCTTGTTTGGTATATATTCTCCGGGTAGGCCTGATCCATGGGTTTGGAATACTGAATTAAAATGTAGGGAGGGGGAGACTCGTGCCCCCCTCCTCATGCTGATTTCAGCCCCAGGGATACCATTTCCCGGGGCCTGGCCACATAGAAGAAGGCAGGAGGTGGGCATGCAGCCCCCCTCCTGGGCTAACTTTGGCCCCGGGGAACTACACCTCTGGAGCGTGGCATAAACAAATAGGAGGAGAGGGGCCATGCAGCCCCCCTCCCAGAGCCATTAATTGACTTGGGATCTTATTCCCCAGGGCCAGTATCCTGCTATGTCCTGAGTGCCCACCCTCTGGACAGAAACCTCTGCTTGCTCTCACCTCGCTCTAGCAATTTAGGTCTCCCACCAAGTAAGAGCACACAGTAAGTCCACTCCTAGTGGATGGGAGCAAGAAAAATGCTCCTACCCACTGGGAGCAGAGTTTTTATCTGTTTCCCTGCTTGCCATGAAGCGGGCAGGCAAACAGTTGAAAGAATTGCTCCTGCCTGCAGGGAGCAGCATTATTTTACTGCTCCCTGTTTGCGGGAGCAATGATGGCTCTCACTGGAGGAAGGGAGCCATCTGTGGCCGCAGGTGCATTGGGGCTCCCCCATGGCCTCCAACAAAGAGGTAATGGGTGCCCTAGGTGGGGCCAGGTCACCCACTATTGACTGGCCAGTCCCCGGGGAATGGGGTACCCGGGCCAATATTGGCCCAGGCAGGGAGGATGCGTGACCCCGTCCCCATTTAGATGCTGGCCAGGACTGAGGGATGGGGTCCCTGGAGCCTATATTGGCCCAGGGAGGTGGATTGTGTGACCCCCTCCCCCTTTAGATGCTGGCCAGGCCCCAGGGGATGAGGGCCAATATTGACCCAGGGAGGGGGGCTACATGCCCATTGCCAGACCCTGTGGTCAACATCCCGCACGCAGCCTAAGGCCGTGCACAGCATGGGGTGGGGTTGTCTGCATGTGGGGGGTTGGCTGCATGTGGGGGGTCGGACGCAGGGCCTGACACAGGCCGGGCCCTGCGGCCAGTCCCCACCTCGCACAGTCAACACAATGTCAACATGCATCTCCCCTTCACATTGCAGAGGGGCACACAACACCTCCAGCAGAGCACAGAAGACAACACATCTGTGATGCCGGAGAGGACCACCACACCGTTGACACCGACACCCTTCAACAGCCCATGGAAATCCCACGCAACCCTCCACCAGGACCAGGGCAGACAAGCTACTCAGAGGAGAACACAGCCCCTGCAACAGACCACACAGCAGGAAGCACCCGCAAGCACAGCTGGCTCACGACACTTCACCCACCCACACATAGCACCCCAATGCCATGTGTCAGCAAGCCAAAAGAAGGTGGCCCAACAGGTGGGGGTGGGTGCCGAACTCATGGAAGGCTAACTAGAACACATACGTTGGTGTATATCACCCTCAGGGACCACCCACACCCCACCAAGGAGACCCACACTGCCATAGAGACACATGCAGATGCACATTCACAGTACAGAACCACGCAGAGGGGCGCGCAAATAGTAGTCACACACCCACGTTGGCACGGCATAAGACGACCCTGGCCACTCCCCTTCTGAATTGAGTGGGTGACGACAAAGCTACACGTCCAAGCTCCAACCCGCTGCCTGCGGTGACATGTCTGCATCCGATGTACACAGCTTTATGTAATGTCATAGGGCCCAGGGCCCTCATGCATACAACAAGACAACAGGGACACACGTTGATATTATGTTGTACTGGTAACGGGCACGTGCGCCCGGCCTCTTTATTGGCAGGGCCCCATGTACAGTGACGCCTGTGCTGGATGTGTGTGGGGTGAGTGCAAGCCAGCCCAGACGGAGTGCTTGGTGCTGGCAACCACTTGAACAGTGTACAACAGTGCAACAGAAACTGCTGAGCAACATGGAGGGAGCCGGAGAAAGTCCTGAGGTAATACAACATGCAAACAGAAGTGTCCGTGAGTTGCAGTACACTGAGGTAGGGGCACTACAGCTGAGCGCGCCCATGTGAAGAAAAAGTCTCGGATTATGTCCCTTCGAGACTTTCCTGATGCAGATGCAGTGGGGTGTGTTAGATCTGCATCATCTTCCTCATCAGTGTCCCAGGTCTCCCACACTGCTTGAGGTGACATTGCTGTGCAACCTCTCAACAACACAAAACTCAATCAGTAACGGACTATGGCTTGCGGTGCACTGAGTCAGTGGCACCTGGAGTGCCGAGCAGGGTATCCGACTGATGATGGCATCCAAGACAGGTGTGAGCAACTCCCTAAGTCTGTCAGGACCACCGTTTCGACTCTGGCAGAATGTGGTTGGAGCTGGTCCTGGCGGTGGTGGCATGTGCCTCCTGCGGTGATGCGACGTCTGGGCCAGTCAGGCCTCGATTTGATGTGTGAGCCCTGGTGGATCGCAGTTGAGGCCAGAGGCAGTAGACAGCGCAGGGCCACAGACACATGGCATTGATGACCCACAGGCCATCGCCTCAGAGGCCATCCAATATCTCAGAAGAAGGGGTCCCGGACCTGACCAGCACAGAGTTAGTGGCCCGGAAGCACAGCGGCCGGCACAGGCACCCTGCACAGGACGGTGATTTGCGGTGCACTGAGGTAGGTCCACACGCAGTGAGCGGGTCCTAATCGATGTCCAAGGTGAATGTGGCGTAGGCTTGCGGGGGACAGAGGAAAGTTACCTCCAGGGCATGATGCGGATGGTGGAGAGCGCCAGCCTCGTTTTTACCACCAATTCGGTATCAGCTACATGAGGATGAAAACTAGCCTCTAGTCCATAGACTCAGACGCAACCAATGTAGAACCAGAGAGTGTCCATGAATGTCGGGTAACAGACTCAGTGAGTGGGGCTGAGAGGGGATGCAGTCTGCGATGATGCCGGTACACTGATATGAACTCCGCCATTGCTGATTAAAGACTCTGTGACCTACTGGACCGCAGTGTAGGCCACCTGTTGTTGGCTCGCGATTCACAGAGTTAGTGACACCTGTTCCCTCTGGACTGCAACGCGTCATCCTCTTACACCTCTCCTTGCGTGCGATCATATGTATTCGGCCTTTGAATAATTGATGTTCTGTTCCAATTCTGTGACCTACTCGTGCGCAGCGTAGGCCGAGGGCAGTAGTCCGCGTAGGCCCACAGACACGTGTGGTTGTTCATGCTATGCACAGACCTGGTGGCACCACATCAAATGGAGTGTCGTGACATGCACTCTGCCTTACATAATGTTCACTGCCATGGTGTAATCAAGACTCAGTTCCAAATGTGCGACCTACTTGACCATGGTGTAGGCCAGAGGAGGCAGTAGAGCACGTCAACGAGAAAGGAGTAAAGTGGGCCTGTGTCGTGGAGGCCGTGATGGTCTGAGGAGGCTGCCAAGGTCGCGGGACTCGGGCTTGGAGCATGCGCAGGCACGTGGTGGACCCTCCTTGACACACAGCGGTGTCGGCAGGTGATCAGTGTGGCCTGCCTGTGCAGGTGCGGGCCTGACGGGTTTGGGGTCCAGCGTGCTCGGGTACGGCATGCGCACAGGATCGCTGGCAACTCCGCTCAGGAGGATGGCATTGGCCTTGTGGCGTGGTGAGCGGCGCCATCCTGGCAGAGACATTGGGCTTTCCGGAAGAGGACCACGCCCAGGGCTACGTGCTTTATATTCACACCCATACACTGGCCTGGCATACGCCGGGCCATCCCACTCTGTGCACGCTTATGGGGGGACGTCACAGGCAACATTTCCACGAACTCCCCCACTGGCCAGGATGACATGGTTGCGTCCACTGTCCACTACACTCCATACACCAGAGGTGTATGTCGCCATGGATATGGGTGTGTTCTGCATACTGCGGTCGGTGCAGCACATCTCCGCCACACTTGTCATTGTGTAGTTTCCTAATCATGGTTCTCCTGCCTCCTTCACACATGCCTGGTTTCCACCTCTCCCCACATTCGGCTAGTGTGTGGCTGAGGTGCCATGCCGTTGATGGCTCATGTGCAGGGCTTGCCCAGGTTACCATTGTGAGTAGTTCTGTCATGTCTGGTAGGTGAGAATGTTGTTTTGCATGTTGGTTGTGAATTTGTGACGTGTGCATTGCCAGGGTTGTGAGTTGCATGGTTGTGGAGTTGACGTGAGTGGGGTGTTCATTTGGAACTTGCCAAGGGGCTGTGCATTTCCCCTGGTGCCATCCTGGGAATGCTGGTTGCTGATGGACTGTCGGAGGATGGAGGATTCATGCACACTGGCTGGGTATTTGGAGGCGACATTGGTGGAGGTTCCACGGTGTTCGGTTGTTGCCTGCACATTGATGTGAGACGTGTGCTTGTGTGCTGTGTCGACAGGGGGCACAAGTATGACATGTGTGCTGTGGATTGCGCCCAACATGTGCGTGCATCCTGCTATGTCATATGCTCCTTGCTTGGTGTCCAGTGGATCCTGCGCATTGTGTTGGACGTATAGGGACTGGGGTACCAGGCTGTTGTGATGTCCAGGACAGGTGTGAGGGAGTTCCATGTGGCTGGCTGTGTGACTCCTCCTACTCCGGCAGGTGTTGGTTGTGGGGTACCAGGGGCCAACAGGTTCAGCACAGCTAGCAGCTTTGTGTCGGGTGGGATGTTGGTTGTCCTCTGTGTTAGTGCCGTTGGCCTGTTGGGCGTTGTTGGTCAGGATGCGTAGGATGGTTGTCCTTTTGAGCCTGTAGTGGGCAATGACATTGTCAGGTGTTGGCTGGTGCATTTCCTGGGGGTCTGATGTATTTGTCTGCACTGCCTCTGTGGTGGTGGGGGGGGTGTTTCGGGTGGGGGTTGGGGTCCTGGGGTGGTAGCGGTGGGTGTTGTGGCCCTCTTTGGTGTCCAGCCCGCATGACCAGTGACTCCATGGCATCTGTTCCCCTTCCGATGTGGCTGTGGGCTGTGCTCCCTTTTGTGGTGCAGGCTGTGGTCCGACTTTGCACCTGGTCAGAGCAGGTGTTATTTTCCTGGTGCTAACGTGCCTTATCGCCGGTTTTGTGTTTTTATCGCGGTTCTGTCTGGTCGTTGTGAATGTTGTGGAGTGGTGTTGTCGCGGATTTGGGCATTTGCCTACTCTGCTTCTCATTAGCGATAGTTGCGGGGGTCTTCTGTGGTGATGTTTTTTGCGGCTGCTATCGCGGTTGAACTGGTGCTGTGGGCTGTTTACACCAGCTTGTGAAAGGGGAGATACATTTATCGCAACTTTGGCTGTGATAAAGTGTCGTTAACTCTGTGATAGCTCCTTGAGAATGTGCCCCACAGTGTGTGAGCTGGCCCTGGGGGATGGGTACCCGAGACCTGAAAAGGTTCTGGGAGGGGGGTTATATGACCTCCCTCCTCTTTCGTAAATCTTTTGGTCCTGGGGGATGCGGTCCCTGGGCCCTAATAAGGCTCAGGGAGGGGGGAATCCCTTCCCTGGCCACTTTTTTAAAATCCAGATTTTATTGAGTTTTCAAATATAAGCATCTCACACTTCACTCAGGAAATACAGTACATGTAATGGTTAGTCCATACATTTCTGGTGCTCTTCAACAACAACCTAATACTTCCCCCTCCCCTCACTCATCTCCCCGTTGAGTTGCATCCACTTCTGGGTAAAGGTCTGAATATCCCATGGTCGCGCAGTGGGGCCCTTTTCCTACCCTCTTTAGTTCTGTACAATCGACTAGAATGGGGTTTGGCTCAGATATTCAGCCATTCTTTGCCCTCTCTAGCCTGGATGCTCTTCTCCCCATTCAGATGCTGGGTCCTGCGAGGGGCCTGTCCTGTCCACCTCCCACCCTATTGCTGCCAGTTCATCCTCTAGCCTCACCCATGCCTTTGCCTTGTCTAGTGAACCAATGCCCTTCCTTGCTTCCCTTAGTAGGAGCCTCCTTTCTGTACCTGTCCATTTTTCCATTTCTTTCTTCCATACTCCCACCCTCTTTCCTCCTGGTGACTTCCAGTTCCTGGTGATTTCTCTTTTGGCCAGTACATAAGCAAGGTCTTGAACTTTGGTTTAACCCATGTGTGGGAACCGTTCTAACAAGCAGTGGCCCGGGGTGTGTGATATCTCTATCGGTGACATCAGTACTATGTGTAATACCTCCTCCCAGAATGCGTGCAAGGTGGGGCACTCCCAGAACATTTGCAATATGTGGGCCTCTCTATTCCCAAATCTGGGCCAGGGTGCCGTCTCCACTTGAAAATGTCATCTAATTTGTGATTGGGTGAGATATGCCCCATGAAGAACATAATGGTTTTTTTAGCTAGAACCTTGCATTCCTAGATACTTTCGGGGTCCTTTCGACTATAGTCTCACAGTCTGTCTCAGGGATCGGTCTTCCCACGTACTCCTCCTATTGTCGTCGTAGTCGCCCCAGGGGCTTCTGGGTGTCACGGCATATCGCTCTGTATACGCAGGAGACCGTTTTGATCCTCCCTGCTGAGAGAGCAACATACTGACAGCCGTCAAGCACCCGGGGCTCTGCGGTGCCCATGCCCCAGTGCTTCCTCAGTCCCAAGGTGAGAACCCTGTGTATCAGGAAGTGGCCTCTGGGTAGATCAAATTCCATCCGAAAATCCTCGAAGGAGAGACGCTCAGAGCCCCGGTAAAGGTCTCCTACTACCCTTACCCCACCTCCTTCCAGGCCTCAAGTCCCACCCAGTGCCCTCCTGGTGGGAGGTACCGGAGCATGGTTTTGGGCAAATCAGGGAAGTAGGGCACTCTATAACCCAATCGCCGCAAATACCTAGTACAGCATCTTGTTACCACCTTGGTTTCCATGTATCATCTGCAGACCTCCTCTGTACACACAATAATATTTTTGCAAGTGTAGGGGCGGTCGGCCCAAATGAATACTGTGCTCTGCCCATGTTCCTCCCAGCGGCTAACCACTGGATCAACCAGTTAAATTGAGCTGCCATGTTGTATGTTTCGAGATCTGGTACTGCTAACCCTCCCATCGCTATGGAGCCCTGCTTTGTGACCAGCACCACTCTCCTACGACCTGTTCCCCATATAAGCGATATGATCAGTGACTCAAGGTCTCTAAATATCGCACAGGGGATCCGGACTGTGAGGGTCCCGAAGAAGTACAATAGGTGTGGCAGTGCCACCATCTTCAGAATGGAGGTTACCCAGATCATCCGCCGGAAGTCCATTAAACGTCATGGGAAAGATTTTTGATTTCTGCCTGTTGACCTTCAGGAGGGAGAGCCTTCCAAATTGCTCTAGCATGGCTTGTGCCCACCTCAAGTCCTCCGACGTATCCCGGAAGAACATCAGGAGGTTGTCCGTGTATAGAGCTATGTGATGCTGCGTCCCTCTCACCACCAGTCCTCTGTAAGCTTACCCCCTCTCGCCTGACATGGCCAGGGCAAACAGCAGGGGTAAAAGGGGGCACCCCTGCTGCGTGCCCCGCTATCACCTGACTGTAAGAGACGGCCTTCCCTGTAGGTACTCTAGCTGTCGGGTTTGTGTAGAGCAGTCTTACCATTGCCAAGAAGCCACCTCCCAGACCCATCGCAGTCAACACCTCATATAGGAAGTGCCATTCCAGGTTGTCAAAGGCCTTCTCTATATTTACTGCGAACACTGCTGCTGCTGGTCTGTCATAGTCCTCTACGTACTTAATGGTTAAGAGTCGCCATATGATAATGGCTGTATTCCGCCCTGGAATAAATCCAGTCTGGTCTGGGTGTACTAGGTCCAGCATGTGTGGCAGCAGCCTATTTGCTAATATCTTACTTAATATTTTGTAACCCATGTTCAGCAAGGAAAGTGGCCTGTAAGCTGTGCAGTCATGCGCTTGCTTTTCTGGTTTCAGCACTGGGAAAATGAGAGCTTCCCTGGTGCTTTCCAGCAACATCCCTGTATCTTGAGCTACAGTATATATTGCTACCAATGTGGGAGCCAGTTCCTCCACATATTCTGCATGAAACTCTGCCGGCAAGCCACCCATGCCCAGAGTCTTGTTATGTGCCATATGCTTAATGGCTGCCCATACCTCCTGTAGAGTAATGTCTGCCCCTATCATCTCTGTCTCTTCTGGTTCTAGGCGTCGTAGCAGCAGCCCCTCTAAGTATACCCGGACTGCAGCCCCATCACACGGCGGCGAGCTCCTAAAAATCAAAGCGTTGTACTGGGCAAAGATACTGTTAATCATCACCTGCGTGTACTGCTTAGTGCCCTCATCATTGTCCATCTCTACTATGGGGGATCCCTTGCTTATGGGATTGGTGAACCATGCCAGAAGGGACCAAGATGTATCCCTCTCAGCATGTGTTCACTCTATATATTGCTTATAGTCAAAGCACCAGAGCCTCTCTGTCTGCCACGCTACTTCTCCCCTAGCCTCCTGAACTGTCTGTTGGAGCTGGATGTCCTGGCCGACTGCGCTCTAGCCCCCTTAATGTCTCCTCTGCCTCTTCAAACTCTCAGCAAAGCATGCACCTGATCCCTGTGGCTTCTGCTATACATTGGCCCCACAGGACCACCTTGAAGGTGTCCCATTCCACTAATAGCCCTTAGTTTTCTCTAAAGTATTGGGAAACCTTCTCTTGGATCCTCTCCCTGAACACCTGATCCTCCAAGGCGTCTGGACGAAGTCTCCAGGTTGGAATTGCTGGCCTAGGGTGTGCCCAATTTAGATTTAGTAGGGTCGGATTATGGTCCGATATTGTTCGGGATAGATATTCTACAGTGTGCACTACGGTCTGTACGTCTGCGGTACATACAGATGTGTCTAACCTCTCATGTACATCATGCACGGATGAGAAGTACGAGTAAACACGGGCCTGAGGGTGTAAGGTTCTCCAGGAGTCCAGCCACCCCCATCATCGTCGCCAGTTACAAAATACCTGTGCTGCATGCATTATGGGGGAGTCCCGCAGAGGGGCGTGGGATCTGTCCAGATATACATCGTCCACACTATTGAATTCTCCCTCCATTATCATAGGGCTGGTCAGATATGGGGGCAGACAGTGGGTCAGGTGGGCGAAGAAGATAGGCTGCTCAGTATTAGGGTGGTATATGCTTATTATGTTCAACTCCCGCCCCTCTAACATTCCCTGAACCATCACATACCGGCCTTCCAGGTCTATGAGGGAGTCTATCAGCTGTAATGGAACTCCCGCCTGAATCGATACCAGAGTCCCTTGCGAGTAAGCGGAACATGTGGTCTAAAAAACCTGCCCTCTACAACACCTCTGCAGTGCTAAGCCCCTGAGGTGCATTTCCTGCAGTACAACAATTTGTACTCCCCTCCTTCTTAGATAGGAAAATACCTTATGTCCCTTTGACATTGTGTGCATTCCTCTAATGTTCCAAGTCATGCATTTATACATTTGTCTACCTGGCATCTAGTGCTATGTCTAAGGGTGCGATTCATTCCCCTTCCCCATATCTCCTCCTCTCACCTGCCGCGACCGCCATTTGGTCTGTGAAGCCCACAGTAAGCTGAGCAACTCAAAACCCTCCCTCATTTGAAACCACAAACATATTCCCCAAATCACACTCCCCAGGATGAGTAGGTGGTCACCTCCCATCCAAACCAGCAACGTGTTTCTACAAGTAGTTGCTTGTAGATCTCAGTCAGAGGGGGTAGCCCATTGCTCCTCCAGCCCTTATGGCTGCCACTCTGCTCAGGAGAATACTGCTTGTGTATTAATCACAGTACATTGTCGTTGGGCCAATTACCTCAGATTGCCCCTCAGCCTCTCCTCTCAATAACCACACCCTCAGTCTCTTATATGATGTCATCAGCTGTCACCTTCAAAAGCTCGGTGCTCAAAGTCTCTGCTGTGCAGGAGCCCTGCTCGGAGTCCGACTCTATCCCCTCTTCAAGTCCCTCCATAAATGGTTGCTGCATCCCCTTTCTGCTCATCAGTACGACCACCTTCATTGCGTTTTGTCTTTCCATTTGTACCTCCTCCTGTGTGTGGTCAAACGTGTCTCTTTTGGTCATTCTGCTGCGGGATCTGCCCCTGCACCTTTTCTACTGTTGGGGCTCCCAAAGCAGCGCCTGACCGCAGTGTCTCATCAGCCATCGTCGTGGACACTCGTAGCCTGGCTGGGCAAAGCATTGAGTATTTGAAGTTTAGCTGACAGAGCTTCTGTTACATGCTCTGGACTGAGCCCCTCCGTTTCTGCACCTCTCTGGAGAAATCTGGGAAAATTTGCACCTTTACGTTGTTTACCTGGATGTCTCCCATTTGGTGCGCTTGTGCCAAGATGGTATCTCTATCTCTACAGTGTAACAGTTTCACAATCACTACCTGGGGAGGGCCCCAGGCATTAGCTGCCTTGCCGGTACTCGATGGGCTCTCTCTAGAGCACAGAATGACGACAAGCCTTCCGGCGCCACTTATTCTCACAGCCATTTCTCAAAGTAGTCCACCATTTTGGCACCTTTCACTTTCAGGAAGGCCCACCACCCTGATGTTATTCCTGCAGGACCTGTTTTCGGCATCTTCAGCCGGCATTTCGAGTGTGCACACTTTCGCTTCAAGCACAGCCAATTGTTTGTTCAGTGTGAGTATATCTAGGGAGGTTTCCGACAGCTGACGCTCATTTTCAGAGACCCGTTCTGTTTGCTGCCTGTGGTCTTCCCTTAGGATTTCCAATTCCATGCCTATGGAATCTATCTTGGCCTCCAACCGCTCACTGGAGGTGGTTATGGCCTGTAGGATGTCCTGCATTGTCGGGTCTTGTAGAAGTTCCTCTTGGGGAGGAGTCGTCTTGTTCCCCTCTGTCGCTCTCTCCGCCAGAATGCCATCTTTATCACGCTTCTCTAGCGCTTACCCCATTTTTCCCCGAAGGGCGAAGTCTCCTCCTGTGTGACTGCTCCTCACTCATTCCTACCCAATGGCTCTTGTTCTCCCCTCTCGGTCTCCAGACTCCGGCGCTATCGAGCGCCAATCCCTATCGCGCCCTGCGAAGGCTAGCGTTTCGCACAGGGTTTTTGATTGCCCAGTCTGAGCAAGGTTTGCGGCAGGGGGCTCGGTTCAGGTTGTAATCAGCATGATCTGTTTGGCACGTGGTCCAATTGGCAGCCCTTCAGTGGCGCGCAGTTTGGGTCTAGGTCTATTCCAGCCGATCACAGAGTATTTTTCGGCCATTTTTAGTAGTGAATTCACTCTCCACCGGGCTTAGTTCCCTTGGTCTTCCTTTGCCCTTCCACCGTAAGTCCACCTTCAGTCTCCTCCCTGGTGGCACGCCTTCTAACCATTGCTTTTCAATTGCTATGTAGTTCACTTGTCAGAGCCTGAATACCTCCGACTTGGTTGCTCACTGCTGCTCTATGTAATTTCTGGTGTTGTCTGTGCTTCGCTTACCTCTGCTCTAGAGTGCCTCCCTCGAGCAGGTCCTGGCTCTCAAGCAAGCAGAAGCAGCATCCCCTCTCCTCTCCTTGCCGCTGTGGCATGTCCCAGTGAAGCCCTCTGTGTTATCTGCGCTCTCGGTGCCTTAATCGCAATCTGTGCAGTATGGCTTACTCCAGCTGTGTTTCGCGACTCTCATGCTCTGCTGTGGAAAGGCCATGTTTCTTCATTTACGACAGCCCCAGTCTGGTCTCAATGATACTAGGCAATTCTTAGACCCCGCTGCTGAATTTTAGACTTAGGCAATGGGAAAATACTCGTAGTAGGTATTTTTTCTCATGTGTCATGCGTATGTGTACATTTAACGCTTGCCCAGTCAAAATATACAGACCTGCATCGACAACTATGAATAAATATTCTCCGCCATCAGAAACCGGACCCTTAATCTCCAATGATTTCCACTTTTACCGTTGCTAATGGAGCAGCCACATTTTGGCTCTACCCTTTCATATCTCGACTATGTCATATATATGTACATCTAGTACCATATATTTGTGTGCTGTAATATCATTGACATAAAGTGGTGCCCTTGGCTGAAATACTTAAGGTACATTTTCTGTATAATTAGTGCATACTAATGTTGTCCTCATAGTAACACCAAATTGTAGTTTTCATGTTGTAGGAAGGTAGGATCCTTCTGCATGGTTACCCCCACTTTTTACCTGGTGCTATTCTGTTTCTGACTAGTCTGACTGGGATCTTGCTAATCAGGACCCCAGTCTCTGTGCTTTCTCCCCTATGTTGGTTTGGTTAGTACATAGGTACATCCCAGATTGTACACTGGTGTAGCCTTATAAGTCCCTAGTATATGTTACTAAGGTACCTAGGGCATAGGTACACCAGGGGTCCCCCATGGGCTGAAGCATATATTATGCCACCCATGGGAGACCACCCAAACTGTAACTTCAGGCCTGCCATTGCAGCCTGTGTAAGTTTGTGCTAGCACCACTTTCAAAAGAATAGGTTTCCCTATATCTATGGTCACTGCACTTAAAACCTATAAGTCACCCCTAAAGCAGGCCTTTCAATCCTGAAGGCAGGGTGCTCAGTTCTAAGTGTGAGGGTGCCCCTGCATCAGATATATAGAGTGACCATGCGTCATTACGCAATGACCATCTCTAAAATGGCTGTAACAAACCCTGTCATGTTTGGTATCAAACATGTTGGAATCAGTATGATTTCATGCACCATAAAGCTCATTTGGGAGGCCTTCAGTGCTCCCGGTACCAGTCTTCCAGACCCGGACAGCAAGCTAGGGCTGCTGCCAGCAAGAGACACGTTTCTGCCCTTCTGCTGCTGAGCCAAGCTTGGGCAGGGGAAGGCAGAACAATAGGTATCCTGTCACAGGGAGGTGGGACCACCTCCCAGACAGAGTTTATTGTATTGGGGCAGGGTGGGGGCACTTGCTGGCACCACATAGCCTGAGTGCAGGGCGCACTTAGTGCCTTCCATGCATAGTCCAGTTCAAACCAGTCCAGGGAGCCATTGGCTCCTGCTCTGCAGCGAAACTGGACAAAAGATAGGGGAGTATCCTCCCCCATGTCCAGCCCCTCCTTTGAGAGGGACCCCTGAATCGTCCCAATCTTTCCTTAGGGTATTTAAGGGCTTACCTGTGGGTGGGTCCCTAGATTCGTTGTGGTACAAGATTCATTTCTAGACACCACTTCTTCTTCGACCATCTGGGCACTCTGGACTTCGCTCTGGGCATCAAGGCAGCAACAAGTAAGGCTCCTGCTGCTCCTTATCTCATCACCCTGCATATCTGCTACAACATTCATGGATGTGCTCCATTCAGGAACCTTCCAAGGCCTGTGGGCATCCAAGACACCTGAAGGAATCTCCCTTGAAGTGAAGAAGTCACTTCCCCGCATCTGCAGGCACCGCAACTAAGATGAACGGTCTTCTGATCCTGGGCTCCCACAGACTCGGGCAGGCTCAGCTACAGAGGTGGTGATTCTTCACATCCCCTGAGGCCTGTTCTGTCCTCTCACCAAGTTTGAGGCCAGTATCCCTTGTCGGAGTTGCAGGAACTGAACCCCAGTGCACCGTGTCGACTTGCTGTTGCAAAGGCTTGTTGACTTCCTTCCACCAAGATCTTCGAGCTCCAAGTAGCCCCCACCTCAAGCATCTCTAGTGACTAAATTTTTGTCCTCACCGCAACTCTTGGATCGTGTGCCTGCATCTTTGGTGAGCTGCTCGATGTCCTCTCGCAACTACAGTGCCTCCGGCCTGTAGGTCCCCTTGAGGGTCATCTTTGAAATCCGCAGGTTCCTCTGATTGCTCGGGTCCTGCCCTTACTCCTCTGCTTGTGGTGAGTCTACTGGACCTTGCTGGTCCTGACATTTCACCTTCTTCAACTTCCACGTTGGTTGCAGTTGCCAAGGCTTGTTGGTACTCCCGCTGGACACCGACCCCTCAACTCTTGACACCCGATGTAGGACAGCTCGTGCATGGCTTCTGGTCTTCCACAGCATCGCCTGGTTTGCACAGCTGCAGTTTCAAGGTCACCGGCAGCTCTCCTGCAACACTCGATATCAGTAGGCATTCGTCTTCCGTGCCTCCAGGTCACTCCTGAGTGGCATAGACTCTGTCCCCTCTGCTTGCTGCTTCTTCGCATCTTGAATCCACCTTTGGGTCCCATTCGACACTTTTACCTTCTCCAGCAGCGGCATCTTCCTGAAGTCCTCCACTGAGTTCGACAGCGGTTTCCGACGCGACTTCACACCTATGCACCGGCTTCCCTGGTGTAGGTATCCTGGTTCCTAGTATTCATGGGTGGGGTGGCTCTCCAACCTTCTGTCTCCCATGGGGTGTCTTTAGGGTCCACTGGGAAGGGTCCTTTTTCTTTAAAATTGCAACTGAGACGTACCCATTAACTTGTATTGAGCCCGCGGTCGTATTCCCACTCTGCACAAGGCCTCAATGGGGTTCCTGGTTACTTACCTCGGGTGGTTCCTCGGGTCCCCAGCACTTCTACATCTCCTGCTTGAGTCGTGGTTGGTACCAATATTTTAGTATATGCTTTGGTCACCCCCTGGCGACCACTGTGTATTGTGTGCTACTTACCTGTTTCTATTGAAAAGTATTGTGTGCATTGTGTATATCTCCGACTAGGAGATACCTGAATGTGTTAGTGAGTATTTTATAATAAAAACATATTTTTATAAATATACTGTGTGGTTCTTTTTCACTTAATCTATACCTATAAGGTTACGTTCTGGTAAAACAAGCTGCTTTACACTCCAACTGGACTAAGCCTGAAGGCTTCTCCCCACAGCTACCACTTGGAGAGCTTTCTAAGGTTGTCTAAGACCACTAAAATCACCATAAGGGTTGTATGGGTTAGTGCAAGGTGCCCACTTACAAAAGTGTACACCATATACTAAACCAGCTTCTCACACATATGTATGTGCATTTGTGTAGTTTGAGTAATTTTGCTAACTACATTTATACACATCCTACATTTATTTTATAACTGTATATGTATCCATAATCATGCATTTAACCTCTTCAGTGCCCATGATGAGATAGTCTCGTCATGGAGCACGGTCGCGCTGTGCCCATGACGAGACTATCTCGTCATGAACCCCACCCACTAATAAAACGCCCGGCACAGGAGGGGGAAAGGGCATGGCACAGAAGGGGTTAAACTTGTATTGAAGTATTCTGCTACGTTTACTTGACAAAAGGCCCTTAAGCATTTGGACTCTAATGTGTGACCTGCAAAGTGAACATTTGTTTAGCTGCAATGTTTCTTCTTCTTTGCAAGTGCATTCATATGATCTCATAGTTAGTGAAAGGCACATTGTGTATGAGAGAGAATAAGGCTCGGGAGGAGAATCTTAGGCAAGAATGAGAAGTGCTAAAGAACAAAGAAAGGACCCCACTTCATGTTATATCTAGAGACAGGAGGAATCTAAGGAGATTCTGATGTTCGGACCAGGAAATGGGAGTATCGAATCTGGTTGCCAAGTTTTACTGTGAGAAGGTTGAAAAGTACTGGGACACATAATGTGGAATTCTCAACTGTTTTGTGGAGCTTTCATTGATGGTCACACTTTAGTATTAGGCAGATTCCCTTAAGAATCAGAGGGCTACAGTCCTCTTTGTTATATTTCTGTTGCGTGACTTTATGCTAGGCCTGGGCTAAATTTCCGTTCCGCTCGCGGAAATTGCAATAATTTGACATTTTCGCGTTCCGCGGAGAGCGCGAAAATGTCAAAATTTCCACATTCCGCAGCTTAGCGATAATTTGTTTCTTGCTCGCGCTGTAAAATAATACATTCTCGCGCGCGCGCAATCGCCTTGCCTGAATCCCTGCGTTCGCCGACAAGTTTTCCCGATCCGGTCGCGTTCTCCACAAGATGTTGGATTGTTGGTAGCCATTTGCGCTGTCTCGCGACAGTTCGCGCCCGCAGTAATGTCATTGGTCGCGCGATCACGCCTTTCTTCTCGCGATCATGCACCGCGAGAGGAGTGAAAACAAGAGGGCCGCGTCCGCAAGCAACCGCATGGGTAAGTTGGCGAGCCGCGACCATGTAGAAAATACCGCGAACGGGCGGGAAAAAAACTTCTGCATCTTCGCGATATTTCCGCGTGTTTGCGGAGATTTGTAACATTTTCGCGATAATTTGTGAAAGTCACTTTCCAACCCGGCAGTGGCTATCTTGGACATATACAAACCCTAGTGCCCACATTCTATCTTTCAACTCTTTCCACCAGAAGCCGACTACTGTGGCATGTTCCCTTGACGGTGGAACATTCCATGTCCGTACCTACCAGTGAGAATTTCTTTTTGCCACCCTGTACCTGACTCCCATCGCAGGAGCTTGTGCTAAGACTTGCAGCTTCTTTTACAGGTGATCCGAAGACATATACAGGACAGCCGAGTTTGCCTTTAAGTGGCACTCCATTTGGCAGGCACAAAATGGATCAGTGATTTAGGTTACCTGTAGCCTTTGTCTTTTTTTACTGAACCTTAATAAAATTATGCTCATTGTATTTACAGATCACAATTCCTAACCCTAAACGTGTTATTAATTTCTTCTTGATCTTGGTGTAATGCAATATAATGCCCTCCTGTAGAATGTGATGGGGGCCCTTGAGTTTCCCATATCTCACAGATACTCATTTACCTTGGTCTGAATCGAACCCTCCTTGAATGGTTGGGGGACCCCTGCAGAGTTGGGGGCCCTCTACATTGCAGGGGACCCAGGGCTGTGCGTTACGCCACTTCTTCTTGACGAAAGTCCCATTTTGATTATCACTTTAGCACTCAATTCACATTTGTTATTGAAAATGCTTTATTTTATCCTTTCTCTCCCTAATTTTTTCAGATTTATTTTGCTCCTATTGACTCAGTAAGTAATCTTCAAGGCCTGCTTCCCTTAATTTCTGTACAAAGTTTGCATTTACGTTTTCAATTATTTTAAGTACTCGCTCCTCTCTATTTGACAGTAGTTGTCCCCCTGATTCTACAATATTTATTTCCCTGATGATGGATAACTCATCATAAAGAGTCGAAAGGCCATCGACAAATACAGCAGTAGGAGCTTTTAAGACTTGTTGTCGTTCACTATCCTATCAACTATTTTCAAGCAGTGCAACTATCGACAAATTATGATTGCTCCATTGCCGACTTGTAGCATTCACACTATATTGTCAGATTTAGCCTTCTGTTGTGTGATCACAAAAGCCCCGGGCACTCTTTGAAGCAGTAAACGTTTTTACCGTTGGAAAGCTAGTCCTTTTTCATGACAATCTGTGGCTGTTTACGTTGTTTTCTCTACAACATGGGACCTCTGTTCCATATTTGTCTGTTTGACCCTGGTTCCAGGTGGGTTTTGTTAAGGGCAGGCCCTGTTTACCTTCTTAACTGTGTTATTTTGGGGCAGTGTGAAAATGGTACCAGTGCGAGGATCAGGCACATAACCTATGAGCATGACTTCGGTGCGTGAGTGGATCCCAGGAGTTTGAAGGAAGTGACATCATGCAGTCGATTTTCAGGAAGTGGGTAGACACCTGCCATTTAGAACCTTCTGGTAATCCTCTTGTCAGGGGAAATATCTGGTAATCCCTTTAATAGCTAGTTTTATGCTCTGAAAGATGTTAACGTTTCTGGTAATTATCAGGACATGCAGTGATATTAACGGGAGATGTTTCAGTAGTATATTACACACGTACAGTGAATTAAAAGCAATGTTTCCTCAAAATCTTCAGACATGTTCCTTTTATTCCGTAAATGGCTGCCAGTAATGTTAACAACTCCCTGTCATTTCTGCAGCATTTTACAGGCATATTCTACACCGTAGCTTTTGTATGCGACAAGTGATTCAATCAGTAGCTTTGGCTGCACTTTCTGTCAGGCCGCAACATCCCCTGAACATGAGGCATCAGACCCCCTAATATATATAGGATACAGTGTTCTGGTCTGCGCCTAGTACACCTTTGAACCGGTGCACCGGGCACCGACTGGGTCATTGAGCTCTATTACAATGAGTGAGAGGCCCCAAGCACAGCTGCAAAGCAGCACCTGCGCTGGGGTAGCTTATTAGCGAAAGGTGAGCCAGCTGTTTGAAGCCGCAGCTCCATCTTTAACTGTGAGGGTGGCGATGCAGCCTGCTTTTGAAAGACGGGGCAGATATCCCTTTGCAGGTAGGTGTAGTGAGTGACTGCACTCCCAAGCAGTGCTTAATTTGAGCCGGTGGTGTCTGGTGCTCGGCACTTAATTGCCAGAACCGGCACTAGTGATAGTCCACCACATGGTGGTCCTGTCTATTTAATTTTGAAAGGAGCACAACAACAGTGTTTATTAAGTCAATATACACTGAAAATGTTTAATACCAGCGTTTCACGTCATTATTATAGGTTTGTGTGGCCTGAAATATTCGGAATTGTGCACTTGTATGAGTGCGATGGTTAGGTGTTATGTTGGTTCTGTCATTGGCAGCACTTTCAGGGGCAATGAGTGGTGCAGGCTGCAGTGGCCGTCCTAGAAGGGCCATAGCACTAAATATTTTACAAATTAAGCACTACTCCTAGGGCACTCTCTGGTGGGAATCCATGGGTCCCTTTACCCACTTTCAAGAGGCATTCTCAGGGGTGCACTAACTATGTGCCACTCAATGTGGCACACAATAAGTGGCCTCCCTGACAGCTCCTTTGCCTCTGTAGCCACATCTGTAATATGACATTTGCACAGAGGCAAAGTGTTTTCTCATTGCATGGGGGCAGGGCCGGACTGGGCACCCAAAGCAGCCCTTGCAATTTTCCAGACCAGCCCTCAGGGAGTGGGGTGGGGGTGTGGGGGTCATATGGTGGAACAGTGAAGCACTGCAGCTTTTGTTCCTGGGAGCTGACATCGCAGCACCTCTGCAAAACTGCCCCCTCAGGAGCAAAACTGGACCCCACTGCTGCAAAACTGTCTCCCACCCTTCCAGTCTCCAGGTGAAAAACGCCTGATGCTTGCTACGGTCAGTCCGGCCCAGCACCCATGTGGTTATGCTGACACACATATACTGACAGTCATCTGTATTACAGAAGGGGTGCTCTTCTGTCAGACACGCCAATTGAGTCCCGGAGCACTTTTGATAATATGGTCAATGTGGTGTCCACAATTCGCTGCAGCTTTTATTTCATGGACCCGATCGCTATATTGAATTTGGTAGCTACCTCTGGTGCATCACCATGTAGTTCATGGTGCACACGTCAAGACTTACTACATTTGGCCTCTCTTTAGTGATATATGCCATCCCTGCCATACAATAGTGAAATACGCATTTATTAGTCAGTAGTTCTGGAAATATTACACATTAGCAATGCTTGTTACTTAAAAAAAAAAAAGAATGAACTTTTGACACTATTGCTTATTCATGTAATTCTAAAACCATCTAACAATCTTGTGCTATTCATGTCCATTAAAATACTCTTCTGGTTAGTCACACTGCATAAGAGTAATTTTGCGAAATCGGTGGGTGAGCGCAGGAGTAGATTGATTTATTATAATGCTTTCGCATATTCATAAATACAGGGACCCTTTAGCATCTTGAAAGGTCTTGGTGGACAAGGTATTATTTGAAAATGTCAGATCATTAACTCACTTGATGAATGTTTTGGCCTTTATTTGATGAATGACTGAGTCATTCAATTTGCATATTTAGGTATGTTTATTAAAGGCAGACCAGAATGCCTACACTCTTCCCTGCAAACAATACAGCACCAAAGGCATTAGCTGCTAAGCACTATGAACCCAAGAGTGCTCTTTCTTCACCTAACCAATATACTTCTTAGAACCATTCAGTTAAAGTTAGTTTGAAAATACTACCTCTTTCATGCATAGTTTTATATCTGGTCAGGAACAAACAACTGCACGGCCAGTTCACAGATAACTGACTACTCAGCTTAACGTAAAGCAGCAAAGTCTTTTGGTTCCAGTGTCCATACACATTATACATTAGAAAGACCCTTATCTGGATTGAACTCATTTTACTTTCCTATTGATTTAGTCAACCAATTGTACATTAGGTTTTTAACCAAAACATCTTTATTAAATGAACACCTAATCTGACACAACTAAACAACAATACATAACCGATCAAGGGAAACAGAAGCAACCAATAATGGTTTCTAGATTAAGAAAGTGCAGCTTTCCCATACTAAGGGGCAGATTAACAAATCCCTTGCAACACTTGCGGCAATTTTGTGATCTAGTGGCGGCATAAACAATGCGGCCAATTTACAGCAGGACGCGGCTGCGTCATGTATAATGTATGCAGGGTGGGCCTTCCCACGCAGAAAAACTTTGTAAAAGTGAAATCTACAAAATTTACTGCGCCACTTCTAAGACTCCACTGCATCAAAACCTTACCGGTGCTTGAAGCTTGTGTAAGGAGTGAGGCAGTACAATACGTATAGGCCTCAACATGCATTACTGGAGTTGCGTCGTGCTTGCGACACAACTTCAGCAGTGCATGACTTTTGAGCCAACAGATGCGTGAGAATTTTTTAATCATCCGTCAATCCTTGCGACATGGTGTGCCGTATTGTAAATACGGCGCATCCATGGTGGCGCAAGAGTGTCGCAGGCTGGTGGAGGGAAACTGACACATCTTTACAGATGTGTCAGTTTCTTGTAAATCTGCCTCAAAATATTCAGTTCAAAGAGTCAAAGACAAATATCAGACGGAAGTGGGGGAGTACTTATTGTTTCTTTTTCCAACGTACGTTTATTATATGCAATGTAGAAGACAATATTCACTTCTTAAAAGCAACATCTGCAATTTTATTGAAGCACATTTCAAAAAATGTTAGCTATCTAGAACCACATCAATCAGGAAGGGCTTTTCATGATGTTCAAAAGAGTCTAATTAGAGAGCTGGTCAGCAGAAATTGATGAAGCTGGGCCTGATTCAAAAAAATTTGCCAACATGTAGAATGATGTGCCTAGTGTACTCATGCAAAACAACAGTTGATGGACAGAATGCAGAACAATGTCATTCATTCACCCCAGTACAGAGATCTGGGCCTAAATCCATCGTTTTGTTTGCTCACCATGCCATTCCAGTTTGAGCCCAGCCATTGGCAAATCAGTCTTGACCCTGCACCCAATGGGAGCAGTCCAGCCCTAACTGCCAGGCCAGGTCCTCCCTAGACTGGAAACAAGCATCCTAGGGCCGGTTTCAGGGATTCACCCCTCATCAAAACAAAGTTTTTGAGGCCCACCAAAACTATTTTCACGATAATAGTCCTTTACAGATCCAAAAACATTGAGTAGAGAAATTCCCCCATCATAGACCGTATGCGACCAGATTGCAGGCTTTTTCAAAGAAAAAATCCATAATATAGTAAAGGAATTTACTATAATCCCTACGCAGAATCTGGCCTTAGAGACTGACCCTGCCCACATTGGTCCTTCATTCCAGGCCTTTGGAACATCGTCACTTGAGCAGACACGTGAAGCAATATCTGCCTGCAAATCAGGCTCCCCACTTGATGCCTGCCCACCTATGGTTTTTCACCAAATCATAGACATCATCAGCCCTGTGATGAACCAGATAGTCAACTCCTCGCTAAGCACAGGCACAGTCCCAGATCAATGGAAACTGGCCTTACTTAAACCTCTGAAAAAAACCAGAATATTGACTCATTAACTCTCTCAAACCTCTAACCAATATCGTTGCTACCCATATTGGGTAAAATTACAGAAAGACTGGTCAACAGAGAATTATCCAACTTACCCGAAACCAATAAGATCCTACATCCCCGTTAATCAGGTTTCCGCCCTTAGCACTCAACGGAAACCGCGCTACTGGAAATAGTTGACACCATAAAATCTACTTTAGATAAAGGCAGGAAGGCAATTTTGATTTTACTCGATCTGTCAGCCGCCTTTGACACCATTTCACATGACATCCTCCTCACACGGTTAAAGAATAGCGGCATCTCAAATACAGCATTGGCTTGGATCAGATCCTTCCTTACTAACCGTAGGCAAGCGGTGGCCCTAGGAACGTTTCTTTCCTCCGATTGTCCCATTACATCTGGCATCCCACAGGGTTCCTCCCTCAGCCCTTTGTTATTTAACCTATACTTGGCCCCTCTCATCTCTTTGATTTCCTCTTTTGATATTGAGGTAACGTCATACGCTGATGACACACAATTGATCTTAACCCTGGACAAAGATTCCACCAAGGCAGAGCTTAATTTTAAATTATGCCTAACAGAGGTCATCCAGTGGATGAAACTTAATCACCTTAGATGTAATACAGGGAAAACGGCGATCCTACTGATAGAAAAGGACAATCCCTTCGAGCCGAGTGTATGGAGGCCGAAAGACGCACCAGCACCCCCAAACAAGGTTGAAGTGGCAAAAAACCTGGGAGTGAAATTCAATACCTCACTCTCCTTTCGACCACATGCCCTGACGGTGGCAGGCACATGCTTCAACCAAATTGCAACATGTAAAAAAATATTTGATATTATCCCACTTCCTGCGAGGAAGACTGTTGCTGTGGCACTTATCCTGTCACGCCTAGACTACTGCAACAGCCTACTCGCAGGAGCAAATAAACAAACACTCAGGAGATTACAAATGGTACAGCATGCGGCTGCATGTCTAGTGATAAACTTCCACGTAGGTCTCCCGCCTCAGCTGCCCAAAAAAACCCTTCATTGGCTACCCTTGCAGAAGAGAATCCTATTCAAGGTACTCTTAATCACTTTCAGAGCATCCAGGAATCTAGGACCTATTTATATTTTGGCCAGATTCACCTCCACACCACTGCTAGGACACTTAGACCCTCATTTGGAAACTATCTTAAGCCCCCCTGCACTTGGTGCAAAACCAAAGGAGGAAAAAACATAGCTGGATTAGGAACCAAATCTGGGAATCTTATGCCCATGCACTTAAGGCTGATCAAAACAGAAACTCAGTGCAGAAAGGCCTTAAAGACCTGGATCTTTGGATCCTCAGATGAACTTTGCTCATCGCTCATATAGGGGCCATTCTTGTCCACTTAACTTTCACCCGCACAGCGCCGGGATACTCCTTTCGGAGTGACTGTATCACTCTATAAACACCTATTCAAATTCAAATCAGCCAGGATAGCTTGATTCCAGTAGCATGGAGAGCACAGGACCCATGTCTGGGCATACCCGTCCTACTCAGGGTGACAAATGCAAAACAAGTTGATGGAGAGAATGCAGGACAATGTCATACATTCACCCCACTACAGAGATCTGGGCCTAAATCCATCGCTTTTTTTGCTCACCATGCCATTCCAGTTTGAACCCAGCCATAGGCAAATCAGTCTTGACCCTGCGCCCAATGGGAGCAGTCCAGCCCGAACTGCCAGGCCAGGGACTTCCTGAAGTGGAAACAAGCATCCTAGAAGGGTAATGCCCTGAAACTGGTCCCAGGATGCTTGTTTCTGGTCCAGGGAGGAGCTGGCTTGGCAGTTCAGGCTGGACTGTTCCCACAAGGAACAGGGTCATGACTGATTTGCATATGGCTGGGTCCAAACTGGGGTGATGTGTTGAGCAAAAGAAGGATGGATTTAACCCAGATCCTTGTGACTGGGGGTGAATGTTTGCATTGTCCAGCATTCCGTCCATCAATTGTTTCTTTTGTGTCAATGTGTGAGATGTTAATCAACCCACAGTAATGATGGACTGACCACACAGTGTGCCTATTTCACTGTGTACATTGATGTATTCATTGAGATAGTTGATCAGCTTACACACACTTTGCTCTGTGCGACTTAAGCAAGAAGGTGTGGCAAGTACAGCAGTTATGTAGAAGTCAGCAGTGTTACTGTTTCCAACATGTGTTGTGTCACCTACACTCAAGATGTAGGAGTGTACCATTTACCATTCACATAGTCAGATTCTGTTTTGGAAGTAGTCAGTATGTACATTCTGACCACATATACGACTACATGAGATCACGGTGTCTCTGCATGTGACTTGTGCATTAAGCTGTTGTTACTGTCCAGTCAATGTTGGAGCTGTGTCAGTCAATATGTGAGATGTTTGACACATCTCATAGGGAAATTACATTTACATGTGTCCTCTTCCATATTATGTAGAAGACGACCAAACGTGCATCGTCCGTTCCCAGTGCTGGCGAACATGGAGGATGAGGACATCATAAGGAAATTCCGTCTGGATCGCCTTACCCTTCAAGACCTATCTGGTCAGTTGGAGCCCCATCTGAGGCCTCACAGAACCTATCCGACTGCTTTGACGCCAACAGTTAAGGTGATGGCGGCCCTGCATTTTTTTCCAACTGGTTCATTTCAGTACACGGTGGCCATCGCCGTTGGGGTGTCTCAAGCTATGTTCAGCATGGTGCTGCGTGATGTCCTGTCCGCATTGTTGACCTACAAGGACCGCTACATCCACTTTCCAAGGAGACATGAATTGGCAGATGTGAAGGGTGATTTTTATGATCTTGCACACATGACTAATGTGGTTGGAGCCATTGACTGCACACATGTTGGCCTAGTTCCACCACAGGCACATGAGCACATCTACCAAAACAGGAAGCATTTCCATTCCATTAATGTGCAAGTGGTATGCCAAGCGGATATGATTATCTCCCATGTCTGTGCCAAATTTCCCGGTCCTGCACATGACTCCTACATACTGCATGACAGCATCTCCCCACAATTAATGGCAAATCTGTATCCGGAGCGTGTGTGGCTTGTTGGTGAGTACGCTGAGTCAAGTAGTGTGCTGTATGTGTGACATGCTGTTTATATTACAAAATTGGTCCGTGTATCTCACACCTAGGTAACTCTGTGTATCCAAACCGGCCTTGGTTGCTGAGCCCACTGAGGAATCCAAGGACCCCGGGTAAAGTCCGCTACAATGATGCACATGGGAGGACACGTCGTGTAGTGGAGCATACTTTTGGGCTTCTGAAGTCTAGATTCCGGTGTCAGGACAAGAAAGAAGGTGCACTACTCTACTCTCCCCAAAAGGTGTGTCAGCTCATAGTTGCATGCTGTATGCTCCACAACCTGGCCGTACACAAAGGGGTACCCCTGCTCCTGGATAATATTGAGCAGCAGATGCCCCCCTGCAAATTCACACATGCCCAGTGAAGATGATAGTGGAGTAGAGGAAGGTATTGCCCTGCGACAACAGCTCATTGACAACTACGTCCCTTGAGTGTAAGTGACATTGTACAACAGTGACATTGTCTGTTGGCTTTGATGGTAGTGGCAAGGCATAGATGATCTTTTTGACTGCTGGCTGGTGTTGGCTCTGTGCTAATGGCTGATATGTGTGGCACAGGGTATTGTTTTCCACATACATCATGTCTATGTTGATGTTGTTGTTCATTGTTATTTGTGCTGGTTTTTGTACGTTGATGACTAGTGGTGTGTTTTAGCTGTAAGTGTATCACCTAACAAGTAAATGTCATTCTCTTGTGTCTTTCTAGGTTCCTTCACCCTATCAATGCCTCGTCACAATCAGAGCATGTGGTACATTGGAATCTGAGTTGACATTGTACATACTGTGATAAACAAGTGGCGGACACAAAGACATAGGTGTGTAAAGAGTATTTATTTACAATAAGTATTTGTGAAAGAGAAGTGATTGTTTTAAAAATTGTGCACACTGAATTTACAAGTTGTCAGTGATGGTAAATAAGACAAATAGAGTAGTCACCACATTGATGTAGTCACACAGTCCAACACACTCCTGCCATCAGCATGGCAATGTGGGTAAGGATAGTTAACAAAGTCAATGTCAATGGGAACACAAGTGCTATCATGGCTGGCTCAGCGACTTGCCTATGGATGGTGCGTTGCTACGTGATCCTCCCGTGGTGTTTCTCAGACGTCCCCCCCTGTGTTTGGCAGTTTCTATTTTTGAATGTGTGTATCAAAGGTTATATTAGGGGGAGAGGAGGTGCCACTCTATCAGCAAGGATGATGTCATCAGTGATGTCATTTGAGATTTCATCAGTAATGTCATGAGTGATGTCACTGACCATGTCATGAGTGATGTAATATGTGACGTCATCAGCAGTGCATTGTGGGCGCGCGAGTTATAGTTAGCTGAACTAACTATAACGGGGGAATTTCAATGGTTTTGTACGAGTGAAAAGTCCAGCTAACTATAACGCCCCTGAAACCTATGGTTTTTTCAGTGAATTTCTAAGGTTTTTTAAATGCTAATTCCTAACTATAACGTACCTGAAACCTATGGTTTTTTCAGTAAATTTCAAAGGTTTTTTAAATGCTAATTTCTAACTATGCCTACAGAGATAGGACATGTGAAGAAAGAAGAAAAAACGCACAGAAAGAAAAAAAAGAAATGCAGAAAGAAGCAACAGAAGTCCTCAAAGAAGAAGAAAAGTGCAGGAAGAAGGATAACGTGCAGAAAGAACAAACAGAAGAGCAGAAAGAAGCCTTGTTGCAAAATCATCCTGTACCCTCAACTTTTTCAGACGGATACTGGTGGTAACTGAGTCTGACTAACCAGTCCTAGAGCCAGTGCTATGTTAAAAGACACTCAGAATACAGTGAAAACACCTACATACACTAGGGAACACTATGCGTTGGGGTCCCCCTGTGATCAGCATGACCTCCTCTGTAAGCCCCTAGTATATAATAGGGCAGGGGATTAAAACTACCTCTTAAAACGTGCCACAGGGCGTGTTTGCACACGTCACCTCAGGCCCCATCCCCTCACTTCCCCACTGTGTAAACACGCCCTGTGGCCGCTTTAAGTTGGGAGATTAAGTCCCCTTGAATCCTGAGGGTCCCTAGGGTCCAACTAGACCACTAGGTACCTCCAGTAAGCGCCACAGAGCTGCGTTGCAGAGAGATGTAAAAAGGGGCACGGCCTAGACCACCTCTCTGCAACGCAGCACAGTGGCGCTTACTGGAAGCACCTGGTGGGCTAGTTGGCCCCCAAGGTCCCTCAGGATTGAAGGGGAATTATTTCCCCAACTTAAAACGCACCACAGGGCTTGTTTGCACACGTTAACTTAGGCCCGTCCCCTCCCTTCACCACTGTGTAAACACGCCCTGTGGCTGTTTTTTGCTGGGAGATTAAGTTCATTTGAATCCTGAGGGTCCCTAGTGTCCAACTAGCCCACTAGGTACCTCCAGTAGGCGCCACAGAGCTGCGTTGCAGAGAGGTGTAAAAAGTGGCACGGCCTGGACCACCTCTCTGCAACGCAGCTCAGTGGCGCTTACTGGAAGCACCTGGTGGGCTAGTTAGCCCCCAGGGGCCCTCAGGATTGAAGGGAAATTATTTCCTCGACTTAAAACGCGCCATAGGGCGTGTTTGCACACGTCACCTCAGGCCCCGTCCCCTCCCTTCCCCACTGTGTAAACCCGCCCTGTGGCCGTTTTTTAAGTTGGGAGATTAAGTCCCCTTGAATCCTGAGGATCCCTAGGGGCAAAATAGCCCACTAGGTACGTCCAGTAAGCGCCATTGCAGAGAGGTGTAAAAAGGGGCACAGCCTGCACCACCTCCCTGCAACGCAGAGCAGTGGCGCTTACTGGAAGCACCTGGTGTGCTAGTTGGCCCCCAGGGTCCCTCAGGATTGAAAGGGAATTATTTCCCCAACTTAAAATGCACCACAGGGCGTGTTTGCACACGTCACCTCAGGCCCCGTCCCCTCCTTTCACCACTGTGTAAACGCGCCCTGTGGCCGTTCTAAGTTGAAAGATTAAGTCCCCTTGAATCCTAAGGGTCCCTAGGGTCACACTAGCCCACTAGGTACCTCCAGTAAGCGCCACAGAGCTGCGTTGCATAGAGGTGAAAAAAGGGGCGTGGCCTCAGAACACCTGTCTGCAATGCAGCTCCCTGGCGCACACTGGAGATACCTGTTGGGCTAGTTGGCCCTCAGGGACCCTCAGTATTGAAGGGGAATTAATTCCCCAACTTACAACTGGCCAGGGGGTGCGTTTGCAGAGTGCTGCAAGGAGGGGGAGTGGCCTCCGGCGCGATGCCGGTCTTTTATTTATTTTATTTTTTAAGAAGGAGGGCTGTGTGGCCCCCTTCTTTTTCGAATTTACTGGCCCTGGAGACCCCATCCCCCAGGACCTGCACCCTAACTTTTTTGTTGAAAAAAATAAATTTGGCCCTCCAAAGGCCTTAATCGGCCCCGGGGACCCCAACCCCCGGGTCATGGCCTTTTTTTTTAATTCTTTAGGAAGGGGCTGCGTTGCCCCCCTCCTCAGGCCACTTATGGCCCCGGGGACCCCATCCCCCGGGGCCAGCCTTTGTTTTTTATTATTTTAAAAAAATATATATTTATAGAAACACCTAGGACATGCTGGACAAACCGTATGTACCTATCACCATGACGATTTGTGTGATATTCATTAAAAGGCGACTATGCATAGAATGAATCCACATGGAATGTATTTACACCGCTAGTGAAGCTCTGACGTGTCTGACGCCCTACCGTGCCTAATCCCGGTGCCCCCGCCGGTTAGTACTCTCCAAGTAGACACCCTTGGCGTTTATTTATACAAACATGGGTATCTATTGACGGGCACATTTAATATACACGCACACCAAGCCATTCAAAGGGGATTCGACAAAAATTCGACCAAACTATGCAAGAAACCCCCCTCAAGGTTAATAAAACACACATCCATCGCCGGATGTGTAATACTTTTTATTTTACTCTCTGGAAAGGGAACAAACCTCACTTGAGAGTCACAGCGTGCTCCTGGCTGAGCCCAATGCTGTGTTACACCCACCAGTGCCTGCTGAGTGCCTCACACCTCTGTGTTGTATTTCACCAGCTAGTGCGTATGCTAGCCCATGTGCACTGTAACACCACCCCGTGAATATGTCATGCCACACTTGCCTTCACACGGGTTATATTGCCCCATCTAACGTGCCTTCCTCGATGCCTATGTTATAATGCACAGCGCTATGCCATACATTTTACAATCTGGGATCCATATCTTTGTCACAGTGCATATGCAACGTTACACTCCCCAGCACATATTTTATATTACAACTTTAGAGACTAGTTAGGTTACACAACACTGCCCTGTGCATATTACACTCCAAGGCGCATATCGCATAGCACACGCTAGTGCCTGTGCTATCTCGCGATCTCCAATGAATCTGTCATTGCGCACAATGTATTGCATATTATATTTCACGCCCGGTTCATCTTATATCACACTTTTTGGTGCATAGTTTATGCCACATACTATATCTAGTTTTCATTTTCAATCGTGCTCCCAGGACTATGTTCTATATAACACTGCATCCACCTACCCTTTTCACGGGCATTAGATTTTGCGATGGGGGTGGAGGGTCAGGGGGTGTTTCTGCCAAGTGAGCCCGGAGTCACAGTCACAAATGTCCTCTTCTTCCTGATTAAAAGTGAGATTATGCTGCATACTTGTTCATATTTTAATTAGTTCGCACAGACACACATTTTAAAAACAATAAAGTTCCTAATACCCACCTTCTCTGAACAGTTAGCTTGCTGTCCCATCCACCTCCTCCCTATCCTCTATTGTCTGAATCCACGGACTAGCCTCCTCCCTCCTGCCATGCATGGTCTGATGTGCTGCCACTGCCCTCCATTTAGCATGATGTACCAGTCCACTCCTCCTGCCCTCCATTGCCCAATTCTATGGCCCATCATTGACTTCCTGCTTAGCCTCTGTGCTTAGCTTGCTGCCCCTATTCTCCTTCCCCCTGCCCTCTTTGTGCATGCCCCTGCTCCATCCTTTTTGCCCACCATGTTCCATGGACCTGCCACTCCTACCTACTCTGAGTGTTCTGTTGAGCTGCACTCCCCTCCCACCTGCCTAGCATTGTCATATGACTGTAACCTGTCCCTGCCACCTCCACCCTGCCTGTCCACATGCCATGCCCCTATCCCCTTCCTCCTGTCCTCCATGGTTCATTTTACTGCCACACCCTTCTGCCCTCCCTGGTCTGTTGTGCTGCAACTGCTCCTCCTGCCTGCTCCGTGCGGTCTGTTGTGAGGCCGCTTCCCCTGAACTCTCTTGTCTGTGCCCAGGTCCTGACCCTCCCTTCTATCCTCCATGGTCCTTTATGCATGCTCCTGCACCCTCCTTCTTGCCCATCATAACCAATGTGCTGCCACTAACCCTCCCGCTTGCCATGCATGGTCTTCTGTGCTGCCATGGCCCCTCCAACCTTCCCAGTGTGGTCAGCTAGCTGCCCCTGACCCCCTCCCACCTTCCCTCCATGGTCTGTGTGTATGCCATCATATTCTCATTGTTGCTCTCCATAGTGTGTCTTGTTTCTAGTGCCCAACCTGCCTGACCTCCATGGTCATCTTGCTGCTCCTGCCCTGCCCCCTTGCCCCCAGCCCTCTGTTTCCATGTGCAGACCCCTATTCCCTCCCTCCGTTGTAATGCCCCTGATCCGTCCCTCCTGCCCTTTATGGTCTGTTATGCTGCAGCTTTCTCTCCTGTCGGTCCATTATGGTCAGCTAGCTACCATTGCCTCTTTCCCCTCTGTTCTCTGTTGTCCATGTGCATGGTCCTGTCCCCTCCCTATTGCTTTCTATGGATTTTTGTGCTGCACTCCCGTCCCACATGCGCTGTGTGGTGTATTGGACTGCTGCAAACCCTGATGCCTGCCCTGTAGGGTCAGTTTGGTGCACCTCTCCATGTCCCTCTGTTATCCGAGTCCATGTCCCTATCCCAATTCCTCCTGCCTACCATGATCCAATGTACAATACTTGCGAACATTTTGAACTTGGTAAGAGGGAGATTTTGAAAAAAACTGGGGTATTGATGTTCCCCTTTGAGTTACATTGAAAAAGAGGAGATTGTAGACAGGAGACAGATCAAATAAAGACCATTTGAGCTTAAAAACATTGGACGTTTCCTGGCTGAAACGGGTCTGTTGGCATGTATGGTTGTACTACCACTGCCTCTTCCTTCTGCCCACAATGGTCTATTATATTGCCACAGCCTCTCTTGCCAGTCCAGTATTGTTGGTTTGTTGCCCCTGCCCCCCTTTCCACTGCCCTCCATAGTCTGTTGTGCTGCCACTGCCCTTCCTGCCTGCCCAGTGTGGTCAAATTGTTGCATCTGCACTCTCCTACCTGCCTTCAATTTTCAGAGTCCGTGCCCCTGGTCTCTGCCTCTCAACAGTATCCCAATGAACAACTAGATTGCTAACATTTTATATTTATTACAAAAGTGTGGAACGCCTGACGTCATCTTGATGTAATCAAAACTGTAATACCTAGAGTATTTCCTTTAGAAATTACATATATGAGAGGGTCTTATCTGCATCAAAATTATGGTTAGTGCTCTAAAAAACTCAAATGAGGACATATTTTCTGAGTTTTCAAATAGCGACAAAGAACTTTTAAATTATTTGTAATCTTTATGTTTTTTTATCTAGTTGACCACTTGATTAAATGTTGCACCTAGGGGAGAGGATGTGGTGTTACTTCCAGAGCTGCAGACTTTGCAACTGGGGAACGAGGTTGGAGTTTCTGCTTCAGCTCAACATTCTGTGATTCTGGTCAAATCATTTAATCTCCCCATGTCTACAACCAAATTGAATTTGATCTTGTGTGATCTTGTGTGATGTAACCAATGCTCATGTAAAGCACTCCAATACCTGACAAGTCTGCACTATATAAAACTGCAAATACACAAAAAATAAGTGTTTTGCACACTTCTGTCATTTGGCTACATGTGGGCTACATCTGGGTGATATTTGTGCTGCATTTGGGCTCTTTTGTCTCTGGTGGCCATCTTGGGAGATTTATTTGTTATGAAGTTTCCTAATTTCCTCATTTACTGCAGTCTCCTCAGTAGGAAATGCTTTCAGTTTTTTACTTTGATTCCACCAAGAAGGTATTCAGATATGCCACACATTTGCCATAAATTCTGAATGTTAGCACTCTAGTTGCTCATTAGATCACCTTAGAAAAGCTACTGCTCACCATGGAAGTCTGCTGCTGGTATTAAAAGTGCATGTTTCAGTCTGCATATCAGATTTTTTTTAATGAAATAGAAGAGGATTTTAGAAGTCACTCAAAATGTGCCCTAATTTTTCTTTCTTCAGCACTAATCATAATTTCTATGGCAAAATAAACCCCCTCATTGTGTTCCTTTTTAAATTAAATGTTTTAAGTGTTACCAGTTAATTCCAATCAAGATGGCTTCAGGTGTGCCATACTTTTGTCATAAGTAAGACAGTAAGCGCTCTAGTTGTTCTTAAGAACACTCTGGGACATTCTGTCATTGGGCTATACTTGGGCTACATCTTAGTGATATTTGGGCTACATTTGGGCTCTTTTGTCTCTGGTGGCCATCTTGGAGATTTATTTGTTATGAATTTTCCTAATTTCCTTATTTACTGCAGTCTCCTCAGTGGGAATACTTTCAGTTTTTTATTTTGGTTCCATCAAGAAGGCATTCATATGTGTCACACATTTGCCATAAATTCTGAATGTTAGCACTCTAGTTGCTCATTAGATCACTGTAGTAAAGCTACTGCTCACCATGGAAGTCTGCTGCTGGTATTAAAAGTGCATGTTTCAGTCTGCATATCAGATTTTTTTTAATGAAATAGAAGAGGATTTTAGAAGTCACTCAAAATGTGCCCTAATTTTTCTTTCTGCAGCACTAATCATAATTTCTATGGCAAAATGAAGCCCCTCATTTTGTTCCTTTGTAAATTAAATGTTTTAAGTGTTACCACTTTATTCCAATCAAGATGGCTTCAGGCGTGCCATACTTTTGTCATAAGTAAGACTGTTAGCGCTCTAGTTGTTCATTAGAACACTCTGGGACATTCTGTCATGGGGCTATACTTGGGCTACATCTGGGTGATATTTGGGCTACATTTGGGCTCTTTTGTCTCTGGTGGCCATTTTAGGAGACTTATTTGTTATGATGGTTCCTAATTTCCTCATTTACTACAGTCTCCTCAGTAGGAAATACTTTCAGTTTTTTACTTTGATTCCATCAAGAAGGCATTTGGATGTGTTACACATTTGCCATAAATTCAGAATGTTAGCACTCTAGTTGCTTATTAGATCACTGTAGTAAAGCTACTGCTCACCAGGGAAGTCTGCTGCTGGTATTGAAAGTGCATGTTCCAGTCTGCATGTCAGAATTTTTTAATGAAATAGAAGAGGATTTGAGAAGTCACTCAAAATGTGCCCTAATTTTTCTTTCTGCAGCACTAATCATACTTTCTATGGCAAAATAACCCCCCTCATTGTGTTCCTTTTAAAATTAAATGTTTTAAGTGTTACCAGTTAATTCCAATCAAGATGGCTTCAGGTGTGCCATACTTTTGTCATAAGTAAGACAGTAAGCGCTCTAGTTGTTCTTAAGAACACTCTGGGACATTCTGTCATTGGGCTATACTTGGGCTACATCTTAGTGATATTTAGGCTACATTTGGGCTCTTTTGTCTCTGGTGGCCATCTTGGAGAGTAGGACTGTTAGCGCTCTAGTTGTTCTTTAGAACACTCTGGGAAGCTGCAGTAGAACACAAAGGAATCAACTGACAGTCTCTGCCCTTGTTGGATGTACATGTTTTACTGAGAATGTCAGACTTCATTCTCACATGACTGAGAAAGATAATGTGAATTTACAGAAAATATGCTCTCAGTTTAGCTTATAGATCACCTTCCAAACCTCTGTGGGAAAAGCATGAGAAAATAGTTTTCTCTCAAACATGATTCATGATATCACAGCAGAAGGCTTTTTCACATGGTAAAATCACCATAGAACACACCACAATTCCTAAAACGAGTATGGTACCATCAACAAATAATTTATAATGTAACTAAAGTCTTAAAACCTTCTATTAACTGCAATGCTTTTTAATGAGGTGCTATCATGTATATTGGTCCCAAGATGGCTGCCAACACTTCTTGGATGAAGTGCTGACAGCCAATCAGATCTCACGGTGAGATGTGTGGTTAGGCTCCACCCAGATATATATGTGATTTTACTTTTGATTTTCTCAGGAACTACTGAACAGATTGACACCATATATGCAAAAGGCATATGCCTGACCTGAGGACTACCTCTTTGCCAAATTTCAAGTAATTCTATTCAGCCGTTCGGGCTGTACCTTCGACTAAAGGTCCTATTGGAAAATGCATGGGGAAAACGCGTTTTGGGACCCCCCTTTTTTCTCAGCCCCGCTTGACGAATCACCCCGAGACTTTCAGGGTAGGAGCTGAGCAGAGCGCCCCATTAGTTTTGAAAATTTCACGAAGATAAGTCAACCGGCGCCAAAGTTATTCAAAATAGAATTTTCAGATTTTCTATGGGAACTCGGTCCTAACTATAACTATCTACTGGCGACCGCCAGTAGATAATATATATATATATATTACCTACTGGCGGTCGCAATATGTAGTTATAGTTAGGACCAAGTTTCCATAGGAAGAGCATAAGTTGTTTTGCTTATAACGTTGGCGTTGTTTGATGAATCTTCATGAAAGTTGCCAAACTAATTCTTTGTTCTTATCAGCTCCTATGTTGAAAGCTTGGGGGTGATTCATCAAGGGGGGTCCCAAAACAAGGCTACAGGTTGAACGGGTGAATGGAATTACCCCAAATTTGGCAGGGAGAAGGGTCTTGGTCTAGAAAGCACGCTTTTGTTTATTTGGTGTAAATCCATTCAGTAGTTTTTGAAAAATATCGAAATTTACAGATATCGATATGTGGGAATTCTGCCATCTGATTGGATGAGGCGTTACGAGCACAAGCTTGCTGCTTATTGGCTGCGAGCGGTGCGAGCGGTTGCAACTAGGAAGTGTTGGGTGCAATTTTGTGATACCGTTGAAACGAGTAAGGGGGAAAAAGAGCGAAAAGAGTAGGAAACAGGAGGATAGGAGCACTGTAACCTCTGTGGGGGAGTGCGAAGCGAAGTAGTCACTCCTACCGGACTGAAAGTGCGGTGTTGCTCAGAGTGACATGGTGCTGAGATGAGATGCTGCTACACTCGGGTATGAAACCGAGAGCCTAAACCGTGAGATCATTGCTGTAAAGTGATGTGCTCTGGTGTTTGTAGCATACCTGTGGAAGTAGTGTTAGTAGGTGTTTATACCATACAGGGAGTGGGAAGCGAACTACTGACCTCTACCGTGCGTTTATACTATACCGGAAGTGGGAAGCGAAGTACTCACGCCTACCGGTGTGAAGAGTCGGGGATCAAACCGAGCTGATTGTTGTAAAGTGATGGGCTGTGGGCGCTGTAGCATACTGGCCGCTGTAGCATAACTGTGTAAGTAGTGTTAGTATGCCTTTATACTATACAGGTAGTGGGAAGCGAACTACTCACCCCTACTGGTTTGAAGACTTGGGGATTAAACCGTGAGCTCATTGCTGTAAAGTGATGTGCTATGGGCGCTGTAGCATACCTGTGGAAGTAGTGTTAGTTTGTGTTTATACAATACAGAGTGTGGGAAGCGAACTACTCACCCCCACCAGTCTCAAGACTCATGAATGAAACCATGAGCTCATTGCTGTAAAGTCATGTGCTCTGTGCAGTATTCCAATGTAAGTCATAGTAGAATGTTAGTATGTAATGCTACTATAATGTAAGCATGTAATGTTAGACTGTAGGGCTGTCATGAAGGGAATCTTGGGGAGTTTGTACACGGTGCTGGAGAAGACCGTTGCCTTGCTATCTGCTCCTGTTGGTGGCTGTTTAAGTTGTCTTCTTTTCCTGCAATAGATCTACTTATCGGATCCACTGATGTCTTCCTCTTCACTACATAAATTTGGCGACGAGTGGGAGAAGGTAAAAATAAGGCAACACTCACCAAGATTTTGAGCTTGCTTGCATTCTGCTGAAGACCCGTTTTCTTGGTGAAGCTGTTTCTACTCATGCCAGGGTCGTCGGCTGATTGAACTATGTGATCCTACCTCTGGTAGGATTTATATTTTTGGATTTTGGGCTTCCTCTGCCTCTTCACTACACTCTGGTTGCTGTACTACACGTGTGCAAGTAGTGTTAGTATGCGTTTATACTAATTCTGTAGTTATGCATTAACCAATGCATCATGGCCCTATGGTGCGCCACCTCACAGGCGCAGGTCATACAATGTCCTGGGGTGTGCATCCACGGGACATTTATGTTTGCTATTACAGGGCGGGAGCATCGCTTCCACCCTGTGATAGTAAATTCTTGTTTGCCTCGTTGAAGTGAGAGGAGGAAAACCTCGTATCGCTTCAATAAAGCGGATCCGGATGGAAAAAATGGAGAAAAAAAATGAAGCGGGTTCTCACACGTTCATTTAAATGAGCCCACTGGTGGGTAATGTTCCGCGGCCAATCCTATTATTATATTCCGGTGTCTCTGCAGCACTGGGGACCATAATCTCACATGTAAATTAGGTGTGGGAAAGCACAGAGACGTTTCGCAGACTAGGGGATCGACACTTCCCAGGGTATTGTTTACGAATTGTTCGGGGGGTTTTGAGGCCAACTCAAGACCGGGGATCGGAAACCCTTCGGGGTTCTACTTAAATATGCAGGGTGGGCCTCGCCAGTCCTTGAAGCCTCGGTAGCCCTAGGCAGTGCCTTATTGGTTCTGAAATCACACGGGCAGTACTCATGGTGTTTAAAGCGATACACTCATAGAACCCTTGCCATTGTAGAATTACCCAGGCTTCATTTATGTAATAGTCTGTTGGTTTATATTTGGTAAGTGCACCGCAAAATTAAAAATGTTTTCCCTCATAACCTACTATCAAACGCCGATTTTCACAATAAACTACAGACAAGTGCTGTCACAAAAAGAAGACCCATACACTCACTTATTTATTGGTAAAACAAATAACTTTTATTAAAACAACACAAATAAATGGAAACGTAACTTTATTCGAACAACAGTGAAACATGAAAGAAGTGGGTGGGACTCCTCTGGAAGCAGCGTACAAAACCTGCAAGAGAAAAAAGAAACATAAGTATGTGTGCCATGTCCAAGCGAACAAGCATTTGCAATGCAATAGGTCTCGCATTAACACGAGTTTAAGCTATTAGCATTGTAAATGGCAATGCCTTTTATTGATGTTTTAAAAACGAAAACAAAAATAAAAGGCATTGTTATTTGCATTGTCAATAGCTCAAACTCGCATAAATGCGAGACCTATTGCATTGTAAATGCTTGTTAATTGCTGGCAGGTCTACGACCAGAAGGGACCCGGCCCACTTAAAGCCCTGCACACTGTACGTTTCAAGCAAGCTCCCTCTGCATGAGACTAAAGGCTCCTTGCCCTTTGGCCTAAGGCACCCTGCCAAGTGACACTGGCTCCTGCTGACAGTATGAGGTTCCTATCCCTAAAACTCACCACCATTGGCTCATCGCATGAGACCAGAGGCAGCCTTAAGCCGCACTCATGAGCTGGCATCAGAAAAGAGGCAATACCAGCACGCGCACTGAAGTTCTCGTAAGGCGCCACTCAGGCGCTCTAAAAACGTAAAAATTAATACAATGAAATAACAAGCCCGAAAGTTATGTGCGCGCGAGCACGCTAAAATAAAATTTAAAAAGCACGTGAGTGGTGCTCAGAGGCGCTTGAGTGAGTGCGCTGGCAATGAGCGGGTGCGTGATCACGCATCCTGCTCTTTTTCAAAGCACATACTTGTGCTTGTGGCGCATGGCTGCACACTCCCGCAAGCCGTATGCTGCCACAAGCACAAGTATGTGCTTTGTAAAAAGAGTTGCACAACGACTAAAGGTCTCTTATGCAGTGCATTCGCACTGCGTAGGTGACACCTTAAAAGAAAGGTAGTCAGAATTAAAGGAAGAAAGTGAGAATGGGACAGAGAGCGAGTGGGTGGAAGGGAGAAGGGGAGGGAAAGTCAAAAGAACAGAGGAAGGAGGAGACAGAGCGTCGGCCTACTGCACCCAGCCCTCATTGTTCACCTCCCGTCACCCGTGTGCCTGGGATGCTGGGGTCCGCGAGAAAGAGTGCGGTCCAGCAAGTCTTTCAAATGAAACAGAGATATGAATGAGGCCAGAGATTATATTATTATCTACGGCAACATCGCTTGTATGCACCTGTGCACCCAGGCAGCTGCACACCAGCCCCTTCCCCCGCACTGTGCTCAATTGCAGCTCCTGCGCACCAAGGCTTCACTGCTCACCTGCCACAACCGGTGTGTCCAATGACGTGCTGGTGCGAGCGCCAACTCCGGGCTGCCGCTCTTAGGGTGGCACAGCAGGTCTCCGGTCGGGGTCGGTGTCTTGATACCACGATGGAAGGCGTCAGAATGCCCAGGGCCTTATCACGGGCTGAGCATCCACTCAGCCAATTATGGTGCCACTAACTCAGTGTCTGAAAAGGGAGAAATAATATAATGGTGGAAACGTCTTAAGGTAAATGAGGGTTTATTTCAAGCTTAAGAGAGAACACCAATTGAGTGCATCCTTCCTTCTAGAAGTACGATCTACCAACTGTTAGTGGTAATCGTGGTTCAAAGAGGAGTTGGAGTGCACGAAAATACACAAGGGTAAATAATAATATATTATGCCAACGTTCACATACAAAGGAACAGAGCACATGCTAGAAGGATAATGTGCGCGTGCAATGCAGTTGGGCAAGTCTGTGTGCATGTACACTTCGTAATCAGCTCACTACAGTGCCCCAAAAGCCAATGCCACGTGTCTGTAGGGCAGCGCTGCCCGCTGGCTCAGGCCTACAGTATGGTCCAGCAGGTCCTTAAAATGAGATAGAGATGTGACTGAATGAGGTCAGAGATCACATCATTACGCACGGCAACATCGCTTGTTTGCACCTGTGCACCCAGGCTGATGCACCCCATCCCTTCCGCTACACCGCGCTCAATTGCCGCCCCTGTGCACGCAAGCCCCACTGCTCACCTGCTGTCATTAGTTTGTGTCCAAACACGACGTCCAACAGGGTTCACAATTCAAATGGAGTTTTGATTGCCAGGATGATGTACACCTCATGGATCCCTTTTTTATATTGCGCATTGTGATATGCGAGGTGGATACGGCCATATCACCAGAAGCAGTGTGGAAGAACTGGGCCATGTGGCGTCGTCGTTATCCTATTTATAGGTACACAAAGTGGGTTGGGCTTGCGTACGCCAGGCCAGCGTAGGGGTGTGAATAATTATTCCGGGGACCTGGGCGTTGTTCAGTTCCTGCCTGGGCAGGAAGTGTACTGATGTGTGTGTCCCTGTTGCAGCTTTGACGTCACACAATTCGCAATTTACATTAATGTAGCATGTACCGGGAGGGCGGCAACTATCGCTAATGAGATGCTGTCCGAAAACATTGACTGGACAACATCACATGTCATTGTCAAGCTTGTGGATATGTGCAGACACGCATGTCAGTGGTGTGCGGTATTATTGAAAGTGTTGCTATCGCGAAGCGCACACATGTGAATGTGCTCGGATGGAGGGAGGATCAGCAGTGAGGCTAACGCTCATTACAGTTAAGCAATGCATGTCAAACGTGAATCTGAAAGTCTCACATATGACACACTACTATACTGGTAAAGCCTGACAACAGTGCATACTGCAACACAAATCTACACATTACTCTTTACTGTTTGTCACATGTGATCTAGGATGTGCGCTCTGCCCGTGGCTGATGATACCCCTTCGAGCCACCAATACCCAGGCAAAAAGGCAGCACAATAATGCGCGCACACACACACCAGGGGTATCGTGTAAAACACATTTGTTTTTGATGTAACGTTTCAGATGCATGGGTATCACACGTGGAAGGCTACTGTACAGAGCATGATTATTGATCAAGGAGATCGTTGCATGTTGTGTGTACTATAAGATATGTGTACACAGCAAAAAAGTTTTCAAAAAAGCTCTGTAAGCAGAAGAGGTGTCTCTCATCAAACGGTGTGGAGAGAATGTCTAAAATGGGTGGGGTCCTCCAACTGTTACAATGGGAAATGTTATGAACCAATCAAAAGCTTTTTTTTAAGGTCACATGGCAAGAGCACATCGAGCGCGCAAGGAGGCCGCACCCGACGCGATTTTGAGAAAATATATTTACCATAATATAAGTTTATTACAGTTAGAAATATATAAATGTGGAAAATATTTTAGATTATCGCTTGCTCTTATATACACTTTAAACTTATTCAGATATAGTTTTGAGACATAAAAAAATAAATGAGGGAATGGCGTACCCGGCATGATACCATACGTCTATGACGTAACACAGGGCCTGGCAGCGTGAACTCATCGCATACGGAACGTGCAGCCGGCGCGACCCTATATGTAGATAACGTAATGCGCGGATTGGTACAGCGCAGCCATCGCATACCAAACTAGGAGCTGGCGTGACCTTATACGTATATGATGTTAGGCAGGACACGGTGCTACGAAGCCGTCGGATACGAAATGCGCATCCTTAACGAGTTTCACAATATCGCGGATAGGATTCGTGTGGTGAGGGAGCTTGGTACACTACCGGTACGGGAGTCTAGTTTTCTACAAAAAAAAAGATATCTCCAAACTTTTTTGGGAAGATATAAAAAATTACATAATTTTTCAAATTTAAAAAAAAGGAGAATAGAGTTGCAAAATATTACAAAAAAAATAGAAAAAAATATAGGTTTTATAAATATTAAAATATTTTAAAAACCTTTGAAATTCACTGAAAAAACCATAGGTTTTACAGACGTTATAGTTAGGAATTAGCATTTAAAAAACCTTAGAAATTCACAGAAAAAAACATAGGTTTCAGGGACTTTATAGTTAGTTGGACATTTGACTCATATAAAACCAGATATTCGCCTGTTATAGTTAGTTGAGCCAACTATAACTCGCGCGCCCGCAATGCACTGGTGATGACGTCACTTTTTACATCACTCATGACATGGTCAGTGACATCACTGATGACATCACTGATGACATCTCAAATGACATCCCTGATGACATCACTGATGAAATCATCCATGTGATAATCTGATGCACATACTGATGGCCTAATATAAACTTTGATACACGCACTCTAAAATACAGACTACTATTTTTGAAACCATACACACAACAATGCCAGATACTACATACCACCCACTATTTCCTAGGTCTACACTCACATCCACTCACTTATACATGCAGTTACTCATCAATACAGTATTATTATATGCACTCATACACCTATACATACAGTCACAGTCTGCCACTCATCCATAGAGTTACTCACACACCTAGTCAGTCATGCAAAGAATCAATCACATAGGCATTTACTCATGTATACAGTTATACACACCAACTGTGTTATTTATACACTCACCACATCACTTATTTATGCAGATACCAACACATACTTATACAGTCACTGATAAAAGCAGGCACTCTTTTATACACCCACTCTTCAAATAACTTACTCTCATGTTTAGTCATTTATATACTCCAACACTCACATATACTGCCTTAAAACATGTAGTTACTCACACATATACCAGTGAGACATTCATTCACTCACCAACTCACCCATACACACACTAACTCACCCATACAACCCTTACCAGATGCACTTTTTAATCCATACAACCAGTGAATCACCCACTCCAGACATGTATACACAGAGTCACCCACCCCCCGCACCCACCCAGACAGACACTCAGGCACCCATACAGTAGTCAGACAACAAATCAATAACCCATATAGACACTCATGTAGCTACTCACCAACCCATGGAGCCGCTTATACACCAACTGAGACACTAATACAGACTTTCACACAGTTTAGTCACTAACCCATACATTCAGTAACACATGTTCAATCACTCACTTATACAGTCACGCACCTACTAAATAATCCATTCTGGGACTTGTAAATTCACTCTTTCTTCAATACACCTTGGCATAGATATATATGAAAAATATTTAAACTTTATAGAAACACACATTCACTGGATGATGTCATCCGTGATATCATCAGTGATGTCATTTGAGATGTCATCAGTGATGTCATCAGTGATGTCACTGACCACGTCATGAGTGATGTAATATGTGACGTCATCACCAGTGCATTGCAGGCACGCGAGTTATAGTTAGCTCAACTAGCTATAACAGGCAAATTTCTTTGGTTTTATATGAGTCAAATGTCCAACTAACTATAACGTCCCTGAAACCTATGTTTTTTTCAGTGAATATATATATATATATAGATATGTATATATACGCACATACATACATATATATGTTTTCTTTTTGTGGTACTACATCTTATATATTAAAATAATATAATGTAAAATAAATGATTTGATTAATTGTGTTACAATATATATATATAAAAAAACACAGTTCAAGATTGCTGCGCACTCAAGCCATGATTCAAGGTATTTTAATTCAAAATTATTACACAAACACAATCAAACTGACAAAAGCGTTTCAGCCTCCTGACCTTCATCAATGTCAGTGAATACACATAAAAAATCACTATTTAAACAAAATTGCATTCAATTGGTTCGCAGTAGAAGTTAAAAAAATGAATAAAGAAATAGAAAAGGGAACTTGTAAGTCATTACATTAACCTAGAAATGGTGTTGGCCATCTTAACACTGTACAAATCGATTAATTCATCAGTTCATCATTGGAAACTATCATGAATGAGTACAGATACATTTCTAATTGGAATTTCTGGCCTAATAAAATTTATATGTATAATACAATGTTGTACTGAAATTAAATTCACTCAATAGTCAGCCCTTAAATTACTCATTAGATTGAATTCAAATCAATTGGGCTAGCTCCTCCTATCCAACTATATAAAGTATCACATGTTAAGTGGCTCTCTCTCTGATACTGTGACTTGAGCAATAAAAAAATAGGTCAAATTTTCACGTATTGATTCATGTAGCTGTGAAAAGTGTCTCGCGACAGGATAGGTTTTATCATGGTTAGTAATCGCTCTTTTGTGTTCTAGGATGCGTTTTTTCGCTGGATGTATCGTACTTCCAATGTACTATAGTCTGCATGGACAAGACAAACTGTACACTACGAAGTTCGAATTGCAGTTCAGCAATTTGTTAATTTACCTCTTCTCTTTTTTGCCTGGCACCTTGTAGTTCTTCACCTTCTTGCAATGTTTGCAAGCTTTGCATGTTGTGCAAGGAAAAAGCCTTGTAATGGTAGGTTTATTACGTGGTTTATCTTGAAAGTGACTTTGGACTAAAATGTCCTTCAGAGAGGCACTCTTCCTGAATGTGAAATCTGGTTTATCTGAAATCAGATTCCCTATGATGCCATCAGTTTGGAGTACCTTCCAGTTCTGTTTTATTACTTCCCTGATTTGTTGGGACTCCGCAGAGAAAGTCATGATCAATCTAACTTTCGAGTCATCATCCTCAGTATGCCTGTCGATCAATTGTTTACACACTAAGAGCTCCTGTCTGTAATTGGTTCTAACTTTCTCTGCTGACTCCCTCAAAATTCTGTTGTTGTAGCCTCGTCTAGGAAATTTCTTTTAGGACTCTGGTTCTGCCTCCTGATAGTCTTTTGGGCAGAAACAGTTCCATTTTAATCTCAACAATTCCCCATATGGAATGCTGTTTATTAAATTTCGGAGATGTTGACTCCATGAATGTAGAACTGTATTTCCTGCAGTGGGCTTACGAAACCGCTTAGTACACAGCTTGTTTTCAGCCACAAAAACCAGCAGATCTAAAAATGGGACTTCTCCCTAACTCATGTTACATGTGAACTTGAGATTAACTCATTGTTGTTCAAAATCCTGATGTAGTCGTCTGCTTCTGTGCGAGTGCCCCTCCAGACAATAACCAAATCATCTATATATCTGGTCCACAAAGCTATTTTGGCCACCCAGAGTTCATTCCCCTCAGCCCAGGCCACAAAGAGGTTCGCGTAACTGGGGGTGAAGCACGTGCCCATGGCTGTTCCCTGGGTCTGTATGTATAATTGACCTGCAAAGAGAAACATATTATTATATAGACAAAAATACACAATCTGCAATAACATTGTATTATGTGCTTGGAACTTCAGTGCTCTCTCTATATATATATATGTATGTAAAGACAATATATGTGTGTGTGTTTATAAACATATATTTATATATATAATGAATGTAATGTATAATGTATTAAATTAATGAATTATACATTAAAATATTTTACATTTACTGCTTTAAACTCTGTTTTTATTTTAAAAAATCAACATATTTGTATTTTTGGGGATAATATTAGCATCAATGATATTTTTTGTACAGTACTTTTTTTTACTTACCCTTATTAGTATAGAGATAGGATATTTTGGTAAGAGATTTTTTTTGGGGACAAATTATTTGTGTTAAATTATATTGTTTGCCTCAAATTGTGCCAGTGATCTATTCATTTTACTCATATAGGCTGAAGTTCAAAATTGAATGATTCACTCAGGTCAAACAAATTCAAAATACTAGCTAAGAAAAATGGTACTGTGTCAAATGGTTCAACTGTATTCTTCTGTCATCATCCATCTTGGGAGCAGGTTGAACAGCATAACAGGAGTGCCTTGAAGGTTCTACTTCTTTGCAGAAGAGAAGATCTGTAGAGTGAGAAAAGAAAGTGGCAAGGTTCCAGAGTCAAGGTAAACATGGTGTGTGGGGAGTCAGTGTGCAGAAAAACAATATTCTGGCTGCGCACTCCTTGTTTTTCTTTTGTTTAATTTACTATGAATCGTGTTTTATCACCTGTGTTGTCAAGGTAAGTGCACTGTCTTGAAATGCACCTCAACGTATACAATTTTTTAGGGTGCTGGTAATGATGTCACTAGCCAGCTCCCAGGAGCACTTTGCAGCAAACTTGCAGGTTCCTGCTGCTTTTCTTAGTAGCTTCCCAAAATGCTAACAAATCATAATCATCCAAAAGAAACCATCCAATTTATTTTATTTGTTTTTTGTTAATTCATCATATGAAATCACTTAATTCATCATCGTGTTACTCTTGATAATTGACAATTCTGCCTTTATGTCCAAACACAATGCAAAAAAACTATTGATGGGCAGAATACTGAACAATGTCAAACATTCACCTCAGTACAGAGATCTGGGCCTAATACAATTGTTATTTTTGTTCCCCATACCATTCCAGTTGAAACCCAGCCACATGCAAATCAGTCTTGAGCCTGCTCCCCATTGCAACAGTCCAGCCCGAACTTCCAGGCCCTCCCTGTACCAGACAAAAGCATCCTTGGCCCAGTTTTGGGGTTTCAACCCTCATCAGCCAGGCTGGCTTGACTCCAGTGGCATGGAGCGCACAGGACCCACGTCTGGGCATACCTGTCCCACTCGGGGAGTCAAATGCAAAAAGAGTAATTGATGGACAGAATGCTGAACAATGTCAACGTTCACCCCAGTACAGAGATCTGGCCCTAAATCCATAATTTCTGTGTCCAAACAAGCAGTTGTTGGCATGCTCCCAGACAGGAAAGTCACAGACCAAGATTGAGTAATGTCTGTTTTGTGTAGTGGTAATTCTTTTCGAAGTGCATAAAACATAGTTATTCATTGTTTGATTACAGAGACCTATGATCTTACATGCATAGGGTAGCATAAGTTATCTTGTGTTGAAGATCAATTGCTTTTTTAGACATGATGGCAGAATGGTCAATTGTCAACAGTAATATGATGATGAACAAAGTGATCTCATATCAAGCAAAGTGCATCTGAGAGTCAGAGTGCAGAGCATAAGCTACCATAAAATTAACTAAGGGTCAATCTTATACCACAGATCCCAGACAATCACTGCAAGTTCCCTGAACGATTGATCAACCAAAATAATACAATAATTAAGTTTATCATCATCATCTTATACACTACACGTTGACAATCTCTGACGGTTCGTCTGTGGGCAGACCCCACATGATCTGCTGGTAGATGTGCTGTGGGGATCCCACTTGCTAGGTGCAGCATCACCTTACAGGACTCCTTCCGGGTCTGAGACTGTGAGTACGACCACATCCGTGCGGGAAGGTCTTTTCTCCTTTGGCTTCTTGGCGGATGGAAGGCAAGGGTTAGTTGGACCTAGGCCTGCTGGAATCCTTGATGAGTGCAGTGCACGAGAGGTGCACGCTGCTTGGAGAAGCCAGATACGGGCCATATGTTATGCGGGGGAGCCGCCAGATTTCTCACTGGGGGTAAGTGAAGTATGCTTCTCTAGGCTGGCGTAGTGCGGGTTCTGAAACCAGGTAGAAGGTCGGTGAGTCGAGAGCTCTCCTTGCCTCATAGCATTATCAGCTACTTGCCAGATTTTTGCCTGTGTTGTGCCCCTTTTGCTCTGAACTACTTTTTCCCTGTGGAACTGCTGGTGCAATATGAAGCAACTACACATCGTGGGCCCCAACATCTCAGTTACTAACTTATCACTTCAGCTTCACAGGCTAAAAGAAAGGTAGCACTCTCTTCTGCACTGTGAAAAGAGAAAGCTGCCGAATATCTGCAGTCTGCTATTAAACTTTGACTGTGGAACTTTTAGCACAGCTGGTGGAGGGCAGCGATAATTCAGTGAGCATATCCCCTGGTGCAGAAGTAAATCAAATTTATGAGACTCTAACTCAGGTAGTCGAAAACTCTTCTGCCATATCCTGTGGCATGGCTGCGGTGGCAGGAGCAACTTAGAAGCAAGTAGGAGGCAAAGGGGGACTCAGGCACAAATGCAAGATGGTCAGAAATTTGAAAGCATCTCAAGGGCTGCCAAGAAAGACTATCCACTTTTGCTAAAAATTCTAAAAACAATGGGTAGACTTGCTATCTGATTAGGACTCGGTTACTGAGGTAGGGAGGAGCAAGATTCAAGATCACGTACCAGAGGAGTTAACAAGGGGTGCAAATCTAGTAAATCACGTTGTTGTTCAATCAATAGAGGACCAATCTTCGAAGGTACAACCTGGTTGGTGTGTGAAGCGAGTAGAGGATGGATTTGAGCAGCTTTCTCTCATAGCAAGCAACAACCCTCAAGATGCGGAAAAGCCTGAAACCATGAGAGTACAGGGCGGGACAGGCCAGACACAGCTACTTCTAGAGACTATCTTGCATGAAATGCGAAAGTTGGAAGATTCTCAGACTAAGGAAATTGCTGCACTCCATCAGAGGATGGGTAAAATAGAAGAGGTCATGTGTCAAATTCCAGCACGTTTACTAGAGCTTAAGCTTAAGATTGCTCTCTTGACTGAGATAGGGAGATGAGTAATGTACAAAAAAAGCAACTTAAATCACATAACAAAATTGATGACATGGAAAATTATACAAGTAGGTAGAATCTCTGCTTTGTGGGGATATCGGAAGGGGCTGAGAACACGGGTAACCATCAGACTATGTTGAAATTTATGGAATCTTTGATTAAATCATGCATTTTGGAGAACCTGCCACAGGATCTTTCTATTATGAGAGAACATTGGATTCCTGCCCGGAGGTCACAAATGCAAAGTATCTTCATACGGTCATTGTGAAGTTTGCGTGATTACATAATAACGGAACTGATCCTCACTAAGGCAATTCAAAAGAAGTCACTTATGCTAGCTGAGAAAGTCCAGGTTTGAGTATTCTCAGATATGTCCGTAGCATCAGCACGCAGACTGAGAGACTTTATTGGACTGGTGGGACAATTCAGGGCAGCCAGGGCCCAGGCCAGGATATTTCAACATTCAAAAGTACTTTCAAAAGGCCAATTCTTTCTTTGTTCATCCTTTGAAGGGGCCCAGAGCTTACTGAAGAAGGTCCAGGCCTGAGGAATGATGTAAAGAATCATGCATATGTTTTTACTGTTATGTTTGTTGGCTCTTTTTGATTTTCGGCTATGTTGATTACGATTAGAGGAGTAGCGGGGGACGGAGGTTCCTCTCTCCTTTTGGAGCATGTCTGGGTGCTATACCAGTGCACCCAAACTAGGAAAGGATGGTTGGGGTAGTGTGGGCTATTCCCCCTTCAAGGGTAGGTGGGCACTGGGGGTGTTGGAGGTGATGAGAGGGGTGCACATGGGGTGGATTACAGTTATAACAGAGAAGATACATCATCAGGAGTTTGATCACTGAAAGTTATCTTTCTGGCGGAAACCATTCCCAAGAATCTGGATCGATGCTCACAAAATTTTGGCTGTAGTGCAAGCTGGATTTAGGCCTTGCATTGGGACCACTGATCAGGCTGTCCGGTTATATATGATCTCTTATAAGTTTACACTAGTGAGGAAGACATCGCTGTACCTAATATTTGTGGACTTGAAAGCAGCCTTTGATTAAGTGGGACGAGAGTAGCTGTTGAGATCACTGGTGGACCTGGGTGTTGACTCCTCGCTAGTAATGGCCATACAGGTTCTGCACACTAATAACATGGCCAAAGTACTGTATGGGCTGGGCGGTAAGTATACTATACCCTTTCCAGTCAAAAAGGTTTCCGGCAAGGGTACGTGTTGACTCCCTTGCTATTTAGCCGTTTTTAAATGATGCAGCTGACTATTTGATGGAAGACCCAATAGATATTCATACAGTAGCTGGGAAGCGGGTACTAATAATATTCGTGGATGGCATGGTATTGATGGCATGAACAACAAATGCCACCCATAGGCTGCTTACACGTTTTGTGGAGTATTGTGACAAGAAGTCATTAACCATCAATGATAGCAAAACAAAGTGTATGGTACTGAGGCCCTCCCCTTGTGTTAAGTGAAAGCCTTTGGTTGAAGGTATTCCCCTAAATATTGTTAAGCAGTTTGACTATTTGGGAATTCTATTTACAGAGAATTTGCGATGGGGCAGCCAAAAACAGAAGACCATGCTAGTTTTGAGACAATTGGCTCGAGCAATTTTAAAGTTTAGACACAGGCCGGTGCCAGAAGTATTAGTGTTATTTCACAAATCTATAAGCAAAGGGCAGTGGTGGCCGCACTGTATGGTGCGGAACTATGGGAGTTTGGGAATGTCCGCCCACTTCAAGTAGTCGAGAAAAATGTCCTCCAAAATTTGCTGGGGCTTGGGCCAGGTACCCCTCTAGCGGCACTGTATGCAGAGCTTAATTTTATTCCTATATCAGAAATTATTTCTCTCAGGCCAAATCTTTATTGGGTAAGACTGATAAGAAACTCTAAGACCACAGTTTATTTAGAAACCCTTGAGGAGGTCACCGCTAGTTGCTCCTGTCGAGGCTACACATGGTCGTCACATGTATGAAAAATGTTAAAGGAACTACAGTTGATTTCTTTGTGGGAAGCTCCTGGTAGTGTTAGACAGGATACTGAAGCTTTGATTAAAGAAGAGTATCATGAATACATGCAGATTTTAAAAAAATGCTAGAAGCTAACAAGCAATTATGCCAGTAACACTTATGGCCTTTCGTGACCAGAATATCTGGACATGCTACACCCTGAATTAAAACGTACATTGTACTTGAGATTCCGGCTAGGTATCCTCCCAACCAGGGATTTCCTTATACGTATACATATATTTGATGGCCGATCTGATTGCTGTGATTGTAGCACTGGTAGTCAGGATAATCAAACCCATTTCATGGTGTAAAAAATATGTAGCCGCTTGGCAGAGGTGGCTCTTTCCCCTTTTTATATACTATGGGGTTAGATGTGTTAAACCAGCAATGGCACTATGGGGTCAATTCCGATCCGGGTCGGACAGCTCTCCGAGAGCTGTTTGTAGCCTTACCTTGCGAATGACCCGTACCCAGAGCCAATCCGTCCAGTTGATGAAGTACGATGCGCATAACTGCCAAAAATCCGACCGACACCTAGGCTGTGATTCAAGCTTCATTCTCCATCCGAGCCGTAACTCCTAAAGCCCAACCGAGTCGCCCGGAAGTAGTATCCATAGCAGTTTCCGCCCAGACAAGTACTATGCGTACTTCCTACGCGCCGGACGGGTCGCCACGTACGGCATGTCACAGCATCCGGAAAAGAAGCATATCAGGTACGATTCGTGCAATAAATCAATCCACGGCTACGAGACGGACCAGTTTGCAGTCAGACGGAGCAACAAGCAGCGTGTATGGTACGAACACATCATGAATCCCATCACGCAGGTCATACCAGTGCTCTACATCTATGATCGGACCAGGAACAGACGCGGACGGCGCAGACGGTAAGTCAGACACCCACCACAAAAACAAACGACACGTACCCTCAAACTGTCACACACACACAGGGGATCCATATCCTGGCCACTAACAACAGGCCACCATAGGGGTTGTATGGCCAGCACCACTACCACCCCCACCCATAGGGCTCATGTTGACCATCACTACTGCCACCCCTACCCATAGTAGACCTGTTGCCAATCACTCCTGCCACCCCCACCCATAGGGGAACTGTTGCCCATAACTCCTGCCACCCCCACCAATAGGGCTAATGTTGCCCATCACTCCTGCCATCCCCACCCATAGTGACTATGTTGCCCATCAATACTGCCACCCCCACCCATAGGGACTATGTTGCCCATCACTCCTGCCACCCCCACCCATAGGGCTTATGTTGCCCATCACTACTGCCACCCCCACCCATAGGGGACCTGTTGCCCAGCACTACTGCCACCCCCACCCATAGGGGACCTGTTGCCCATTACTCCTGCCACCCCCACCCATAGGGCTAATGTTGCCCATCACTCCTGCCACCCCCACCCATAGTGACTATGTTGCCCATCACTACTGCCACCCCCACCCATAGGGACTATGTTGCCCATCACTCCTGCCACCCCCACCCATAGGGCTTATGTTGTCCATCCCTACTTCCACCCCCACCCATAGGGGACCTGTTGCCCATCACTACTGCCACCCCTACCCATAGGAGACCTGTTGCCCAGCACTACTGCCACCCCCACCCATAGGGGACCTGTTGCCCAGCACTCCTGCCACCCCCACCCATAGGGGACCTGTTGCCCATCACTCCTGCCACCCCCACCCATAGGGCTAAAGTTGCCCATTACTCCTGCCACCCCCACCCATAGGGGACCTGTTGCCCATCACTACTGCCACCCCCACCCATAGGGGCTATGTTGCCCAGCACTCCTGCCACCCCTATCCATACGGCTTATGTTGCACATCACTACTGCCACCCAACCCATAGTGACTATGTTGCCCATCACTACTGCCACCCCCACCCATAGGGTCTATGTTGCCCATCACTCCTGCCACCCCCACCCATAGGGCCTATGTTGCCCATCACTACTGCCACCCCCACCCATAGGGGACCTGTTGCCTAGCACTACTGCCACCCGCACCAATAGGGGACCTGTTGCCCATCACTACTGCCACCCCCACCCATAGGGGACCTGTTGCCCAGCACTACTGCCACCCCCACCCATGGGGGACCTGTTGCCCAGCACTCTTGCCACCCCCACCCATAGGGGACCTGTTGCCCATCACGCCTGCCACCCCCACTCATAGGGGACCTGTTTCCCATCACTACTGCCACCCCCACCCATAGGGCTAATGTTGCCCATCACTCCTGCCACCCCCACCCATAGGGGAGCTGTTGCCCAGCACTACTGCCACCCCCACCGATAGGGGACCTGTTACCCATCACTACTGCCACACCCACCCATATGAGACCTGTTGCCCAACACTACTGCCACCCCTACCCATTGGGCTAATGTTGCCCATCACTCCTGCCACCCCCACCCATAGGGCTTATGTTGCCCCTCACTACTGCCACCCCCACCCATAGTGACTATGTTGCCCATCACTACTGCCACCCCCACCCATAGGGGACCTGTTGCCCATCACTACTGCCACCCCGACCCATAGGAGACCTGTTGCCCAGCACTCCTGCCACCCCCACCCATAGGGGACCTGTTGTCCATCACTACTGCCCCCCCACCCATAGGGGACCTGTTGCCCATCACTCCTGCCACCCCCACCCATAGGGGACCTGTTGTCCATCACTACTGCCCCCCCCCACCCATAGGGGACCTGTTGCCCATCACTCCTGCCACCCCCACCCATAGGGGACCTGTTGCCCATCACTACTGCCACCCCCACCCATAGGGACTATGTTGCCCAGCACTCCTGCCACCCCCACCCATAGGCCTTATGTTGCACATCACTACTGCCACCCTCACCCATAGGGCTAATGTTGCCCATCACTACTGCCACCCCCATGACCAAAAGGTAAGTGTCGTCAAGGACAAAGCTGCAAATGCCAAACAGCATTTATGATTTCTGGTCCCAACACATGGCTAACAGTGCTGTGATAACCTAACATACTCTCGGCCATGTGCAGACAATCACCACACATGGGGGCTGACAATGCATACAGTGTACAATGACACAAAAACAGAAGTGACCATCACAAAGCATACACACATCTCGAAAATAGTCACACAAATCAAAACATCCTGTGTAGACTGTAGGTGTCAGGTCACAAACTCCAATTCCATGCCAGCAATGGCACCTAACAACCAGGATGAATGTGCACAATGATGTGATATGACTCACAGGGACAGCAGGGTAAATCACAAGAACAACATCCGGACAATGTCCCACAACAGCAATACCAATGCACTGGTGCAGATGCACAAACAGAAACAGGCAACCTCACACTGCACATCTGACACAACATGTGTGTGTGTGTGTGTCTCAGTATACGCAGGCAACTACACAACACATGAGGGGGGCTGAACCACAGTGAGACAGATGTGGACACAGTGCCATACAAAAGTAACCCATCAATGGGCCCCACTTAGTGGGCAATCAAGCCTTGTGAGATGAGAGGGAGCACAACAGACACATATGACACAAGCTGGAATGAACAGCAACTAACACAGCAAGAGACTGACACACAACAGCACTACCCCCAGGGACCAGACATTGGGGTGACACAAGCATGCATGACACCTCCACTGTGCTTACAAAGGTAGATGTCATACAAACTGTGAAACCCAGACATGTGTCCTGTTCCACAAACGTACATCACACCTACACAAACACAAATCACTCAGCATGGCCTGTCATCCATGGACAAATGGGAGCTAGGGGCCCATCCATGCAAACATTTACATCAGTCCACCCTCAACACCACACACCCTGAACTGCACCAATGTGCATCTGTGAAGCCCACATGGACAGGTGACATTGCACATGCACCCATGACAAATGCAGTAATGTTGGGAGGAACTAAGGTGCACGGGCTCATCACACAAGGCCAGTATACAACCCTGGTGAATGACAGACATACTGCACAGTATGCGGTACATGGCCATGACGTCATAGCTCACGTAACCTGTGGAATGCCTGCTACAGTCCCAGGACAATGCAGAAGCCAAGGAGAACCACAAGGCACACATGCTGACACCTGCCAGCATTGCAGCTGTGAACCCGACAAGTGGGAGCAGTCACACACACATACACATCTCAGTCACTGAAAGGTACCACCTAGGGACAACTACATGATATTGCGAACAAACAAGTGCTTTGGGGACCCCTGACTGTGTCCCATCTGTGTCTGACAACATCATCACCACTCAGAACTGACAAATCCTAATGATGAAACACAAATTAACAGTAGTGTGTCATGCACCCACACATCTGGTAGCCCATGGCAAAGTTGTGGGAAGAACACATTACCACTCAGCAAGTATCAATAACAGGAACATATCAAGGGAACACTGCCTGTGTATGAAAAGTGATGTGGACACACACACACATGCTCACACAACACACACCATGGGCCCAGGCAATGTCACGGAACAACACTCTTACTTGAGGGGACTCAACTCCTGTGGAAGCTCAGCTGTGCCAAACATAGCCCCAGCAGGTCTCAGTCATGTCAGCAGAACACTTGGTCAGTCAGCCATCAGTTACCACACAATGAAAGCTCTGGTCACAACGGCCTGGGTATGGCAGTGTCCCTTAAGTCATCTACACATACTCAATACATATGGCCAGCAAGTTGCACAGAGGAACCAGTTGCTCCTAACCAATGATGCCCACACTTACATGCCCAGTGGAGATGCGCCCACAGTCAGGGAAATAGACAAAATGGACAATGGGAAGCACATCATATGTGCATGTGTGCAAGCCACAGATGTGACCATGCAAATTAAATGTTTACAGAGTGTCCACTAATTGTTAATCATGACACACCCATTTAGCTGCAAAGGATGATATGGATAACGATTAGAATAGGATACACATTTCATGGACCACATGGAGTACCTCACATCAACACCTCAGTATTCAACATTTGAAATACAGCATTACAACTGCAAGTACATGCTAAACATGATCAACATAATGTACAGGTAGATCAAATTCACAAGGATAAAAAAAAAAGCTTTATTCAGCAGATGAAAAATTAAAAGTCAGTTCAGAACAAAGGCCAATGGCCAGTCCATTATCAAATGACAAGAAGTGAACTTGAGTGACAACTGTCACACGTTGCTTGCCTGCACTGGTAAGGACAGGGGACATCCCCTCAGAGGGGCATACATTGGGCGCAGGCCAGGCACCACAGGGACAGGATCAGGGCGCAGCAGAAGGAGGCAGTGAAGGGGTGGTGGATGCAGGAGAGTCACTGGCAACTGCAGTGGAGCTGACTGAAGTAGTGGGTGCAGTCACAACTGTGAGGCACAAGTCAGATGGGGTGGGTGCCGGCACAACTGCAGTGGGCAGGTCAGATGGAGTGGACTGGGTCCCCACTGCAGTGCCCAAGTCAGACGGGGTGGTCGTGGACTCCACTGCAGTGCCTAACTCTATGGGAGAGGAATGGGGTCCAGGTGAGGTCGGCAGGACAGGGGGGGACACGGTCCCCACATCAGTGGCACTAACTGTCTGACAGGGGTAGAAGAGCAAGTGGTAGGGGCGGAGGGCCTCAGCATTTTGGGTATGGTGTATCTGTGGGTGGGGTAACCTGGGGCAGGGTGTGGTGGGGGAACCTCTGGAGTGGTGGCCTGGGGGATGGAGGGACGGAGACTTCGCCATGGAGCTGCGGGGTGGGGTCTTGCTCTTCTGACTCTGGGGGGACTTGTGGGTGGGGGCCTCAGTCTGACTGCGCCTGGGGGAGGGTGTCCTGGTGTGAGGGGCACTCGCCTCTTTGTGTTGGGACTTCCTCTTCCCCTTGTATGATGGATCTGCTGGGTCGGTGGGGAAGAGGCCAAGGTCACAGAGGAAGAGCTTCTGTGGAGATGGGGTTGCAGGTGAGGCAAGGGAAGGGGGCTGGGAGGGAGAGGTATCGGAGGACTGCGGAGTGGTTGTGGATGACTGTGTGTGTGTCTGCAAACCATCCCCTGTGAGTGTGGTATCGTTCCCATGTGCTTGCTTGGGTGCACGTCTAGACCTTGGTTTGGGAGTTTGTGTGCTGCCCATGTCTGTGGGTTTGTGAGAATGTGCAGGTGTGTGTGTGCTTGGGACAGGTAGGGTGCTAGGAATCGTGGGGTAGGAGGGGTACTGGACTGTTGGAGGAGGGACACTGCTGCCATCAGGGAGGAGGCCACGGACTGATTGGTCCTCTGTAGGGCAGAAATGCTCGATGAAATGCCCTCCATGAACGACACCAGTTGTGTCAACAGACTGGTGTGTGCATGGAGGACACTCAGCATTGATGTCTGCCCTACATGGATCTGTCTAAGTAAGTCCACAGACTCCTCACTCAGGGCAGCAGGGGACACGGGGGCAGGGGGTGCGGTGCCTGGCACAAAGGAGACATGCTCCTGAACACGGGAGCCTCCACGGACCTCTGGGACGGGAGCCGATGGGAGGGTGGTGATGGTGGTGGTGGGGGCGGTGGCAGGGACAGCCTCACTAGCTGGGGTTTGGTGGCTGCTGACACCTGCCTCCACAAGGGAGTCATCCTCCGAGCTGCTGTGGCCCTCAGCTGGGGTGGATGGTGCTGAGGACTCCTCGGTGTGGCTCCACTCGCCCTCCGTGCCACTGGGTCCCCCCGACTCCTCGCATTCTGTCCCAGTCAGGCTCTGTGGCTCCTCCTGGTCCATGAAGCTGTCCCCTACTGTGGCCGTGGATGTATCTGAATAGAAATAGGAAAAAAGAGAACAACATCAGTCACCTGCACACACCACAATGAGTACATCACATCACAAGGCAAGCCCTGGCATCAGCAGCTGAACACTGCTCAAAGTGCCCACACTGTTTAGAATAAGCCAATTGTCATTCGCACCATCAACCATGGCACTCATATCCCTCCTGGACTTGCAACCATATGTCTGTTGCATGTTGGATGCTAATACCCCAATGTGCCGATATGCACCACCCACACATCTGTTGGACATGCAAGTGAACATGTAGGAGTATGTCACTATACACACAGCACATCTCTTGCCACTGACTCAGTACAGGTGTCTGGATGAAGGGATGGGCAGAGACTCATTTCACATGCTTGTGATGCATGCCAGCAACACACACTATGATGTTCTCATGTCCTGATAGTCAATGCCACAATGGGGTGCATGGAGCACACTTGAACACAATGCAGGATCACTCATAGCAAGTTAAATGCCATAGCACTGGCACGCCTGGAAAGTCAGTCAACACTGTCTCCTATCACAGGGGCAGGACATCCAGACAACAACAGTATGCACTGTGTCACAATCATAGCTCAGGGGTAAAGCAAACTCTGCAGCTGACAAGTGCACTTTCCCATCCCCTGCAAACAACATATCCCAGACCCAAAAGACCCCACATCATACAAATCAGACATATGAGTCTCTGCGAACACAAGTCCCTGTACATTAGCACATCACAGTCTGCTGTGCATGTAACCCAGCTGCCTGAAGTGCACAGTTGCATACACCATTGTGCACTGTCAAATGATCACACACCTATATGTCACACAGGTCTTGTCTCTCATAGTCACATCTCAGATGTCCTGCTGACCCTCAAACTCATGAACACCACAGTTTTACGTAACAAGAAGCCACACCACAATGACACAGAGGCCGACACCTGAAGGCACATGTCACTATGCACAACCTGTAAGTTGATACACAGGAGTGGGATTACAGAGTGTTTCTAAATGCCCTTGAGTAGGCATGACTGCCCAGGTCTACGTGAATCAGTGTTTAGCCCTCAACAGTAGTCAGGTGGCTAAGAAAGTGTGACACACTTGATATACATACTCCTGAGGCACACAAATTGGAGTACCCTGCTGCATGGGTTTGTTTGAAATACCCCAGCCACAAGTGGCGAGTCAGACCAGCAATTGGAACACATATGAAGGGCACACACAGATCACATGTCAGATCTCAGGCATTGGATAAACAATTGACCCACCAATGAAACACACAACAGAGTCACAGGAACAGATGCTGTCCGGAAGCTGAAGCATAGCTGACTGCAGGGACACAGTGCCCTAGTGACAAAAGCAACAGACTGTAGGGGCCACACCTGTGGATCAGATGAGGAGGGTGCATCACACAATTGAGGGACATGAGTATTGGACTACTATACCTACGTAATGTGGAAGTGTGACCAGGCCAAAAGACTGCAATTAGCATGTCAGACATAGTACACAGATTAGGCATGGACTTACCCTCTCCTTGCTGCTTTCTGGCCTTCAGCTGCCCGTCCAGGTCCGGGAAGACCACCGCCAGTATTCGGAGAATGTGGGGGGTCAGGGTCTGGTGTCCGCCCCTCCTCCCTTGCGATCCTCCGGGTCCAGCCCCGAAGGTCCTGCCACCTCTTCTGGCAGTTGCGGATCCGGCGCTTGTAGACCCCCACCGACCGAACTGCCCGGGCGATAGTCAGCCATATCTCCTGCTTCTGGTGGGCACCAACCTGTGAGGATGACAAAGTTAAAAGTCCATTAACACACATGCCCCATATTTTTGCTGCACAGTTGGATATACATGTCATCATCACAAAGGAAAATGAGTGACACAGGTAGTGCACCCATGGAAAAGGACAAGTCTGACATGTTAACAATGCCTGGGAAGTTTAAGCTTGCACAAATGCACCTTAGCTGCAGAACACCTGTTCATTACATGTACCTACACACTTTGGGGGATGAAAGTACTCAGTGAGTATGCTTGCCACTGGTGTACACACTGCTAGTACCTCTAGTCAGACAACATGCATAATTAGGAAGGCAGTGGAATGCACACTCACCTGCTCCCCCGGTTTCGCATACAGCTTGATGTACTGTGGAAGGAGCCCGTCCAGCAGGGCCTGGTTCTCCTTCTCAGTGAAGGCTGGGGCCCTCTCCAGAGTACGTGCCAGAGCAGTAGCCAGAGGATGCAGAGACAGCAGCAGTGGTAGCAGGGATGTGGTCCAGTAGCATGTAGTGCAGGCAAGTGAGCTCCCTGGGGGACAGCCAGCCTTATATCTGTGCTGCAGAGGCAGACTCTGTGCAATGTGTCCCCAGTGATAGGTCCAACACGGTTGCATTCTATGAATCTGGCCAATCTATGGAAATGTACGACTCGTACACGTCTTCCGCATCGTTCAAATCTTCACCTCCATAAAACCCTAGGAAATGCAACATTGTTGTAGGCATCCAACTGAATTTCCATCGGACAACTAGTACAAGTTTTGAATCTGCATCCGTCTCCATGACAGTCCAGAGCCAATGGGTGCCCCAGGCTCGGTCAACTGACTGTACAACGCGTATTTTGAATATACACATGCACCCGTCGCCATACGGTTCAATGGCCAAAGCGTACGCCTGTCTCAGACCATGCCTGCCCGACGCGCATGCATGATAGTCACCCACGTCGGAGCACTTTGCAGTCAATGGCAAAGCGTACGCACGGCTCGGACATGAGCCGTACACTGCGTACGCATTGTCACCCGCGCCGTGCCTCATTGCAGTCAATGGCAAAGCGTACGCACGGCTCAGACATGAACCGTGCAATGCGTACGCATTGTCACCCTCGTCGGACCTCATTGGTGTGACTATTTGACGTCTTCAACACACCATTACTTGCCAGGGACACATGTGCACACCTACCACACTACAACATTGGCCACACAGTGACCCATGGCATGTAAGTCTGCATTCCCTATGTGTGTTGGGGGGCAACATTTGGTTTGTTGGGTGGCACTTTTGTGCAGCCACTCCCAGGCTGTGCACGTGTTCATGAGGGCAGAATCCTTTGTGTGTTGTGCACATTACCACTGTGATGTGCAATTGTACAGTTATGGGCATGAGTCATGGACACAGTTGCAGGTTGGATATGTTTCAGACATGTCACATACACCCTGAGTCCTGGGGGTGATGGCATGTACGTCACAGTGAGACCTGTAGCCACAATTCTGATGTACACCCACAGTCTATGTGCATGTTGTGTCTCAGATGTGGCTGATCAAATGTGCCCAATGGGAGACAGTTTCCACATCCATGTGGTTTGTGCAGCAACCTTGATGTTTTGTGTCTGTCTAAGAGACGTACATGTATGCCCTGCAGAGACAACAGTGGCCACTACCTGTGGGACTCACGGTTGCCTTGTGGCGTGTACGTGATACGCCATGTCTTGCCAGTGTCGATGTGCCAATACAGGGAACCTGAGTATCTGCATGGCAAAGATCTGTGATGCCTGGGAGACATCAGGCCTCACTTGTCACTGTGGTGTGTGTTTGTAACGTCACAGCAGTACATAGGTAGGGTGACACAGCCCAGTGATTGGCCATTGCACTACATGGGACTTATGTGGACATGTGGACTTGAGATGTGAGGTGATGTCCATGTAGGTGACATATGTGTCCATGCCCAACAGCACACACATCAGTACATTGTGTATTGTCATGATGTATCATGTGATATTTTGCTTGGTCATAGCCACATGGATTGATGAACCGACAATCTTCCTTTGTGCATCTCTGTTCTGCAGGGCACCAGCGGTCCATAGACCATTCCCAGACCTTGAAACCATGCAGGAACGCGACTGCATGCGACAGTAGCACTTCACCAAGCCACTGATTGAGGAGTTAGCGGAGCAGTTGGCACCACATCTGCTACCTGGCCGGACATACCCTACAGCACTGACCCTAGAGGTGAAGGTGATGGCAGCCCTGCACTTCTTTGCTACTGGTACCTTCCAGTACACTGTGGCTACTGCTGGTGGTATGTCGCAAACAATGTTTAGTTGTGTGCTACGCGCTGTCTTGGAAGCGATGTTGCATTTCCTTGACCTGTTCATCAAGTTCCCTAGTCCAGCTCAACTCCCTGAGATAAAGGATGCCTTTTATACACCGGGGGAATGCCGAATGTCATCGGATCTATTGATGGTACACATGTAGCCCTGATACCACCACAGGCACATGAGCTGGCATACCAGAACAGGAAACATTTCAACTCCATCAATGCTCTTGTGGTATGTCTTGCAGACATGTGTATCACACATGTGTGTGCACGTTTCCCCGGTTCTGAGCACGATGCCTGCATCATGAGGAGTAGTCGCATTGCAACACTGATGTCACAGATGCCAGACCAGCGTGCCTGGCTTGTCGGTGTGTACTGACTGTTTACCATTGTGTGTGTTTGGCAATGTGGTATTCCGCACTCCTACAAAACTCAGCTAATTGTTCAATTGTTTATGTGTAGGTGACTCCGGATACCCCAACATGCCGTGGTTGCTGACACCCCTGAGGAACCCTGTGACTCCAGCCGAGATACAATGAGGCACATGGTCGGAGCAGGAGGGTGATTGAGCGGACATTTGGTCTCCTGAAAAGCCACTTCCGCTGCCTGGACAAGACCGGAGGGGCCCTCCCATATGACCCTGCAAAGGTGTGCAAAATTATCCTTGTATGCTGCATGCTACACAACATGGCAGTGCGGAAGAAGGTGCCTCTCATCCAGGATGATGTTGACCGACCTCCGCCACCTGTGGAGGATCCCGGCCTGGGACACGATGTCAGTGATGATGATGATGAGGGTGACGTCCGCACACAGCTCATCAACTTCTTCACCTGAATGTGAGTTTATAGGGTTGTTATGTCAATGTATGGAGTTAGCCTGAAATGTGTTGTGGCTGCTCTGTTGCTGTCTGAGTGTGTCTGGGTGCCACTTGACTGGATGCGTGCAGTGATGTGTCCATTCAGGTGGTCTGTACTCCACAATAGTGTAGTACTGTTAACTTGTTTCTGTGTAGGTTTCTTGTGACATGTTTTGTGCATTGCATTTCTCTCCTGTTCTGCTGTGCTTTTGACTGTGTCTTGTGTCTGTCCTTCCCAGGGTACTTTGCCTGTTGTTTGGTCAACACTGACCCCCAACACCCAGAATCCAACACCAGTGTGGGAGTAGTCAATTGCCATCAAGTGATGTGCCACACACCCCTGGACTTCAATTCTCAGACAGTCTGTGACCGTGTGTCCACCGTAACGTACAATTGCCTTGCAACTATTTTAGAATAAACATGTTGCTGATGTGTAATGAACCTGTGCTATGCTTTGTTAGGTGCGTTTTCTGTCTTCCCACATCTGAGTGACATTTGCTTACCTCACCTGTGGACTTGTTACCACTGACTGTGGATAGGTGTTATGTCTGTGCATACCAATGTGTTTCAGGTCAACATCAATGTGTGGGTTGAGTAACATGGCCATGGTGAGTATGTGTTGTGGTGCCATAGTGGTGTGTCTCCCTCACAAGTGTCACATCACCATGACTCACATAACGGTGGTCACATTGTTGTAGTATTTGGAATGCACTGTGTTGTTTAGAAGATCAACATCTCCATGACACATGACAAGTTGGAATCACAACAGAGGCAAGTATGGTGTACTGTTGAGTTTATTTACGAACATGTGAGAAGATAGTGCACAGGATGGTGGGTGCTGTACATTGGGTTTTGAATCCAAAGTTGACAGTAGAGTTGGAAGTGTTGGTAGATGAAATGTCCAGAGTAAAGTCCACAGTCATCTGCTACATTGGACCAACATGAACCCTCCATGTCATGTGGGCGAGCTGTGTCCGATCGGACAAGGTGAACGTGTTGCGCACAAAGAACATTGTCCAGAACAGGTTTAGAGGCCCTGGGTGATGTGCAGGGACATCTGCCTCTCACATGTCCTTCTTCGGATGACCCCTATTCTTCTTGGGGGGGGATCCTCAGGTGCAGGCCTCTGCGGTGCAGGGGACTCTCCGCAAGAGTTCTCCTCCCTCCCTCTGGCACTGGCAGATGGTGTGGCAGCAGATGTTGTGACCACACATGGAGGTGTGGACATGTTTGTGCTGATCTGGCGGAGGCATTGGAGTATGTCCCGATGCACCGCATTAAGTGCATCCCACTTTGCCTTCATGCGGGCATGGTGGGCAGCCTGCTCCTGTTGTATGTCCTTGAGGATCCCCACTACCTGGCCAAATCCTCTGGTGCTATCCTGGTACGCATCTATGATGCATGCCAGTTGGGGGTCATCATGCAGTCCAGACCCCTCTGCAAGGTGCGCCCTCTGCCTCCCACCCCTCCCAGCACCCCTATCCACACGGGCAGCACCAGCAGCAGCATGCACAAGTGACACTGGGACCCCTTGGGTAGTGTTGCTGATGGTGTTGGCTGTAGCTTCTGGGGGTCCTGTGTCCCTGTGCTGTCGGTGTTCTGTGGCCTTGGTCTGTCCGTGTTGGTGGGGGTGCCCTGTCTGTTTCCAGATGCTGGAGGCATGGGTACAGGGGGTGCAGATGGTGCTTCTGGTGCTGCATGATGACTCACACCGGAGGTGCCAGGTTGTTCGTCGTCATCCGAAGAGGACAGAGACAGATTCAAACCAGAGAGCTCAGTGTCCACCAGAGCCTGGGACTGGGAAACCTCTTCATTTGGTGCTGTGTCCCCAGCACCACCTGTGTTTGGAGGAGACACACAATGTAAGTTAGGTTTCTACAGGCATCAATGGTTCACAAACATGACATTTTCTACTGTATGAACGGATGCCTGCCTGTACACTGCTTTGTTCCGGGTTGTCACGGACAGAGATTGATTTTGTTGTTGCACATTGTGCATGTCGAAGTGTGTGCATGCCCAGCTCATGGATAGATTTGTCTGTACATGACCATTACTACTCAAGGCCATCACGTTGCTGACACAGGTGTGTCATCCCTGTACACATGTGAGCTTTAACAAGGACATACATGCTATTCCACTGGGGATATGTTGTACTATTGGGGCATGTGTGGTAGCAGATATTGCTAGTCTTTGTGTGCCACATTGATGTATTGGTATGCCTGTGATCTCTTTGGAGAAAGTGGTTTTTTCCAGTGTTCCTAGTTCCCATCTCATTTCATACAAGTGATGATGTCACCATCGTTAATGAGTCTGGTGCTGAGTTTTGTACGTGCATATGTGATTTGACTTGTCAATGTTCTCCATGGTGACATGGATTGGGCAAAGTAGCACTCTGGCTTCTCAATGCTCATGACAGTGAGGGCCGGTGGTGTGTGTGTTGCAGTTTGGCTGCTGTGAGTAGCATGTCTCCTCCAATGCAGTCCAGGTTAGACCTTGTGTCTACAGTGTCTATGTCAGTGAGTGGTGTGTTGTGTGAAGGATGCATATGTATCAGCACGATGTAGGAGTGGAATGCAGCTCAAAACAGCACCGAGTGTGAATGCAAACATGCTATGGTGTCGGCTATATTGGTGTGTCCATTCCATTCACTGTCAGATGTCCCCTGTCAATTATGTATAAGTGAGTTCCTGTGTGTTGTGTGCAATGTACTATATATAGCTCTCCACGCTTGTCATCTGCAAGACACACCTCCCCAGCCCGGCCAGGGGGCCCCCCTGGACACTGCATCCCCAGACAATGAGATTGAACATATGGTTGCAATGGCTGCGTGTGTGACCGGGTTTTTGTTTGGCCATTGCATATGTGTGATTGTCAGCCACATCGTTTCACAGGCCCGGTGTCAGACATCTTGGCAGTCCTGGTGTTTGTTGCTGCCCAGTTCCCAGCATGGCCTTGTGCTCCCCACAACAGAGCCCAGTGTCAGACATCCTGTCAGTCCATTCCTACTCCCTGTGAGGCGAGCATGGTTCAGTGTGAGCTTGCTGGGCCATGTGGGTGGCTGGGGATTGTCTGTGACTGCAACTCCCATCATGCTCTTGGCTACACCCCCCTTCCCAGCATGCCCATACTTCCTTCCTCTTGACTCTGCTTGTCTGTGAGGGGGTGTGACAGCAATGGAAAGATGGCTAACTGTCAAATCCTGGTGTTTGTTTGGCTACAAGTCCAAAGAGATCCCCTGTGCTTCACACAGCAGCACCCAGTATGGTGTATCTTTTGCTGATATTTCACTGAGGTGTGGGTCAATGCATTCTACCCGGTGAGTTGTGTGGAGTTTGTGTTGAGGGGTGTGTGTGTCTCCACATGCTGGTAAGTATGGTCAGAGCTGTCAGTCCTCCTTCCCACCCGGCCAGAAATCCCACCATGAAACGTGCTTCCATTGGAGGGCGTGCAAGTTGTCTTTCAGGATGTCAGTCAGTGGTGTCCTGCTTCTGATTTACGCACAACCCCTAGCAGGACACAGTGTCAGACATCTTGTCAGTCATTTTCCACCCCCTGTGATGTGTGCATGTTTCAGAGAGGTCTTGATGGGCCAATTGGGAGGGGGAGCATTATCTGTGACTACAACCCTCATCATGCTTTTGGCTACACTCACTTCACCTGCATACCCACTGTTCCTTCCTGTCAGTCAGCTGCACTGTGAGGTAGTGTGTTTGTGTTGGCAAACTGTCTGACAGTGTTTATTCGGCTTTGTGCCACTGCCTTGCTCTATTTGTTGGTAGGTTTGTACATGTCATGACACAGTTCCAAGTCACTATGAGATGGCAAGTATTGTGTTTGTCTGACTGGCATACACATCTTGGGATGATTATCTATTGGTTAATGTGGCTTTGCTAACGGTGCATGGTTTCACTGTCCCCTTGCCACACAATATTGAGTATGTTGGTTGTGTACTCACCAGGCTCTGGTATGTCTGCTAGACCATGGACGCTCTCTGGTGGTAGGATGTCCCGCACCTTCTCCTCCCAGGTCCTGAAGTAGACTGGTTTGGCAGGAGGGCCACCGCCAGTGCACTGACTCAAGGCGTGATCTTTCTCAATGAGTTTCTTGACCCTCCTGCGCACGTCATACCACCTGTTCTGGATATCGTCCTTAGTGCGCCTTGTTGGTGCTTGTGCGTTCACCTTGTCCACAATCCTCGCCCACATCCTGGTTTTCTGTGACATGGGGGTCCTTTGGACCAATGTACCAAACAAATGTGGCTCTACTCTGATGATCTCGTCTACCAGCACTTCTAACTCATCATCTGTGAACTGTGGATTCTTCTTTGGGGGCATGGTGATGGGTGGTGGTGGTGAGTGATGTTTGTGTTAGGGTGCAAGTGAGGGTGGGTTAGTGTTGGTTTTGCTAGCTGTATGTGTGTGCTTTTGGTGAGCTGCTAATAGTGTGTGAGTTGTGTGAAGGGTGAGTTGTGAGTGTGTCTGTGTTTACTGTGTGATGGTGTTTGCTGCTGGCTGTTGTCTCCTTTTTGCAAAGGATCATAGTGATTGATGTCCTTTATATAGGTGGACTTGTGGGTGTGTCTTTGTCCCAGGTTTTTTTTTTTTATATTTATTGGCATTGTCATCTCTTGTTTGGTCCTTTTTTTGTCTTTTTTCCTTGGGTGTTCTAGACATGAAGGAGACGTTTTTCTGACTGAGACGGACGCTGATGTTGGCTCGTGCAGGCTTCTCCGCCTTGTTCACACTGACTTTCTTCTCTGTTTCATACGCGTCGGACGCAGAGATCTCTATTGCTTGGGCTCCCTGTTTTCTGTGCGTGTCGGTCATGCGGCTTGGGCTCCATGCGAGTTGGTCTGGGTTTACATGCATTGCATTGTACTGCGCGGATCGGACATCGCAGGTACGTTCCTGTCGGTTTCATTCCGGGTACGTGTCGGTCGGTGAAACTCACATCGGTTTTCCGGTCGAATCACTGTTTTCCCTACGGCTCGGTCGTATGGCTTGTATTCCGTACGTGTCGGTTGTAATTCACACGCGTTTCATCGTACTGCACGGGTTGTACGGCACCGGTGCGTGTTGGTCGGTATCCGTTCCGGGTCTGTCTCGGTCCGTACGATTTGCGTCTGGAATCAGAATCGGCCCCTAAGTATTAAACCAGATGATATGAATGTGTTACCTTTGTAGCGTCATATTTATGGGTTACATGGCCCTGCCTGAGAGAGTTTCCCTCCACTCTAGGATTATATTTAAGTAGGTAAGCTCTATGAACCTGGTTGTTTCCTATTACGGAAAGCGCTGTTACTTTGTGCATAGTTTGCACAGGTTTGCACTTCCTTTATGCACTGCACTTTTACTCACTAGGTAGGTCTACAAACTGTTTACAACTGAAAAGAAGACAATTCCCAAATGTTCTTATGTTTTTAATTAATAGTGATGCATATGTTTTTTTTCTTATTCAGGAGGTTGCCTCTGATGGTAATGTATACCTTTTCCATTGCACTCACACTTTACTGTATCTGAAGTATTTAAACATGCTCTTTTTCTCTGGGGGTATGCCTTTGATGAAAATACACATTTCTAGCATTTTGTTGTATTTGTATTTTCATTTCTTTCAATGAATTTATTGATAGATTTGTCTGCTAAAATTTTTATTGAGTTTTTCTTATATTGCATGCTTTTAAAATATTGTTAGGCTGGAGGGTCCCATGAAATGGTAGGGGGAGATTTCAATTTAATTCAGGACCTTTAAATGTGATACATTAAACAGAACAAAAAAACAGCTAAAACCTAAAACCGCTTCGGTTCTTGACTCTATAAAGCATTTCTCTTGCCAATAAAATACGGCCTCACGATCAAATGTTTTCTTGATAACATGGTCTCTAAACGGGGTCAGTTCGGATATTATGGCTAATGCCTTCTCAGACCATTCAGTAGCAAGCATTACATTGGAACTGGAAGAGTTAACTACCCCAAGGGCTAGGTGGCAGTTTGACAGAACTCTACTGGCAAGTCAGGTTTGGCTGAATGAAATGCAGATTTGTATTCGAGAGTTTTTTAAGTAAATCAAGGTACTGCCTCACCCTTTGCGGTATGGGAAACCTTTAAGGCAGCATTTCAGGGCTAAGTGATTGCATTTAAATTAAAGCAGAATAGGCTTCAGAAAGCACAAATTTGCAAGCTACAGGCAACCCTCGATTGTGCTCAAGATACTTTAGCAAGGGTAGATGAAAGAGCTAGACTAAAAGAACGGTTTGAGCAGGCTAATCAGATATTAAAGCACTTCTTTGTTTTGGAAGAGCTTAATAATGCAAGAACGTTCCAGCAAAGCAGTATGAGGAAAAGCAGTTGATGGGTAGGCTATTGGCTTGGTCACTACGTGCCTTAAGCAGGATTTGTTGCGTATTACTGAAATGAAAGGTCCAAGCGCGAATGTTGGACAGACAATCGCAAAATAACTCAAATATATTTGCAGCATTATAAACATATTTATAAAAACGCTAAAGCAATCCCTAGATCAAGTCCTTAAGAGAATTTTAGACTTATTCCGCTCCCACATTTGAAAGATGCCCAGATAGAGACTTTACTGGAGGTAATCTCTGTACAAGAGGCTGCGCATTCCCTGCAGAAGATGCCCAAAACTAAAGCTAGTGGCAGTGATGAGATTCCGGATGATGTTTATAAAATTATGCAGAAAAAACTGCTACCTCATATGGTGGATACTTTATTAGAATTAAGGGGGGATGGATATTCCATCTGGATCACTGATACAACAACTCCAATACCATCAAACTACAAAAATATCGAGACAACAATGTCATATACAAAAATATCGACACACAATACACAAAACAGAAATGACACCAACATTGCTAGAACAAATTGTCTAAAAAATCTCGATGATAAAAATATCGACAACAATTTAAGGACACAAAAATATCGATAACATTAAAATAAAATTAAACACATCAAAAACACCAATATGAATTTAAATAACAACAATAAACTAAATAAAAACAAGCAATAAATAAAAATAATAAATGTTAATCAAATTAAATAGTCACAGCTAAAACATTTTAAAAAGCTATCGTTACCAATCAATTTAAACTACACCAACACAAACCAATAGAAACTCTCAGGGCCGGACTGACTACCGGGCGTTTTGGAATTCTGCCGAGCAGGGGGCTGATTTCACTGCGGTGGGGGCTGATTTCGTTCATGGAGACCTGCGTGTACTTCGAAATAACTAAAGCAAAACAAATTTCGTTCAGTACACGCAGGTCCCCATCAACGAAATCAGACCCCAGCTCAGCAGCATTCCAAAATGCCCGGTAGTCAGTCCGGCCCTGGAAACTCTAACTAATTCAATACATACTGTAAAATAAAACAATTAATTAACATACAATTTACTATATAATGGACAACCACGGAGAAAGAGCGAACCTCTGCAAGAGAGAACACAGAACGAAAAACAACTACACATACAACTATTCTGAAAATCCCTCGATAGAGGTAAGCACAAAACCTTGTAAGTAAATCAATAAAATTAATATTAAAGAGAACTATAACATGTTTTTCTTTACATATCACAGATTAAACTTCACTAAAATTCCACCTAGAATATTCAACACAAAGATTTACGTGCACAACAACAATAAAATTAACATCATTAAAAATATTTCACAAAGTAAGTATATGACTTAACCAACAAATAAAGTAAACTATTTAAAAGTAATAAATTTAATAAAAAACGAAACATAGCTAACAAATGCTTTTTTCTTAACAGCTTCTATAAAAATCAACAAAACCACATCAACAAAAGACACTTCATCAACTAAAAAGAGCAAGTATATTTTTTTATTTACAAATAAAAGAAAATAGAGACTCAATAATAAAAATAATCCAATAAACTAAAACTATAACGTTTTCTTTTTTTTCTTTTATGTTTCACAGATTATACTGCACAATAACTCCACCCAAAAAATCAAAAGAAACATTAAGGGGGTCATTACAATGGCGGACGGACTGAAGTGTGTCCGCCATCGTCCCGGTGATGGGGACCACCTGCCTATAAGGCGGCAGTGCCACATATCATATTACAATGCATCCACCTCCACGGCGGCCACAAAAGGCATTTTTAACATTGAGGTGGGTGCTGCTGGCTGCAGGACTCACCGCAATGCTAAGAAGGCAGTTTTGCTTTTCCCTGCACTACGTGGCAGGCACCACACGGTGCCTGCCACATGGTGCGGGGAAATGTAGGAATCACCATAGGTGCCCCCTAAGTGCAAATCTAAACTGCCCCTGCCCACGGGGGGCCCGCAATGGGCCACCAAAGTCATGCCAGCCTTTCCGTGGTGGGTGAACCACCATGGAAAGGTTGGCAAGGATTTAGCATCCTAATCTGGAGGACGGTGCCTGCTAAGCAAAACCACCATTGTAAGGATGCGGGGGGGTCCGACAGACAATCGTAATGATTGCCTCTGTCGGACCTGTGGTGGTCGGGCTTTCCGCTCACCAGTACACCGCCCGTCATCACAATCTGGCGGCCAGTAATTGGCCTTACGATAGTGGCGAACCCACCACCGACAGCCTGTCGGTGGTGGGTTCACCACCATTGTAATCAGGACCTAAGTTCAAAAACAAGTACAACATCAACATTAAATAAAAATATAATACTAAGTAAGTATATAAATTAACCAACAAATAGAGCTACCTATTAAAAAATGATAAATTAAATAAAAAAGCAAATATTACTAACAAATGCTTTTCTCTTCACAGCTTCTACAATTTCAACATACAACAACATCAACAAAATAAACTTCATCAACTACAATTAGTACTTTTTTTATTTTTCTTCAATTAATTAAATATAGATACTAAGAAAGGGAAATAAACAAATATACTACAACTATAACCTTTCATTTCACATTTCACAGATTACACGTCACTAAAACTCCACCTAAGAAACTCAAAAAAAGGATTAACTTTGAAAACGAGGACACAAGCAACATTAAAGAAAGATATAAAACAAAGTAAGTATATGAATTAACTAACAAATACAGCACACTAATAAAAAACGATAAACCAAATATCGCTAACAAATAATTTTTTTCCACAGCTTCTACAAACTTCAAAATACAACAGCATCAATGAAAAAATCGTCATCAACTAAAAATAGTAAGTATTTTATTTTCTTAACTAAATAAAAATCAAAATTAAATAAGCAAAATAACATAATTAAAATAACACTTTAATAAAAATAACATTTTGCTTTTCAACCAACAGAAAAAAACCCAGTGTATAAACATCAACAATCAATAAAATATACATCAAGAAAATTAAATCAAGACAAATGTAAGTATACTTTCAAATATAAAAATTATACAAATATGTTTGCTGTTCAAAATCGTATAATTACCAAATATAAATATACATATATTCATAGATGGATAAAAAATGGCAGAAGGAGCAAACTTCATAACTACACAAAAGGAAAACCTACTTCTATGCTACATGGGCTACACCTATACCCTAGAAAAAATAACTGGAAAAAAACACATTTGAAATGTAGTATATAGTACTCCAATCCTTTCTATGGGAGAGCCCCTACAGTAGAAACAAATGTAGCTAATGTCAGAGAACACAACCATCCCCCCAATGTGACTGAAATCAAAGTCAGAGATGCCCTAGAAATAATCAGAGAAGCAAGTACCAGCTCCCAACAAATCAGTACCCAAATACTAAAAAAGTGTTAACTAGGGTACCTGAACATGCCACAGGACAACTACCATCTATCTCCACTCTGAAAATATTAATTTCCAGAACCAAAAGTGCTACAGGTCAAACACCCCCCACCCCCCAAACTTTTTCAGAAATAGAAATGTTACCGGAATACACCATCACCCACAAAGATAAAAAAAATCCTTCTTCATGACAATAACAGTCATGAAAAATGAATTATCATCTTTGCCACCAACAACAACTTTAAAAAACTGCGAAACGTGGATGATGAATGGCACATTCAAAGTTTGCCGCAAGCCTTTTTGATCAACTATATACCATCCACAGCGAATATGAAGACACTAAAATCCTCTTCATATATGCACTACTCCCTAATAAACAAAACACCGACCTACATAGAGCTCCTAACAATAATAAAACAATACACCTACAACTACTCTCCACAAACAATTATCATTGACTTTGAACAAGCAATGATTCAATCAATTTTAAAAATATACCCACACACTGCAATACAAGAATGCCATTAGCACTTTAACCAAAGTATCTAGAGACACCTATAAGAATCTACTTTAAGTATTGATTACACCACCAATAGCAACTTTGCCTTCCAAATTGAAAAATGAATAGCCGTGGCCTATGTACCAACAACTGAAGTAGCCAACCATTATAACATACTTCTTGAAAGCCCTTTCCATAAAGCAAAAAAACTAAACCAACTCCCTTCCTAGACTACTTTGAAGACACTTGAGTGGAAAGGCTACATAGTTCAGGGCACCGCCCTTACCGAAGTTGAATACTATATTTAGTGGTTAACCTGTCTTTTTATAGCATTCGAAGACTATTTTACGTCAATTTTAGTATTCCGTAGTATTCTTTTTGTGAAGCCTAGTGTATGAAGACTACTGGAATGTGAGTGATACTTCTTGAACACTAACAGAATACTTCTCAAATACTTACTTGCTAATCAAATAGTCTTCATTTACAATGCAAAAAAATCAGTGAATATGAATACTACAGGACTGTAATGAATATTACCAGACTACTGATCACATTCTTCTATTCAAGTGTTGCTGAATTGAATGATTGTGTATGCAGAGATCTGTATGAATAAGCTATTATATGTTTACTACTAACATATTAAAAGATGTATGTGCAAAGCATTTTTGTCCAAAACTTTGAAAGCTTTACTGAATGGTATGGCTAGGTTAATAATATATCACAATACTAACAAACCAACATGCATGTATATATTTTCATTATTATTAGCATCAATTTGACTTATTAGAGCCTTAATTGTAGTGCTATAAAAAGATGTACCATCTTGTCTTCCTTGCTTGATTTTGCTTGTGCGAAAGTGTCACTCATAATCATTGAATGTCACTCATAATGACACTAAAATTATGAAAATGGCACACATGGCAATCTAAAACATTGGCAGCTATGACAGTGACATGGATAAGGGTTCGCTTAATAATTGGTTAAGTGAATTAGAACTATACAACCCCCAAATGCACTTCAATTGTAATTAGGAGCTAAAAAAATGCAAACTAACTTGTGAAACTCATGCCTTTTGACATTACTACTGTAAATGGTTTGAGCTTTAAAAGTTGTTTCTGCGTTTTTCAGACAATTTAATTTAAATATTTTACATTCATATTTTTATTTTCATGCTACAATACGTTATTGATTGAACTACATATAAAGCTGTTTGCTTTACAAAGGATAATAAATGTTTCTCCTCGATGTGCTCGTTCACTTTTGTAACCTATTTTCATCATTATGTGGAACTCCAGTTCTTTCAGGCTTTCGACTTTCTTCTTTTGGTCTTCTGTTGATGTGCGTTGGGCTTGTTCTGTTGAGAAGAGTTGAGTTGGGCTCTTTTTGGGCTCTATTTTGTCCAACTTGGGCTGCAAAGTTTCCTTTGCTCTGCTGCGCCTGCGCAGTGTTTTGAATTGAAAATGAAGTTGGTGGAGGCGCGTGAACTGCTGTGTCCATCACCAGAAATGCCCCTTAAAACTCCCCCTGATCCACTGGCACCAGTCGAAGGTAGGGGGACGTTCACGCATGGAGGGTTGGGGTGGTGAGCTTGCTGGCCTAAGTGCATACATGCCAGCATTTCAGAAGTGCAAAGTTAAAAAAAAAATCGGGAGAATGGGGCCTGCTTGAATCGGGTTACTGTCATGTATGGGCTTTGGAAGTGTGCCGCTGCAGGACATTTGAAACGCAAAATGCATGGTTTTTTTTTACCAAGCATGCGCGCAATGGCAGGGCAAGTTTCACTCTGCGAGCCAAATGGCAGTCCAGCTGAGGAACAGGCTGTTTTGGAACAACAAGTCTACAGCTGGGCTTTTCACTTTGACTATAATATTAACTTCCAAGCATTGTTTCCTGTAAGGTGCGCACGCACACTACCCCAAGCGCGCAGTGGTTTGTGTAAAGCAGACACACACTTCACTGGACATCATAGACCGTTTTCGCATCCGTGCTTTTAAAAAGCGAGCGGCTTGAAAAAGGTCATATGCTTGTTGAGGGGGAGTGGCAGCGAAAGGAAGGATTCCTCTTCCACAGAAAGTAGCAAGTGTTTCATGCACATGCCACTTGTTGCATTTATTTCAGTAATAGGAGTACGGCTACGGGGGCTTGTGTGGCTTTTTAATGCATTTAGTGATCATGAAAGCGTGCGTCATGCGTTGAGATGGTGCTGTTATCTCGCTTTCAAGATCACAAATATCTCTATCTCTCATCTCGATTGGGCCTCTTTGCTTGTGAATTGTTGGTTTGCTGTGGAAGTTTCTCGCCAATGAACGGCCCTCCAAGAGATTAATAAATCTCAGTTTGTATTGAGGGAGTTTTTGCAAGTTTATTTTTTGGTTTTGAAAGCATCAGATGCCGTGCTCCTTGCCTCCAGAAATTTCCAGGCAACACTATAAATTTCAAAATAACTCTGGTGATTAATGTTTCTCCTGGAAAGAGATCGGAGTATTGTCTAGCTAATGCTTTGCCCGATCATAAAATAGCACATAATGTTAATATCCCTGCTGCAAAGAACGTGTACCTTGCAGTTCACAAAGTGCATATAATGTGAATAGGTCAGTAGGTTTCTGCTTTTCTAAGAGACATCCTTTAGTTACTGGCAGTTTATAAAATAAAATGCTAATATAACAGTGAGCTATTAACTGACATCAAAGAACTGCATGCACACTGAAAAGTATAAATTTGAGAATAGAATGTTGCAAAAAGGGTTCATTTGGGCAGTAATCGATTCTTATTATTGAAGACCACCCCCCAAATATGGTGTTCCATTTTCAATTCTGAGTTTGTGCTTCTCCAGACCAAGCACTCAAACTATACTGCCCACCAGTATGGATGACATGTCACTCCTACACTTGTAGATCTCTGGCTTATGTAACATTTCCTATACACTGATTTACACACATATGATTGATTGGCTTTGTGTATAATGTGTGTGTGATGCAAAGTGCTCTGACACACTACACAGGTAAGAGTGGCGCTATATAACAAATTAAATGCATCTGAAAGAGAGTGGTATGAAGATTGGAGGGTCACTGTTAAAGGGTGGTAGTGAGGGAATCCGTGGTGGAGGTGGTCACTACTGCCACCACGGATGAGGGGGGTGGAGGTCGCCAACAAACATTGTCGCAACGGGCGCCACCAGCGCTAAAGAAGGCTCTGTGCAGGAAGGCAATTTGAAATGCTGACTCAGATAAAATATGAAAAACATATGAATTTTTTGCACATTTACAGTGCCTTAACATTTTTTTCGGATGACTAGGTAAAACATGGATGGTTGGAATGCATATGTGAAGCCTGTAAAAATAGCTCACTTGATTGGCATTGCTAATTAAGTTGTGCACGTGTGGAACGTCTGTCTGTTGCATAAATAATGTGCGCCCTGTGCAGACTACAATATTGGTACACTGGCTGTTTTCATTGTAAATTATGCACAATTGATCTACCTTCTTTTGTGATGAAACTGTAGGATTATTTCCCAGGTACATGTATATGTAACCAATTCATTTCATGGCGTGTGTGTCTAAATTGCAAACCTTCTTAAGACCCCCTCACATGGTGTTGCCGTTAGTATTCAGATATTGCTCACAATGAATACCACTAGTCTTCACACAGTGGTCACAATCAATGAGACTAGCCTTCATTTTGCTCTTGAAATAGCAAAGGAGCTGCAAATAAACCCTAACAGAATACTACTAAGCTTCAAATACTATTCTTCTAGAATACTACTAGTCTTCTTTTAGCATTCAATTGAAATGTTCATCATGTATTTGAAGGGTAGTTGAGTAGAACTAGTATTCCCTCATTTGCATATTTCGGCTTGTGGGCATACTACATAGTCTTCATGCATACTAAATAAATACTATATTTTAATAGTAAATGAATAGTAAATGAATACCGCTGTAAACACTGGAATCACACTAAGTGAAGATCTTCCATTTTGGTGAGGGCGTAGACAACCCAAGTGCCAAATCCCCTGATGGAATGTTTACAATAGCACTCTAGTTCAAAAAGCTTAAACCAACAATTCAGTGGAAGGGTGGCATAATGCCTTCCAAGCCACAATAGGAAGAGGAAAACCAACCCTACATAAACTTATAGAAGCTATCAAAAAAGAACAGGGCTATCAAGAGCTAAGGCTAGAACAATCTCTAACTACAATCGTCCTTAAACTCAGTAAACGAACTAAAACAATGTATGAATACCTACAACACAAAACTTAATTATTTCCAAACACCAAAGGGCTAGTATACCTAGACATGTTTGCTAAATCTATACTTTAAATAGAAAACAGTGCTAAACATCATAAACATTTTTTAATTACAAAACATTTAAACAACATAATTCTATTCTTTTTTAAATTAATAATAATAATAATATCATTTAAAATGTTTATATGAACACAAAAATATATGACATAATATAATTATTAAAATAAAAAGAAACAAACAAACCAATGTAAAAAAAAACAATTCCCACCCATAATCAAGACAATTATGTAGCAGTAGACGATCCTGGAAAACCAATAAATCCATAGTAGATAAATCAAAAGACGAATCCATTCGAAAATGAATCCCCCCAAAAAATGCAAAAATTCGACTGTAGAAAATAGGCTCTAACAACACAATCCTCTCAAAAACGAAACCTTAAAAAACCTGAAAATTAGTTTTCAAAAAACGCAAAAAAAGAACTTTAAAAAAAAGGCTCCAACAATGCAATCCTCTCAATAAGAAAACATTCAAAACCGCGAAAAAGACGGTTTTAAAAAACAAGCTCCAACAAACCTAAAAAATGAAAGGAAATGTAAAGTAACTTGTTTTAAAAAATAAAATACATTTTCCTGTTTTAAAAAAAATTAACGCGACGTCACCACCATTTGTTCACGAAACGGAAAACCTGTAAAGAAAAAAAACACCCAGCTACGATAACAAATACAAACCCACAAACATTAATATTAACATTAAATAAAAGATAACATAATTAAACAACACATAACTAACACTACATAACACTCCATTTCTATCAAACACATAAAATACTAAACTACCAAAACATCACCTAACTACACCAAAAACGAGCAGATAAAATCCTAACAAATCCAATTACACTACTACTACCTCTCCCCTACCCTAAAACTACCTTAAAAGTAAATGAAATCAAACTTACCTTAACCAACGAAACACAGCTCCTAACCATCTTCCAAAATGACCTAAAAACAAAACAGATAGGCAGAAAAGTGAGGAAATGAGAAAAAAATGGCCACGTAATAAAAATGAGAGAAAAAACCTACTCCCCATAGAAAAGAATGGAGACATTTAAAAAAAAAATAATAATAATTAAGGAGCTCATTATGATGACGGACAGAAGCCCATCCGTAATGTTGGCGGGGGCGGAAAAAAAATTTTTTTTCACCCCTAATGCGGATATTGGGACCACCATATTACAATGGGTCAACAGAGGCCATTTTCCTTCTGATGCGATTTTTCCAGCTCTGCACGTTTTTTCGGTATGTAAGGCTGGCTGACGGAGCCTATAGAGCAAGACCGGCATGCAGAATCACGTTCCGTCCACCAACTAGATTACGATGTGACAAACAGCCCTTCCCACAGTGGTGTAAAAACCACCACATCGCGGATGGTGGAAGCACAACTACAGAAAGGAAAAGTCGAACCAGAACACATCCAGACCAGCTGAGCCGCCATAGACCCTGCGCTACAGGCCTTTCCGCTGCTCTACCTGGTGCACCTCCGGCAGATAGGATGCCACTGCGCTCAACAGCAGAGGTACATCCAAAATACCTCCATGCATGCAACCCCTGTACAACTACAACTCCCAGCAAGCATGCAGGCCAGGCCGGCCCCACAATGTATGTGGCAACCTGCCAAGTGTAATGTGCGAGGCCCACCCAGTTTCCATGAGTGACGCCCTCAGGGCTCCTGAAGGCAAGTGGGTCCAATGCCGTGCCCCGCAGATGCAGAGCGTGCACCCCGCGACATACAAAAATGTAATCCGCTAGCGGCTCCCATTGGCAGATGGCGCATTTGCATAGGCGATGTCACACCGCGTCGCCCAGGAAGCGCCTTGCGCAATCCGCATCACTCAATTGGAGCCAATGCCTGTTTTTAATGTTGATGCCAGCTACCGCGCCTGTAAACACATCATGCATTTGCATTATCGCAATGCGAATTGCATCACACACCCCAAAACATTAGCCTAACGTGATTTGTGCACCCAGTGAAGGTATCATGGAGTGTGACCTTTGTTTCAAGTCTGCACACACATGGCTTGTTCAAGAAAAGAAGAGTGAAATTACATTCTTTGTCATGCCTCGTGGCCAGCATGGCCTTAAATAAGTCAAGGAGTCAAAAAGACTAAACCCCTGATGTAGCAGTATACTATATGCCATACACATCTAGCTACTAAGGATGTTGAAGTAGTGAGTATGTCGAGTGAGTGAAGAAAAGCAAAGTCTGTATGCGTGTCACTTGTGCATGTCAGGTGTCCAAGAGTCAAGGCAATGTTGTGCTTGTGTGAGTCTTCGCTTAATCTGTGTACCACATCTCTCATCTTCGACTCATCTCATGCATGTGTACCCTGACAGGATACGTAGGAGGAGACCACCTATCTTTTGACCTGTCCCAGACCTGGCGATGATGGAGGACATCAACATCATCATGAAATTTTGTCTGGATCACCTCACACTGCGAGAGCTATGTGCTCATTTGGAGCCCCAGATGAAGCCAAACCGAACATATCCTGCTGCATTGTCTGCCACAGTGAAAGTGATGGCTGCACTGCATTTCTTCACCACTGGGTCTTTCCAATACACTGTGTCCAGCGCCAGTGGGATGTCACAGTCCATGTTCAGCATGGTGTTGCGTGAGATCCTGTCAGCATTGATGCTGTACAAGGATGGCTATGTCCACTTTCTGAGGCGGGATGAATTGCCAGCTGTGAAGAGGAATTTCTTTGATCCGTGAGGCATCCCAAATGTGGTGGGAGCTGTTGACGGAACCCACATTGGCCTCGTAACACCACAGGCACATGAACACATTTATCGCAACCGAAAACACCACCACTCCATTAATGTGCAAGTGGTATGCCAGGCGGATCAAATAGTCTCACACATCTGTGCCAAGTTTCCTGGTTCTGCACATGACTCCTACATGTTGTGGAAAAGCAGCATACCACAATTAATGGCTAATCTGCTCCCCGAGCGGGCCTAGCTTGTTGGTGAGTGGGCAGTGTCAATGACTGTGATGTATGTGTAACATGCTGCTCTCTTCACATATTCTGATTGCAATGTATGTCTGTGTTCCTCACAACTAGGTGACTCAGGGTATCCCAATCATCCGTGGTTGATGACCCCACTGAGGAATCCAACCACGCCCGGGGATGTTGACTACAATGTTGCCCATGGGAGGACATGTTGTGTGGTGTAGCGCACTTTTGGACTGCTCAAGTCTAGATTTAGGTGTCTTGACAAGAGTGGTGGAGCACTACTCTACTCATGACAGAAGGTGTGCCAGATTGTAGTCGCCTGCTGCGTGCTCCACAAACTGGCCTTGCGCAAACAGATCCCCCGATTCAGCAGCCCCCTGCATCAAACCCACACGTGCCCAGAGACAATTACAGTGGTGAGGAAGAAGGCCTTGACGTGGGTCAACATCTCATTGCCAACTACTTCCATTGAGTGTAAGTTAATGCTGAGCGACTATCTCTGTGTGCTATGCTGTTGTCTCTCAAACGTTGAGGATTGTTGCAGGGATTCTGTCCACACACAGAAGCATGCGCAGGATTAGAGGGCTTGGACAGGCCAGGACCAAGTCAGCCTACCACCTGAGCACCCTGAAGCACTGGACCTAATAGCCATAGTGCCTCACTAGCTCTCCTACTCACTTTAAGTGATACAAGCGATCAGACGCCCCAGGACACAACACTCTCAGATCTCTCAGGAATAGCATTAACAAGACACACCCTGTCGCCCTGACTCTTATACTTGTCCACAATGGGTTCATTTGAAGGATAGAAATGGTTCAGAAGTTTTATTTTAACAACCGTGTGAGAAAATGCGGTATACAGCCCAAAAGTATTTGAGAAATGCATTTTGCACAAAAACATTTAGCTGAGTAACATGTCCACATATCATTAAGTAAGATGGCATATCAATAAGCCCTCTGAAGGAAGACCCATAAACCCATCCCCCTGCTTGAAGAACCTGTATTGAATGTCCCTAAACTATGGGCTTTGTCAGCAGAACCCACTTCTTAGCCCATATATGATGAAATGTACATCACATGTGCCGTGCCGCTCTTCTCTCCGGATAGTCCCCTGCCCAAGAGTGGTGCACCTAGCCCGCTGCACCATAACACCTAAGAGGCACCCGTGGTCACTCGCAGCTGCAAGACTCCGTTGAGTCATGGTGATAGGGCATGACCATAACAGAATGACAAGGGACATTGTTCTTCAACCACAGACAGAATGTTCAGACAGTACTCCAGGAGCGCAGAGAGATCAAGCTCTGTGGACAGTTCCATGTGACAGACATAAAAAAAAGCTACTTGTAGAACTCCAATGTCAGGGATTTATGTGTGCGTCAGCTGCATGATGGAAGCCGGGCTCATACTATGCGCCAATTTCCCTGACGGACATATGACAGCCTCCCCTTCCTCAGTTCTGTGGTACCAGCCGAAACAGCAGTCAGCAAAGTCAAAGCTAATGCAGACAGTGCCATAGCCAGAGAGGATTGTCACTCTTTGTCAGAAGGAGGTGAGAAAAGTCAAGACAATATTGAATTAGTTACCAAAAGTTCAGGATGCTGTTAAGTAGTTGTGGATCCAAGAAGGCACATGCAGCTTCGAAGGCAACCAGTTCCAACAGACGATACAAATCAGCTTCAGCAAAAAGGACCGCCATCTAATCCAGTAGCATGAAGGAACAGATGTGCCCCTCACATCACAATGATAAAAGGAGCATTTCGTGGCAACCTGGAAGTGACCCGATGTAGGCATGGCACAGGAGCCGTTGCGCAAACGCACAAGTGTGGCTGGCAGCCTGTCTGACACATTGAAAGGAATCCCATAAACGGCTATCCCCAAAACAGTCCTGGTTGTGGGCCAACAAAGGACTCACCCATAGGTCATAATCCAGATCAGCAAGGGATGTGTTTGAAAGGCAGACATAAATGGGCCATTGAAAGGGGCAACGTCGACAATAGGACACAGGTTGCACGCAGGTGAAATAGGCATAGCGAAAGGTCAGCCTATAACTGATGCAGAGCACAGCCAATGGCATACATCCAAAGACGAGCTGCATCCATTCACGGTACAGTTGCAACTGCCCAGGGTTGGCCGGGACCACAGGACAGGCTGTCATTGCATAAGAGGAGTCAGGAAACCAGCACTCTGCAGTACTGGCAAAGAGGTGATGTGAAACCACCAAATGCAGTTGGTAAATAGGAGGAGTGACACCCGGTAGGGCTACAATAATAGTGTGCAACGAAGTGACAAAGCCAGAGCCTTCAAGTTGAAAAAAAGTGCAAGGTCTTCAATATCAGACGTTATTGATATTTGATGTGTCAGTAGCCCAAAAACAAGTGGGAGAGTCGTGTCTCGCAGACAGGTCCAGGCACCTGGGATTCGAAGTTCTCACGGTCTGGTGTGAGAGCGACTACTTGTTGAAACAAAAGCCCATTGAGCCTGCATCACCAACTGAAGTCTGCTTCCCTTGTGGGAATGTGAGGCCACAAATAACTATCTACAAGCACATATGGGGGAGTAAAGAGACCATTGCTACAGCAAGGAACACGTTGTGCAAGTTTTCCTATTTACGGGACGCCTGACCGTAAATGGCAGCATTTGTGGGCATTCAAGATAAGAAAACTTCCGTTGAGAACGAGATTTGGCGTGGGTATGGTGTGAGGGACTGTTGTTCATGTGGGAACAAATGCAAAAAACTGGACATGACCCATGAAAGGCCCCGTGTAACTGTACTGGAGTTTGTAAATGCGGCAATGTCACCTTTAGTCACATGACAGGATGTGTTTTGATGCTGGCTCTTGTGGGATTCATTGATCAGGGCTGTGTATTTTGTAACAACTTACGTCATATCCATATTGTTGTCAGTAGGGGGGTGGGAGCACACTACTTCACCTCCCAGTACAGGTTACCCCTTGATATTCTGGTAAATGCAGTTCTGTCAAACTGCTTCTTTGTAATGTAGCTTCTAGTGTTTCACCTGAGTTGGGCAGTGAGAGGTACAGTGACATTAGTGTATTGTGGTAGCTTTCTCAGCCGACACCGATCTCAATTTAACTTACCGCTACTGATGTTGTATAATTTCGTGCAACACATGTGTCTACAGATTGACAGCACTAACCTGCATCCAGCCGTGGCAACTCACTTCCACGGAAAAACAAGTCAGCATTTCAACTGCAGTGCATTTACCAGGATGCTGAGGGGTAAATTGTGCTGGGAGGAGTAAAGTTGTGTGCTCCCATCCCCATTCTGTCCATGTTGATGATGTTGGCCTGTGTTAACTGGTATGCATCTTGTACAGTGTTGCCAAGTGCAGTGTTTTGCCTGTACTGACATCATATGTCAAATCACTGTCTTTTTCTAGTGTCGTTCCAGGTTCCTCTATTCTCTCAATGGATTGTCGCATTCACGTCTCATTATACATTGCATTGTGAGTTAACATGCTACTTACTATGATGAAATTGCTCTTGACACAAAGGCATACGGGTGCAATTTGTGTTTATTTGTAAATGAGTGACAGGTGAGGGTTGAAGTTGAAAGTGATGGTACATGGATAGTTTGGCTAGAACACACCATGGTGGGATTCCACAGTCTAACAGTACACTCCCATCCTTGTGGCAATGTGGGATCAGATTTACAACAAAGTCAATGTTCGGTGTGACACTGGTGACATCAACAGTGGCTCCGAGAACTGGTACAGCATGGTGCTTTGCCACGGAGGAGATCCTGCTGCATGCTCAGAGGTGTCTGAGGATTCACTGTGATGTGACTCACCCCTCCATGTGGCCGCTGCTGAGGTGTTGTGACTATCATCCGGCTGGCCACGGGAAAGAGGGGTGGGCAGCTATTTGTGTGTCATGCATGTCTCTCAGAACACCTACAAGCTAGCCCATGTACTCTGCAATTTGTCCCAAAATAGTGCCATGGACCTCTGCAGCAGGCAGTGTTCACACAGTTCGTCAAGGACCTTGCGCATCTGTCCCTGGTTCTGCTGGTATGCCCCAAGGACAGTTTGCACAGTGGCCTGAGCCTCAGTCTCATTGTTCTCCTGTGACTGTCCTCCAGTTGGCCTCCCACCTGCCCTGCTGCCACAGACCTGTGGCGGCACCTGGCGCTGCCGCCACACACTGTCCCCAGCATCCCTAGGTTGCCTGGTGGTATTGGCTACAACTAGCACAGGGACAGTGTTTTAGGTAGCGATGGTGATGGTGGAGGTGGCTGCAACACAGGTCAGTGCTGCAGGGTTCAGCGTTCTTGTTGCAGCTGTTGTGGGAGTGGTGGTGGAAACAGTGAGGGTCAAAGACTGAGCTTGCCTGGGCACACCGGAGGGTCCAGGTTGGTCCTCCTCATCCGTAAAAACCAGGGAGTCTGCATCCGAGGGTTCAGCTTCTTGGGGGAGAGATTGGCTGGGCTCGTCCATGGCACGGGCACCTGCTGTTGCTGGCGAGTCACCTGTTGAGCATAGGTTGGATTGTCAGCATGTTCAGGACACGGCACAACTTTGATGTTCATATTTAGCACATTTTGATTGAGACCAAATGACTTTTCATTACTTGTCATTCATTACAGTTTGTCAGAAGTGGGACATGATGTGGAGGTAAATGTATTGCTCGTTAGCGATGTGACATGGCTGTAGCAACAATTTCATATGGACAGATATTGTATTTCCAAGAGCATGTCCTCTGGTACCAACTTGTTGCTCATCCACTTCTGTTAATGCTAGGATATTTGTGGGTTTTCTATGACTATTTGTCTACTATGCTGCAGCTTCTTGATTTCTGTTGTGCTTTTTGTACTGTCCTCATGTGGTTTGTGATGTTTGACTGAGTCTACATGCATGTGTTGTGTTGATGTGAACCTTTATACTTTGAGATACTGGTACTTGCACATTGGATTTTGGCCACTGCGTTCTTGGGTTTACCTTTTCAGTTACATGTGACTTCATCAGTGACACTGTGATTCATGTGAACTCTCAATGGTATTATCTGTGTGTGCACTGGCGGCAACTTATGCAGCTTGACAGAGTTTGCTCACAAGTGCGGGATATGGTGGTCAGATAGCTCCCTGCTGTTTGGGAGGGAAGACAGAGGGCCTTGTGGGAGTAGTGGTCTTGCTGTCAGGTCCCAACACCCCCTCCCCAGTAAGATGGCTACCTACCTTTTAAGTGAAGCAGAGGAAGGTGATGGCTGCCACATGGCTGTGGGGTTGGGTGCGGGAGGGTGCTCCATGCTGTTTGGGAGGGAAGACAGAAGGCCTTGTGGGAGTAGTGGTCTGGCTGTCAGGTCCCAACAACCCCCTCCCCAGTAAGATGGCTACCTACCTGTTAAGTGAAACAGAGAAGGGTGATGGATGCCACATGGCTGTGGGGTGGGGAGGATGTTCCATGCTGTTTGGGAGGAAAGCTAGAGGGCCTTGTGGGAGCAGTGGTCTTGCTGTCAGGTCCCAACAACCCCCTCCCCAGTAAGATGGCTACCTACTGTCTTGCATCGCCCGCCTTTCAGATAATACAGAATCTCCCACATGGTGGCTCAAAACACACACAGCGAAGCAGGAGAAATGAAACACAACTAACATCTTCAGAAAAGGGTTTTATTTTACAAAATGCAAAGACTCTCTTTTTAGAATAAGGCTTGGGGCTTTATTTTACACAATGCTCTCTAACAAAAAGGCTTTCCTAGATGCCAAAATAACAACATTCAAATATACTTAGAGATATATATTTATATTTATTTGCATGCAGTAATAACACACTTGGTAAATGCAACAGTTAAATGCATGAATAATACTAATGAATAAACAAGCAGCACATAATATGAGATAAGACTCAAGCAAATATAATGGGACGTCCTGCAAGAGATCAGAAAGATATATATACACTAGATACATCAAATTATTACTTTGGATGTGCACCTCACTCAGTCACACATCACAAAGAAAACTCCTCAAATGATCAAAGCCATTGGCCACACATCACAATGGCAATAATCAAAACTCAAACACCTCAGATGACCACAGCCACTGGAACCATGCATCACAATGGCACTAGTCAGAAACAAGTCAACTCACCCAATCGTTCACTCGACATCCTTGCCAATTCTCACTGGGGGGCTCGTTCACAGCTGGCTTGGACTCTCGACCGGGACTGAAGTTCCGTTTGTCTTACAGCAGTACGTCTACTCTGCAAGTGAGCACCCAACTCAGCTGTCAACAAACCCCAGCTTTATAGTCTCAAAGCTCACACTAGAAGGTTCGAGAATATCCTCCCTAAAGGATTCTTAACAGGACTGGCCAGGTTCCAAGCAAGCATTCCATGGCAGGAAGGAGTTCCCACGTTCCCTCTAGATTCTCGCATGTTCCAGCCTTTATCTTGACGAAGCTCACGAAAGCCTTCCAGGGTACATTAAACAATCTCTCACAAAAACAATCCTTGAATGTGATTAACCCAAACAACTTGCAAGCAGATAAAGCTCAAGCCAGGCAGAGTCAGAATTCAGGGTGGCATGAGGCCATGTCAAAGCCAATAGTAAGAACGTCATAATACTTATCAATGTACAACACAATGCACATTTGTGCACCACTGCCCATAGCATCACATACTTCATCTCTCAATGTACAACACTGTGCACATTTGTGCACCACTGCTCATAACACTGCACCTCGAGACCAAAAAATACATTCCACACCTCTCTCTCATGCTTTCAAATGCACATCCCACACGTTCTGTTCTTGGCAAGGCTGTTCTACTCCGTGACAGCTCCCATTGAAAGACTGCAAGATTACAAGAAATAAACCTTGAAGAGAAGCAAGGCATATGCAGGACGTTCTACATTCAGGCTAGGGTAAAATAACAGACCAAAGTCTATTAAAATAATGGTAGTCAAAGGTCATCATAGGGTGTCAGACCACAAGAGTGCCTCTAGCACTACACCTACCTGGTAAATGAAGCAGAGGTGGGTGATGGCTGCCACATGGCTGTGGGGTGGGAAGGGTGCTCCATGCTGTTTGGGAGGGAGGCCAGGGTGCTTGATCTGACTACCTACCTGTGAGTAGGGGTGGGAAGAAAGTGCAAAATTCACCTGGCCCCAGTGGTGTGTCACCAGCACCCCCATTCACACAAGTGCGGTAGTGATAGGCATGGAGACATGTGGAAATTGCAGTTGGCATGCTCCGCAGCATGAATGGCAGAGCCTAGTGTCAATGCATGGCACCCATATCGCGGTAGCCACCGCCTGGCCCCGGTGGTATGTCACCAGCACCCCCATTCACACAAGTGCGGTAGTGATAGGCATGGAGACATGTGGAAATGGTGGTTGGCATGCTCCGCCGCCTGAATGGCGATAGCGCACACCGGGCCCCAGCGGTGTGTCACCACCATGGAGCTTGCCCTAGAGCCAATGCGAAACTCGATAGCGGTGGAATGATGCAATTTTGAAGATCGCGGTAGGCATGCTCCACCACCGCAGAGGCAGACATTGGCTGCATTTGAAAGATGCACCATCGCGGTAGTGCACCCCTGGCCCCAGCGGTGTGTCACCACCATGGAGCATGCCCTTACAGCCAATGGGAGCCATGATTGCGGTGGCATGATGCAATTTTGAAGATCGTGGTAGGCCTGCTCCGCCACCACGGAGGCGGTCATTGGATGCATTTGAAAGAGGCAGACCTGGACCACCAATTGCTGCAGCTTGGCACCTTTGAAACAACCCCAGGGGGCTATATATGTGTGGGAGTGAGCCTCACATTGCCACTGCTCCCAGAGCCTGCTGCCTGAGACCCCTCACCTGCTGCTGCCTCCTGGGACTGCTGTCTGAGACCCCTCACCTGCTGCTGCCTCCAGGGACTGCTGCCAGAGACCCCTCACCTGCTGCTGCCTCCAGGGACTGCTGCCTGAGACCCCTCAAATGCTGCTGCCTCCAGGGACTGCTGCCTGAGACCCCTCACCTGCTGCTGCCTCCAGGGACTGCTGCCTGAGACCCCTCACCACCCAAATCCGCTGCTGTTGTCTCATGTCCACAGTGATAGCAAGGACAGAGAAGATCCATGACAGTCCCTTCACAAGCGAGGAGCTGGAGGTCCTGGTGGTCGAGGTGCTCACACAGTACCAAAGGCTATGTGGTGCCCCAAATGTTGTGGTAGGTCTTCAACAGTAGTGGGGTAGGGGGGCCACACATGCAGTTGGACCAATGCAGTATGTGCCTGGGAGTGTGGGGTGGTGTCATGCACTGCCTGACATGCTGTCTCCAGTGGGAGGGTGTGTGTACCCAATGCCACAGCTTTCCCTCCCTGCACATGTATGTATGAGTGACCTGTGTTGTATTGTCAGCCATACAGTGACACATGCTGTAGTCAGGACAGTGATTGCTTGGCTGGATGGCTGTGTGTGCCCCTGTAGTCCATCTCAGTGTGAGCCCAGCTGGCCTGCACAGTCCCCACCTACAGTGACAAGGACTACTCACTTAACATACAGAGTATGACATCAGTCCTTTCACATTGCCCTCCAGCTATGGTCCATCTCAGCACTGCAGTTTGCACACAACTGCCCTTGTGAATGGCATCTTGTATTTGTGAGATCATGTCCCTCTATGTGACCACCATGACACATTCATCTATTCACAGGACAGGGTCATTGATGGCTGCACAGTGAGTCCACCCCAAAACACAAGTTGACATGTGATGTATGTGTTGCTCAAGCCAACAATGGACTGGTGATGTGGGCAGGCTACATGTGTGTTTCAGTGCTGGCATCCTGCATGTGTGTGAGATGTGCAGGGACTGTGTTCACCCTCACACCTGCATGCTTTAACATCAGCTTTTCCCATGCAGGTGTCCCATGTGAGCTGTACTATAGTCTCTGCTTGACCTATCGTTGGATATGTGATGATTTTGTATCTTGCTGCTATACTGATAGATGTCGGTACATGACACTGTGTCACTGATCATTTCCCCCTCTTGTCTCCCATGCCTGCAGCTCAAGATACAGCAGCGTAAGGCCGTGTGGAGGGCCATTGCAGCGAAGGTGCAAGCTCTGTGGGTCTCAAACCGATGGCGCACCCGCAGCCACAAGAGATGGGACGACATCAGCCGGCCTGCAAATAATGTAGCGGAGATGACCTTGGGGCTGCTTCCACGCACTGGTCATCTGGCACGGTGCAGCATGACACCACTAATGTGCCGCATCTTGGCAGTGACACAGCCTGAGCTGGATGCACGTTTGAAGGAGCATCAGCAGCAAGCCAGGGGTGAACATTTGGGGAGTCTGACTTTGGCTGGGAGTGGCTGCATGTGTACAGAGCCTGTGTCAGCACTGGCCTATGTGATGTTGGTAGTGCGATGCTGTGGCATGTAAGTGGCTGCTGGCCTGGGTGCCGGTGGCATGCATTTGCCCTACCTGTACTTACAAAGGTGATTTGGATGCTGTGCCTTCACATTTCATTCTGCGTTGTGCTCTTCAGGTTTCTTCTGCATTGGGGTAGTCTTGGGAATCCCATGGGAGGGAACAGCAGTGTGCCCAATCTGACTGTACATACATCAATGCGTACATTGCATGCGCCCAGATTGGGGAGGCCTACACATCTATCAGCAATGTGCAGCATTTTGTTGTCACCAGGGTACGACATGGTGGGTGGCAAGGGCTGATGTCCATTGTGGACTGTCATATTGTAGTCTAGGTATATGTTGTCCCCTCCTGTTCCATCCAGAACTGTCATTGGCAACAAGTACTGTGCCCCCATCATGTCCCTAGGTGTGCTCAGAGCTAGTTGTGCATCTGGTTGAACAGAGCCACAAGCAGGGTGTTGTGCTGTGTGGTCATCACATGGCTCACTCATACCTGAGTTTCCAGTTTCCACACACTGCTTGAGTCTATATAGTGAGTTGGCACGATGTGATTGCACAGGGTGGTGTGCAACATGTAGATTTGGTCAACTTTTGTCATGCGTTGCTTGCATATGTTTGTTCTGTTGCTGCCACTGACCTGACCCTACATCTCTCTCTCTCATGCAGCATCACCTGTGTTCACGGAGTGACAGGAGATGGACAGGAGTCTGCTAGAGGAATCCCAGCCTGAGACGCAAAGCACCACATCATCCGATGCCAGCGGGGATGCATCCATGTTGGAGGGCACAGGGAACGGGGACTCTGCATCGACTTCCACCACACAGTGGCCATTGCCCACCATCCCAGCCACTTCCTCAGGTGCTGCCCGTGTCAGTAAGAGGGGAAGAGTGTCCTTCACCCCTGACACCGCTGCCCCAGCCCCTGTCCCCCCTGCTGCCATTAGTGCTGAGTCTGGACCTTTTGCACCAGCTGTGCGTAGGCCAGACAGCTCTCCTCAATGCCTTCATTGACCACGACACGAAATTGGCCCAGGTGGTTGCTTTCATGGAGGGCATACATTCTGACGTGGGTGGGCTGCAACGGACAGTCCAGGCTTTGTCATCAACAGTGACGTCTGCCCTGCAACAGGCATATATTCACAGTCCAGCTCCGGTCCCTTTGTCCACCCCACTGGCAGTGGGCACATATGACGATAGTGACCACGGTCCACATACATCCAAGTCACGCTACAGCACACGAAGCACACAGCAGCATCAACCCAAGCGGTCCCGGGCGCAGACCCCATCCCCACCGAACACCAAAGGCGCCCCAGAGCGCAGGGAGAAAAGTCCCTCAGTCGACACCAGTGGACAAAAAGCAAAGCAGCAGACCTCAGGCACACATGCCTCAGTGGCATCCCCATACAAGGACTCTCCTGCCCCTAAAGCATCTCGGAAAGAGAAGCATACAGTGTCTGTGCCCACCAAGGAGGTGGTGCATGCCAAGGGTACACCTAGGAAGGGCTCCAAGGCAGAATCACCAACCACCTTGACTCCCATTCCAAGCCCAGTGAAGCAGCAGGGACCGGAGGGTACTGTAGGGGTAACACCTAGTAAACAGGGGAAAGGGGGGCAGAGGCGAAGCTAGGGAAAGCGTTCCGCTGGGTCCAACACATCACCAGAGGGGCTGCCAGCACCTGCACCTGCAGCAGCTGTGGAGGTGAGTGTGCCTGTTGTGCCCACACTACTTCCCATTGATCCACAGTCAGCCAAGCCATTTAGGATCCCCAAGAAGTGGAAGGGCACTCCTCCACAATCTCCCAGCCACACCGTGTCTCCCATCTGCATGACTCCACCTCCACGTGCCACTACACCACCTGGTCCAAGCAGCCCTCCGGCTTGCCAAGCCACTGATAGCTCTACCTCAGCTGTTCCGCTCTCTCCCCTGTCAAGTGCCCCGACAGTCCCTGAGACACAGCCAGCTCCCAGTCCGCCTGACAGCCAAGTCTGAGTGGTAGTCACCCTCACACACCTGTCTCTCACACAGGTGGGCCTGTACAGCACATTGTTGCCCCCTGACTGTGTTGCTGGCCATGGAAAGGTACAGTCGCACACATTCCCTGTGCAGCTTCTCATGGACTCAGTCTGCACTTTGTCCTGCCCACTGGCCTTGCCGTTCACTGCTGTGTGCCCCCTGCCTGTGCAGCTTCTCATGGACTCAGTCTGCGCTTTGTCCTGCCCACTGGCCTTGTCGTTCACTGCTGTGTGCCCCCTGCCTGTGCAGCTTCTCATGGACTCAGTCTGCACATTGTCCTGCCCACTGGCCTTGTCGTTAACTGCTGTGTGCCCCCTGCCTGTGAAGCTTCTCATGGACTCAGTCTGCACTTTGTCCTGCCCACTGGCCTTGTCGTTCACTGCTGTGTGCCCCCTGCCTGTGCAGCTTCTCATGGACATGTTCTGCATCTTGTGCCTTGCTCTTCTCTTCTCATGGTACCTATCTGTGCAATATGTGAATAAAGACAGTTGCTCCTGTGGTCTATTTTGTCAGTGTCCTTACTGAATAAAGTTATTTTGCTGTGTGTAAATGGTTTACTGTGCCACATGGGCTGTGTGGCCCTTCAACATAGTCAATGTTTGGGCTCACTTACTCTCTTTTTATCAGGGGTGACAGGGTCTTCAGTTCTTCTTGACCCAGATACTTGTGTGGGCAATGGTGTCAATTTCGAATTGTTTGCAGTGGTCATTTAATTAATTAGCTCATGTTGGCTATATTGTACACATGTCAGGTTGGGGGGGCACTGCCAGCACAGAGTGGGTTTCTGCACACAGTATTGCAGGCAGGCTGTCCAGGGTCAGCATGTATATGTGTTCTTCCTGTATTTGTGCCCAGTGGTGTATGTGTGTGGTCATCTTGTGATGGCCAGTCATCCTAGTCCCATGGCTTACTTTCAATGTGTGCTCTTGGATGGCCAGGTAGTGTGCAGTGTGAAGAGGATGAGTTTGTGGGGAGTGTCGATGTGTGCATGCCTCTGCACTGTCAACTACACACATGTGTCACCCAGGAGTTGTGTGCCTGTTGTTTTGATTGTTCATCCTGTGCATGTGGTTGTATGCCCATGTGTGAGTTGTATGTTGTGCACTGTGCAGTGTGTTGGTGTGTCCTTGCAGTACTGTCTGACTCCAACTTGTTGTTTTTGTCACTTGTGAGTATGCAGAGAGTGTTACTGGTAAGCCAGTGTTGTGTTTTGTTGCACATCCTTGTGTCTGGTGGCTGTTTGTGGTGACTGTGCAGACCTGCTGCTCCACACTGCCATTGTGGTTGTGTTTTCCCATGCATTGCTGTCACATGTTGCCTTCTTGCCTCCAGTGTGGCATGTTGTGTGTGTTGTCATGCCATCTCCTATCTGTGCTTCGGCTGCCTATCAATTGTGGGTCTGCACTCCCTCTCTTTGTGTATGGTACACTCCTGCCATGTCCCCTACTGACATGCAGTACACTTCACTTTTGTGTGAGCTGTCCCCTTGGTTTGTATGTGTGTGTGCCTCCCTATGACTTCATTTGTGACACTGTGCTTTGTGGTGCAGTTCTTTGGCCAGGGTCTATGTGTTTGTGTTTCCCCAATGGGTCATGTGTGATGTTCTGGTGCTGTTTGTCAGTCATGATTGCTCCTATGCAGTTCAACTGTGTGTGCTGCCCAGTCCTCTGTTCAAGTTGTTTCTACCTTTGTGTCCCAGACTTGTGCATCTATTGGGTGTTGTGTTGGATGTATGTGTGTTGTTTGTGTTTTTGCTTCACTTCCTGGGTGTGCTGTTGTCTTTGTGCTGTGCTGTATGGTGTTGTGTGGGTTGCTGTTCTGTCACTGATGTCTGTGTGTGTCTGGTATGCTTGGTGCGCACACATCCCTTGTTGTGCATGCAGTGCTGTGTGTTTATGTTGCCTTGTGATTGCCTGGTGTACATCCCCTGATGTCCTGCTGTGTTTGCTATGTGATTTTTCTGCCTGCACATCTGTTGTTTGTTTGCTGTGGCTGTGCTGTTCTGTGATGGTGCACTTATTGTGTGTGTTGTGGTATGTTGTCTGTGCATTGTTCCTGAGTGATGAGGTTGTGCACTCCTGTTGTGTCTGTGCTCCCATTGCCTTTCCCCAGTTTAGCTGCACAGGGCATGTCTGTTGTTGTTGTTGCGGCTCTGTATGTGTTTCTGTTAGGTTATGTGTTTGTCTGTTGTATTTGTTTCCACATTTGTGGTGGCATCCCTGTGTGTGTGTGTGTGTGTGTGTGTGTGTGTGTGTGTGTGGTCTGCGTGCGCGTGTGTGTGTGTGTGTGTGTGTGTGTGTGTGTGTGTGTGTGGGTGTGTGCGTGTATGTGATGTTTGTGGCTGAGCCCAGGGTGTGTGGTTGTTTTTTGTGTGTATTGACTGTCATGTATTGCCAGCCTTCAGTGTGTTTGGCACTGGTGTTGTGTGAGGCTCGTGTGAGGGGGTATGTGTGTAGTTTCTTACTGGTGTTTGTCAGTCCTGAGGTGTGTAGGTGGGCCCTGTGTGTAGTGCTGCTTCCGCCATCTCTGGTTGGGCGGTGTCTCCGCTGCAGTGCATCTGCTTACTTGAGTCATCCTAATTTGTGGTGCGGGGCGGACGTCATTCCACATGGCGGTGCGCCTCCATTGGCTCCCACCGCCGTGGTGGCGGGTGCAGTTTGATGGCGATGCGCGTCGCACCGCGGCGGTCGGGAAATGGCCTATGTTTGCCCATACTAATATGGCAGCTGTGAGGAACGCTGCTCGCGGGTGGAAAATTGCATTTTTCTGCACCGCTAGCGCCGCGGTGGTACCACCGCCCAACATCCTAATGGGCCCCTTTGTTGGAAATGCTTAGGCATGTATATCAAGGGACAGAGGCACAAAATATAATTTATGCAAAGGTAGCTGGCACAGTACAAACTATGCAGGGTGCCCGCCAGGGGTGTCTAATGTCAACCATACTTTTTGCTTTGTTCATTGAGCCATTGGCAGCTAGTATTTGTGGTGCAGACACTATTTTCCCCCCGCTTCAAGGTATGTCCAAGCTCAAATTGTTCACAGACAATATGATTTTGTACTTAAAAGCAAACAGGGCAAATATTGAAGGGGATTTAAATATTATTCAAGACTTTACAAAGCTTAGTGGCTATGAAGTTACCCAAAGTAAAACCAAGACTCTTATTTTTACAGTCCAGCCATCGGTTTTGGCTGTAGATTCAGTAGGTCAATATAATATCAGCTGCCAAATTTGCTATCTTGGGGTTCACATGACTAATAATTACTCAGAGTTGTTTAAGATTGCAGGAAAGTTCCCTTTTTGGCATGGTTAGCCCTCACTTTTTGCCTGAATCTGATGCATCTTTGACTGAGTGTACACTGTGTTCCGCTAACCTGGGGGCTCATTATGATGGCAGGTGGACATCAGTCCGCCAGCCACCATAACAGTGATGGGACCGACTGGCAGACTTGCGGCTGTCCCATCGGCCCAATTAGGATGCGCCCGCCATACTGGCGGGTGCATCCTGGCCTTTTATCATTGCAGACGGTGCTGCTGGCTGCAGCACCGTCCGCAATAGTAAAAGGGCATGCACAGCATTTCCCTGCACCACGTTGCAGGCACTACGCGGTGCCTGCCACTTGGTGCAGGGAACTGCAGGGGGGTACCATGGATACCCCCCAAGTACACCCCCCCACCCACCTTCCACCTGGGGGCCTGCAAAGGGACCCCAAAAAACAATTCCCACCAGCCTTTCCATGGCGGCATCGCCGCCATGGAAAGGCCTTTAAACCATTCACATCCTAATATGGCTGGTGGTGCCTGCTAGGCACCGCCACCATTTTAGTGGCCCAGCTCTGCCCGGCTGGCGGAAAAGCGACAGACGGACTTTGTGTCTGCCACGATACCCACCACCATCATAATTTGGCGGCATACTGACACTGTAGCCTGCATGTTTTAGTGCAGATAAACGTGAGGAGTCAACCTGGCACACATCCCTGTGTGCCAGGCCTACATGCACTGCAGGAGGCATAGGTAATTCACCCCTACAGCAGGCCTTACAGCCCTAAGGAAGAGAGCACTATACCTCATGTGAGGGCATAACTGTATGAGCTGATATGCCTCTATAGTGTCTAAGTCCATTCTTAGACATTGTGGGACATATTTACAAGCTCCGATCGCCACAGAAACATCACTTTTTATGACGTTCCTGTGGCAATAACCCCCTTGCCTTAGTTACAAGGCAGCATTCAGCCACTTAAAGTGGCTTAACAGCACCTTGTAAATAAGGCCTCCTTTCACAGTAGACTTAGGGCCCGATTATGTGGCGGTTAGGAAAGTATTCCCACCCAGGGCACGATTATGATGTGGCTAGGAAGGCCTCCAAACGGCATTTGCTCCTTCCAAATTGGATCAGTAACGTTTCTTCCCGACCGAGGGCCCGATTACGATGCGATTAGGAACACAGACTCCCCTCGAAGTGTTGTGTTTGCCCTAAAGTCTTTTTTTTTTTCGTTTTGCTCTGCACAATCCATGTGTTTTTGGTAGTGAAAGCATATATGTGCTGTGTTACGAAAAAAGTATTCAAGAGGAGATATCAGGGTTTTGTAAATGACATAGTAGACAGGACATGGAGGAAAAATAGGGGTATACTTAATTTCAGCCACCTTAACTGAGTGGACAGTGGTAAGTAGTTACTTTGAATGACCTCATGCTGGGCACTTACTGTGTAACCACCTACCAGAAAACCCACGGTCATTGTAAAAATGAGAGCCGTCCACATAAACAACCAGTTTGGGATTGTGCAATAGGAAGTCATTAAGATTGTGGCGAGGCATCACCAAGTGGGCTGTGATGGTGAGGCAATCATGCTGCTCACCTTCCTGGGGGCTATGCAGGGTTATACAAACATAACAGAATGGGGGGTCTGATAGTAGACAGCACAAAGATTGAAAAAGGAGAAAAGTGTGTAGAGTCAAATCAAACCCATACGTTATCAGAGCAGAGCGTGGATAACCATCAAACTTACTCAACCAATGAGACAAATAGTGAGAGCAAAGGCACCTCTCATGATCAGTTTATATCACATGGTATCCAACTCAAGCAGAGGTATGTCTCTTGATCGTAGAGACTACCTCGTTAGTTAAAGGCTCTATTGCTCCCTTGGGTTGATAGAGAAACGTCAGGAAGACACGTGACAAACTGTGACCACCAGATAAAGTAGAAGTGCAGTGCAAAAAGAAAGATGTGAATTCTAGAAAAGGGATTGTGTTATGCCCTGCATAGTATTTTCATATCTTGCAGTTTACTAGTTCACCTGCTGATCAGCCACAGTGTGTGTTTGGAGTAGAATGTTGAGAGTGCTGTGATGCATAGAACGTTGGGAGTCTGACTGGGTGAGGTATGACAGTTACAGATGGGCTGAGCAGCAGGCAGGCTGCTCCTGGTGGGGTTTGGTACTACAAAGGTGTTTGCTGTGGCATGTTACCAAGGACTGACTACTGGGCTAACCTACTTTACCTTAATCTGTTACCTGTTCTACCTGTTGGATGTACCAGTAAACCAACTTGCTGGACAACTGGAATAAAGGTACTAAAGAACTTACATGGCTATCAGCGTCTACTTCATGTAAGAGTACAACATATTTTTGGCGACGAGGATGGGATGTGCAAATAAGAACATCACGAGAGATAATGAACCATTCAAAGTAGAGAACGGATAATATACAACAATTGTAAAAATTGAGTACAACAAGGTACTAAAGAACTTACATGGCTATCAGCGTCTACTTCATGTAAGAGTACAACAGATTGTGTGAAGAGTATGATGTAATTCAACTCACTCCACACATCTCAATTAAAAAGGAGTGTAACAAAATAACCAGCAGTGCTAACTAGTCGCTGCTAAACGAGGGTCGACATGTTTCAGCCATCAAGGGCTTGTGGCCCACAGCTTTCTTCAGGACCTGTATAAATTTTATGCTACTGCATTCAGTTGATGGAATTCAAATAGTGCATGTGAAAAGATGTGAAACTAAACCAAAACAGAGAAGTAGTAATAAATACTACCTCACGTAGTCCTAATCCTCTGTATCACAGGGTGCGAGCATCACCTGGGGAGACAGGACAATTAACACACATAATAAACCAATTCCAAAAAAGTGTGCCATCTACAAGCAGGCAAATTAATTAAGTGTGCCTGGTAAGTTGCTGTGAAAAAATCTACGCAATGCTTACCCAGCGTGATCAGGGAATTCACCTCACCTACCCTGGAACCTAGCTCAGGTTAAGGAGGCCCCGCTCTAAATCGTGGGTAAAAGAACAAAACAATTGTTTTGAGACAAAGGAGAGCCAAAATCACTCCCAATCACTCTTTCGCGTTAAATAAAACGCAAAGTCTCCTAGCGCTTTCATGGTAGGCTCACCCCTTCAGTACATAATTCTCCATCCCAATAACCCAACTCTCAGAGGTGGTGCCATTAAAATTACAATTACAAAAGTGCATGGTTTGGCCATCATAAATGACCCTGACTGGCATAAGGATGAATATCTAGCTTATCATTATATGCATCTCGCAATTCCAAAATACAACAGAATGGCTGCCAGTCTGTCTAATTACACTCGTCAGACGCCCCTATTCAGACGAATACGGGTGGCGCCTGAACATATCTCAGCCAAATCTGCTGGAAAAGAGAAAAGCAAACCAAAAAGAAACGAACACTCGGTTCGCAGCCCTCACCTGTCCGTCGTTGCCCCAGGAATTGCCGAGCAGGGTGGGAGGCAGCGTGCAGGATCAGGGGGTGTGTTGAAATACCGTGAGTTCGAAGGGCACGCCTCACGCTGCGTAACCGGACACTACGGAGGGCGCCATGGAAAGTTTTACAGAACTACAGAAAAGTTAGCTGCCTCATGGGAAATGTAGTAATCAGCTTCCAAAAACACGGCTTGCAAACGTGCATAAAGAAAATACGCGCAATGTCGGGGAACATCCAATACGCTTGTGGCACAAGGTTACTGCTGCGTTAACCGCTTCTAATCCTTTCCAAATATTGATGTTAACCAATCCATTACAAGACTGACCAGGAAATACCATGCATGTTGCGAAACCACCAAACAGCGGTATTATAGCGTTGCAGGGGGAGGAGGGCTCCTGTATATTAGATACCTCATGGGTAATGTAGTCGGTACCGAGTCAGCAGACACCTCTAGGTGTTTTAAAACTACAACTGTGCGCCATGTCCAATCTGATGACTCTTAGTGATGCGAGAGAGTGATACAGGATTTATAACAAAACACTAAAAATAAAAATAAAAACGAATAAATAAAAAATAAAAATCATAAAACAAGTGCTATTAAATTGTAAACCACTGCAGTACACCAGCATATATAGAGCGCAACAGTACATACAATAAGTCATTGCAGCCACCATTAGATACAGCTTAGACATCGTATCATTTTTTGACATCAGCTGAAACTCAGCATTTGCAGCGTGTCTCCTGATTTATAGCTGTTTTATAGCTGCTCTGCACTAACATCAGATTGGACATGGCGCACAGTTGTAGTTTTAAAACACATAGAGGTGTCTGCTGACTCGGTACTGACTACATTACCCATGAGGTATCTAATATACAGGAGCCCTCCTCCCCCTGCAACGCTATAATACCGCTGTTTGGTGGTTTCGCAACATGCATGGTATTTCCTGGTCAGTCTTGTAATGGATTGGTTAACATCAATATTTGGAAAGGATTAGAAGGGGTTAACGCAGCAGTAACCTTGTACCACAAGCGTATTGGATGTTCAGGCGCCACCCGCATTCGTCTGAATAGGGGCGTCTGACGAGTGTAATTAGACAGACTGGCAGCCATTCTGTTGTATTTTGGAATTGCGAGATGCATATAATGATAAGCTAGATATTCATCCTTATGCCAGTCAGGGTCATTTATGATGGCCAAACCATGCACTTTTGTAATTGTAATTTTAATGGCACCACCTCTGAGAGTTGGGTTATTGGGATGGAGAATTGTGTACTGAAGGGGTGAGCCTACCATGAAAGCGCTAGGAGACTTTGCGTTTTATTTAACGCGAAAGAGTGATTGGGAGTGATTTTGGCTCTCCTTTGTCTCAAAACAATTTTTTTGTTCTTTTACCCACGATTTAGAGCGGGGCCTCCTTAACCTGAGCTAGGTTCCAGGGTAGGTGAGGTGAATTCCCTGATCACGCTGGGTAAGCATTGCGTAGATGTTTTCACAGCAACTTACCAGGCACACTTAATTAATTTGCCTGCTTGTAGATGGCACACTTTTTTGAATTGGTTTATTATGTGTGTTAATTGTCCTGTCTCCCCAGGTGATGCTCGCACCCTGTGATACAGAGGATTAGGACTACGTGAGGTAGCATTTATTACTACTTCTCTGTTTTGGTTTAGTTTCACATCTTTTCACATGCACTATTTGAATTCCATCAACTGAATGCAGTAGCATAACATTTATACAGGTCCTGAAGAAAGCCGTGGGCCACAAGACCTTGATGGCTGAAACATGTCGACCCTCGTTTTGCAGCGACTAGTTAGCACTGCTGGTTATTTTGTTACACTCCTTTTTAATTGAGATGTGTGGAGTGAGTTGAATTACATCATACTCTTCACACAATCCCTTTTTAGAATTCACATCTTTCTTTTTGCACTGCACTTCTACTTTATCTGGTGGTCACAGTTTGTCACGTGTCTTCCTGACGTTTCTCTATCAACCCAAGGGAGCAATAGAGCCTTTAACTAACGAGGTAGTCTCTACGATCAAGAGACATACCTCTGCTTGAGTTGGACACCATGTGATATAAACTGATCATGAGAGGTGCCTTTGCTCTCACTATTTGTCTCATTGGTTGAGTAAGTTTGATGGTTATCCACGCTCTGCTCTGATAACGTATGGGTTTGATTTGACTCTACACACTTTTCTCCTTTTTCAATCTTTGTGCTGTCTACTATCAGACCCCCCATTCTGTTATGTTTGTATAGTCTTATTATGGGGATTAGAATGTGGGCAGGTCTTTAAATATCCTTTCCCTTAGACCCTGTTTCCAGGTGGTAGTTTTGAGGCTATGCAGGGTTCACTACCTGACACCTACTTAAAGTAATGTGACCTGCAGATGTAATAGGATTGCATATCATTTGAGTCAGGCTTTAGATAAATATTGGGTTTTAGAGGTCAGTAAAAATAACACTACTGTTTGTGGGTCAATGAGGGTGGAACCCAGACTATGGTCTCAGGGAGTTTCACCATGATGGCAGCAGTGACCACAGCACACACGTAAGGTGGTGATCTAGAGGCTACAGGTTCAAGGGCCTTGCTATAAAATGTTACTGGGCAGTGCCGGTCACCATGCATATGAATTAGTACTCGTAAGGAGAATTGCCTTTCTCATGACAGTAGAAGGTAAACTGTTTTGAGTAATTAGGTTGACCCAAAGATGGGTCATGAAAGCTTGCTTTAGTGCAATGAAAGCCGGTTCTGCCTACTCCGTCCAATGTAAGGATTCAGGTGTATGAAGGTTAGTGAGAATCAGAAGTGGTTTTAAGAGGCTGGCATATCCCAAAATCCAGGGTGACAATTACCTGCCATTCCTAGCAATGTTCTCCTCAGTAGGAAGACTGGTGTGGGACAGGGAACTTTAAGAATGGCTTCAATTCTAGAGACAGATGCCTATGTCTCCAGATATATTGTGTCCCACATAATAAAATGTTGGCAGGCAAAGTTGCAGTGTCTCTCTAAATGCTTTGTGCCCTTTCAGAGCCAATGCTGTAACCAGTATCAGTGAATCCTTCTTCCACACTTCGAGATATGATAAGGAGATAATTTTTATACTGTATTAGCACAGACCCTCTGGTAAATATTGGCCTTATCTAAATCCTTTTTCAGAATCTGGGAAAACAGTGATGGTGACTCAGTAACTCCCAGGGGAGCCTTAAAAAGGTATATTGAGCATTCTGGAGCGTGAAAGCGAATAGGAACTGGATTTCTGGAATATGGGGATAAAGAAGAATGCAGAACATACATCTACAATGGCAAAAACGGTTGCTTCCGAGTACATGGCACCAAAATTTGTGGAAGAAAAACAATACTTTACTCAGGTAATACTATAATCCGCATCTATTGTGACACGTTGCGGAAATGAGTTGCCAGAAGGAGAATAGCAGCCACCAGACTCCTCATGAAAAACACAGGCAGCATATATACAAATCTCCACAGTCATAGGTCATCTGGTTTCCTGTAAGAGGAGGACTGTACAAACAACATGTTTTACAGCTAAACAGGTGTACAACATAATTTAAGCAAAGCTTTCTGCAATTAGAAACTGTTACAGCTTCCCAAAACACTATAGTAAGTCAAATGCTTAACAGTTCAGCCTTGTGCAGTGATTTAAGGTAAGCAATATGTAAGGATAGAGAATGTCTCTGAGCAGAAACTGCTATTTTGCATTCTTCCAGGGTCCAGAGGGATGAAAAGTAAAGTGCACAGATATTCTTGACATTGAAGAGAGGAGCACTGGTCAGGAGTTCATCTGCACACACACGCACATTTTATTTTTGTTTTCTCATCATAGGAATTGTGTTGTTTTTCATTTCTCGTCCACATGTGTGGAGACTCTGCTGTTGGGGGGGAGAACGCCGCATATATAAGTATAGGCAAAATTTACATTATGTAATATGTTTTGTGATACCTTTTGCAGTACTATAAAATGTACTACAAAGTGCGGTTTGAGAATCAGGCCCAGCTTTGTTGACTCACATGTTTTGTTTTCATTCTATATATTATCCATAGTAGCCTTAGAAACCTTAGAAACATTAGAATGGTGTCAAATAACAGTAGTTAATGTCCAGTTTTCAATCATCAGACTGGCTGATCTAATCTAAATGTTCATTCCCATTTTCAAATTTGCCTCATCTAAGGCAAATTAAATACCTTATGCATGTACTTATTAATGTATGCTGCGGTGTTTGTATACGGCGACCCTAGGTAGAAAGCAGCAGAGCTCTCAGCAAGGACAGGAGTCAAGAGAGGATTCAGGAGCATTTACATTACATTGGTTAATAATTAGGTTTTCTGTCCTGTAGAGTGGTATTGTTCTTTGAAAAGATGTGTTAAAAATGTTGCTTGCATAGCCAATGTCATGGTGAAGTCTAGGGCCAGTTAGACTAATTAATCCTTCTGATAATATTTAAATACATTTTAAACAGAACACAACTGTTGACAATGAGATTCTATGACAGTGTTTAATATTTCTATGCTTGACAGAGTTTTGCTATGTCTTTTGCTTTGAGTGCACCCGCTTTAAATTAAAACCATGGTGGGTGAACCAGAGTTGTACGTACTTTCCTGCAGTAAAGAGGTGCATCTATTATGTGGCCTCTGTAGCCAAAACCTTTGCGTTTCTGTCGGTCAAATCAAGTGAACTTTAAGGCCCCCCTCATCAGATTTTGCAGGGGGCCTCATCGTGCTGTGATATGCAACTGCAGAGAATTACAATAAAAGGGGAAGAAAGGGCTAAAATGCCAAATCAATATGATGTGTATGATGTAGTGACCAGCTGATCACTGTTCTAGTATTCCTAAATGTTGGTTTGTACCAGACAATCGTGAAGGGCTTGCTTACACTACGACCCCACACCCATCCATCACAGGTGTCACAGGACATGTGACCCTGCTAATAAAAGGGGCTGGATGCATGTGCCTTGGGCCAGATCCAGATACCATGTAACTGTGAATGCGTCATTCTGATTAGTGCATGAGGGCCTAGGGCCCCAACACTTCACTTTGGTGTACGTGTGCAGATGCTCTGAAGTTTGCCGTGGGGGAAGTGTAGCCTGTATCCCCGGCTACCCTGCTAACAAGCTGCAAGAGGTGGGCAAGGAGAATGGTGTCTGCCCGTGCATGGCCTTTCAGCAGCTGGATACAGTGAGCCAGCACTGGAACACTTACGAGTGGTGTCCCCTGAAGCGAGGAAGAGGGAGCTGGCCCAAGGTCCTACTGCCACGACCCCAGTAAGGCTGCTGCGGATCAAGCGAAGTGTCCGCTGACCCATTGGGCATGCGGTGAGCCCCACAGGTGTCGGTGCAAGCCGTGAAGGAAGCGTGAATGGCACACAGCTGTTTCCCATGCGAGTATCATGCCCCTAGATCTTGTGAAGTGCTCCTGCCCATTTTCAGCCAGCAGGATCTAGGAGGCTGCCGTAGAGAAGGCTGGCATTTGGCCGGTGATGGGGACATAAGCCGGCGTAGTAGGAGTAAGCCTGGGTGTGCCCCGTGATGCGATGTACCCATACTGCAGCATCTCTGAGCAGCAGCTAGTACAAATCCATGAATGGGGAAAGCACCGATTGAGGGAGAACAATGAGCGGTGTGAGAAGTGGCAGACCAAGTCAAGGGGAGTAACATACAGGAACGGCCACATTTACAGAACCAAGTATTTTCAGAAAAGTTGGGACACCCGTCAAGAGAGAGCTGCCCGAGGGGCGTGGCTAAGACCCGGAGTGAAATGGCCGCTTGATTTCTGAGCTCCGTAAGCCCTATCCTTCCTCCGTCTATCCTAACTAAACATCCGACCCCCATGAAGTGAGGAAGCATGCCCGATCATAGGCGGAGGCTGCTCGACTGACTACTGCTGCCAAAGACCAACCGAGGAAGGAGTTCTGGGTCCCAGCAGCGGTGGGCATAAACGGGACATAGAGCCAGGGGCTCGATTTGCATAGTGACCACACCGTCATCCGCTTCAGTCAACACGCATACACAGACGTCACCCAATGATTACACTGACACTTTATTTGTGGGTGAAGAACTGCTGCAGGTTTATTTCATACAACATAGTATGATAATAAAATTGGGTTATCTTACGGGCGATCCAGGGCAAGCAGCCCCTTGCTGCTCCGCCCGCCTGGTGAGCCAGCACACACGGTGGGTCGATGCCCGGCAGTGTGGCACATAATTATTTACAGATCATCCACTGGGTCACGTGATCTGTCTCCTACTCCCGCCCCTTCCGACAGGGGCGGAGCGTGTTGTGGCACACCCCCGGTTGGTCAGGCCCCCCAACCGCCCGAAGGACTAACGGGGCGCCGTCGCGGTCTTCCCAGAACCCCCTTCGGCTCCTGGACCTTGGCTCGGGCACCCTTACTGTGCCGGACAGGGGTACCCTTACTGTACCGCCCGTCGCAGAGGTACCCTTACTGTACCCGTCTGCCTCCAGATCGCCCTGTAACTCCGCCTGCAACGCAAAAGAAAACATTAAAACATTCCAATAACGCGCTGTTTCTGACACGTGGGGTAAGCGGAAAGGGTGGGATTACGCGTGTCCAGGCTGGAGCGGCGTGCAGGGAACAGAGGAGGAACTGGGCGAGAGGGCCCCCTAAGTAGGGGGGGCAAGCCTCGCCCCCCCGCCCCCAACGGCCCGCCTCCAGCTACACACTATTGGGGAGGTCATAACCTACGTGGGTGTAGCCTTGCGCGCGAGGCAGCAGGGGGGAAGGCTCCGACGGGCGGCCACTAGAGGGCTGCCCTGCTGATGTCTCACTGCTTGGGACGCGGGCAGCGGCAAACTCAGCTGCTGAGAGTACACTGAAGTGCGGCCAGACACCCCGGCGGACCCCGGGTCCGAGCTCCCAATATACAGAGACTTGCGGAAAGCTGCCGATGACATCCCCGGGGCTGTACCCGCCTCGATTGCTGACCTGGGAGCGTCGCTGAAGGCGTACGAACCCAATGAGTAGTGGCCGACTTGGGGGGCGCGCCCGGGACACGACCTGCGGTGCCCTTCAGCCATACCTGAGACACGAATATGGGAGGTGAGGCGCGGGGACCCGGTGGTGCTACGGCGGTGAGGACAGTTTGAATTCCTCCCCCCTCTGATTGACTCTGCGGTGGCAATTAGCCCTTGCAGGGGCCCGGCAGACCTTCGGGAAGTGGCCCTTTCTTGTACACTGCTCTGAGACCAGGCGAGAGGCGGCAGGTGGTAGAGGCCATACGCAGCCCTGATTTCCCACAAACCAGATGGGAAGGCTGTAACTGACCGCAATAGCCCGATCCAGTCCCCTGCTCCACAGTGGACTGCTCACATGTTGGAAGAGTGTTGCAGAAGCTCCAAGTGGTGCTGGGGGAGCCGGGACCCACCTACGTTGACCATCATCTGCATATAAATCGAACCATTCATGGGCTGTGCGGGGGTACCACTGTTTTTCATTGCGACACCGCCCAAATACACCTGGCAGCAAACAGAAGGATCCTGAATTAGAAAGCTACGCCGTGTGGGCCCACAACCAAAACCGGGCACGGCAGCATGCTGACCGATAGAATATTGACAGCAACCCACAATGACAGCAGGGAAGGGTAAAGCTGAAGGGTCCGAAAACGGTACAAACGAATAGACTTTACCGCTACACCCTCCCCAACGACATGCTCCAAAGCCGACAGTCTGGGGGTTGCACCATTATTGACCATGGAGGGGAGGACCAGGAACTGTCACTAAAAGACGTCATGAAGGCAATCACCACTGGCCAATCTGCGCTGGAGAACAAAATTAACACCATCGCTATTGAGGTCAACCTAATCCGTGCTGACCTCACCAAACTTAATGAAAAGGTCAAGCAGGTGGAGCTCACCACTTCCAGTTTGGTAGACGATGTCATGCAGCTTCAAGGTGAACTGCTACACATGCAAACATTCCGCAAAGCCACTGAACTTAAGCTGGACGAATACGAGGGGTGCCTGTGCCTCAATAACCTGTGCATCTTAGGTGTGCCGGAGAAGGCTGAGAGGCAGTCCCCTGACCTTTTCGTAGAGGACCTTATCCTGCAACATCTGAAAGGTCTTAGTACGTTTTTTGTCATTGAAAGGGCACACAGGGTCCCAGGTGGTCACCCCAAACCGGGAGCCCCCCCTTCCACGGCTGATGCTGGCAAGAGTACGACATTTCAGAGATAGAGACGTGATCCTCCAAAACACCAGAATGGGGACCACACTTCGCTTCGAAAATGCCGATATTTTCTTTTGCCCCGATTTCACGCAACATGTGCAGCGGCAAAGGCGGTCCTTCACTGCGGTGAAACAACAACTAAGGGAGAAGGGACTGAAGTACTCTATGTTATTCCCAGCACGTCTTTTAGTGGAAGCTGAAGGGAAAACCTGGTTCTTCGAACAACCGGAGGAGGTGGCGGACTGGCTTGAATATCGTATGGAGCAGGCCTCCCAGGAACGCGGTGCTGGGGGTGAAACGGCCTCTCAGACACACGGCCGATGAGACTAATATTGGTACGAGGCCTCCGAGTGGTGGGCTTACATTTGGCTAGGACAGGTAAAGAGTTGCATGGCGGCCAGACCCTGGGGAAACGCCTCCCCTTCTCTTTGACTGATTCTTGAACTTTTGGTGTGTGAACTACGAAGGGGATTTATTCGTTTGTAGTTCTAGGGGGAGGGATAGGAATACGGGCTTCCGCGTCCTACATTTTCTACTACTAGGTATATTCCAGGGCGACAGGCACTCTGCAAGTTTTCTATGAGCAGTTTTGAGCCTAGAGTGCAGGGCAGCGGGGAGGGGGACAGTTGGATGGGGGGAGGGGGGTTGTTGGGTTATTGTGTTCATACATCATTATAGTTAGTACATCGGTCTATTATTTCACTATCTTCGCAGAGGCTCTCGCCATTGGCAATCTAAACTATGAACAATATGGGGGACAAAAATGTAAAAATACTGAGCTGGAATGTCAACGGGCTGGGGGACAAAATCGAGCGTAGCGTGGTTCTCCAATATTTTTAACAGCAAGCCCCAGATATCATCCTCCTACAAGAGATGCACCTGGTTGGGAATCTCTGCAAAGCAATGCATAGAGTGGGGTATAAAATGGTTGCACACGCTGGGTTCACCTCTAGCTCCATAGGTGTCGGCATCATGGTCAAAAATTCACTTCCCTGAATGTTGACTCCATGTGGATAGATGAGAGGGGCAAATACGTTGGGATTTCAGGCACATGGTAGGGCCACACAATCACATTAATGTCTGTCTATGTTCCCCTGGGCTTACAGGGTGGCAATCTTCATTGACCTAGGTTCAGTTCTACTCACAGTACCGGACGGCCTCTTAGCTCTTGGAGGTGCCTTCAATGCAGTAGTGTCGGGCACACTAGAACGTTATCCCCCCAGGGAGACGGGACCTTCTGCATGCTGGCTGCCTGACTTTCTTGACACTATGGGCTGGAGAATATATAGCCCAGACCAGATACAGCACACCTTTCACTCAGGCACCAACAATAGTCTTTCCCGCATAGACTACTGCCTACTTCCAACAGCACAAGTTATTCACATATGTGAGATCAGGCACCTGGCCAGGGGTATCTCTGACCACTCTCCGGTGTGAATACACATGGTACTCAACCAAGTCGCAGTGGGTAGACTGGCTCCCATTAACCCCTGGTATCTTCGAAACCCGAAGCTCCGTAAAATTATCCTCACAGCCATAGACGACTACTTTTCTGACAACGTAGGGTCTGTATCCTCATCCCAGTCCCTGTGGGAGGCATTCAAGACTGTAATCCGTGGTTAGGCTCTGTCCTTAATCGCAGGGGCAAAAAAAGACAAGCAAAAAGAGGTTCTTGATGAAGAGACTGACATTTACCGACTGGAGGGCGACCTGGAAACTGGCGTGAGACCGGAGACGCTCCATCTTCTGAGATTAAAACAGCACGACTACAAAGCCCTGGTCACTGACAACGCCACACTCTTGGGCAGAGAGCGTCAGGGTAGGATTTATGACCTGGGTGACAAAGCAGGGAAGTCAATCGCATGGTTAGATAAGAAAGACTGGGCAAGCAGGTTAGTCCCGGAGCTCAAAGTTGAGGGAGGTACCTCCCTCACTGAACCACAAGAAATAGGAGACAGATTCGCTATTCATTTCCAAAAAGTATACTCGACAGTGACCTCTTACACCAAGGAAGACTCACAAGACCTCCTTCGGGACATTCAACTCCCCTGTCTCTCCTCAACGGTCCGCGACTTTATGGACAGTGACTTGACCGCAGACGAAATTGCGCAAGCAATTCGTGCATTGAAACCAGGCAAGGCCCTCGGACCAAACAGTATCCCTATTGAACTATACAAACTGCGGCCTGACAAACTTGCCCCATACTTAAAATCGATGTTTGAGGAATCTAGAGAACTCGGGGCACTGCAGAGGGAGCAGAAAATAGCCACCATCATCACTATACACAAGGACGGGAAGCCCAAGACAGACTGTGCTCATACAGGCCGATTTCTCTCCTCAACGTTGAACCCAAAATCTTGGCCAAGTTCCTGGCTAAAAAACAGTACGAAATCTTGGGGTCTGTGTACAAAACGTTAAGAAAGTGTGACAGAGCACTACTAAGGCTTGGTAAGCCTAACAACACCAAACCAATGGCTATACCTCACAGCAAAAAAAACGTGACATATCCCTTTTAAGGACGAAATGCTTCATCATTTGGGATTCTCCTCCCAAAGGAAACGCCTAGTTCCTTTGGCTACCCACCTGATTAAAGTAATAACCAACTTGGTGCACCCAGACCAATCAGACTTTATGCCTCATAGAAATACAGCCTTGAACCTACACAGGATATATGGGGTACTAGGCAGAGCATTGACCATCAGGGCAATCAGCTGTGATAGTGTCACTTGACGTGACCATGGCATTCAACACTGTTGAATGGCCCTACTTTTGGGCAGTTCTTGTAAAATTGGGATTTGGCCCAAATTACATATGGTGGGTGCGTCTCCTATACCGGGAACCTTTGGCCCTGGTTGAGGTAAATAATAAACTGTCGGCCACTCTCACCTCTCCTATTCGCCCTCACCCTGGAGCCACTGGCTGCCTGGATCCGACAAGATCACATGAAACGAGGGCTGCGATGGTCCCCGGATTGGGAAGACTGCATTTCCCTCTATGCGGATGACATCTTGCTCTATCTGGCCTCCCCGACAAAATCTCTCATAGTAGTGTTAGATATTTTAGCAATATTTGGCACATTCTCCAGCTTTACAGTCAACTGGGGTAAATCTTTATTATTCACACTTAAAGGAGACCCTCCCACCCCCCCCCCCCCCCCCGGGTAACTGCCCAATTCGGATCAACACAGTAGGCTTTAAATACCTAGGTATTTTAATTTCTCTCGATCCTTCAGCTCGATACGCCCAAAACCCTCTCCATCCCCTGCGTAGACTCAAAAAAGACATTACTAGCTGGAAATCACTTCCCCTCTCCCTGCTGGGCAGAGCGGCCCTATTCAAAATGATGTCCTTGCCCAGATTTCTCTACGCACTGCAAAACGCCCTGGACCCAGTACCCGCACAGTACTTCAGGGAGGTAGAAGGCCTACAGAGAGAGCTTCTCTGGGTCGACAGACCAGGTATCACGCTAAACAAGCTGACCTTAAATTGGTATGATGGGGGCATCAGCCTCCCAGACATCAAAAAAGGCTGCACACCTTGGTGCCGTAAATCACGGCACCTATGACCGAAGCGATGACCTGGGATACGCCATGGATAAATGGCTCCTCCCCGGAGGCAACTATAATAGAGCACTCTATTCGCGACCCAAAATATACACCCTAACAGGCCCCACAAACCACTCGGTCCGACACTGGCACGATGCCACCAACTCTCTTGAGTGGGGACGTAAATTGACGTTAGCAACCCCACTCAGGGATGCAGAAATCCTTCGTAGCCTATGAAGATCTAAAGGTTTCGATAGATGGGACCTCATTGGTATTTCCCAAGTCAGAGACATTTGGGGAGAAGGGGGAGTCAAGTCCTTCAAGGCCTTGCAGGCTGAATATGACCTGGCCGGCACTGAATATTTCCGATACGCTCAAATCCTACACTTGCTTCAATCGCGCCTGCCCAAGGGGGCAGCCCCTCCAGAGGTCTCACCCTTGGAGGACAGAATCTTGGACGGCCACCTGCCAGAAAAAACGATTTCCCTAATATACAAAAAACTGATTAACAACATGACAGACCAACTCCAGGCATTAAGGGAGAAATGGGTAGGGGACGGGATCGAGATAGACAATGAAGACTGGCAAGATGCAGTGTCATTCCCTAAAGTGGTCGCCATGCCGGCGCACCTTAGACTTGTACAATTAAAAATTCTTCATCGTATATACATCACTGGGCCACGATTGATCCGTATGGGCAGGGCAGATAGCGGAGAGTGCAGGAGGGGATGTGGAAACCTGGGAACCTATTCGCACATCATATGGGAATGTCAATACATTAGTTCCTTCTGTCAGGCGGTACATGAGACAATGTCTACAGCACTTCACATCCGGTTGTTGCCGGAGGCGAAACATTGCCTCCTTAACATATGGGAACCTATGGACCAGAACACTTACCAGACACAATGGACTATCCTGGGGTTCATTATAGCCAAGAGAAACATTGCACAATTATTGGGAGCTATTAAACCGCCTTCGCTAGAGGCCTGGGAGAGAGACGTTGATTGGTATATGTTTAGAGAAAAGATGGTCTATGTCGCCAGGGAATGACCCAGGAAATGGACCCGTATCTAGAGCCATTGGAATAGCTATTGAGGAGAAATCTGTACGCCACCATACTGTTCTGAAACAAATGTCCCCCTTTCTCCGTGATGTTTTCCTCCTATGTCAAACTGTTATTTCCCTCCTCTATATGCTTGTGAAACATGTCATTTGGTTGTGTCTTCTGCATGGCTTATTTGTATCGATGTCTGTTTCAATAAATAGATAATAAAAAAAAAAAAGAGAGCTGCCCCCCTTACTGTCTCCTATACTGCACTGTGGAACCTGGGCGGTGTCCTCCAGTAAGATCCTCTGTGTTTCCAGCTAGAGAAGGTGCACGGCCAAGTACTGGAGCTCGGCTGTTGGCTTGTGGATAGAGTGACGGACTGTCTGCCTTTGAAGAGAGACTGGTCTTCCTCCGAGCAGTGAGGTGGACTGGCACAGGCAGAAGAGCGTGTCATGTCAGCATAGCCTTGAAGTGGAAGGAGTGCATCCTCAAGAGAAGTGCCCTGTGAGAGGTCAAAGAAGAAACCTGCGAGAGGATGGAGAAAATACATATAAGAGGTCAGAGAGGAGACCTGTGAGAGGTCAGAGAAGAGTCCTACGAGAGGTCAAAGAGGAGATCTGTGAGAGGTTAGAGAAGATGACCTGCGAGAAGTCGGAGAAGATGACCTGCGAGAGGTCGGAGAATATGACCTGCGAGAGGTCAGAGAAGATGACCTATGAGGTCGGTGAAAAAGACCTATCAGAGGTCGATGAAGAAGACCTGTGAGAGGTTAGAGAGGAAGACCTGTGAGAGGTGGGGAAGAAGATTTTCAAGATGTTGAAGGAAGAAGACCTAGGAGAGGTCGTGAAATGGAGAATGTCACAAGAAGAGGTGTGGTCACTGGGTGAGGAGAAATTATTGTCCAAGGGATAGGACACGGCCAGGAAGTCCCACGTGAAGAGCACGTCACATGGAATGGTCTGGTCAGAAAAGAAGAAGAGTAAGACAAGATGGGACCAGACCGTGTTGTGAAGTGAAAGAAGAGAAAAAGGAAGAAGTGTGATTTGAGGACACTGCATAATGACTCCAACTAAAGAAGAAGAGAGGGGTGTGTGATAGACACCTGGCACACCACATACCGTGAGTGTTGCTGAGTTCAAGTGCATCTCCAAGAACAAATCTGGAGCCATTGGACATCTTGAGTGAAGAACTGTTCTTATGTAACACCCAAAGGTCAGTGATGTATCTGTGGCACCATGAGAGGCTGGCTACCTAGAAGTCTTCGGTTACACCAAGAAAATCTGAAGCCCGCTGAAGAGAGCAAACTGGACCATTTGTACCATCCACCTTTGGGGTTGCACGTGAGACTGGATTGTGGTCCTGCTCGGACGTACTGAGTGACCTCAGTCATGAGGCCTAGAAGAGGATCCGACCAATCCACACCAGACCGTGGCAATCCAAGGGCAAGGGCCTCAGGGATTACCGGTGAGATTGGAATCCTGACATGAGAGATGAGTCTGCAGCAGCTCTCCTACAGGTCCCAGGAAGCAAGACGATTTCTTGTCAGAAGTTGGTTCCTCCAAAGACTGTCCTGTTAATGCCGGTGCACCAGAGTCTGGCTGGCAGGAGTAATCTGATCTGGAAACAACTACCCTCAAAGCGGATCGAGTGAATTGAACATGGGACTCATTGCGATTCCTCTAGGGTCCTTTATTATGGTTTAGGAGAGACACGGCAAAGTCCACACAGTCCCGTGGAAGCCCGGTGAAGAGGACCTCAAGGGAATCCCGTGAGAGGGGAATCCTGGTATGAGAGGGGAATCCCGGTGGGAGAAGGAAGTCAGAAATGACTCCACTATCAGGCAGCTTGAACCACTGTGGCATCTGAGGAAGACTTGTCAACAATGACCAAGATGTCATCTGTCGTAGGAGGCTTGATATTCATTGAGCCAGGATGTTTTTTGAAAACTTAACATCCAGAGACTTCTCTATTGCTCCACATGCACCCTCACAGTAACCGTGTACATAGACATTGGTTATAGACTTCCATGCATTAAGTCCAGAGAGGACAGGATCCACAGTGCACCGCTGAGCTGTGCCAATTGGAACTGGTGATCCCAGTTGCAATTGTCCACTCATCCTGTCCAAGCAACAGAATAGACTCTGTGGAGTTTTCTGTTGTTGTTTTGTTCTCTCCCATAAATTGGACTTGCTGTTCCATTTTTAATGAAGTTTGGGAGGGATGTAGTGACAGGCTGGTCACTGTTCTAGTGTTCCTAAATGTTGGTTTGTATCAGCCACTCCCCACAGGCTGGCTTACACTACCACCCCACACCCATCCATCACAGGTGTCACAGGACATGTGACCCTGCTAATAAAGGGGGCCAGGCGCACGTGCCCTGGGCCAGATCCAGATACCATGTAACTGTGTATGAGTCATTCTTATTAGTACATGGGGGCCTAGGGCCCCAACACTTTACATATTTGGCACTGGCCAGAATAACCACCAAGTGCCAGCAATGGTATACCAAGGGTGCCCTGAGCCCCAGTGCAAGAAAGAAATCTGTTCCTCTGCTGCCCCATACAAATTTGATAGTAAAATACAGTCAAAATTGGGGTGCCATGAGGCCCTTACAGCTCAGGGCCCAGGTACCCCTGCACCTGCTGCACTACAAGTAACCACGTCCCTGAGCAACAGAAGCCTTGACTTTACCTGATATCAATCTACACTGTGAGGATAAGTTTAAATAGCAGTGAAAATAACTAATGATGCAATAACTTTGTTACAAAAGCACACTCTTGTGGTACAAACCATCATCCCACCCTTTCAAACACAGGGGGAACAACCATATTACCTTAATAAATCAGTTGAGTTGCTCCAGATTATTTAACGATGCATTAACTGTAGTATTTCATATCCATTTTGGTTATTTAGCCTGTGTTAAATGCTTTTTCAACAGCTTAATTCATCCGAGAAGTACAGGAACAGGCATTAACATCCATCACTGCTGAGCTGCGCATAATTTAAGATTCACTTGTTTCCATTTTATTTCCTTAAAGAAAATCCCATTCATCAAGGACGTGGCTCTGTTTCCGAGGTACGCAGTGTGATTAATAATTCTTGAAAGACTTCAGTCAGGATATATTTCCTGAGCTGCATTTTAAAGAGTTATAAAGTATGCCTTATCCATGTGAACACTTCAAAAACTAGACGTTTTACTGCGTTACATTGATTAAGGAGGAATGAGCGGATTGTGGGTGCGGATCACTGAAGAATCCACCATTTCCCAGACATGGACCCGCACATGGGAAAATAGTAGGAAAAGACTAGGGGCCAGATGTACGACTCTTCCAAATTGCGAGTCGCAAATTGGAATTTACAACAGTGTCACAGACACTGTTTGCGATTCCCACTGGGGTCGGACATTGCCTGCCTCATTAATATTCAAGAGGCAGGTGCAACTTGCGAATCCACTGGGTATGGCTAGCACTCCCGGGGATGGTGGCCTGCTGGGGTCAGCAGACCACCATGTCTGTGACTGCTTTTTAAATAAAGAAGTATTTTTTTTTAAAATGTAGACCGTTTTCCTTAAAGGAAAATGGAATACATTTAAAAAAGAAAAACAAATTGTTTCTGTTTACGGACCACTGCCTGCTCTCAAAAAATATTTTCACTGCCAGTCACAAAGGGGAAAGGGTCTCCTGGGGACCCCTTCCAGTTGCAAGTAGCTTACCACCCATTTGAAATGGGTGGTAAGCTGTGAGTGTTTTGCGGCCACAATTGCAGTCGCAAAACAATCTTTCATTGAAGTTGGACTCACCATTAGGAAGGGACGCCCTTGGCACACCCCTTCCAGATAACAAGTTGGAAACCCTCTTTTGTGAGGCTGTAATAGGTTAGCTACTCACAAAATAGGGTTTGCACATAGGGCAGACCTATTTTGCGGTTACAACTGAGCTGATTTCCTGTTTGCGACTGCAAAAAACGGTCGTACATCTGGCCCTTGGAATGGTAGTGTCGTAGAATTCAACCGGATGTGGAAATCCCATAGTGGGGTTTCTGGTGCCTCCCTGCCTCATCCACCTTTTGCAGGGCAAACAGCGGAATTCACCATCGCAGGGCAGTACAGCGAGATGTGAGTTACTCCTCCATTTCTGACTGGCTCAGAATGGTCTCAAAATAAACACTTCTAATTGGTTGAAAGCTAGGCTAAGGCATTTTTACTATATCCTGTGAGCTGTACTAACTTTATTTGATGTGTTGTTGGGCCTCAGTAGTAAACACACTCTACAGTTGGAAACTTTCTTAGTTTAGCACTGAAACACCCTTTTATTTGTTGCTACATTGATTTTTTTGAACTCCTTCCTACCTTTATTATGACCCAGAATTAAGCTGTGTTCCATTAATTTTGTATATTATCGCTGTCCTATTTTTGAAATGTTTTCCAGTTAATTCTTAAAGTATAGAATTTACAGTACTCACAGTATGTCAGAATATAATAATTCCTGGCGCTGCTCTACCTAAAGCGCATTAATTAAACAATTACCTACTGGTAACTTTCATTAGCCCAATTTGCGGTCCTCCTAATCCAAGTACTTACTCGGAAAGGCGTCTTCCCTTCAAGGAGAGAGACTCCCATGATCCGAGATCAGAGATCCTGCTCATTGTGTGCTTTCTCTATGTTTACAGGCAACATGCTATAAAGAATCCCTCCCTCATCCCTCCTCCGCTATGAACAAAGTACAATTTTTTGGATGTGCACGATATGTGTACTGGGACGAGGAGGACCACAAATCAGGCTAATGAAGATTACTGGTAAGTAATTGTTTCCTTACCCCCTCATCTGGTCCTTGTCATCCCTGTAGTTAATTAGTGAGGATTTCCCAAGCTTAAGCATTTGCACTAACACAAGTGATGTTTATTGACATTTATTCAATCAAAACTTACTTGATTACCAACAACAACACTTTAGTGCCAAAATTACACTCTGCAGAACTTTAAAATTCCAATTGGTAATGTTTAACAAAGTCTGCGTGCCATGACCAGGCAGTCGCCCAACATATATCTTGAAGGAAGGGTCTCCCTGCCTCCGCCCAAGAAGCTGCAATTCCTCTAGTTGAACTACTCTGGATACTAGAGGAAGTTTTCTCACCCATTACCTTATGAGACTGAGAATGAGATATCGCCTGGTGAATTCATCTACTTATAGTCTGATTTGTTACCTTTCACCTCTGTTCCATGATCCATAAGAAACAAACAGGGCACTTGATAATCTAAAATCCTTAGTACAATCTAAATATATTGTAAGGGCTATTCTGCCATCTAAAGATGAAACTGGAAAATATGTGCCCAATTGGAAAAATCTCCTGAGATGTATGGAAGACCGTAGGGACATTTTAATATACATTTTGGATCCAACCTGAGACCAACCTGATCGGGAAGAAACCTCAGGTAAGGTTAGGATTTCACCAATGTGCCTAATTCACCCAGCGTCTTTCCAAAGTGTTTGTTGAAGACTCATTAATGCTATTGAGACATCCACGTGGGCGGAGGAGCTGGAATCGCCATTTGTTTAGCTTTCCAGTTTCTTAAAAGTCTAAAGAACAGGGGGCGTGGCTAGCAGCATGGCCGAGTAGGACGTGAGCTCCTTCGGCTCCGGCTACCGGCATAGATCCGACTTATAGAACAGCGACCTGAAGTTTGGTACGAGGTGTGTAACGGCCCGGGGTGATCCTGGCGCACCCCCGGTGAGGCTCCGGCGCCCAATCAGGGCGAGAACGACCCGCTGCGGGGCCGGAATTCGTCGGAGAAGGTAGACGGACGCGCAGCCCAAGATGGCGCCGGCCCGCGGTCCGTGAGCGAGGAGCTGCCGACGCGGACCTGGCAAGTCCCCCCTGGAAGCCGCGGGAGGTGAGGCGGCATGACTGGCGGTGGCAAAGGTAGAGGGCGGCGGAAGCGGACGGCGGCCACACCGGGAACTGGAACACGCGGCGGGATGCCGCCTGGCACTCTGGAAGAGGTGCGGAGGAGAGCGCTGACAAGGGACACTGGAGAGCCCGGGCCTGTGAGAGCGGTGAGGCCAGGGGTACTGATTGAGGCCTGTGGCGCGGTGAGTGACACCCGCAGGGAGGAGCGGTCCCGCAGGAGTCCGTACGCGGGCATATTGGAGGACTGGGGCGGTGCTGCGATGGGACAGAGGGGCACTTGGTGGGGTGTCCCCCATATAGAGAACGGGGATCTGGTCGCCGGCTGGAACAAGGCTGCTCACTTTGGCTGGGGCCCCCCCCTGCACCTCTCCCCGCGGGCCCCCGCCCCCCCCTCACCCCTCCCAGGGGGCACAGTACCGGAGACGCGGGTTCGAGAAGAGGCTTGGTGCTGGCCAATAGCTGGCGATAGTGGACTTGAGGGAAGGAGCCAGCACGGGGGTGCCGCTGGACGGAGGAGGGGCGGTGAGGTCTATGGTGGTGAACTAGGTCAGCGGCTGTTGGCCCGGTAAGGTGGGGGCATTGGCCCCGTGGTGTGGTGGAAGAACGCCCCGGTACGCTCACGGGAGAGGGCGTAGCATTGGCACTCATAATGGGCAAGAAACCCCTGGAATCTAGGCCACCGAAACAAAGTACACTAGAAAGGTACGCCATGGGCCCCCCGCAGGGAGAGCCGGGACAGAAGGGGGTGACTTCAGATACAGCCCTTTTAATGAACGCTATACAGGCGTCCCGGGAGGCGCTGGAAAACAAGATTGGGGAGGTGGGGTCGGAGGTGACGCTCCTGAGACAGGACTTCCGCAATTTGGCCGAACGTGTCACGACCGCAGAGACCAGGATCGGGACGGCAGAGGACATGGTGCAGGTCCTGCAGAATGACTTAGGGGAGCTCCAGGCCTCGCATAAGCGACTCCTGTGGAAGATGGGCGACGCCGAAAACAGGGCGAGACACAACAACCTCCGCTTCGTAGGCTTTAGGGAAGGAATTGAGGGACCAAATATGGCGGAGTTTCTCCACTCCTGGCTGCTCCGCACCTTCCCGAAGGATAAATTCTCTTCGTGCTTTGTAATCGAGCGAGCGCACAGAGCGCTGATGGCGAGGCCACCGGTGGGGGCAAGACCGAGGCCAGTCATTGCGCGCTTTTTGAATTTCCTGGACCGCGACATGATACTGCGTGAAGCGCGGAAACTGGGGATTATCCGCCATGAGAATGTCCACATCATGATATTCCCGGACTACAGTCAAGAGGTACAAAAGCAGCGGCGCTCCTTTGATGCAGTTAAGGCCAAGTTGAGAACACTTCACATACAATACATGCTGTTATTCCCGGCAAAGTTGAAAGTGATTTACAACTAACAGTCCCTGTTTTTTCTCTCCCCGGAAGAAGCCTGGCAGTGGCTGGAGGAGCGCCCAATGGTGAGTCGGCAGCGTACCGGGGCCCCGGGGCCCCCGGAGAGAGACCGCCCGGGTGTCAGTGCTGGTGGATCACGGAGGCTACAGGAGGTGCGGCGCGGGCGGAGCGGTAGGACCGCGATGGCTGCCCCGTATGGGGCTAGGGATTCCCAGAGACAGAGGCGGGAAAGTACATCCTCCCGGGCATCGGAGCGGGCAGCCGGATCTAGATATCGCTGTCTGGCAGAGAAAGCACGCTCGGAAGAAGAAGAGGAACCGGGGGATGCTGCTTCGGAGGCGGAAGACCTGGAGGACAGATCGACGCACCCCCTGGTGGCCGTCATAAAAGACATGGAGCAGGGACAAACGCAGGACACGGAGACCTCGAGGCAAGAGGTGCAGGATTCTAACTCCTGAGGCGGAGACGGAAGGGTCAGCCAGTCGTGGACAATGTAGCTGAGAGCACGCAAGTTGTTGTCTGCCGCCCCCCCCCCCCCCCGCCCCCCCCCCTGTCGGGGCATTTTTCTGTTTTGTCCTTCTGGGTTATTTTTTTTTTTCTTCTCAGTAGGGTTGTTTTACTGGTGGTGGACGTGGTTTCTATTGGGGTATTATTTAGTCAGTTTGAGGGTGGGGTTTTGGCCCGGGCACGACATTCCTGCAGCGAGGTGAGGCGGGGAAGCTCGTGACAAGGTTACTAAAGGGTGGGCGACAGACCTCCTTCACCTACACAGCTGTATTGTCGTCACTAGGATGGCGAACGGGCTGGACGGGAGGAGGGGTGGGGGGGGTTTCAGGGGTCAACTAGTTGGAGGAAAGGGGAAGGTTGGGGTAGTTTGGAGGGTGGTGGGTTGGGTGAGGGTTGAGGTTTTGTTGGTTGTTTTTAGGCATGTCACAAATGGACGGATCCATGCTATCTATGGACACTGCACAGGGGACTTCCCCGGCCATGACGGGACCCAGTTTGATGTCTTCTGAAAGGGGGGGGGTCCCAGAGAGAGGGGAGCGCGAAGGTGGATCGGTTAAAATCCGCACCTGGAATGTCAACGGTCTGGGTGCAAAGATAAAGAGGGGACTGGTCATGGCCTTAGTTATGCGCCAGGCGCCAGACATAGTGCTGCTGCAGGAAACACACCTGCGGGGAACTCGGGGTGGTTTCCTGGCTAGAGGGGCGTACAAGGTGTTAGCACATGCAGGGTTCACGTCAGGCTCCAGGGGGGTGGCCATCCTGGTGCGCAAGTCCCCTCCTTTCATAGTGACGGACACATGGTCAGACCCTCGTACATATGTCGGAGTGACGGGGATGTGGAAGCGACGGAAGATGACGGTGGTGTCGGTCTATGCACCCCCTAAGCTCCAGGCAAGAACGCTTGCAAGGGTGATAGATATTATCCTGAACACGCCAGACTCACAGCATGTAGTGGGGGGGATTTTAATGACGTAATACACCCCACTATGGACAGGTCGGGGGAGCGACTGGCCCCCACGAGGGATTCCCCGCTGGCGCGCTTTGCTGGCACAGTGGGGTTGACGGATGCTTGGAGATGGCTCCACCCTGAGGCTAGGGAGTACTCTTACTTCTCGGGGGCTCACAAGGTGCACCCTAGATTGGACTACATCTTTTTGCCCCGCCATTTGTTGGAGGTGTCGAGCTGAGCAGACTTCCTGGCACGGGGCATCTCGGACCATTCGCCATTACTGGTGACATTGGGGAGGGGACCAGAGGCACGGGCCGGGAAGTGGAGGTTGGCGGCCTGGGATCTACAAAATAAGGAGCTATTGCAGGGATTTAGGGCAGATGTGAGGGTATACCTGGCGGATAATCTGGGCTCTGTGGAGTCAGGGGTGACGATCCGGGAGGCCATAAAAACAGTCCTCCGAGATAGAATACAATATCTAGAGGAGGTTGAGACTCCTAGTCTGGAGGAGACGGACCAGGAAAGCCTAGAGGCAGAGATCACGGTGACTGAGGTACGAGAGGCAATAGCAAGGCTGCGCCCGGGGAAATCCCCCGGCCCTAACGGGTTCCCTGCTGAATTTTTTTTAAAAACGGCAGACCTCCTCTCCACACATATATTGGCGCTATTTAACGGGGCGCTGGAGGAGGGGAAGCTTCCGCCCGATCTTCGCATGGCCACGATAGTACCTATCCATAAGCAAGGCAAGCCGCCGGAAGAGTGCTCGTCATACCGCCCCATATCGTTGTTGAATGTGGAGGTGAAACTGTTGGCGACGATTCTGTCCCTCCGACTGCGTAGGGTGGTCCCAGGCCTAATTCATTTCGATCAGACCGGTTTTTTGCCGGATAGGGCGACTAGACACAACCTGCGGAGGACACACAATTGGCTGATGGAGGTGTGTGAAAGAGAAGAGCCTCACGTGTTTCTCTCCCTGGACGCTGAAAAGGCGTTCGACGCAGTGCACTGGCCCTTTCTGGATAGTGTGCTGCTAAAGTTTGGGTTTGGCCCGAAGTTTAGGAAATGGATTACGCTTTATGAGGATCCCCGAGCGAGGGTTAAAATTAATGGTACGCTCTTGGAGGACTTCCCCATACGAAGAGGGACCCGGCAGGGATGTCCCCTGTCTCCGCTACTCTTTGCCCTCACCATAGAGGTGCTGGCATGTGAATTAAGACAAGATAGGTAGATCACGGGATTTAAACTTCGCCGAGGGGAGAGGAGCGAGGAGAAAATCTCGCTGTACGCGGATGACATCCTACTGTATGTTGCATCCCCTGGAATTACCGGTGCCGCGCCTCTTCACCCGGTTGGACCGCTACGGGTTAAGATCAGGCTACACTATCAATTGGCATAAATCGGTTTTATATAATCCGGGGGGGGGAACTTGGGGCTGGCTATACCTGAGGCGTTAAGGGTGACAACTGAAGGGTTTCTATATTTAGGAATTTACATAACAAAAAGCAGCACTGTCTCATATAAAGAAAACATCCAGAGGGTTCTACTGAACTTTAAGGAGGATGCAGACAGATGGAAGACACTCCCACTCACTCTGCTAGGGCGGGCAGCAATGTATAAAATGATTACGCTACCGCGGCTCCTGTATGCCCTACAAAATGAATATTTTTCCCTTCCGCGTCCGGTCTTCCAAGACATAAATGAGGGCCTTAGGGAGCTGCTCTGTTTGGGGAAACAGCCCAGGATAGCACTGGGGACCCTACAGAGAAACCAATACAATGGGGGGATTTCCCTCCCTAACATAAAGGCATACTATTGGGTGGAACATCTGGCGCCAATCAATGACTGGTTACACGCACCGGCGGATCACCCTACGTATCGGTTGGAGAGGGAGAAGTTAGATCGACCTTCCTACATGCATTATATATATGGAGGGAAGGGGAGGGCAGCACTACTATCGGCAACGAGGGTGACATTGGAAAGTTGGGATAGGGCGACGAGACGCATTGGGTGGTGGCACAAACCATCGCGACAAACCCCAATCTGGAAGTGTGCGTGGCTGAGGGAATTACATAAGCTGAGGGGCTTCCGACGGTGGGACGATATAGGCATATCGGTATTGGGTGACCTCCAGCGCCGGGAGGCCCTGAAGTCCTTCCAGGACCTGGAGGCTGAGTTCGGCCTGCATTCCACCCAGTTCCTTAAATACGCCCAAATTCGTCACGCATGGCGGGCAGAGGGGGCGCTAGTGGACCCCCTGCCGGAGTATGCCCCATTGGAGGGCCGCCTGCTACAGGAACAGGTGAAGGCTAAAATAGTTTCCTTGACATACAAAACTCTTATTAATAACATTCCGGATGGACTGGTGACCCTGAAAATGGTGTGGGAGGCAACCGTGGGGGAAATGGACACGCTCGATTGGGAAACGGCCCTGATGCACCCGAGGGAGGTGGCGATTAAATCTCGACTTAGACTTATCCAACTCAAGATTTTCCACAGAGTCTACTATGACAGGCTCCGCCTACACCGGATGGGGCGGGCCATTGACCCTAGTTGCTTGCGATGTGGTCATGCCGAGGGCGATTTCTACCACATCATATGGGAATGTGAGGTGCTCCAAAGGTACTGGGCCAGGATAATGGCGGAACTCGGGGAGATACTGGGAGACCCACTACCCATGGACCCCAAATTAGTTCTATTGGGGATAGCGAATGATATGGATTTGCCCCGACCCCACCTCATCTTTTTGACACTAGCATTAATGGTAGCCAAAAGGGAGGTGGCACGGGAATGGGGAGCCCCGAACCCCCCTAAGCTTGAAGAGTGGAGGAGGTGGATGGACATGTATATGGCGGCCGAAAGAGTGACATACAGTGCAAGAGGGTGCCCGAAGAAATTTTCTAGAGTGTGGGGGAAATGGAGACACTATTATGGTATGGATGGGGGGCTTTGATGGAGACGAGGGGGAGAGTGGGTTAATCTCATGGTACATGGAGAGGAGATGGAGGTGGACCAGGAACCTTAAGAGTGATGATTTCCTCTTTATTAGGACACGGTTAGGCTGTGAGGGACGCTGGGGAGGTGAGGAGGAGGGTAGTGACAGGGTAGATTATGCTGGACGATTCATTATGACATGCCTGTTATGTTTTGGTGTTGGAAATGCAAATAAAAATATTTAAAAAAAAAATAAAAAAAGTCTAAAGAACAGTGGGTACACTTCAAACCAATCACCCCTATTTTAAGAGCCTGAATGGCAGCCAACTGGGATGACTGGGTAGCTGGAGCTAATCCCTGCAATAAACCATCCTTAAAAAACCCTAGTGCTAGAAAGGAATCTAATGACATAGGGTCTAGGGCATGAGAAGAGCACCATTTTTTAAATGAACCCCAATGTTTTTTGTATGATGCTCACATGGAAGGTTTCCTTGATACTTGGATATCAAGGTCTACCTTTGAGGTAGAGTTTAAGCTCTCCTACTCCATCCTCTCACTCTCCAAGCAGTTCGCCTGAGATGATGATACTTAACTAACAGCAACTTTGGGAATTGGAGGGGTGGTGGTTGAAAGATTAGCGTCTTTTGCATAAAGTAGCAGAACAACTGCTGATAGATTGTTGCTTATCAACCACCAATTACAATCTAGCTGAATCTGGAGATTAACTGGGACCCGGAGTCCATAATCTTGGGAACTCAGAGACCAGTATTGCAGGATATGATTTACTGGAAATTTAACATGGTAGCATGCCTAAAATTACCACCGGTTGACTCTGCCCACAATTCCTGAACTTTCAACCAAGTCATTGCAGACATCGTGGATTTACTGAATAAGTCCAGTATTTTGGATTGGATCTCTGTTATTCTTTTGTGTTGTGAGGTTGAAGTATGTGACTCTGTTGGGTGTCAAACTGAGCCCCAATGAGTTGCTTGACTTGTGCCAGATGCAGATGTGACTTCTGGAAGTTTAGGGAGAAGCCCAACTCCTCTAGCAGTCTGTCACCACTTCCACATTCTTTTGTTCCTAAACAAAATGAGCCAACCGTCAGGGTGGGGAAAGATAGCAATTCTTTGTAACTTCCTGTGCAATACTTCTTCTGCCAATACCTTTGCGAAGACCCTTGGTGATGTTGCCAAACCAAATGACAGAGTTTGGAACTGATAGTGTTCTCTTCCTGCAGTAGCACGTAGAAGCTGTTGGCTGTACGCATGAATTAGGACATGAAAAAGGCATCCTGAAATCAAGTGTTGCCAAAAAGCTCCCTTTCAAGATCAAGGGATGATGTTTTGGAGTGAAATCATTTTGAAGGATTGTATGAGTTTGAGCTTGTCCAGTGCTTCTAGGTTCAAGACCTGGCAGTCTCTCATCTGCTTTCGGTACTAGGAATAAAATTGCATAAAACTCCATTCTTCCCTTGTCCTCTGAAACACCTGTTATTGCCCTTTTCCAGAAAATCTTGAAGTCCCATCTGAGTTGCTTGCCTTTTTAATTCTTCTTATAGCAAGGGTGTAGGTACTTAATGCCCATCTGAGAGCTCTGTGTGAAAGGAGTGTAGTATCCTTTTCTGATTACATTCAAAACCCACAAGTCTGTTATCCATTGCTTCCAGCATTGAGCAAACGTTGTAATCATACCCCCACTTCCATATTGTGAATTTTGAATATGTTTCGTCCTTGTGGAGTGGTAGGTCAGAACTTGTTACCAAACACATCCCCTCGACGACAGTCCTGCCCCCAAAATCGACCTTTGTCCTGAAATTTCTGATTCCCCTTTTTTGGGATTAATGACTTGTTTCCAGAAAAAAGCTTAAAGGGTTAAATATTATTCTCTTCAGCAGCTTTCGCACCCTCTCATCTAACTCAAAACCAAGATTGTTTAGGGCAAGTAAAGTGCAACTTTTGCATGAAGGATTATACCACTGGAGCAGGCAGAGTTTAGAGCAGGTCACTTGGCTCTGGATAATATAACTGTAATCCATTTTATACTGGAGACATATGTGAAACAGAGGGGGATGCCTGTCTATGTGGCCTATATTAATTACTCAAAAACAACAATTGATGGACAGAATGCAGAACAATGTCGTACATTCACCCCAGTACATTAATTACTCAACTGCTTTTGATAGCGTAGACAGGCAGACCCTTTGGTGGAATTTAAGTGTCATGGGAATGCCAGGGGGTCTCCTAAAGCTCATCATTGCTCTTACAGCTCTACCTGGTGTCATGTTATGTTAGGTAGTAGGTGATGTAGGACTCAGAAAAGCCCTATTATAAATAGCTTGAAACAGGGATGCCTCTTGGCGCCTCTAATTTTTAGGTCTCGCCTACGCAGCGTGCATGCACTGCTTAGGAGGAGACCTTTAGCCATCGGTCCCCTTTTTCATCCACAACCGTGCACGAATTCCATTGCCTTCAATGGCAACGCGTGCACGTGTGGAGATTCACTTGCAGGAGCGAGCGCCACCATATGGTATCAATTATCGCTCCCGCAAGTGAATCGCGCAGGCCCCCCTCTTCCCCCTGCTGCCACGTGAGGCACGCGCGTGCCTCACCCTGCTGCGCGAGCTTGTTTGTATTTATTATTGTACCGCCTAAGTTGCGATCGGCCTTTGTAATCTTAGATAGTGCTTATGCTGTTTTATTTTGCTTAAATAATAAGCAAAATAAAACAGCATAATCGGCTTTTGTATCACACAACGAAGAAATCCCCCTAAAAGTGCAATGATGTGGTACTGAAAATTCTGGACCCGTGTTATAAACATCGTCGTATCATGACGATTTTGGTATCAGCAGACCGCAAATGATTCAGGGGAAGAAATCACCCTCTAATCATAGTTTCCGTTCTGATCCCTCGGTTTGACTTGAACAGCAGCCATTTTGTGATTGCCCTCACATAGGCCAATGACTAGGCCGAAAATCGAGTCTGAAGGACACATACACCTTTGCTGACTCCTCTGTGACCTGGGCAAGCTGACTCCACCGCCTGAAGCCAAACCTGTTCGGCCAGTTCCTTTCCCAGTGGCCGAATGAGATTAGTATCAAGGCACAACATATCACAAAACCTTTTCATCACACACAAACTATGCCTAATCTTACACACACCTGACCCTGTTTCTTACTTTATGACTTGCTTTACGAGGAGGAGGTGCCCGTTTTTATTGGGGGTCCGTCGATATCTGATGAAAGTACTGAGCCTTGCCGGGTAATTGATTGAGGGCTGGACAAACTGAAATATGGGCTTGTCATCATGACTCTGCTTTTTCTTTGTAGTGAAAATATGTGAATGGTCAACTGTAAAATAAGGAATGTTTGCCTAAAGCATAATATTTTGTATAAAAAGAGAAGGCTGTCTTGTAAGGTTGAGCAGTCTCCTGAGAATATACACCGTGTTGTACTTCTAGGATACCTGTTACTGGTTGCAGCCAATAAATACGATCTTTGACTTCACCAAGAAGACTCTGTGTTTCTGTAGTCTGAAACAGGAAGAACTCGAAGTCTTAGGGTGTGTTCCCTGGCACCGCTGGGTTCTGAAAAACCCAGTACTTCAGTTGGCTCCCAATGGGGGGCGATTTCAGCGGTACCGGTCCTAGCCAGAGGTTCGTGAGGAGCTTTGTGTGAAAATTCTGGAGGAAGGCCGCCACTTCATCGACCCCTGTATGTCGACGTGGTCCGAAAATCTTTGCTGCGAGGTTCCCCGTTTCCCGACGGCTACGAAGGACTGCTGCCCTGACTATCGCCCTGTTTTGGACCCTTGATGATTGGTAGAGCGAAACGATAGACGAGTCTTCTGGTGACGTCATCGATACCTCAGTTAAGTATAAGTGGAGCGTCTCCCAGTCCTTAGTTTGGTTCTTAGTTTGGTATCCCCTTGGGATCTTTGATTTGGAACTTGCAAGTACCAAAGCCGAGGGACTCGTGTATTCACGAGACTATCGTATTCGATAATCCTTTGAAGTTTGAAGCTAGACTAGAGAGCGAAGATGCCTGGTCTTAGCAGACTTGGAAATTTGTTTTGTCTTAGTTGTAATAGGGATTCCCGATTGGAGGACTCGTGTCCGGTTCCTCCGATTGGAACTCCAACCTATGAACTATATGTGAAACATGGCGTAGGCCCCATCACATATAATGAAGTATGGATCCGATACACCAGGAAAGATGGTGCTTTAAAATGGCCCCAATATGGTAGTTTTGACACAGAGATTCTGGATAATCTGGAGGTTAAACTTTTTAAGAAGAAAGCCCGGCCGGCGATGTTTGACTCTTTCCGCCTATGGCGTAAGGAAGCCAAACAGAAGGAAATTAAATTAGCAAAGAGAAATAAGAGAGAAAAGGGTATCTCGATAATGCAAGCTACTATGCAGTTTAAAGATAATGAAGAAGAACAGATGAGTGAGCAGTTGCACAGGCAACGTAAAATGGTGATTGATAAATGTTATCCAGTTTTGCCGCTTCTTCAACAAGATGCAGCAAAAGAAATTGAGAAAGATCCTTTAATGTCACACTTGTTGAGTTCGCCACCCCCTTATGCGCAGAGTGCTACAGCACCTCCGCAACCTTTAGTTGTGCAACCTCAAGTTATTGTGCCCCAGGTTCTTCCACAGCCGCCAGCTCCTCTTCAGTTGGCTCCTACTCCTATGGCACAGCCCCCTCAAGGGCCGCTGACTTTGCTACCTGCTTCATCTGTACTTCCTACGACTTTGTCTACTACACCGACTGCCTCTTCGGGTGTTCTTCCTGATACTGCCTCTGCGTCTGCATCTGCGTCTGCCTTGCCTCCCTCTGTTTTTCCTCCTGTTCTCTTGTCAACTTCTCCTTCTATCCGACAGAGAATGACTGATACTGTTGCTAGCATTATATTTCCTCTTTTCGGGTCAGCTGGTGTGACCCCTAATTTGGAACGTAAGCAGTCGCGTAGTCAACTGCCTGATTCTCGAGAGAGAGAGAGAAGCGTTTGACCATATGGCGTGTAAGTGGGTTACTTTCCCTTTTAAATATGATGTAGAGTCTGTTATGGATGTCTTCCGTCAATGGGAAGCACCAAAACAAAGGTACGTTTTTGAGAAAATGTGTGCTTTCCTTTGTGAGGAATTGGAGGATAATGAGTTAGAAACAAATCCGCCTGAGTTGTGCCGTGTACGGTTTGAGTTTTCAAAGGGCACGATTGTGGGTTCCGATGTTGAGAAAGCAGCTGTTGTCCTTTAGGAATAAGGATCTTTCCCAGTCACTATTTGAGCCTGACTCCTCTGTTAAAAAGGTGCGACAGTACCCAATGAGAGAAGTCCCTCCGGTATGGAAGGAAGCCGTTGCGGCTGATGCCGTTAATAACATTGTTGCTGCTCCAGCTCATTTTCAGCGTGTTTGGGTACATGTTCCTTGGAAGCGAGCTGAAGTTTTAGCCCTTAAGCAGACTTTGCCTGACCCCCGTAGAAACCCTGCAGGGTATTACAAGGAATTATCACAGACTGCAGACTCATGCATTATGAATTTAGCTGACATAGACATGTTATTTGGGAATGTTGCTCCACAGCCTTTGTGGGGATTGATTCGCCATGCAGATCACGCGCAAGAATTAGGTGACACATGGGCTAATATTAGTACTGCAAATGATAGACAAGTTGGTGGTGCCAAGCCTGTGCCTTTGGTAGCAGAACTTCCTGCTAGGATCATTACTTACGTGAAGACTTTAATGCCTGCGATGCGTGTAAATTGGGATAAATTGTCTGCGTGTAAGCAGAAGAAAGATGAAACAGTGTCTGATTTCTTCACCAGGTTTGAGGAAACGTTTATCGACCACAGTGGTCAAGATATGAGTACAGAAGGTGGTCAACGGTTGTTCGTTGACAAGTTTGTGCACAATTTGCTTCCCGAGCTGTGTAAGAAATTGAAAGATTCAGAGAGTTCTTGGGCCGTTTCCTCTTCAGCATAAATATTGGCTACTGCACAGTAAGAGGGTCATTTCAAGTATAGTTGTCCTATTTTGTTACAGCGTACGAATGGTGCTTCTGGCGCAAGAGGTCGAGGTGTTCAACAAGCTCCTAGAGGTAGAGGACGTGGAAGTGTCCCCCAGAACGCGCGTTCCCTTCCGCCTCAGAATTGAATGAATAGTTTTGACCAGCAAAATTACGCGTCTGGTAGGACAGCTCAGTACTATGCTGACGACTATTATGCAGAAGATGAGACTATCGAAGGTAATGATTGCTAGGACAGCCATAGACAAAGAGAGGGAGTTGTTTCAGTTCCAGTAGATCAGAGTGGGCCATATGTTTAGGTGATTACATCAGGTGTGTCAGAGCCTTTTCTGTTGGATACTGGTGCAACAAAGAGTTCTATTATGCACTCAAAACTCCCTGGCGCACCTTTGTCTGGCGAGATGAATGTTTCAGTAGGTTTTTCTGGCGCCCCGGTTAGGAACCCGATTTCTAGTCCTATGTCCCTTTCTATTGGACCTTGTGAATTGGAAGCACCCCTTATCCTGACGACAGGTTGTGGTGAAAACTTGTTAGGATTGGATTTGTTGAAAAGATTGTACGCGACATTATATTGTTTTCCTTCGGGAGTACAACTTACACTGGGTAAGAAAGTGATCTCTCCAATGTATTTGTCGAAGGATAAACTTCCGACCGAATTGTCGTTTCTTCCTGATATTCTTTGGGCTACTGGTCCTAATGATGTGGGTCTTTTTGAAATACCGCCATATGTTATGACATTGAAAGCCAACGTTAAATTGCCACGCATTCCCCAATACAAGATCTTTAGTGAAGGTGAAAAAGCGTTGCTAGCAATCATTTATGATTTGATTGAAAAAGATGTAATTGAAGAGACAAGAGGCAACGTTTGTAATAGTCCTGTCCTGCCTGTTTTGAAACGTACTGACCCTTCTCAGCCACCTGTTTACAGGTTCGTGATTGATCTTAGATCGGTCAATAAAATAGTTGTGCCACAGTTTCCAGTTGTTCCTGATATCACTGCCCTATTGACTATGATTCCAGCTTCCGCCACCTGGTTCTCGGTGATTGACTTGAAGAATGCTTTCTTCAGCATCCCGATTGCCGAGGAGAGTAGGGATATTTTTGGCTTCAGTTTAGGATGCCGAAGCTTCCGCTTCAAACGCGCTCCTCAAGGCTACTGTGAAAGTCCATCAATATATAGTCAGGATTTAAAAACACAGCTTGATGCAGTTGTTTTACCTGATGGCGCTACCCTTATTCAATACGTCGATGATTTGCTAATCGCTGCAGATACTGAGGAAATTTGTAAAGAAGCCACCTTGTCGTTGTTGCGTCATTTGTCTGATTTACACCACAAAGTGTCTCTTTCAAAACTGCAATATTGTCGACAAGAAGTGACCTACTTAGGTCATCTCTTATCGAAGGAGGGAAGGAAACTGACCCCAGAAAGAATTCAGGCAATTGCAAAATTGAGTGTGCCAAGGACACAGAGAGAAGTACGTGCTTTCTTGGGCATTACATCATACTGCAGACAGTGGATACCGAATTTTTCTTTGCTGGCCAAACCTTTGGTAGCTTTGACCTGTAAAGATACACCGAATCCCGTTCCATGGTCTGAAGATTGTCAGAAAAGTTTTTCCGAATTGCGTAATGCATTGTGTTCGGCTCCTGTGTTGGGTACCCCCGACTACAGTAAGCCCTTTACACTGTATGTCCATGAGAAAGAGGGTTGTGCATTGTCAGTGCTGACACAGTCTTTTGGAGACAAGCAGTGTCCATGCGCGTATTTTTCGTCGACTTTGGATCCAGTAGCTAAAGCATTGCCGAGTTGCTTGAGAGCCACAGCGGCAGCAGCTGTTTCTATTCGACAGTCTGCTGGGTTAGTAATGAATAATATGTTGATTGTGATGGTTCCACATGCAGTGGACACGTTGTTAAACAGGACCAAGACACAGCACTTAACTAGTGCTCGATTGTCAGGTTACGAGTTAACACTGTTAGCGAGTCATGTGCACATAAAGAGGTGCAATACGTTGAATCCAGCCACGTTATTGCCGATTTCAGTAGAGACAAATGATGTTCAACAGCATGATTGTTTCCTTAGGACAGAAGAAGAAACGAAAGGGAGAGTAGATCTTAAAGATACTCCTCTTGTAAAGTGTGATGGTACCTTATGGGTGGATGGTTCATGCTTCAAGCTTCCGAATGGTGATACGACTGCAGCATATGCTGTCATGACTTTGCATACGATTGTTGAAGCTGCACGTATACCACATAATTCAGCTCAAGCAGCAGAATTGATTGCACTTACGAGAGCGTGTGTGTTATCGAAAGGAATGAAAGTAACCATATATACCGACAGCCAGTATGCGTTTGGTGTGGCTCATAGTTTTGGACGATTGTGGAAAGAACGTGGGTTCCTGACTTCGCATGGAGCTAAGATTCAGCATGGTCAGTTGGTGAATGAGCTTCTTGAGTCACTGACCTTGCCACTACAAGTTGCGATTGTGAAATGCAGTGCACACAAGAAGGTGACTGATGATGTTGGTCGTGGCAATGCATTTGCTGACGAAATTGCAAAAGAAACAGCAAAAGATGTGATGAATCGAATGTATGTTGCAGGCCCTGCAAGATGGGTTGGTGACGTTGGAATGTGTGAAGATACGATAGAGAGTGTGAAGTCTCTTCAAGCTGAAGCTTCAGAGAAAGAGTTGAGTGTATGGAGAGAAAGTGCGGGTAAATTGGATGAAAATGGTTGTTGGGTTGACTTGTCAGAACATCAGCGATGGTTGTTACCCGATGTGTATGTGCTTGCAGTGGTGACAATGGCTCATGGAATGGCCCATATCAGTGTGAAAGGGATTTGTAAGTTGTTGGCTCCAGTATGGCAAAATGCTGGAATTCCTAAATGTGCAGAGAATGTGGTCAAGAATTGCTTGGTGTGTCTGAAATACAATCCTGGTAGGAGAACCCCAACTCCAGCTGGTCATTTTGCGCCTCCAACGTATCCGTTTGAGGTTTTGCAGCTAGATTTCATCCACATGGAAAGGTGCAACAATTTGAAATACGTACTCGTTGTTGTTTGTGCCTTTTCAAGATGGGTAGAAGCATATCCCTTAAAAGACAACACTGCCTTATCCACAGCTAAAGCCCTTGCCAAAGAATTCTTCCCTAGGTTTGGAATGCCGAGACTGGTCTGGAGTGATAATGGGAGTGAATTTGTGGGTCGAGTGATGATGAAAGTATGTGAAGGGCTAGGTATCCAGCAAAAATGTCACGCTGCAAATCACCCCCAATCAGCTGGACTAGTAGAGTGCTATAATGGCACGTTAAAATTGAAGTTGGCAAAGATACAAGCGAGCTCTTGTCTTAAATGGCCTGACGCTCTGCCTTTAGCACTCCTATCAACAAGAATGACTGTGCATTCGCGAGTGGGACTTAGTCCCTATGAATTTGTGTTCGGCCGCCCGGCCAACATATGGGGAGTGCCAAGGCCGACAAAATTCAGTGAGATCGAACACCCTGTACTGCTTGATTATTTGTATGAATTGACGGCTAAATTGCGTGTTTTACACCAACAGGTTCACGATACTCTGCCTCAGGTCTCTGAAGCTCCAGGACATCATATCGATCCTGGATCATGGGTGCTGGTCAAAAACTTCCAACGGACGAAGAATGACCAGCCCCGTTGGACGGGTCCCCATCTCATCCTTCTCTCAACAAGATCAGCTGTTCGAGTGGACGGGAAAAAGAACTGGATCCACGGCGTACACTGCAAGAGGGTTCCTTTGCCTCTACCGTATGACCAGTGGGTCCAGGAAGGGATCGCTGACTCTGAGACTGATACCGTGCCTCGTTTTCTGCCTTTTAGTGACGCACGTGTAAAAGGAACACTTTCTGAACAAGAAAGGGACAGTATTTTGCAAGAAGCTGTGCCACCGTCAATTCGATTGAACACTACAGAGCCTGAACTCTTGTTCCAGAACCAAACAGTACCTGGAAAAACACGTTACAATTTGAGGCCGAGAACTAAGGACAAATAAAAATTCTTTTTCTTTGCTATTTTTGAAAGTGCGGCTCTCTCATCTGAGAAACTTTCTTATTTTTGTTTTTCGAACCGCCATCCGGGTTCAGCTGTAGGGTCGTGGTTGCCCAAGTCTTTGGAGTGCAGCTGAAGACGTTAGGTCGACAGTTCTGGTCGGTCTAAGGGAGTTGCCCTGGACTGACAGAAGCATTCCTTAGCATAGAACACCCTACCACCACGAGCAGCAATTAGAGAGGATGGAGTTTTTCGAGAATGAGAGACCTGCCAAACAGATGAACTTTAAAGCCAGAATGTGTATAATGATGACAAAGAAACGATTTTTGATATTATGTATTTTCATGTTGCTTAGTATAATGACGTTTTTAATAGGATATGTTTTATTCTCCTTTCAAGTGACATTTGCCCCCACTACAAAGCCCATACCTCCTTCTACTGTTTCCTCGCATTCTTTTCACCCCCTGCCTGAACACGAGTCTGCTAGAAGATTAGAATTTGTCAATAATTCATTCATTCAGCTTCTACACCAACACCAATTAGTAGTTAACACAACTAACTGTTGGGTGTGTGGTCTTATGCCTCATACTACCTTAAAATATGCTCTCCAACAAATGAATCACACAGCCCCCCACAGTTGTTAACCAAGCTACCGTTTGCCTCACCCTCCAGTGCCTCACACAAGTACCTCACACCACTCTCCTGAGATTGGCAAGACAGTACCTGACTGTCTCTGTCACACAACTCCCACTCTTCTGGGTGGTCTTCACACTCACACACCAAGGTTTCTACCATGGGGGAACCCCTCTCCCTGTACCTCTCATCTAGGGTCAGTAGAGTGTCCCTCCCACCACTAGGAATATGGTCCCCTGTGCCAGTTCCCCAATCTACTTCAGGGACACTGCACCCCACTGGAACTACATCATAAACCTGAACCCCCTGGTGTATGTCAACCCCCTCCTTCAAGTCAGGTGCCACATCTCTGGGTGTTTGTACCTTTCTCTCAGCACTAGAAACTGCAATCTTGCTGCCACCATCTGAGCTGGACTCCACCTTCAACTCAGCAAAGCTCACTTCTTGAGCTAACCATTCTTCTTCAGCTGAGACACTCACGGCCCCAAGCCTCTCGAGCTCCATATCAAGCTCCCTCATTCTTAATTCATGTGCCAAGGTCAATTTCAATTCTTCCAAGGCATTTATCTTCTTGCTCTCTTCTACTTTGTTTTCGGTTTCCATTTCCATCAGCTTCAACTCAAGCCTCATGACTTCTAACTCTTGTTCTCTAGCCCTTTGATTCTCCTCCAACTCCTCTGGAGTGAGACTCCTACTGGAATGGGAGCTGCCAGCCCTTGAGACTGGTCTGACCACGGGCAGAGCTTGGGGAACAAAACCCTTCTCTTCATCTGCATCATCTTCCTCTTGAGCCTCCCACCAGGCCTTCAAGACTCTTTGTGGCACATCCCTTCTAGATCCGCTTTTCACAGGGCAACCAAGGTCTTTGCAGAATTGCTTGTGCTCCTCAACCTTGTACGAATACAAATCCGCAATGGAAAACTCCAATTCTGCCCTCTCACTTGTTGCCACCTGAGACATGATGCTCTTGAAGAGTTACTCAAAAATAGAACCAAAAACACAGTATGTGGTTGCGTAGTGGTCTGCACTTAAACTAGTGATGTACACCAATTACTGTGGGTCAAGTACAAATACAAGTTCAATCCTCACCGCTGACCACCAATGTTAGATCTGGGGGTCTCTAGTTGGCAGGGTAGGTACCTCTGTCCAAGTAGGAACCCTTGCCTCTAGTCAGGGAAAGGGGGATACACTGTTAAGATAACCCCGGCTCACCCTCTAGGTAGCTTGGCCTGAGCAGTCTAGGCTATCAAAGGCAATGTGTAAAGTATTTGTACCAACACTCACAGTAACACAGTGAAAACACCACAGATTTACTCCACACCAGTTTTAGAAAAATAAGGTATCTTTACTAAAAACTTCACAAGACCAAATACTACAGACAAACCAACATACAATTCAAAAGGTTACTTTAAAGATAGTTCAAGAGTTTGCAGAAAGTACTCCAGGATGTAAAAGTCAGTGTCTTGCACAATGCGACTCTCAATGCACAAAATGCGACACTCTCGTGCCCAACAGTACCTGTAGTTGCGATAAGGTTCCCAAAAGCTATCACAAGGAAGATGGCAAAGGTGATGCGATACTCCTGAGATCCTGGGGAGGCTTTGCAGCAGCCGTGCTTCACGCAGCAGAGGTGGATGCGCCGGCTCCGATCTGTAGGGGGAGGATGCGATGACTTTGGCTTTCGTTGCGTAGGTTTCTTAGGGGGAAGCTTCACGCACAGGTTCGATGCGACACTCTTCGATGTGGCACGATGCGCGGCGCAGCATTGACTTCCAGCGCCGCAACTCTCGGTGCGCCACGGAACGGGACTCTGCGTCGACGCACGCAGCGACTGGATACTTTCACGCACCGGCAGTGGTGCGGCTCGCAAACTGGTTCTGCGACGACCCTCGCAGCGTCAGGAATCTTCTCACACCGGGACGATGCTCGACGCACTCAGCGATGCGGGGACTCCTGTGGTAAATATTCTTTTTACCGAAACTGAATTTCATACGGAATCTTAAAAAATACAGTAAAATAGCTCAGAATAACAAGAGGCAGAATCCGTGGTATAAGAGGTTTCTAAATGGGCTTTATTCCATCCAAAATGGCCGACTCGAGTCGCGGCCTTCAGGTTCCGTCACCACGAGGGTTCAGGAAGTGAAGTACAATACTTTATTGACAAGAAGTAACTTTTATAGGTCATACATTTACAATGAAACAAGTGCAAAAAGGCGTAACAATTGATAAGATAAATTAACATAGTGATACGTAATTGAAACTAGGCGTAATAAGGAGCAAAAAGAAACATGATTGGCTCTCATTATCTTACATAGGTGGATCTATACGATAATACTTAACATGGATGCGTGCGCAGCAGCATGACGTGTGATTGACGTGCAACTAGGGGGTGAAGGGGACTTGACATTTAGCTCTACATGTGGAGACGAGAAGTCTAGGGGGTCATGTCAACCTAATCCCAAATCATATCTAACATCCTATGTTTAGAGAACTATGTTATCCACAAGGAAGGACTCTCGGACAGAATCTATTCTATACTAACTGTATGTGCGTGTACAAGCGTCTAAGTGTCTATATGAGAAGCGAGGGGCAGAAAACTTTCCATGGCAACAGGGCTATGAATCACTTGCAGGAGGACGGAAAGGCTGAGTCCTTTGCTTGTGAGCTAAAGGAAATGTTTACCTAAATCACTAGACAGGAATGCATCGGCTGAAGAGCAAAATAGATAATTCGAAGGTGAAATACAGCTTCTTGGCAGGCAGGCGAAAACTGGCCGAGGCAGGCACCGTTAGCTGCACAGGGAGTAGGACAAAGTTCATGGATACAGATGCGAGCTCAAGCTGAAACTGTCAGAGACAGAGAGCAGGGAAAGGCTTTGAGGAAAGAATCGGGCCTACTTGCCTGAACTGTAAAAATGGAGTACCTTAGCCATATAAAGTCGGTGGCTTTTCATACTTAGGAATTGAATATCCAGCCCATTGATGGCGGATCTGACAGAGAACATGTCGACGGTAGACACACATATGTTTGCGTCTTGGAAACTGGAACTGGAGGGAACATACATGTACTTGTGACATGCACATAGAATCGTTGGGGTCCAAGATAGGGGACATAACTGATCAGGAAAATCCACATTTCCACATTCCCTCCTTGTCCCCTACTTGCCCTTCAAGAGATATCAATCTTCATTATTCCATCGATTTGCTCATGGAGCATCATTTCTTCTTCCTTCTTTTTCCGGCATTTTGAACGAGAACTTTGATATGGAATGCATGATGTGGCACACAGACCACAAATCGCTGGTCCACATTGCAGGCATAAACAACAACTGAAGAGCATAAGAAGGCCAATACCTAGGAAGGATAGAACTCTCCATCCCCAGGCTGATATCACACTCCAAAACCACCCGGACCACGTCCAAGTGCCTGGATTCTCGTGTATCTGGTTTACAATCTTATGAAGGCGTGTTATAGCTTTATATACAGATGGCGAATTTTCTGGTATGAATATGCAGCAGCTGGATCCGATGACCCTGCAAGCTCCGCCCCTATCGGCCAGGATGACGTCAAGGACAAGACGATTCTGGAGAACAACAATTCTCATCACTGATTGTTCCTCTGTCAGATTGCCTAGGGCGGTTATAGTCTCGTTTACTACAGCTTCAAGAGTCTTGGTGAGTCTGCGTATCAGCTTACTATTTGATATTGTACCTATATAGGGGAAGATACCTTTATTGAAATCTACATACTTGTCCCATGCCGTCTCAGTATAATCGACAACTGGGAGATCTCTACGCTCTCTTTTGTGTACTAAATGAACATTTCGATAATAATCAGGGGGAGCTAGGAAAACAGGTGGCAAAAGGAATGCTATGTAACAGGTACCATCCCAATCTAGAGGCAGACGCATATATGCCGTCTGACCACATATAAAGTAAGAATGGCGAGAAGCTCTAAATGAAGATTTCCCTTGATCACTATATTCTACTGTAGTAACGCATTTGCTATGGCCCATGTGTATGGAACCAACTTTTCTCACACATAATTCACCCTTAACTGGAAATACTGACATAGTGGGCAGAATTAATTCAACTTCGGATTTGACGTTCAAAATCATGAGGTTAGGCATAAAATTACCTAATTTATACACTTCATTTTCTAAATCAGTTCCTGTTCTACTGGGGTGACCCTCCTTATTAGGGTGACAGACTTTGAATAAAACTAGATTCAGATCTCCCCATATCCAATGTTGTTGATAAACTGCTGTGTCTGGGTCTATGGAATTTAGTAAACTAAACCATGCTCCACAGGAGCCATTGTGTGTGAACGGATGTGGAAAGAAAGGCAGAACTCCTTTGTTATTCTGATAGGGAGGGAGTCGGCCACACACCCAACAATTGGTGGCATTACTAGTCTGATGGGAATGATGTAACATACTAATGAAGGTGTTATTGCGCAGCGCAAGTCTATAAGATAATTCATGTGGCGGTAGGTCACTAAAAGAATGTTCAGCAGTAATATTATAAACATGTCTAGAAATAGGATGATATATGTGCAAAATCACACTCGTAATGATTATTAAAACACTCAATAAAAACAGAATTAATAATGTCCTCACACAGTAGCTACGCAGTGATTTACAATACGCCTGTCGTTTCAACATTTCTCTGGTATTTTCTCTACTCAGGTCCAAGGGATACATGTCAGAGACAATTCAACCGCTTCACCTTGGAGAGGACTTAAACAATCAAATTGCTCGACTGTTTGGGCCTAAGTTTTAATTTATAGTTCTGAGAGTCATTCCTTTCAACAAAGGGAAGTTTTGAATCAGTCTGTGAGGGAGTGCAGGGCACAGTGTCTATATCCGAGGATAGTCCATGAAATTTCTTAACGTGACTGGAATGTATCCATCCTTTGCGGCCCTCCACTTTCACGGCTGTTCTTGTGGTCAGCAGGACTAGCTTCGGTGTTTTCCACCTGGGCTCCAATTGGGTTTTCCGATCGAAATTCCTCACAAACACCAGATCCCCCGGAGCAACGTCATGGGGTTTCACCTCAGTGTTGTCAGGAAAAGCTGCAGCTACCTGTGAACGACAAGATTGTAGTGCAGACATCAAGGAAGCCAGGTAATCTGTCAGCATATTACAATTAACATCAGTTATTTTACGTGGTACAGGCGTCCCCCACATATTTGGTGGCCTTCCGAAGATCACCTCATACGGGGATAGCCCTGTTCGAGAGTGTGCTACCATTCTTATGTAAAATAGTGCAACTGGTAAGGCTACTATCCAGTCAACACCTTTCTCCTTACATATTTTAGACAATCTGATTTTCAAAATTTGATTATGTCGTTCCACGAGACCTGCTGCCTCGGGGTGTCGGACACAGTGGAACTTCCACTGATATCCCAACAGAAGTGAGACATGTTTCATTAATTCGGATGAGAAAGGCTGGCCGTTATCTGAATATACAACACGTGGTAGCCCGTACCGTGGGAAGAATTCTCGAACTAACTGTTTGGCAGTAGTCGGGGCCGTGTAATCTGATACTGGGTACGCCTCAGTCCATCGGGAGAGAGCGCAGACAACTACAAGAACATATTTGAATCCTCGACATCGTTCCATCTGGATATAATCCATTTGGAGCACTTCAAAAGGATGATCAGGGGTCTGGAATCCACCCTGTTCTACGGGAACACTTTTTCCCGGGTTGAACTGACAACATATCATACAGGTACGGACCTTTTGTTTAGCTGCTGCTCGTAGATGTTTATTGAACCAAATGTGTTGAATGCTATCTAGCATAGCTTTTTCTCCTAAATGCGCCGGGCTGTGAATTGTAGCTATAATGGTTTGGACCATAGAGTCAGGAAGAAACCATACAGATTTCTCCTTCGTCATCCATCCCTGATCTGTCTGGATCCCTCCTAGTTCAGTCCATTTCTTTAATTCTTCTGCAGTAGCATGTGTCTGTATGTCAATTACGTCAAGTGCGGGATCCTTAATTGTCATACACTGTGTTGGTGTCTGAACTATTGGCTTTGTCATGTCTAATGTGCGATTCTGAGCAGTCTGTTTAGCTGTTCTGTCAGCTAAATCATTGCCTTGAGAAATGATATCAGTAACCTTCGTGTGTGCTTTACATTTCATAATCGATATAGCAGTAGGTAGATGTATTGCGTCTAACAAGGCATGAATGAGGGGTCCGTGCTGAATGTGGGCACCATGGGAGGTTAAATAACCTCTCTCTCGCCACAGTACGCCGAAGTCGTGTACAACTCCGAATGCATAACGTGAGTCAGTGTATACATTAACTTTCTTATTAGTGGCTTGAATACAGGCTTGTGTTAGAGCAATAAGTTCTGCTGCTTGGGCTGACAAAGTATCTATACAATTTGTCTCAATAACTTCAGTGTCTGTTGTGACTGCATACGCGGCCACTAAATCTCCTGTACTTGTTCTCATGCACGATCCGTCTACATACAACGTCAGGTCTGGATCTAACAATGGAACGTCTGTCAAGTCTTGTCTAGGTTTCGTCTTTATTTCAATGATTTCAACACAATCATGAGCTAGTGGGTCTGTTCCAATTACAGGTAATAGTGTAGCAGGATTCAATGTATTACACCGTCGGATCTCTATGTGTGGTTGAAACAATGTCAGTTCATAACCGGTAAGTCTTGCTATGGTCAAGTGTTGTGTTTGTGTTCGGTTCACAAGAACCTCTACTGCATGTGGTACTTGTACTGTCAATGGATGTCCTAATACTATGGCATCGCTTTGTCTGATTGCTAAAGCTGTCGCCGCCACTGATTTCAGGCATGCAGGCAAAGCCTGAGCTACGGGATCTAATGTACTGGAAAAATAAGCACATGGCTTGCGTGATCCTGCTTGATCCTGAGTGAGTACTGACAAGGCAGTACCTTCACGTTCTGTAACAAAAAGTGTAAAATGTTTGCTATAACATGGTGTTGCTAAAACAGGTGCTTGACATAAAGCTTCCTTTAGGCTTTCAAAAGCTTGTGTATGTTCCTGAGTCCAAGGGAGAACAGTCGATGTGGCTGCCTCCTGTGTGGTTAGCTGAATGAGTGGTTTTGCTAGAAATGCGTACTGAGGGATCCACTGCCTACAATATGAAGTGAGGCCTATAAAAGCCCGCACTTCCTTTTGTGTCTGGGGTATTGACATGTTAGCAATTAACTGGATGCGATCTGGTGTAAGCTGCCTTCCCTCCTTGGACAGCGAGTGACCAAGATAAATAACTCGCTGGACACAGAATTGCAGCTTAGAAGGAGACACCTTGTGCCCCTTGTCTGCTAGAAAATGTAAAACTGTCAGAGAAGCCTTTTCACATTCACGTTCGCTTCTCGCGGTGATCAGCAGATCATCGACATATTGAAGCAGTGCAGTATTGACTGGCATGTGGATACTGTCAAGTTCTCGTTTCAGTGCTTGGCTGTAGATGCTGGGGCTTTCTGTGAATCCTTGGGGAGCGCGTGAGAATTTAAAGCTGCGCCCATTTAAACTGAATCCGAACAAATATTGGCTTTCCGGATCTATTGGGACGCTGAAAAAGGCATTCTTGAGATCAATTACAGTAAAGAATGTTGCTTCGGAATCAATTGCTGTCAATAATGATGATATATCAGGGACCACAGGAAATTGTGGTACAATGCACTTGTTTAGTTCACGCAAATCAATAACCAATCGGTATACTGGTGGGGCAGTAGGATCAGTTCGTTTAAGAATCGGAATTATCGGTGAATTACATACATTGGAGTCTGTTTCTACAACTACTCCCTGGGCAATTAGCTCATCAATGATTTTCAGCAAAGCCACTACAGCATCATGTGGTAACTTGTATTGTCGCATTCGTGGTAGTACCACTCCTGCTTTCAATGTGACTCGGTATGGTGTAATGTTCATGCAGCCAACATCCGTAGGGCCTTGTGCCCATAGATGTACTGGTAAAGTCTGTAGTCGGGGATCCATGTCCCTAGACACATAGTGACCTTTAAAATCACGTAGAAACAACCTTACTCCTTCCGGAGAACAACATATTATGGCTCCTAGTGCTTTCAGAGTTTTAATTCCTAACAGATTTTCTGGGCATGATTTAGTAAGCAATAAATCTGTAGTTCGTGTCAAAGGTCCTATCGTAAGTGGGAGAGGCTGTGATACTTCATTAACAATAGGTTTTCCTGAAAAACCAAGGGAAACATTTTGAGAGCCTGAGAGGGGTGCCCCTGGAACTTCACTACGTTTTATAGTTGTTCGACTTGCCCCTGTATCGAGTAAGAATTTTCTATCTTGACCTAATAATTCACTATGCACATACGGTCCTTCTTGATCTACAGGAATCTCGATGAGCGGTAAGTCAACTTCCCTCTCTAGGCTTGTTCATGCGTAACGCTGATACTCAGGATATTCATATTGTGCAGTCTGATACATTTGTCGTGTTGTGGTTTGTGTGGCAGTAGCAGGCAACGGTGGTGCAGCTGGCACAAACTGTATGGGCTGCTGTGAGGCTGGCATGGACTGTTGCTGAACTGGCATGGACTGTCCATGCTGCATAGCTCCTTGTTCATTCTGATCTTGTCTAACTAATCGTGGTCTCTCTTTTGCAATACCTGTAGCTATATTACGTTTCAGGACTGGACAGTCGTGTACATAATGGCCTAGTTGTTTACAGTAATTGCAGGTTCCTTTTACGGGAGCTGCAGAATCACCAGAATGTGTCACACCCTTTTTGTGACCCTCTGCTGGTACTGTCTGAGAAACTAGCATTTTCATTTTTGTATCCTTCATGCGTCTATGCTCGTGTTCTTGTTCATCCCTAATTCTATTGTGATGATACTGTAACATTTGTAGCATTTGTGACGGAGTGTTACTTTGCCAGGTACTCTCGAATTTCAATATTCTATTCTTCACTGGAGGCAATGCATTTTCCACTAATTTTGTCACAAATAAATGTGGATATGAGTCACTACTTGCTTTTATACCACTGTTTATACCAAAACATTTTTCAAATCGAGCATAATAATCGCTTGTGTCTTCATCTTGCTTTTGTTTGCAGGCTGTGATTGCACCCCAATCTTCCTTTTTTGTAGTTAATAGACGTGGCAGTACCTGTACTAGTAAACCTGGTAACAGTTTAACTTTATCCCCGAGCCCTGAACCTGCAGTTCGGGCCCTTTCTTCCTCTGCTAATGCTGTCCAGTCTATCTTTTGGTCTCCCACTTCCCACTCTTTTTCTTTCAGTTTTTCATAGATGCCAGCAGGCAAAAGCACCTTTAATATCGTCATAATATCAGGAAAGGTGTACTCTCCCATTAGTAACATGTCCTTAATTTCTCGGTGGAAACCCGCTGGGTCTTTGTCATGACTAGGTACTACTTTCTTCATTTCTAATAATTCCATTTTTGATATGGGTGTGTAAACAAATACACGGTGAAACTCATTGTCTTCGCCTTTTATTGGGTGCACTTCTCGTAAAGGCTTTTGTCTATCCATATAGTACGGCGTTCTTTCTCTGTGGGGCAGCGAGAGAGAATCCGGATTTACAAAAAGGACATACTGTTTACGTGACACTAATATCTCTTTAATTAGCTTGTTACTAGAACCTCTCCATCTGTTCGTGAGTAGTTCCGTTAATATATCAGGTAAAGGACCAGGGTCAGCATGTTGGCTCTTATATAATATAAGGAGTTGCTGAATCATATAGATTCCAGCTAAACGTTGTTCATCTGCACTGAGATTAAAAAACGTGTGTGCTACGGTCTCATCACCGTATATTTCAGGACTGTCAATCCAGTGAACAGCTGATCTGGCTAATTCTTGCTCATCCATGGAATCGAGGAGGTGGTAACCCCTTCGTTCTCGTAGTATTTTATCTGCGGCTTGAAACAAATGTTCAGGAGACTTCAGATTTATTACAGGCGTCGGATACGTTCTGCTATTATTTGGGCATACAGAGTGTATGGGATCAGAAAAACATCTAGCATTATTACAGGATCTTCCTCTGCCTACATAGGCTATGGTCTCTGACTGTCTTGCGGAATTCCCTGATTCGGACACTTCATCTGGCTCGAACTCGTCTGTTCCCAATCTTTCTTCATGAATACGCTCTATTTCTCTACGGATTTTTCGGCACATGGCTATTATACAATTTTGCTTATCGTGTCTCCCTTCTGATATATTCTGGCTCCATCTTGTAAGAATAAGCATTGCATTCGGGTCTACCCCCGGACGGTCTTGATTTCTGATCACACAGTTTATGAGGAAACGTAACAGTTCCCCCTGTATCTCTACTCTCTGGAATTCCATAGCTCTGTTAATACATCCTGGATCTCGTCCTGTTTGAACAAAATGGTATATGTTATCTAGATGCGTAGTCATTCCTGGTAACCTTGCTAAATACTCTGCGGCTCGCCTGATGCGTAATGATGCCAGGACCATTTCGTCCTCTTTACCAACCACCGGGTCATATCTACAATTTACAAGGAGTTCCTTAAGCGTACGTTCACTTACGAATTTAGGAGTACGTGAATGCGCTGATTCTTGAAAGACAAGTTTATTTATTCTGGGTGGTGTAAAGGTATTGCTAGCACCTCCCGTGGCCCCATCTGGGGCATCGGGTGTGAATGGGTTCGTTGAACGTGACACAGCAACTATGGGTGTCGATACCACTGTAGAATCGACTGCGGGGACAGATGTGCTTGCCGAAGCTTGTATCGGGACTTGCTGTTGCACGGGGTCGGATACCTGATCCTGACGTTGAACCCCTCCGCCAGACGGTCTATGTAGTGTGGCGTTAGTATACTCGGGAGCTGTGTCGTCTAGATATGAGGAAAGAAAAACATCTTCTGCGGTTCTGGGATGCCCCTTTTGATGTACCTTAATTGGAAATAACGGGGGTGGCAAGTCTTTTGGCATCCCTGGAACAGCCTTGGGTAGTCCTTCGGTTAGAAGGGGATACATACCTTTCATAAGAGCATTTCTTCGTCTATTTACTTGTTCTGACTTCACTCGGATACCTTCCTCAATTAATAGATCTTCTTGAACTTTATTTGAACTTTCTTTACTCCTCTCTTCTTGTCTACGTGCTTTTTCTGTACGTCTATGAGATTCTTTACGCCATAACTCAACAGCGTCTTTCTGTGACTGTCTGACCTTTCTTTTCCATAACTCTTCCTCCACTTTCATGATGCACTCTGCATCCCAGGTTCCCGCTGCGGGCCACCTTTGACTTTCCGGCAATCCCTTGGTATAATCTACCCATAGATCAAGAAACAATATGGCATCTAAGCCATGCTTGTGGTACATAAAATGCCCTGGAGTGTCCCTCGGAGGAATAGGAACTGCTTCTTCAAGCACCCCTTTTCTGGTAGTAATCTGTCTTAACTTCGAGAAGAGCGGCATATTGACAACTGATCTGATACTTACTCTTGAATTCACTTAATACGAAAAAACACAATAATGAACAGTGAACAAAGAACAATCATTCATACCACAATATGCAAGACATTTGAACACTTTAAACATTGAATATTAAACATTTTAACAATAACCGACAATGATGACAGTCTGCCTAACTAATCACCACGCTGAATTCTTGACAATAACTAAATACTTCGGAATACTTGATATACTGCTAAACAGTACATATACACTGCTAAACAGTGCAGACCGGATTTGTGTACCCAAATCCGTCTTGACCGGCACAACCTATGTGCGCGTCAACACGCCTCCTCGGCGATGGTACTCACCGAGTAGCTCCTTGAAACGGAAGGCCTCAGAGAATGGACAGGACTCGATAACTGCGGATAGCGGACCCTCTGGACATCGGGATTTCGAAAAACCTGGTGGGCTTCTGTATACCTCGGATCTTGCTCTCTCAGCTAGGCTCTGGTCGGGATACTTCGCACTTCTCACCGCCTCGTCTGGGTTGATCGCAGCCTCAGTCGCCCCCGCTTGACCGGAGGGAGCTTACAGGAAATCCTGCTGGTACGCGTTTATGGTCCGTCCAGCTGTGGCAGGAGACCGGGCCTGCAACGCACCGCCGGCGCGTGAGATGAGAAAGTGTCCCTGTTCGGGCGCCATTATGTGGTAAATATTCTTTTTACCGAAACTGAATTTCATACGGAATCTTTAAAAATACAGTAAAATAGCTCAGAATAACAAGAGGCAGAATCCGTGGTATAAGAGGTTTCTAAATGGGCTTTATTCCATCCAAAATGGCCGACTCGAGTCGCGGCCTTCAGGTTCCGTCACCACGAGGGTTCAGGAAGTGAAGTACAATACTTTATTGACAAGAAGTAACTTTTATAGGTCATACATTTACAATGAAACAAGTGCAAAAAGGCGTAACAATTGATAAGATAAATTAACATAGTGATACGTAATTGAAACTAGGCGTAATAAGGAGCAAAAAGAAACATGATTGGCTCTCATTATCTTACATAGGTGGATCTATACGATAATACTTAACATGGATGCGTGCGCAGCAGCATGACGTGTGATTGACGTGCAACTAGGGGGTGAAGGGGACTTGACATTTAGCTCTACATGTGGAGACGAGAAGTCTAGGGGGTCATGTCAACCTAATCCCAAATCATATCTAACATCCTATGTTTAGAGAACTATGTTATCCACAAGGAAGGACTCTCGGACAGAATCTATTCTATACTAACTGTATGTGCGTGTACAAGCGTCTAAGTGTCTATATGAGAAGCGAGGGGCAGAAAACTTTCCATGGCAACAGGGCTATGAATCACTTGCAGGAGGACGGAAAGGCTGAGTCCTTTGCTTGTGAGCTAAAGGAAATGTTTACCTAAATCACTAGACAGGAATGCATCGGCTGAAGAGCAAAATAGATAATTCGAAGGTGAAATACAGCTTCTTGGCAGGCAGGCGAAAACTGGCCGAGGCAGGCACCGTTAGCTGCACAGGGAGTAGGACAAAGTTCATGGATACAGATGCGAGCTCAAGCTGAAACTGTCAGAGACAGAGAGCAGGGAAAGGCTTTGAGGAAAGAATCGGGCCTACTTGCCTGAACTGTAAAAATGGAGTACCTTAGCCATATAAAGTCGGTGGCTTTTCATACTTAGGAATTGAATATCCAGCCCATTGATGGCGGATCTGACAGAGAACATGTCGACGGTAGACACACATATGTTTGCGTCTTGGAAACTGGAACTGGAGGGAACATACATGTACTTGTGACATGCACATAGAATCGTTGGGGTCCAAGATAGGGGACATAACTGATCAGGAAAATCCACATTTCCACATTCCCTCCTTGTCCCCTACTTGCCCTTCAAGAGATATCAATCTTCATTATTCCATCGATTTGCTCATGGAGCATCATTTCTTCTTCCTTCTTTTTCCGGCATTTTGAACGAGAACTTTGATATGGAATGCATGATGTGGCACACAGACCACAAATCGCTGGTCCACATTGCAGGCATAAACAACAACTGAAGAGCATAAGAAGGCCAATACCTAGGAAGGATAGAACTCTCCATCCCCAGGCTGATATCACACTCCAAAACCACCCGGACCACGTCCAAGTGCCTGGATTCTCGTGTATCTGGTTTACAATCTTATGAAGGCGTGTTATAGCTTTATATACAGATGGCGAATTTTCTGGTATGAATATGCAGCAGCTGGATCCGATGACCCTGCAAGCTCCGCCCCTATCGGCCAGGATGACGTCAAGGACAAGACGATTCTGGAGAACAACAATTCTCATCACTGATTGTTCCTCTGTCAGATTGCCTAGGGCGGTTATAGTCTCGTTTACTACAGCTTCAAGAGTCTTGGTGAGTCTGCGTATCAGCTTACTATTTGATATTGTACCTATATAGGGGAAGATACCTTTATTGAAATCTACATACTTGTCCCATGCCGTCTCAGTATAATCGACAACTGGGAGATCTCTACGCTCTCTTTTGTGTACTAAATGAACATTTCGATAATAATCAGGGGGAGCTAGGAAAACAGGTGGCAAAAGGAATGCTATGTAACAGGTACCATCCCAATCTAGAGGCAGACGCATATATGCCGTCTGACCACATATAAAGTAAGAATGGCGAGAAGCTCTAAATGAAGATTTCCCTTGATCACTATATTCTACTGTAGTAACGCATTTGCTATGGCCCATGTGTATGGAACCAACTTTTCTCACACATAATTCACCCTTAACTGGAAATACTGACATAGTGGGCAGAATTAATTCAACTTCGGATTTGACGTTCAAAATCATGAGGTTAGGCATAAAATTACCTAATTTATACACTTCATTTTCTAAATCAGTTCCTGTTCTACTGGGGTGACCCTCCTTATTAGGGTGACAGACTTTGAATAAAACTAGATTCAGATCTCCCCATATCCAATGTTGTTGATAAACTGCTGTGTCTGGGTCTATGGAATTTAGTAAACTAAACCATGCTCCACAGGAGCCATTGTGTGTGAACGGATGTGGAAAGAAAGGCAGAACTCCTTTGTTATTCTGATAGGGAGGGAGTCGGCCACACACCCAACAATTGGTGGCATTACTAGTCTGATGGGAATGATGTAACATACTAATGAAGGTGTTATTGCGCAGCGCAAGTCTATAAGATAATTCATGTGGCGGTAGGTCACTAAAAGAATGTTCAGCAGTAATATTATAAACATGTCTAGAAATAGGATGATATATGTGCAAAATCACACTCGTAATGATTATTAAAACACTCAATAAAAACAGAATTAATAATGTCCTCACACAGTAGCTACGCAGTGATTTACAATACGCCTGTCGTTTCAACATTTCTCTGGTATTTTCTCTACTCAGGTCCAAGGGATACATGTCAGAGACAATTCAACCGCTTCACCTTGGAGAGGACTTAAACAATCAAATTGCTCGACTGTTTGGGCCTAAGTTTTAATTTATAGTTCTGAGAGTCATTCCTTTCAACAAAGGGAAGTTTTGAATCAGTCTGTGAGGGAGTGCAGGGCACAGTGTCTATATCCGAGGATAGTCCATGAAATTTCTTAACGTGACTGGAATGTATCCATCCTTTGCGGCCCTCCACTTTCACGGCTGTTCTTGTGGTCAGCAGGACTAGCTTCGGTGTTTTCCACCTGGGCTCCAATTGGGTTTTCCGATCGAAATTCCTCACAAACACCAGATCCCCCGGAGCAACGTCATGGGGTTTCACCTCAGTGTTGTCAGGAAAAGCTGCAGCTACCTGTGAACGACAAGATTGTAGTGCAGACATCAAGGAAGCCAGGTAATCTGTCAGCATATTACAATTAACATCAGTTATTTTACGTGGTACAGGCGTCCCCCACATATTTGGTGGCCTTCCGAAGATCACCTCATACGGGGATAGCCCTGTTCGAGAGTGTGCTACCATTCTTATGTAAAATAGTGCAACTGGTAAGGCTACTATCCAGTCAACACCTTTCTCCTTACATATTTTAGACAATCTGATTTTCAAAATTTGATTATGTCGTTCCACGAGACCTGCTGCCTCGGGGTGTCGGACACAGTGGAACTTCCACTGATATCCCAACAGAAGTGAGACATGTTTCATTAATTCGGATGAGAAAGGCTGGCCGTTATCTGAATATACAACACGTGGTAGCCCGTACCGTGGGAAGAATTCTCGAACTAACTGTTTGGCAGTAGTCGGGGCCGTGTAATCTGATACTGGGTACGCCTCAGTCCATCGGGAGAGAGCGCAGACAACTACAAGAACATATTTGAATCCTCGACATCGTTCCATCTGGATATAATCCATTTGGAGCACTTCAAAAGGATGATCAGGGGTCTGGAATCCACCCTGTTCTACGGGAACACTTTTTCCCGGGTTGAACTGACAACATATCATACAGGTACGGACCTTTTGTTTAGCTGCTGCTCGTAGATGTTTATTGAACCAAATGTGTTGAATGCTATCTAGCATAGCTTTTTCTCCTAAATGCGCCGGGCTGTGAATTGTAGCTATAATGGTTTGGACCATAGAGTCAGGAAGAAACCATACAGATTTCTCCTTCGTCATCCATCCCTGATCTGTCTGGATCCCTCCTAGTTCAGTCCATTTCTTTAATTCTTCTGCAGTAGCATGTGTCTGTATGTCAATTACGTCAAGTGCGGGATCCTTAATTGTCATACACTGTGTTGGTGTCTGAACTATTGGCTTTGTCATGTCTAATGTGCGATTCTGAGCAGTCTGTTTAGCTGTTCTGTCAGCTAAATCATTGCCTTGAGAAATGATATCAGTAACCTTCGTGTGTGCTTTACATTTCATAATCGATATAGCAGTAGGTAGATGTATTGCGTCTAACAAGGCATGAATGAGGGGTCCGTGCTGAATGTGGGCACCATGGGAGGTTAAATAACCTCTCTCTCGCCACAGTACGCCGAAGTCGTGTACAACTCCGAATGCATAACGTGAGTCAGTGTATACATTAACTTTCTTATTAGTGGCTTGAATACAGGCTTGTGTTAGAGCAATAAGTTCTGCTGCTTGGGCTGACAAAGTATCTATACAATTTGTCTCAATAACTTCAGTGTCTGTTGTGACTGCATACGCGGCCACTAAATCTCCTGTACTTGTTCTCATGCACGATCCGTCTACATACAACGTCAGGTCTGGATCTAACAATGGAACGTCTGTCAAGTCTTGTCTAGGTTTCGTCTTTATTTCAATGATTTCAACACAATCATGAGCTAGTGGGTCTGTTCCAATTACAGGTAATAGTGTAGCAGGATTCAATGTATTACACCGTCGGATCTCTATGTGTGGTTGAAACAATGTCAGTTCATAACCGGTAAGTCTTGCTATGGTCAAGTGTTGTGTTTGTGTTCGGTTCACAAGAACCTCTACTGCATGTGGTACTTGTACTGTCAATGGATGTCCTAATACTATGGCATCGCTTTGTCTGATTGCTAAAGCTGTCGCCGCCACTGATTTCAGGCATGCAGGCAAAGCCTGAGCTACGGGATCTAATGTACTGGAAAAATAAGCACATGGCTTGCGTGATCCTGCTTGATCCTGAGTGAGTACTGACAAGGCAGTACCTTCACGTTCTGTAACAAAAAGTGTAAAATGTTTGCTATAACATGGTGTTGCTAAAACAGGTGCTTGACATAAAGCTTCCTTTAGGCTTTCAAAAGCTTGTGTATGTTCCTGAGTCCAAGGGAGAACAGTCGATGTGGCTGCCTCCTGTGTGGTTAGCTGAATGAGTGGTTTTGCTAGAAATGCGTACTGAGGGATCCACTGCCTACAATATGAAGTGAGGCCTAT